>NC_090448.1:71767317-72392317 GCF_031143425.1 Pleurodeles waltl
ACATTGACTTCTAAGTGTAGTAACCCTATTATCATAAGGAGTAAAACGAACATTTAAGGGGGGTTATAAAATAAAGATGACCAGCCTGTGAGCGCTGTGGTGACAGGAAATATCCTCTGTGCCCCTCTCAGGAAGGGACAAGATACCGACTGCTACAAGGTGGATTAGGGGTGATGCGGGTTGGTGTGGCCACAGCTGGGGAATGCCACTTATGGCCAGGTGAGTTGCAAGATCCTTTGTTACTCCTTGGTGGCTCACTTCCTGGAAGCAACCTTCATACAGATTTCAATCCACTTTACCGTGTTCTATATCCTCTTGGTTATTGGCCAGATCCTCTCCACACCAGGCAGTCCAGGTTCCTCTTCTGCCAAGGCAGGTCACTGCAGTATGGTCTAGTCTAGATTCTAGACTTGTTTCTGCTTTGTTGAGGTATAGCAATGATGAGAGTTATTTCCCTGGTGATCTTCTCTCTGAGCTTCTGCACATGGTCTCTTTGTAAGTCGAGTCAAAGTAAAGCTATGGTCTTTTGGGTACAAGAAGTTATGTGTAGTGCTAAATTTGAGGAAGTGGTTTCTGGTGTTCAGCACCGGCAATTAATAGTCAACATCAGCACTTATGACACTCTACCACATGGCGGCGCTGTCGGTCTAATTTAGAATGAACACTAAAAAATTATTTGTCAATTCAATGTACATTAAAGATGACTAATAGCTGCCACCCAAACCATTCCCACAGCTTTGGGGGCTTGGAATAGTCTGAATTGTCACGCTAGTAAGAGTATGATGGTTAGTAGTTGTGTTAGTACTGTCATTGGCAGTGGCAACAGGTGGTGCAAGCTGCAAGAGCCCCCTGACGAGGGTTCTGGCACTTATGTTTTTTTTTACAAATTAAGCACTGGTCATGTGTGGCGCAAGATAGGACCAAGCAACATCAAGCCTTCTCTGGATCTGAAACACCCTTCTAATTCAAACAGTAATGCTTCATAAAATAACAGAGCGGGCACACACACCATCAGACCAGCATATTGCGTACAGCTACAGTTCATGGCTCAAGTAAGTCTTGCTTTCGGTTATGGACCATGTAGGTATGCATCATATAGTTCATCTTTCCCAACTTCTGTATATACAGTATTTTAGCTCAATATCCCATGCCAGTTCTTTGTGGTTATTGTAGTTCAAAAATATACTGAGGCTAATTTCTGATGTGTATTTCAGTATTTTGGAGCTCCGCAAACGACAGTAACACAGCTGCTCTGAAAGCAGTTCAAATTTATACCTTCTCAGCAACAGACTTTCTGAATGAATCATCTTTCCCCGTGCAGAGCCACATTTCTCCCCCAAGAAGCAAAAGAAAACCCAAAGACAACATATGTGGTGACACACTGACAGGCCAGCAAATCACCCAGAGGTGTATTGTACGGCTTAAATGGTGCTTTCTTTGTTTCTAGTCTTGCTTTGGAATACAGACTATGTATTGTGGGTCATACATTTAATGTCACTGTATCTTGTTACTCATACATGCCAACATTTTAGAAGAAGAAAGTGGGAGATTTAAAAAACAAAATTGGGTGAAACTATTTCCCCAGTAACTTCTATTGAAGCAGAGGCAATTTTAGAGACAGCCAAAATAAAGCCACTTTTGGTTTAATAAATCAAACGTCTCTCTCCTGAATTGGGTCTATTGGCATGTATGTTCTCATTCCTCCTTCATTACCCCGTGTATTGAGCCTCATATCTTCTCGCTACCTGTTCCTCTTTTTGCTTAACTCAATTCTCCCACTTTCCCAGTGGATCACTGTTTGAAACTCCTGCTTTTTTTAGGTTGCAGCCTACCAGCCAGCGCAGCTGTCTGGTTTGCTGAAGACATATTGGGGACTTGACCTTGGAATGCATACCACTCATTGATTACCATTGGCTTTGTGCTTTGTAACTCACACTTTCTGGCTTTCTATTTGCTGGCTTTATTTGCTTTAGGCTCTTCTGGCTTAGTTCGCCCCTCCCATTGCCTAAACCTTGTTTACTGAGTTCTTCCACAAACTCACTTTTCGTTTTCAGGACATTAAATGCTGTTCTTATCTTTTTATATTTGCTGTGCATTCAAAGACAGTGGTCAAATGTCAGGCCCCTTCTTCCAGGAAGCTTGATGTTTATTTTTCTTTCTCTTACTTCAAAGTGAGAGAATTTATGGGACAATCCTGCTGAGTCACATGTAAGACGAGAAGGGATGTTCTTTTCTTTCTAGCACACAAGAAATAAATTGATGAACTGTGCTGATATTTCAGAATGTATCAGAATTAGTACAAATGAGGTTCACTTTCTTTGTAATTCTGAAATGTGGTGTAAACAAATATTTGAATAAGACCAAAACACATCAATACACTAGGTGATGACATTTGCACACCTTATCATTTCTGTGCATCAAGAATGTGTTTCGGTGCAAATGTAATGGTCATTTCAATTGAAACGTGTTTCTGTAATGGTAGTGCACAACAACACCATCCATACTCCACACTATGCCACTCCAGTCAATCTAACCAAGTCACCCAATCCTACTCCAATCAACCCCATCCACCTCAATCTACTGCATTCCACTCAAATCTATCCCACTCTGCTCCTATCTACCCCGTTTACACCACTCCTCTCCAATCCACTCCAATCTACCACACTCTAATCTACCCCAATCCACTCCACTCCAGTGTACCTCAGTCCATCCCACTCAACTCCAATCTACCACAATCCACACTAATCACCCCTACTCCAATCTGCTCCACTCCAATCTACCCCGCTCCAATTTACCACACACCACTCAAAACTCCACTGCAATTTATACAACTCCTCTCCACACGACTCCCCCACAATCTACACCACTCCAATGTACCACACTTTACCACACTCCAGTCTACCACACTCCACTCTACGCAAATCTACCCCACTCCACTTCACTCCAATCTGCCCCACTTCAGTCTACCATACTCCTCTCAAATCGACCCCACTCCATTCCAATCCAACACACTCCACACCATTACCTGGCTCCAATCTACCCCACACCACTCTACTCCAGTCTACCCTATTCCATTCTGCTCCTCCCCAATCTACCCCCAATGTACCCCATCTACCCCACTCCAATCTACCCCACTCCAAACTGCCCCACTTCAGTCTTCCACACTCTAATCTACCCACTCCACTGTACCCCAATCCATTCCAAATTCCCTACTCCAATCCATCTAATCTATCCCACTGTACCCAATGCTAATCTACCCCTCTCCACTCCATTCCAGGCTACCCCACTCCACTCCTCCCCAGTATATCTCCCTCCACTCCACTCCAATCTGTCAAACTCCACTCCCCCACTCCTGTCTACCCCAATCTACCCCACTTTAATCTACTCCCTCAGATCCACCCAATCTAATCCACTCCACTCCACTATAGCCCAATCTACCACACTCCATTCCACTATACCCAATCTACCACACTCCACTTCAGTCTAACATACCACTCAAATCTACCCCACTCCACCCCAATCCACCCCACTCCAATCTGCCCTAACCCAACTGCTCAACTCCAATCTATCCCATCCATCCAATCCACCCCACTCCAATCTACCCCGCTCCAGTCTTCCCAGTCCAATCTACTCCACTTGGATCTAGCCCTCTCCACTCAAATCTACCCCAATCTACCCCACTCCAAACTATCCCACTCCTATCTATCCCACTACAGTCTTCCCCACTACACTCCAGTCTACCCCACTTCATTCCACCCCACCATTATCCACCAAATGTATCCCACTCCAGTATCTCCCACTCAACCCTAATGTACCCCACTCTACCCAAGTCCACTCAAATCTGCTCTCCACTCCAATCTACCCCATTCCACTTCAATCTTTCTTACTTCACTCCATTCTATTCCTCTTCACTTCAGTCCACCCCACTCCACTCCATTCTACTCCACTCCAGTCTACTCCACTCCAGTCTTCCCCAACATATCTTACTCCCCTCTACCCTGATCTACCCCACTCCAATCAACCCCACCCTTATCTACTGCACTCCACTCCAATCTACCCCACTCCACGTCAATCTACCACACTCCACCCCAATTCAATCTACCCGTCCCTTGCTCCTATCCATCCCAGTCTACTCCACTGTACCCCACCCTCCCCCAATCTACCCCCACTCCAGTCCAAACTACCCCACTCCAATCTACTCCACTCCAGTCTACTCTACCCCTTTATACCACACCTCAGCCCGGTCAACCTCACCCCGCTGCAATCTACCCCACCCCATTCTACCCCACCGACTATGCAACTCCAGTCTACTCTACTCCTTTCCAATCTACCCTACTCTCTTCCACCCAGTCTACCTCACTCCACCCTAATCTACCCCACTACACTACACTCTCTCCCAGTCTTTCTCATTCCAGTCTCAACCCCAATCCAATTGATTTAACCCCACTCCACTCTACCTCTATCTACCCCATTCTAATCTACCCACTCAAATCCACCCAATCTACCCAACTCCATTCTACCTCAATCTACCACACTCTCTTCTGCTCTACTCAATCTACTCCACTCCATACCACACAACTAAAATCTACCCAGTCCAGTCCAATCTATCCCACTTCACCCAAATCCACCCCACTCCAGTCTACTTTTCCCCAATTCACACCAAACTACCCTACTCCAATCTATTCCATTTTAGCCACTCCACTCCCATCTACCCCAATCTACTCCACTCCAGTCTACTTCACTCCACTTTAATCTACCAAGACCAACCGTAACCCAATCTACCCCATCCCAATCTCCCCCACACCACCCTATCTAACTCCACTCCAACCTACTCTGCTCCAATCCACCGCACCCACTGCACTCCAATCTACTGCAATCTACCCCATTCCTATCTATCTCACTCCAATCTACCTTACTCCACCCTAACCCACCCCATTCCAATCTACCCCACTCCACTCCAATCTACACCATTCGCATCTACCCCACTCCACTCTATACTCCAATCTACCCACTCCACTCTACCCCACTCTAGTATAGTCTACCCCACTCCAGTCTACCCTACTCAACTCTAATCTACCCCACCCCAATCTACCCCATTCCCATCTACCCAAGCCACTGTACTCCATTCTTCCCCAATCTTCCCTCCTCACTCCACTAAAATCTAACCCAATATTTCCCAGTCCAGTATACCCCATTCCACTCCAGTCTACCTCACTCCACCCTAATTTACCCACTCCACCACACTTTAATCTACCATGCTAATCTACCCAACTCCCACACTCCAATGTATCCCAAACCACCCTACTCCATTCTACCCCCACTTTATGCCTGTGTTCCCCACTCCACTCTACCCCGATCTACCCTATTCCACTCTACTCCACTCCATGCTAATAACTTTTAGCCATGTTGAACAGCAGCCACACTGATGTACAACATGGCTAAAACCCAATCACACAGGAGCGAACTTTTAGCTTTGCCAGTGCTTCTCCCTCGCGCTGATCCTCTTTCCACTATTGTGTCCTTTCAGCTTCGCCCTTGTGTACTCTGTGCGCTTCTCAGCAAGACTGCTGGTCAGGGTAATTTCCTTTGTTTTTTTCTTTCATAGAAATGAAAGGCTGGCTGCATTGGAGGCTCCTTTGATTTAAACACTGTAATGTCCACTTTTGTTTCTCAGTGAAATGAAGTTCGGGTTGCGAGGGATTCTTCCTTATAGTCCTTCCCTTCTTTCTATGCCGTATAAACAAAGAAAAGACTATTTGAAAAGCCCCTTGCTAGTGGCCACATCTCTAGTCATCCAGTCACCAAGCCAAACATTTCTTCCCACTGCCTCCCTGCAATCTGATGACGCAAAAACATTAAGCAAGGTTGAAAGGACTGAGTGTAATTACAGCCATCAATTTTGACTTCTGAAATAAATACAGCTTAAGCAAGTGTCTTAATTATTTTGATATGTTTCATTGCACCCACGTGGCTGCCATGTTTGAGTGGTGGCATGATTTTTTAAATGTTTGTTCCATATGCTTGCAAAAAAAAAACCATCCATTCACACTATTGATTTTTCCAATGCATGCTGCTCTTTTTTTTGGCAAAGGACAGGTGGAGGATGTTAACTCCTTGCTCCTATCTGCTTCCCATTGATACAGGAGAACAGGCAGTGAATGTTCCAGGGAGATTAAAAAATACACCAGAGCAGACATGGACCCTGAAGCATGAAGCCAGTTTCACTACACGTGGCCGCTCACCCTTCTTGAAATAGATGGCTGTGGCGCTGCAGTGAGACTTATGTTTATATTGCCTGGGTGCCCACTAATTTGCAGTCGGTTTTAAGCCTCACTTGTAATTTTCTTGCTAAATGTGGCCAAGTTTCTCCTGCAGAGGGAGGAAGGTTAAGGAGGCGCATGGGTCTTCGAAGCTAAAGAAAGCGTAGGAGCAGCACAGGAGTCAGAACCTGCAGAGAGCGCTAAGACTCACTTCATGATGATGCTGTATCCGGGATCACTAGGCCGCATTTTAGCTGCAAAGGGAGCTGAGTCTGACCATTGAGTCTCCATGCCTTGTTTTCTTAGCAGCGGGGAGAGCGGGCAGTTGCCCGGCCTGCCCGCCGACTGCCTCAAAGACTGCGCTGGAGGAGGTGTCGCCGTATTTTGCACCACGCGGAGCCTTTTATTGTCTGCAATGAAGGTGAAGCATCCATGGAGCAGTGGTAAGTGCAATTTTTAGAGATAAATATATTGATTTTACCACAATGCATGAAAGAACCTCTAATAGGACCAGTGGCATAACGCAAAATGGTGCCTCCCATATACAGGGAGTGCAGAATTATTAGGCAAATGAGTATTTTGACCACATCATCCTCTTTATGCATGTTGTCTTACTCCAAGCTGTATAGGCTCGAAAGCCTACTACCGATTAAGCATATTAGGTGATGTGCATCTCTGTAATGAGAAGGGGTGTGGTCTAATGACATCAACACCCTATATCAGGTGTGCATAATTATTAGGCAACTTCCTTTCCTTTGTCAAAATGGGTCAAAAGAAGGACTTGACAGGCTCAGAAAAGTCAAAAATAGTGAGATATCTTGCAGAGGGATGCAGCACTCTTAAAATTGCAAAGCTTCTGAAGCGTGATCATCGAACAATCAAGCGTTTCATTCAAAATAGTCAACAGGGTCGCAAGAAGCGTGTGGAAAAACCAAGGCGCAAAATAACTGCCCATGAACTGAGAAAAGTCAAGCTTGCAGCTGCCACGATGCCACTTGCCACCAGTTTGGCCATATTTCAGAGCTGCAACATCACTGGAGTGCCCAAAAGCACAAGGTGTGCAATACTCAGAGACATGGCCAAGGTAAGAAAGGCTGAAAGACGACCACCACTGAACAAGACACCCAAGCTGAAACGTCAAGACTGGGCCAATAAATATCTCAAGACTGATTTTTATAAGGTTTTATGGACTGATGAAATGAGAGTGAGTCTTGATGGGCCAGATCGATGGGCCCGTGGCTGGATTGGTAAAGGGCAGAGAGCTCCAGTCCGACTCAGACGCCAGCAAGGTGGAGGTGGAGTACTGATTTGGGCTGGTATCATCAAAGATGAGCTTGTGGGGCCTTTTCGGGTTGAGGATGGAGTCAAGCTCAACTCCCAGTCCTACTGCCAGTTCCTGGAAGACACCTTCTTCAAGCAGTGGTACAGGAAGAAGTCTGCATCCTTCAAGAAAAACATGATTTTCATGCAGGACAATGCTCCATCACACGCGTCCAAGTACTCCACAGCGTGGCTGGCAAGAAAGGGTATAAAAGAAGGAAATCTAATGACATGGCCTCCTTGTTCACCTGATCTGAACCCCATTGAGAACCTGTGGTCCATCATCAAATGTGAGATTTACAAGGAGGGAAAACAGTACACCTCTCTGAACAGTGTCTGGGAGGCTGTGGTTGCTGCTGCACGCAATGTTGATGGTGAACAGATCAAAACACTGACAGAATCCATGGATGGCAGGCTTTTGAGTGTCCTTGCAAAGAAAGGTGGCTATATTGGTCACTGATTTGTTTTTGTTTTGTTTTTGAATGTCAGAAATGTATATTTGTAAATGTTGAGATGTTATATTGGTTTCACTGGTAATAATAAATAATTGAAATGGGTATATATTATTTTTTGTTAAGTTGCCTAATAATTATGCACAGTAATAGTCACCTGCACACACAGATATCCCCCTAACATAGCTAAAACTAAAAACAAACTAAAAACTACTTCCAAAAATATTCAGCTTTGATATTAATGAGTTTTTTGGGTTCATTGAGAACATGGTTGTTGTTCAATAATAAAATTAATCCTCAAAAATACAACTTGCCTAATAATTCTGCACTCCCTGTATAATGTGATGAGGGCACCCAAGCAGTGCCTAATTTGAACTGGTGGTTTCCGGTGCGGGCACCTGTACTTATTTTTGAGGGCCGGACTTATTTTTCTGCCTCAAGCATTTACTGCGAGCAAAAGGCACATATGGGAAAGGCGGAGGAAGACAAAAACGAAAAAGCGTCACAAAGGGAGAACGCAGAAAGCTGCAAGAGTGAGCTTAGGGTTCAGGGAGTGGCTGTAAATGCATTAAAGCTGCCTGAGATGGATTCAGGATTACGCTGCCTCAAAATTCGGTGCTCGCATATTTAAATGCAGCAGCCGCGAGTTTCAGAGGAGGGCTTTGGGCACTTGCACGTTTTTATTTACAAATTAAACACTGCCCCAAGTCTCCCACATCTCACAGATATTCATTGGCATTGGGCTGAATGGGGACCCTATGAAGGTTACCGCAATGTAAGATTTCCCACAATGCTGTTTACGCAACACAGCCCTAATAAAAGTGCTTCCCTCATTTGGGCGTGCAATCCCCATTTGACGGGCTCATGTAGAGAATCGCCCGTGCCATAGAAAGGGTGATGTGCTACCAGAATATCATTGTTAGAATTTTCTCTGACATAAATATCATGTACTTTATATTGTCTACCAATATACCGCCCCAGTGGAGTTAATATTAGAAAATCTACACCCAACGGGATTATAGTTTTGTAAACGATACTTGCTTCAAGATTTAGATATTTCTCCAACAATATTTTGACATACAACGGAAAGGGTTCTGTGGGCCCTAATGCAGGCAACGAAAATTGACCCATGTTGGGGAGTGAGAGAGAGCCATAATTAGGGTGCAGTTGGCCTCTCACACACACCTGGGTCCAGGTGTCACGAACACTGCTGCATTAATGATAGCAACACATGTGGTTTAAGGCCATTGGGTGGGAGATGAGGAAGGAATCGGAGTGTTCTGTAAGCGTGTGAGTTTTTTTCCAAGCATATACAAACCATTATTGTATTCGGTTACCCCTTTTCTGCTGTTGTTGCATGTTTTGTAGATGTAGAACTTGCAAAGAAAAGATTCCTCAACAGTATGTAATTATGGCCCATTTTCCACCCCTCAGCCTAGTTATGCACCATCTAATAAGTGCCAGAATCAAAACGCACCCCAGTATTGTATCATACTGTATTTATGTAGCACCACTGCTTAATTTGTGCTTGTTCTTTCCGGTGCGGGGCACCAGCACTTATTTTTGAGGGTCAGCACTTCTTTTTCTGCCTCAAGCATTTACTGTGAGCAAAAGACACATGAGAAAGACGGAGGAAGAGAAAAACGAAAAAGCATCACAAAGGGAGAAAGCAGAAAGCTGCAAGAGTGAGCTGAAGGGACAGGGAGTGGCTGTAAATGGATTAAAGAGGCCCAAGATGATTTCAGGATTACAGTATTCTGTGCTCTAACATTTAACCGCAGCATCCACGTATTTTAGAGAAGAGCTTTGTCCACCAGCACGTTTTTATTCACACATTAACTGCTGTGTAACGCTTAGTACCCATAATGAGGCACGGGAGCACGTTACACTAGGCAATACGCTGCTCCGGAACCTAAGGTTAGTGCAGTGGGTGTATTGTGTAAAAGCCTAGAACATTCCTAAAATCATCATCCAGAAGAGAGACTATTACCAAACAGCTACCAAAAGCCTTATTCCCTGAGAGTTTCCTATTAGTAGATCTGTGTAATTCACGTGATAGTCAGACCAATATTAATATATCACTTATTTGATACATAAACTTACACATTTCCTTATATCTTTGCCAACAATCAGGCATTCTTTATTAAAATACATAGGTCCTGGGTTCCACAGCTTTTACATTTGTCGGATTTTATGAAAGAGACAGCGTTTCTCATTGGCTCAGAATCTTCTTACGTAGAATGAAAATGGCCGCTGCTAATCACCCCTCATTTGTGAAAATGTAATATCACTTGACGAAGTTGTCCCTTTGAGTGAAAAGATGTGCAAATGTGGAAGCATTTTTATCAAGACGCTGTTGAAAGTTGAAATTGGCGAGGTATCAATTGATTTATGCTGACTCCAGCAGGCACATTCCCTTTTTGGACACCCGACTACATCAGACCAGCAGAACAAAGAAACGAAGCCCTTTGGGTTAAATAAAAATGGAGCCGAAACCAACATACACAATTACACCCATGAACGCCAAGAGAAGGCGTTGGAAACCAGTTGGGAGATGCTACTGGAGAGAATGAGACATTTCTGGAATAATAGTGAATTGAATGTATGTGGAGCCACACTTAAAACTTAGCCCAATACTGGATCATATGGGTGCCTGAGATATTTATTCCAATGTGCACAATGTTTTGCACAAAGATGTGTGCAGAAAAGGGCAGAAGCCAACATCTTGATCACTCTGGAAAGCCTCTGAAGGGAAAGAATAAGTAACATTGGCCAAGGACTGAACCTGGCTCTAAGACAAGTGTGGGCTCACTTCCTCGGCTCTGGGTGCAAATGGACCAATATATTCTGCTCATGTCCCTTGGGCTTCCTTCTTCGCAACTGGGCCTTAAGGAGGGATGTTGCAGCAGTCCTGGATCACATTATCAGCGAGAATGGGCATAGCGAAAGGTCACTGCTTGCAAAATGCTGAAAAGGTGTTTATTTCCCAGTGCAGATGTAGGGGGCTTCATCTGGGTTGGCAGATAAAAGCTAATTATCTTGAACAAACGCTTTCAGCATTTAAAGTGCATCATTCCATGCTGTTTTAAAGGTCAGCAATCTAACACGTAATAAGCTTTTATCTCCCTGCCTACTGGTACCATGGCTGCTTCAGCTAAGCCCTCAGAAGCACGGAGCTATAGTGGTAATTTGAAATCGGTCTCTTTAATAGAATGGCAAGCAATCTCCATACAGCCATACATTGTTTGCAGGAAAATCATAGGGTACCAATTTGTTTCCTCACACAAAGCTAACCGAGATGGGTGTCAGTGCTTCCAGGCACATTTACAGGCACGTAGAGAGAAGAAATAACTGATGGATTAAACCCAGATCTGTGACTTGGGGTGAATGTTTGATTTTTTCTACATTCCGTCCATCAACTGTTCTTTTTGCGTTTGTCACCCCAAGTGGGAAGGGTATGGCCAGACGTGGGTCCCGTGCTCACTATGCCACCAGATTCAAGCTAGCCTGACTGAAGAGGGGTGATACCCCGAAACCGGTCCCAGGATGCTTGTTTCTGGTCCAGGGAGGACCTGGTCTGGCAGTTCGGGCTGGACTGTTCCCATGGGGAACAGGGTCAAGACTGATTTGCATATGACTGGGTCCAAACTGGAATGGCATGGTGAGCAAAAAAACAGATGGATTAAACCCAGATCTGTGACTGGGGGTGAATGTTTGATTTGTTCTACATTCCGTCCATCAACTGTTCTTTTTGCGTTTGTCGCCCCAAGTGGGAAGGGTATGCCCAGACGTGGGTCCCGTGCTCACTGTGCCACCAGATTCAAGCTAGCCAAACCGGTCCCAGGATGCTTGTTTCTGGTCCAGGGAGGACCTGGTCTGGCAGTTCGGGCTGGACTGTTACCCTGGGGAACAGGGTCAAGACTGATTTGCATATGACTGGGTCCAAACTGGAATGGCATGGTGAGCAAAACAACTGATGGATTAAACCCAGATCTGTGACTGGGGGTGAATGTTTGATTTGTTCTGCATTCCAGACCTGCTAGGAGTCCAAGGTGTTCTGAATGATACCCACAGATCACTTCTGCTAAGCTATCACAGCTGCTAATTATACATTTATAGAAATAATTACCTTTTGTGGGTTTTTAGCACAGGCCCTATACAGCGATGTGTTAAAAGTCGTCAATGACCAAGTAGTTGCTTAAAGACATTACCAAATGGATGTCTTAGTGAACACTCTTAGAAGTATTCAATTTTCTCTAAAATGGCCCTTTACACACAGGCCTTTTGTAATGTGTAAATTCATACTCCTTTACATACTCTTACACACCCTTGTAAATTAGGCCGAAAACATCTAGAATGGGACCAGCATTGGAATATGCAGAGAAGACCATCTGTATTTAGTACAGATAGCAAGGACTGGGCTATCTTTGCACTTTTACTAATAGGGAGTTGGCGGTTCCAGGGCTTATTCACAGAGGTATGTAGGAGTGATAAAGGAGTACTCCAGTAGTACTGCTCCATTACCCATAAATGTGCTTGTGACTTGTCCACTAATAGCCTGATTTAGAGTTTGGCAGATGGGGTTACTCCGTTACAAATGTGATGGATATCCTGTCCACCATATTACGATCTTATTATATCCTATGAGAATTGCGGATGGAATATCCATCACGTTTCTGACGGAGTAACTCAGCCGCCAAACTCTAAATCCGGCCCTAAGTCAGACACCACATTATCCTTGTTGTAGTAAAAGGTGAGTGTTGCTTCCTGCTGTCACTGCCCATCACTCCTGAGCAACGGGCACTCAGTGCATCCCATGGTGGGTGCCTTTTTTTAAATGGGTGTTGTACTTGCTCTTTCTACCTGTTGTTACATTTTATAATTATTTTGTTTTTAATTTAAGTTGTAGTGATCTTTATCAACAATTCTTTTATTGCTGTGCTACTACACCTACAATGTTTCTACACTGTGTGGTCTCTGCCCCATTAAGGATTTTTCCCCCTGACTCTGGGATGGAAGTTACTGTCCTCGAGTAAAGCTCTTAGGTGAAAGCAGGGTGGACACCTGAGTGTATAAACTTCAGATTTTACTTTTTCCTTGGTGGCTTTGTTAAACTTCAGATTTCAAACATAAAACTGCAAATTGAATTTAAAAACGGCTGCATAGAGCTTAAGCAAATACCACAGTTTGCATTTAAGCATGAAAATGTAACCAGAAACGTATGTTTTATATGCCTTGGCCTATCCTTTTCTTCCACGTCCTTTCCCCTCTTCACCTCTGTGCAGCCCTCCTAGGCACTCTTGTGGGGAAGTTTGGGACACTGCAGAGGCGTGTTGGCTGGCTCTGAAGCTGTCGCGGCTGCCGCCAGGACGGGGTGGGGAAATAGAGAAGCAGCATGCGGAGTGGGGCAGTAAAAGATAAAAAAAACTTACATGCCCCTCCGTGATCCACTGCTCCCGCTCCAGGAGCCTCTCATCTTCTTTCCTCCCCAATCAATTCCAAAGCTTCTCTCATGCTGTTACATAGCATGAAAGAAGTGCCATGATTGGCCTGAGTGGGCAGAAATGCTGCTCATGGAGGGAGTGGGGCACTACAGCCGGTGTGGAGAGTTTCTAAATGTGCATGTCAGTTTGCCTCAGCCAAACTGACATGCGCACTTAGAAGTGCACTGCTACTCTTCCTCCACTTGTTGACGTGGAGGAGGCTGTCCCCGCCCTCCGAAAGCGGAAAAATAAATGGATAATAAAATATATTTATTATCCCTTTAGTTTTCTGCTTTCAGCAGCGGGATGGCACACCTCTGCCGTAGTGGAAGGGCCACCTCTGCTCTGTCATCTGTTTCCCAGCAGGAGAAAAACAAAAACGTGATTTGGATTTCTTGAATTATTCTCAGCTACTGGTACTCTACGTCACATATGCCGATCCATGAGTTACCAGAGGCAAAGACCAACCATGTGCATCTCAGCCTTGGACCTGCTCTGGTGGGAACTGTCCAACACATGCCACTATGCCATGTCCCTTCGTCCCTTCTGTAAGGAACCACATGCTACCTCAAGCGGGTTCGGTTCACCATTCTTGGGCTTCATCAATGAGGTGCAACTTGGTCCTTGTGACAAGGAATCCTACTCTAGATATGCCTGTCAAACTTAAGGCATCCCACTGAAAAAAAAAGAAAAAGTGATGCTTGGAATTCTTGAATTATTCTCAGTCACTGGTGATTACTCTAAATCAGATATGGATGGACCTCTTGTATTAAGTTTTGTGGGTGGCTGATGGGTGAATAATGTTCGCCTTAGTATAACTTATCTTTACCATCTCTCTTACTGCTTCAGTGTTAGAGCCCCTCTCCTCCTGCATCTGCCTTTATAAGCTCAACTAGCCCTGATCTTTCTGCATGTCAGAGAACCAATCATTTTAATTCATGTACTAAAACATTACAGCCATCAAAATGCAAGCGTACATTTATTTATCAGTTAAATAAATGTGTACTATTTGCAATTTCATTTTTTTGCCCACCAACATGCATTTGGATAAATACCATCATGATTAGGAAAAATAAATATGCATGAATACAGAAGGAAATGTAAAATAAATAAATACCAAAGAGCTAGAGCGTTGGTTCTGACCCAATTAATTTGTAGTAAGAAGGAGAGGAAAGAGTGAACTTGTAGCAGTTCTCTCCTGGTGCCAAAAAACACATTTAGCTGGAGAAAGTTAGACACTGGAGACTTCAATGTAGCATACACAGTCCCAGTGGAGGTATTCATTAATTTCCGCAGAGAAAATATTTCATTGCACATGTCCTGCTGCCCTTCAGCTCACAAGCCACTGAAATGTGCTAATTTAACTGTTTTCTTTATTAATCCTTTATATACTCACATGCACCACAGATGCTCTATACAAAACAATAAAGGAACCAGATGACTCCATGTCATCATGGACTCTTATTTTCCAGTCTCCCTAATACATTATGGGTGTCGTGTCTTGGATCATTTACATGAACCAGTTGTACCAACATCCATGAAAACAGTGGTTTGTAAAAGGGAAGCACAGGACTTGAACCTTGTGTCTTCATTGACCTGGAATCATCTAGTTACCTTCAAGCAAGGAGACCTGTGCCTGATGTGACGTCATTGTGTGTGGTCCTTACACATCCTGCACGTCTCTTAACTGCATTATGTGTGTCCGTGCACCTGACGGGGAGTGCATGCTGATCTAGGCTGAGGGTAGATCATTTCCCATCATTTATTAATACCAACATGAATGGTTTATCGACCACAGACGAACCACTGGGTCTTGTTCTTTTGATCTTCCTGTCAAAGGAAGCCCTAGTAGACCAAAAAAGGTTCCAAACCCGGTAGGCTGGTTCTGTTAGAGCATGGCGCGGAGATGGCGGGAAGCCAGGAGCAGTCCTACTTCTTTTACCTCCTTAATGAGGTTGCATTTTCCAGGTCTACCCTAATGGCATCTAATTGCCATCCATGGTGCTGAGAACTTTGCAGTCTGCAAGTATTCCTGTAAGAGGCATTAGCGTAGCTCACAGATTGTGGGTAGCGGCTCTGTGGGACACACTTATTTATCCACCATTATGTTGGGTTTCCGAATTTTGTTTTCTTTTTACCGGATAGGCAGTATGCTAAAATATTGCACTGCATTGTATTGTAGCATTTGCAGAGCCCTCTAGACGCTAGTGGAAAATACTAATTCATTGTGTATGGTCCATAGGATGTGCTTGTATAGAACAGAGCTCCCAGGTTTCCCAGGTCCATGTGTGAGTAGCTCATGCAGACCAGGTTTTTCATTTGCACTAAGGAGCTTGTATGCCTGGTTTTATAAGAGGATAAAAGGGTCTACAGATCCCAGAATATGAAGGTAAAACCTAGAGTGGGTGACCTAGTTGTGCACAGGAGAAGAAAACTTGAAAGCTCTGATAGCGTTGTCTATCTGAGAAATGTTTTTTGAGATTGCACGTGGTGTTGATGTGGGTAGTCCATGTATGTAATTCCAAACTTGTTGCTTTGTATAAGTAGTGGGAATGGAGAGCGCTAGAACCATGATTCCTATGGTTGTCTGTTCAGAGCTCTGTGTATTCCCATGTCAGCGCATGGGTTGTTTGGCCAGACCAATGTTTTTCTCTGCAGTCTTGGACTTGTACTCTTGTAGATTCCGTTATAAAAACTTCTCAGGCATGGACCAGGGAAACTTAAGACTTCTGCGTCCTCTTACCATGGGTTCAACTGGTCCTTATTGTGGTCACTGTGGCCTCAATTACACCTGTCTGCTGGGCTAAAAAGACTGATGGCCATATTTATGACCAAATTTGCGTCGTTTTTGCATGACGCAACGTGGTGCAAGAGCGACGCAAACCTTAAATCATATTTTTGGAGTGACACAAAGCCACTTTGTGTGGCGTTAGGTGGCTGCAAAAATATGTAGTAAAGAAACGCTGTGCAAATTGCTGTGTTGCGTTACTCTGACCAGGTTAGTTGTTCTATTGGCATTGCGTGGGTTTACCCACGCAGCTCACATGGTTTTTGATGCATTCCCAGATTCACAAGACCTTGTAAACCTGGAAATGTGCCAGAAAGATACGCCCTCTCAGTATGTTTACTTCTTCTTATTTTTTCCCTCTTTCTATGTGTGCTGCATTTTGCAGCACACACAGAAAGAGGAAAAAGTCTCTCTGGATTGTTTTTGTGCTGGAAAGTGTCCCTTACTGCAAAAAACAATCCTGGATACAACACAAGGGTGCCTGTGTTGGCTCGCTAGGCTGCCAAAAGGGTGCCAGCGCAAGGAGAAAGGACAGGAAGGTACGGTATTGGATTCCTGCCCTTTCCACGTGACGCAGGGCAGCACAACAACTTGTACTGCGCCACTAAACTCGTTAATATGCCCCTGAGAGTCTGGGCTTATGCAGAGATTCGTGTGTAACCCATATGTCACAGCTTAGAATGCCAGCAGGCCAAATTCAGCATTCCATCCTTACAAGATCGATAAAATATTATGATATGCAGTGAGCAATACTGCAGGTTATATCGTACTTGTTAAAAACAGTTCAGTTTGTCTTGTGCATTCAACAAATTGTTCAATGCAGACGACAAACTGAACTGTTTTTCAATAACAAATTGGAGCTGACTTCTGGAAGATGCCTGTGACCTGCAGCTTTTCCTGATGAAGAACGAAGCCTTGAGGCCTCAGGTTCTCATGTCTCTAGCCTGAGGTGTCCTTCTGGTCCTGTTTCTGGTTCCCTTGCTTCCAGGCACTTGTAGCCAAGAGAGAAATACACGAGGAGTATGTTGTATTGCAGTATTTATACCAGGTTTCATACCGCTATGAGGGTGGGCTAAATGGCCAGGACTTGGGTGAATGTGTCAGACATGATATGGGTCCACTTGTCTGCTATGCGGAATCCTCCGAAAAAATACACCCCCCACCCCCACACACAATCTCTCTCCCTCTCCCACTCTCCCCCCCCTCCTGTTCTCCCCTGGGGGGTACTTTCGGGTTTGGACGAGCCCATCGACCTTGACATATTTATTTCCTGGTAGATGTATTTAGCCCCTTTATTTATTTATATAAGTTTTCTTATTATATTGCGCTCCCTTACCATCGAGGGGCGGAGCGCTAAACAGAAAACAAATAAACAAGAGAGGATGGTTCTCTGAAAATACAATTAACAGAACACGGAAAACTCATAGCTAAAATCTTTGGGACATAGACATGAGTTAAGGAACAATTTCGAAGCAAGAGATGGAAAACGGATGAATAGGAGAGAAAGGATGAATAGAAGAGAAGCAACACCTGCACGATTGAAATGTGCCGCAGAAAGAAATGCTTAGTGCATTTAGTGGTTCCCTGCTGTGCGCTCCTTGTGAAGGACACAACTGATGACTGGCCTCATGTCTAGGGTGACCAGATTTTGAGGAGCGAAAAACCGGGACATGTCAGGCATAAAAGAAGTACTAAAGACTTTACACTCACTTTTATATCTGGCATGTTCCGACACCTACACATATAAAATTAGCTATGGCTTGACCTCCCACCTTGCACCCCCAGCCCGCCCCCACCCACCTCTCTCTGCTCCCCACTCTGTCTCCCTGCTGGGAGCAGACAAGAGACTGTGTTTCCTGACAGTAAAAGATAAATTATTACTTTAATTATTGCATACTTTGTAGGCGTCTGTTAAAGGAGAGCATACCTTTAATTTATGCTTCCCTAGATAATCTCACCTTTGACATTTATGTAATGATCTGACCTTTGTCCCAAAAACCGGGATATTGTCACCGGGACAAACCGGTACTGTCCAGGGAAATCCGGGACTTCTGGTCACCCTAGCATGTCATAACAGTGACCTTCAGCCTCTTCCGTGTTTTTTTCGCCACTCCTTTAGATACAAAAACGCCGCACTACAGAAAGGAACATGCTGTTGACTAAAAAACAAAACACAGCTGAAGGTGTCACCCTAAGGCAGCGGTCTTCAAACTGGGGGGCCCAAAGTGATCCCGGGGGGCGCCAAACTCTGGCCAAAAGAAATATTATACAGATAACATACCTTTATCTTAAGCAGAAGCATGTTATTGCAGTTTAAAAAAGGTAACAGTACTTAACTGCAGTGTTTAAATAGGTTCAGACCTATTTAAACATTGCCATCTTTCTAAAATAATTGTGAAAACTTCTGAGGGGGGGACAATGATTTTTATTTTTCAACTGGGGGGGGGGGGGGGCGCAGCATTAAAACGTTTGAAGACCACTGCCCTAAGGGGTCCACCAGCGAGCTGCGAAATGCTGAAATAACAAAGTGTGTTGTACGTATGAGAACAAAAGGAGAGGGCGAAGCAAAGCGTCACAGTGTGCCAAGATGTGCCCAGAATTTACCAGAGATCTCAAGTTCTTTATCTGAATTCTGGGAGTACCGCAAACTGTGAGCCCCAGGATACAAAGCAAAAACCTGGACTAGATTTTACTCACACAGGGACGTGGGAAACCTGAGAGCTCTGAATTGACACCGAATGCTACAATGAAAATAGGGTTACCAGGTGACGCCATGTCACAAAGAACACATTCATGGGTTTTTGGTTACCAGTTTCACGTATTTTTATAGTTGTATTGTTGTTTATCATCACTTGCACGGGGCCTACTTTGTTGCTGTGGTTTCCACCCAGTTCAGTAGTTCTCAATTTACCAAGCTCAGAAGCATAACAGGCTGCAATTGTCTTACCAGGGTTTGAATCAGTGACTGGTAGTTTCCACACGTATCTCTACTGCAAGCACCCAACCCACTGAACTATCTTAACTTCCAAGATAAGACTTATGTCTTTGCTCCACCAAGGCAGAAACAAAAGGTTAGGCAACTATCAGCTAAGTGAAATTAAATCTCTTTAAAAGTGGACCCTGGAGCAGACCAGACAACCAAAACCACTAGTTATAAAAAAGAAGGTAATAAAGCCCCAGAACTTCCCCAGGACTCAAAGAGCATCATTTATCCTAGTGTTTGTGCACAACAACAAAATACGTCTAAAGTGCAAACCAGTTATCCTATTTCAGTTTTCCAGGGAGGATTTTCTTTGTTTGCATATGTGTTTTCCTGCATGAAAAAATTTAATTCTTTCCCTACATTTCGGAAACTGCTGAAAACCTGGCTGTTTCAACACTCAAGTTTATAATATTTTGGATCTGGCTATATTTTGGCACACAAATATCTGTATTTCTGGCTAGCGCTGGGAAACCTTGTTGGCAGCTATGTGCTTTATAAATTATGTAATCAATCAATCAATCAATCAATCTGATGAAGGTCGGACATACAAAAATGTGCTATTCCCATCTCCTAAACTTGGCACTATTTAAAAAAATAGACATTGGCAAAATTGATAGATGTCACCTTTGGGGCCTCTTGGCTTTGCCAGTGATTTTTAGCCTCGCTGAACAGCCTCCCCAAGGCTGTGCAGCATAGCTTGAAAAAAAACAGCCTACATCACTGGTGGTTTTTTTCATTTTATTTTGTAATCTGAGTTGGATTGGTATATAAAAAGCAAAAAGTATCACAGCAGTGTTTTTAAAAAAAAAAACAATTAACTTGGGGAAAGGGGAAAGCAACACAGGGTGGGGGATGGAAGCAACATGGGGGAGCAAGTGGGAGGGAAGCGACACAACAGGAATGAAGAGCAAAGCAGAGTGCCAGGGTGGAGAAGAGAAGCCCACAAACGAGAGAGAGCAACGTGGAGATGCAGGGAAGAAGCACACTAATGAGAAAGCAGCGCTGGGAGGAACACTGCGGTGAGCACAAGGAGGCGAAGACAGCTGGAAAACACATGCACTCTCATGGTGTGTTTAACCAAAAAGAATATTTATTGAAAAGGTAGTAGTGGAAGGACACATATAATGAGGCTATGCTTCAGAGAGGGGACAAACGCAAGAAGAGGATGGAAAGTCCACATAAGTTAACAAATACAAAGCATGTAAGTGTGAGTGGCAATAAAGCCAACCAGTGGTAAGCAATGGGCAATGTAAACTGACAATAGGGTCTCTTCGCCAACAGGCAGCACTTGCAGAATGGTAGGGAAGACCTAACAAGCTATTGTTGTTTAAACAATTCCAAACTGTTATACGCAGTTTCGAGCAATGAGATCTGGGTGCTGATCCTGAATCCGATCTTCGGCATCAGATTTAAAAATCATGTCCATCCAGTAGAATCTTTGTGCAGGTGGTTAAGCAGAGACAAGCCAGATTTGTACTTGGTGTCCTCTACCTGCTGCTGCCGCAGCGTAAAGCACAAGGTGCCGCATCTTTGAATAAACTGGCCATAATCCGCAGAGCAAGCCATCGCCTTTCTTCGTGGCTTCTGCAGGGCATTGCAACAGCTTTGTATAAACTCTGCTGGCAGGAAAGGAAATGAATCTGCTCAACACATCACTCTTGGAGCACCGAGAAGCGCCTGAACTGAATAAGGCGCAGCGGGGAGTTGCAGAGACTTTGTAATTTTCTTCTAACATAAGATGAATGGACATGCCCTGGCTGCCCACAAAGAGAAGTGACGCATGCTCGGTCTTTAATTAAAGACCAGTCCATAGCGTGTAGCTGTTAAAAAAAAAAGCATTGGCAATACCAACCATTCGTGCCTTTTTGAAGCTAAGCAGGCCTATTGGCCTTGCTTCCTCATCAGCAAAAAATGCAGAAGCCGAAGAGCTCTGGCAAAAAAAATGTGGTGATGTATATTCGTGCATTCATTATCAAACATTTGAGCAAATGCATCATGACACTATGATGGCCTTTGTAATGACATCTGTGTGTATATTCAACTCCAGGCACGCATGTGCGTATGCCATTCTGTGCTTAATTTGAGCCAGTGTTTCCCGTGCTCGGCACTGACACTTAATTGTCAACACCGGCACTTGTGACAGTCTGCCACATTGTGGCTCATGAGCACAGCAAAGGTTGTTTATGAATATAATGTACATTAAATATATAGCCATTCCTATAGCTTTGGGGACCTGGAATAATCTGAACTCTCACACTTGCAGGAGAGAGATGGTGATTAGTTGTTTTGGTGCCATCATTGGCAGCGATGAAAGGTGCAATGGGTGGTGCAAGCTGCAGGGGCCCCCTGATGAGCAAAATTAAGCACTGCTGCCATTTTGTTTATTTTACCATTAACCATTCCAAGATGGTGGCCACCTGTTTTGGAGCAGTATAAAAAAAAAAATTAAATGTTCTCCAAAGTGCCATCTAAGAAAGACCTGGCCTAGCAGTACATTACAGCTGCCTGCCACTCTAGAACAAAAAGATTGAAAGGAAAACTCTATGACATTGGACAGGAGAGAAATGCTGGACCGGCTGGCGGATAGGAGAAAAAGTCAATCCTCCGAGCGATGAGGGTGGCAGGAGGAATGAAGGCAGAAGGAGCTATCTAGGACCAGGAGCGGGGCGTTTAATTTTTTTAGAAACGAGGTAGACAAGAAAACTATCTATTCAAGAGCAAGGGGCTGACCCAAAGCCTAGTGTATGTACACATTTTAATATTTTAGAGAAATAAGTCTTTGAGAACAGGGATGTAAGGCTGCCTGTAGGCGAGACATAAAAAGAGATTATGTTCTGCTACAGACCTGCCAAATGGCCCATGTCATGCATGTCCCTCGCAGTCGACCTTTTCTGTTTAGCTGACAGCACTTTGCATATGTTTTCCTAGCCCCTATGCACTATGTCAAGAGGAAAACTACAAGTCCCCGAAAGGAGTCACTAAAAAGCCAGGATAAGCTGAAGGTGTCACTTGACATGGGTATATGGGCATCCATTCCATTGCTATGCAAAGGCTCAAGTACCAGGCACAGTGTGTGTGTAGGGGATGCAGTTGCATTTGGATAGCACTGAATACACCAGCTACCGTTACCTTGCCAAACGGGTGATTGGCGGCTAGTCATGGTTTTTTGCTCAACAGCCCAAGCTTCTCTGGCTTGTAGTTTCACTTTTTCTGTAGAAGTATGGGCCTACAAGTCCTAATGTGTTGACTTCTGTTTGCAGATAACCCAAGACTAGCTAACGGTGGCCTTCATGATGTGGAATTAGTTAACTGATCTGTATTATAGGTTTTCCACAAGCACCAAGTTCACACCCCAAATTCCACCAAGTGCCTAAGGGCAATTCTGTTTACAATGTGAGCATTTAACAGTGCTCCTTAACGTGCATTAATTTAGACTGTAATGTGGGGTTTAGGGGCTGCAATGTATGTTTATGTGGGATGCTGTGCTGAAAATAAGTACAATATGAAACATTGTCACAAACTGACCTAGGTGTTTTAATAGCTGGACGAATACTTTGTTTCAAGATTGTGTTTCTTTTACTTTATTCTTGTATTGTGGTAGTTGTAATCTTCTTCTTTTGCCTCTTGATCTAAGAGACTTGATTACAAAAAAATGCAAAAATATAAAAAATAAATAAGGTGCTTTACAGAAACATAAATAACGTCTTGAAAAAAACAGAGTTCTTTTAATCCAGTGCTGGTCCAGATACGTAGATAAATCTAGTTTGGATCTGCCCATTACAAAACTACAAACATGGTTGGACCTGCTCACCATTTCTATTTTAAATGCGTCCTGGATTCTTATGTACTTGTATTGATTTTGAAACGGTGTGCTTGCCACCTGCTTCATAACACCATAGACCCCATTTGCCATTCTTGAGTTTTTATTTAAAACTGTAATACTTTCTGAGAGTTGTAGACCTCAGTTGAACAATTTAATAAACACTGACCTTGGAAAAGTGCATGCTCCGAAAACACAAGGCATGCCCTGTTCCACGGTGCTGTGGGAGCAGCTCATTCAGTCCAGGATATTACATTGCATCCTGGACCTTGTAGTACTGCTTTTATAATGGGCTAAACATGATCTCAAATCCCAGAATGCAAGGTTAAAACCTGGACGGGACAAGCTACTCACTCATGGACCTGGGAATCTCGAGAGCTCTGCAAAACAGAGGGGAGCCTGGACCTGGAATATGTGGTTTCTGGGGGCGTGAAGCAAGTGCTACGTAGGAGCAAGTTCACAAACACATTTATGTGTGTGCAGTGGTACTCTGATTGTTCTACTTCATTTACTCATCAATACCTTCATGAATTATCCTCATAGTTTGGAATACAGACAAATAGGAAAAATAGTTTTCATGTGTGCCAAAAGAGTGATTATTAAACCAGGAATGGCAAGAAAACAGCAACCCGGTATACACTTGTGGGCCTGGGTACTGAAATTCTAACAGCTAAGAGTGCCAACAAGGTATATTATTGAGGAATTATTATATGATTTGCTATTGTTTGATGATGTCTATTATTTTCATCTGATTTCAGTTCAATACATATTACATACATTAAAGCAGGATGCCACCAAACCTGAAACATTGATTTAGAGTTAGTTTAGTCTAGAGTTAGACTTTGTGAAATGGGGCCAGTTCACAAAGGCATTATTAGATATGTAAAGTAATACTACAGGATTGCTGCTGGCCCAGATGTGCATAGCATAAAGGTCCCTTTTTATCCAGGACTGTTTGAGGCACTTTTAACATGCCAGCTTCCAGGTGGCATCATGGCATGTGTGGTTTCTTCAGCTAGTCCTGGCTTAATAGCCACCACCACTATACTGCTTTGAATATTTTGAACCTATATTTTAAATGTTGAAAGAGAAACCCTAAACTACACAATACTTCATGTTGGATAAAAAATCAGGCTGGCTGAAAGTGTCAGATATGATCTGAGGCCACCTGGCAGCTATTAAACTTGTACGAATAGAGAAACAAGAGAGGCGCGTAGGGCGAAGAAGATGGCAATGGTAGGACATCATGGAGGGCTCAGATGCTCCCCGAATTTACACCGAATAATTCAGAGAAATTATAATTACTGCAGTAGTTCATGCCAGCAAGGATGAAGTTCCCTAACTATAGGCTGTTTTTTTTATTTAACAACATATTGGATTGCATTCTGGGAGTTGCAGTCTTGATTATCATCACTGAAACGGACTGTACGAAACTACTGATTACACTAGTTTGTTTTAAAAAAAAATCAAACCTATGACTAGAACTTTGTGACTTGGTAACCTAAGGCATCCTGGTGACCTTAAAATAAAAAGACTATATGGCCGATATTGTTCTGACCTACTCACCTATTCAAACTTTTATTTAGTTTGCATTTGCGTTTAATGCACAATGCAGATCCTTCAATAGGCTTCCAGGCTCTTAAGTGTACACTGAGTAGCTGCCTTGCACCTACAGTGACATGGAGCGGGGGGGACACTGAGTGAGGCTCTCAGTGTGCGGCTGATGGTCTGAATACTGCAGTGAGCTCCTGACAGTACCACAATGATGTTCTGGGAAAGTGGCAATGGGAGTCCACCAAACACACATTGGGGCCTTTCTTCTTGTGGAATTATAATGGGAACTTCTATAAGTGGATTATTACCGAAGCATTGACACTGCATAGCACCACAAATCAAAGGTTATATTCAATGCCTACTCACTTATGTTATTTCTCACCTCCCCAAACATGTTTACCTTGGGTGCAGCTTTGGGTGTGCCAGGTAGTTTGCCCGTCTGGTAGACTCCCCATTATTACTAGAAGAGAGGAGGGACATTTCATGCTCAGAATAGGTTGTCTACATTATCTCGAAAGCAGATGCTTCCTCTTTATAATTGTGCTTATTCTCTGTAAGAAAATGTGGGCATCACCATGTAATTGCACAGCTGTCAAGGTGCCCTATGTCTTATGTGACTCCTTCCACCACTCCTGGCTTTTCAGCCAACTGGTTAATGTTTGCGGGGATAGTTAAACAAATTAGTGTAGTGATAAAAGCAAAAATGCTTGTCCCAGAATGCAAAATGTGGTTGGCTAAATGGGCAAGTTTTGACCAAATATTATGACTCAGTCATGAGAAGCCCATGTTTACTATTGCATAAGAAAGAATTGGCCGCTATGTGTAACTTTTGTGGTCCTTAAAGTAAGGAATGGACGACCCAACCGATGTTGATCTTTCTCTTTCTCTGTCTCCCCTCTTTTGTGCAGAGATCCGAGCTCAGCTGGTGGAACAGTTCAAATGTCTGGAGCAGCAGTCGGAGTCGAGGCTGCAGCTGCTGCAGGACCTGCAGGAGTTCTTCCGCCGGAAGGCTGAGATCGAGCTGGAGTACTCCCGCAGCCTGGAGAAATTAGCCGAGCGCTTCTCCTCCAAGATCCGCAGCTCTCGCGAGCACCATCAGTTCAAGTAAGTGTGGCCTTGGCCCGTGAAGGCTACTGCAGTGCCCTGGTGGCTGGAAGACGCGGCCATGTGGTTCCTCTGCAGGGCATACAATAGACCCATTTCAGACAGGTGGCTCCCAATTTTTGAAGCAAAAAAAGGCTTTATTTGGCTGTCTCCCACATGAAATTGCCTCTAGTTCAATAGAAGTCACTGGGGGAAATACATTCTCCTGATTGTTTTTTTAAAATCTCTCACTTTCCTCTTGTACAATTTTGGAATGTTTGCAGATCATGGGGTGGGGCAGGTACTAGATATATTCAGCAGAAGTGTGAAGGTAGAGGCAGTGATTTAAGCATGAATAGTTGTGGTAGCGAAGACCTTGGTCCGACCAGGGGCCTGGGTGATGGCAGGAATATCACTCACCTCTTGCACCCAACTATGGAAATTTTGTCTGTAACAAAGACCCCGCTAGGTGATGTTTGATGGAGGCCTGTCACCTTCCATGTTAAGTCCTGTCTCAATATTGCATGTCTTTTAGTTTTGGTGTAATGCCACTTTCATACCACTAGTTGTACGTATTGCAGTAGAACAAGAGCAGATGTTGCTGAATACGGCTTATGGTGCTAAGTGTAAACATGTACTTTCGATATCGCATTTTGTAAGTATGGTACACTGATCAGTGCTTAGGGAAACAATGCTGAGGGAAAAGCATATCAATGCTTAGGGAAAAATTAAAGTCTTACTGTGATATTTTTTGTAGTGTAAATAATCTTTCAGGCGAAGGAGAGTCTCGTGATTTTGTCAAAACTTTCAAATGTTTATATGCACACTGGATTTGAGAATGTAAACATTGAAAACTTTTCACAAAACTAGCATCAATTATTTCCTGAAGTGATACTGAAATTTAGGTATGGATTCTACTTCTTGTAACTTACTTTCCACGTACTGGTGTCTTGTCATGAGAAGAATTACATGGTGTCCAATACTAGCTCTTTGATCTCTCATAGTTTTCTGTTGAATCTCTTTTGTTCTCATGTAATATTGCCTTTTCTTTGCTTTGTATTTCACCCCAATTTCAGGTCACATTTTCTGACCATACTTCACTTGTTTATATGGCCAAGTATGTAAACAGCATTTGTGGTCTGAGAGCAATGTGGTACAAGCAAAACTAAGTTGTCTACACACCTGATGTCTGGAGGGCTCAGGCAAAAAAAGTTCTATCTATGCGGGGCAGTGCCCCAAGGCAGGAGGCCCCCAAGCCAGTGGTCACAGTGAAGCATCTCCACAAAATATAAGACCTTGGGTTTGTCTCTATTGAGTTTCAAACAATTGGAACTCATCCTTTTAAAGACTTCCTCTAAGCAACTATTGAAATTTTCTTGGATTTTAGGCGTGTTGGTAGATATGAACACTAGAATTTATATGTCACCTTTGAAGGAGACAATATTACAGCCATGGGTGTGGATCAGGAAGGCAAGAGGGAAAACATAAATGTTGAACAGAGTTGGGCTCAATGATAACCCCCATGAAACACCATACTTGATAGATGTCGGAGTAGACTGAAAAGGAGAGATAAAGACAGTGTCGGTGTAATTGGAGAGAAACAAATGAAACCACTTTAGTGCTTGTTTGTAGACAATGACCTCTGCCAACAGAGACCGCGTAGAAGGCTGCAGGTCTATGGTAGTTCTCATATCATCTAATATTGCCAGCAAAACTGTCCCGGTACTAAATGTAGGCTGAAAGCCTGTTGAGATTTGTCTTAACATTGTATTGCTTTCCAAGTATTTTGATAGTTGAAGATTAACTCCTTTTGCCAAAAATTTGAAAGAAAATCGTAGAGGAGAGACAAGTCTAGAATTTGCAAAAACACTGGGGTCTGCCAAAGTTTTTTTTAGCATAGGTTTTACCATAACCTCCTTCCACATTTTTGGGATAGTAGAGTTGGAAAAGGAGGAATTGCATAACTTGGTCAAGACAGTCAAGGTACACTGATTTGCAAGCAAAACTACAACGGGGAAAGGGATCTTATGTGGATCTATAAGAAATAGAGTAAATGAAGGTCTGTATCTGTTCAATGATAAGTGGGAGAACTGCACAAGCAGCTTCAGTGGTACATGAGGAAAGGATCGAAGAGAAGTCATTAGGAGACTGTTTCAAAAGGTTTAGATAAATTTAGGAAGTCTTGTCAGAAAAGAAGTGAGACAAATCATTGCACAATTTTTGGGATGGTTGAAGAAGAAATCCGCAAGCTGATCATTTAAGGAGTGTTTTGATGATTAGAAATATCTCGCAAGCAGAGTTTTTGGCATTATTGATTTTTCCAGCGTAAATGGATGGCTGGGCAGAACTTGTAAGATTTTTGGACTTGTAGATCTCCCGGCAATGGTGAGTTTGTCTGTGATGCTATAGATGGGTAACAGTGGTTAACAGGAATGTTTTTCACCTAGGCGTTCTGAGTAATAGCAAATAGGCAAAAGTAAAGCTCGAGATGTCATTCAGAACCTTCAAGGTGAAACATCCTCTTTATTCACTTCTTATCCATCTATTGTTTTATGTTATGCATGCCCGTCTGCCAGATCATGTGCCCCTGATTTCAATAGCTCTCCAAAATCAGAGAATTTGGCCTTCAACTCATGCCAGAGATAAAAATAAAACAGGCCTCCTGCTCTCTACATTTATTCCACTCTGCCGTAATTAAAACAAAGAAAAGCTGGCCGGTTAACACACACCACCATCACCCTCTAAATGTACCCTTTCCCTTCCCAAATATAAAAAAACCCTAACTTCTTGCCAACCACCTACGCCAACCTCTGCACTTCTCTTCTCCTTGCCCAAACTGAAGAAAACACCTGGTCTCCTTCCATGCACTCCCAGCACCCTCTACATTTACTCTCATCCCCCCCCCCACAAATATTTTGAAAAAATAACCGTCCTCCTACCACCCACACCAAATGCCTTTTGCGCCTTCTAAACCCCCCAGCCCCGACCCCCGCTTACGCCGATCTCCCTACTCCTCAGTGGAGGGGGGGACCGAGGGGGGAGGGATGCATCAATTTCTACTTGGCTTCTTTTCCACTGTCAGCTGGTGTTGCACTTGCTGTTCCACACAATTTCTCCAGATTTCCTTGGGTCTGTGGAGACCTGGAAGAAGTGGAAGAAGGTGGGTGTAACTGCCAGCGGTCTTTCTGCTGCCACCAGCTCGTGGGACTCAACAGACCCAGGGTGACACAGGGGAAGTGAGTGCATCCCTTGGCTTGTAACAAGACTGGGGAGCATCTTCTGTTTCCTGATGGTAGTGTCCCACAGCATTGAATCAACAGATTGTGACCTAGTTATTCATGATAGAGGCTTTCTATGGAAGCCCTACTTTACACGTAGCGTTATAGATGGGGAGCATTGAATGATGGGGATGTTTTTCACGGAGGGGCTCCGAGTCACATCAGACACACAGACAATGAAAGCGAAGCTGGAGTTGCTTTAATGTCATTCAGAACCCACAAGGAGAAAAACATTTCCATTATTCAGTTTTTACCTATCTGTAATTTTTTGTATATTTGACCTCCAAAATGATCTGCTCCTGCTTTCAATTGCTTTGGGGGAATATCAGATAACATGCCTCTCCTCCCTAACAGAAATGTAAAAAAAAAAACACCTTGCCTCCTACCACCCACTACCATCCTTTGCTCCCCGCCCCCTTCACCGAAGGTGTGTATACTCTCAGAGTGCCCTGTCAGAGAAGCCTGGAATTCCACCAAAAAGTAGCTATATTAAATCAGTTAATAACCAGATTTAGATGTTCATACTAGAGACTCTCAATTGGAGCCATACAGAGCAAAAATATTCTGTGTACCAGTGATCACTGCCTGCTTCCATTGGTAGGGGTTCGACAGAGAAGACAGATGCTTGAATGCCAACATCCCTCTAATAACATTGTGACACACTGAGGAAGCATTGGTTTATACCCTTAGGCACATTATGGCTTTGTGTAATGAGGTTCGGAATTTAACTATTTGAATATGGCTTGCGGATTCTATTTTCGGAAGTGTGTCGCAACCTATGTCTGATGACCAGTGGCAGGTACCCAAGGGCTCTTCGTCCTTACAAACATCTTCATACTTAGCAAGTCTGATGAGTCCACACTCCAGAGACGTTGTTAGGAATGGGCACAGTGTGCTCTAGACCACGGTCCCCACCCTTAGTATGCGCCCCATCATTAAGCTTTTAGGGCAGTCCTAGACTTTTTAGAATTTTAGATAACCAGTTTGTTTACTTCCTTTTTTTTTTAGCCAGCCCAGCCTATCTGGGCATCGCAGCCCCCACCTGAGAGATAGTGAGGGAGAAAGAAAAAAAACTGTCGTACTCTCATTAGATTCAGCAAGTGCTTTAACCTTTTAAAGTACATAGGCCCAACCACTGCATGGCCTTTATCTTTATGCAGCATTTGCCACTTACTGTGCAGTAAAAGTTAGCATTTTAATGCTTCCTCTGGGACTCCAATGTCTTTGTGTATTCGCTGCCAGAGCTGTGTGATAATAGCCTACTGCCAATTGACTCCAAGTACCACTCCAATGCAGCAGTAGAGTAGACAAAATCACCCATCAGCTTAGTGTGTCTGAATGGTTCTGAAAGACCATTCTTTGTAGGTAACACGCTTGGATGGACCACTAGCCTTTCTGCTTTCCTGGCGCAGTCCAGCTGGAGGCCGCTTGCATGAAGGTAAGCCTCAGTGTTAGCCCACATGTCAGTGTGCAGTGCGGAGGGGCATTATATGCTCCCTCCTAGTTTGTACTGTACTGCTGGCTGGTGCGGTCACAGCCTAGTGCCATCTGACTCACAATCTCTGTTCCTCACAGAGCATGGAGAGGAGTGCAGCAAACAAACAAAAAAACCACCCTCCATATGTGCAGTCTCCGAGGGTGAGAAGCCGGTCCACTGCACTACGTGCAGCTTGTTAGGTCGAGCGCGCAAGCGATTTGACCTTTTGTAAGTCATGTGGGCTTTTGAACACGCCCAACTATCACTCGTTCAAGGGTTTGGCTTTCAAAACTCCTTTGTTATCATTGGTAAATGCTTTACGTTTGTCCCGCCTTGGAGCGGTTTTGTCACCGCCTTTGACACCGACCCTGTTACATGGATAATTGCATGTTTGCCGACATGTTTGACTGCAAGCAAACTTCTTTTCCCTTTTGTGTGTCTCCTTCACACTCATGGCGACCATGGCGCTTTGAATCGGCTCGCTAATGTCAGCTGTTTTACTTTTCCTTTTCTATTTATCTGGCAAGAAAAGTCCAGTTAAGAATTTACAACCAATAGCTCTAACTCGAGCAAACGTGAGACCCATTGCATTGCAAATGCTTGTTCTGCTTCTCGGTGCAGGCCAGCCAAAGCAAGACTGTTTGTTAAAGGGGTGGTCTCAGATTGAGGCTGGCCAATGAAGAGAGTTATCACTGATCAATCTTATTTGACAAGGGCATGAATGAGCTGAAAATGGATAGTAACTTTAGAGTTTTTCAAAGCATAGAACCTCAAATGATGTTTAATCCGGGGCCCACAAACTCTTTAAGATATCCCTGCCACACTGTTAATACTTTCACTGTCATGAGCGTGCTTTTTCAGCTAAGCGTTGCTGCCGGACATGTTTTCCCCTCTGTGTTCTCTTAAAGCCCAGCCTGCTATGACGTACTTCCTGCTCGTGCCTTGTGTCTGGTCCAGGGAGTCTTGTTGTCTGTCCCTCTGGTTGCAGTCACGGCCTGTTCAACAGAGAGAGTTGACAGTGCAGCTAATAAAAGTATATTGCCCGGATTTTGGAGTTAAATTGAACCCCCTTCCACACAGAACAACTTAATTGGAGTGTGGCTTCAGCTCGGATGACCTACTTTGTCTGCTGAGCAAACCTCTTAGATCTTACTGCTCTAGTGGAAATGATGTGACATCTCCCTCTTAGAGAATATAGGAAAGAAAGCGCCCTCTCCATATGTCACCCTTCCCCTGCTTTACATGGATAATGAACCCCATCCCTCCCTCTGTTTACCCTTTCACTTCAGTGTAGAGGTTATAGGAAATAATGCAGCATCTCCCCATGCCACCCTTGTCCGCTGCACATGGAATGATGAATCCTATCTCTGGGTATCCTTTCACTTTAGTGTAGGGACTGTAGGAAATAATGCAGCATCTCCCCATGCCACCCTTGTCCGCTGCACATGGAATGATGAATCCTATCTCTGTATCTCCCTATGCCACCCTTGTCTGCTGCACATGGAATGATGAATCCTATCTCTGGGTGTCCTATCACTTCTATGTATGGACCGTAGGAAATAATGCAGCATCTCCCTATGCCACCCTTGTCCTCCACACATGGTATAATATACCCTCTAATTGTTTATCCTTTCACTTCCAGTATAGTAAACAATTCATCCTCCCCCTATTCCACCTTGTCTGCTGCACATGGAATGATGAATCCTATATCTAGGTATCCTATCACTTCTATGAAGGAATTGTAGGAAATAATGCAGCATCTCCCTATGTCACCCCTGTCCGCTGCACATGGAATGATGAATCCTATCTCTGGGTATCCTTTTACTTCTATGTAGGAACTATAGGAAATAATGCAGCCTCTCCCTATGCCACCCTTGTCCTCCGCACATGGTATAATATACCCTCTAATTGTTTATCCGTTCACTTCCAGTATAGTAAACAATGCATTCTCCCCCTATTCCACCTTGTCTGCTGCACATAGAATGATGAATCCTATATCTAGGTATCCTATCACTTCTATGAAGGGACTGTAGGAAATAATGCAGCATCTCCCTATGCCACCCTTGTCCGCTGCACATGGAATGATGAATCCTATCTCTGGATATCCTTTCACTTCTATGTAGGGACTGTAGGAAATAAGGCAGCATCTCCCTGTGTCACCCTTGTCCGCTGCACATGGAATGATGAATCCCATCTCTGGGTATCCTTTCACTTCTATGTAAGGACTGTAGGAAATAAGGCAGCATCTTCCTGTGCCACCCTTGTCCGCTGCACATGGAATGATGAATCCTATCTCTGGGTATCCTTTCACTTCTATGTAAGGACTGTAGGAAATAATGCAGCATCTCCCTGTGCCACCCTTGTCCGCTGCACATGGAATGATGAATCCTATCTCTGGGTATCCTTTCACTTCTATGTAGGGACTGTAGGAAATAATGCAGCATCTCCCTGTGCCACCCTTGTCCGCTGCACATGGAATGATGAATCCTATCTCTGGGTATCCTTTCACTTCTATGTAGGGACTGTAGGAAATAATGCAGCATCTCCCCATGCCACCCTTGTCCGCTGCACATGTAATGATGAATCCTATCTCTGGATATCCTTTCACTTCTATGTAGGGACTGTAGGAAATAAGGCAGCATCTCCCCATGCCACCCTTGTCCGCTGCACATGGAATGATGAATCCTATCTCTGGATATCCTTTCACTTCTATGTAGGGACTGTAGGAAATAAGGCAGCATCTCCCCATGCCACCCTTGTCCACTGCACATGGCATAATATACCCTCTAATTGTTTATCCGTTCACTTCCAGTATAGTAAACAATGCATCCTTCCCCTATTCCACCTTGTCTGCTGCACATGGAATGAAGAATCCTATATATAGGTATCCTATCACTTCTATGAAGGGACTGTAGGAAATAATGCAGCATCTCCCTATGGCACCCTTGTCCGCTGCACATGGAATGATGAATCCTATCTCTGGGTATCCTTTCACTTCAGTGTAGGGACTGTAGGAAATAAGGCAGCATTTCCCTATGCCACCCTTGCCCGCTGCACATGGTATAATATACCCTCTAATTGTTTATCGGTTCACTTCTAGTAAAGTAAATAATGCATCCTCTCCCTGTTCCACCTTGTCTGCTGCACATGGAATGATGGATCCTGTCTGTGGGTATCCTATCACTTCTTTGAAGGGACTGTAGGAAACAATGCATCCTCCCCCTATTCCACCTTGTCTGCTGCACATGGAATGATGCCTCCTACCTCTGGGTATCCGTTCACTTCTATGTAGGGGGTGTAGGAAATAATGCACCCCCTCTCGATTTCACCCTTGTCCTCTGCACATGGAATACCGCACCACCCTATTGTTTATCCTTTCAGCGCCAATATTGGGACTATGGGAAATAATGCATCCACTCCATGTTTGATGCTTTGCCTGCAAAGTAGGAAATAATGCTGCCGTTTTATATTACACCTTCTCCTGCTGCACAAGGAATCAATCCTTGTTTAACCTTTCACATGCAATACAAGACATATAGGAAACAATGCTTACTCTCCCCCTTTTACCACTTTCCTGCTGCACATGGGATAATGCACCCCCCCTTGTTTAGCCTTTCACTTTCAAAAGAGTGACTGTAGGAAATAATGCACCCTGTCCGTCTTTCATCCTTCTCCTGCTGTATATGGAGCAGTGCACCCCCTCCTCGTTTAACCTTGTACTTCCAATATAGAACAATTAGGAAATAATGCGATCTCTCCCTATTTCACCCTTCTCCTGCTGCACCTGGAGCACTGCACTTTCTTCATGCTTAACGATCACTTTCAACATGACAGGTAAAGGAAATCCTCTCCCTATGTCGCCCTTCTGCTGCACATGGAATAATGCGCCCTCTTCATGTCTAACCTTTCAATAGCAGTAAAGTTTAACCTTTCACTTGCAGTAAAGTGAGTATGGAAAATGATGCGTTCTCTCCCTGTTTGCTGCTGCGCCTGCAGGGTAGGAAATAATGTGCCTTCTTCATGTTTAACCTTTCACTTGCAGTAAAGTGAATATAGGAAATGATGCATTCTCTCCTTGTTTGCTGCTGCGCCTGCAGGGTAGGAAATAATGTGCCTTCTTCATGTTTAACCTTTCACTTGCAGTAAAGTGAATATAGGAAATGATGCATTCTCTCCTTGTTTGCTGCTGCGCCTGCAGGGTAGGGAATAATGTGCCTTCTTCATGTTTAACCTTTCACTTGCAGTAAAGTGAATATAGGAAATGATGCATTCTCTCCTTGTTTGCTGCTGCTCCTGCAGGGTAGGAAATAATGTGCCTTCTTCATGTTTAACCTTTCCCTTGCAGTAAAGTGAATATAGGAAATGATGCATTCTCTCCTTGTTTGCTGCTGCGCCTGCAGGGTAGGGAATAATGTGCCTTCTTCATGTTTAACCTTTCACTTGCAGTAAAGTGAATATAGGAAATGATGCATTCTCTCCTTGTTTGCTGCTGCGCCTGCAGGGTAGGGAATAATGTGCCTTCTTCATGTTTAACCTTTCCCTTGCAGTAAAGTGAATATAGGAAATGATGCATTCTCTCCTTGTTTGCTGCTGCGCCTGCAGGGTAGGGAATAATGTGCCTTCTTCATGTTTAACCTTTCACTTGCAGTAAAGTGAATATAGGAAATGATGCATTCTCTCCTTGTTTGCTGCTGCGCCTGCAGGGTAGGGAATAATGCGGCCTCTTTCTATGTCACCATTCTGCAGCTGCATCTGGAATAGTGCGGCCCCTCTCTGTTTAACCTTTAATCAGCAACAAAGGGAATATAGGAAATAATGCATTTACTCCCTGTTTAACCTTTCCCTAGCAGTAAAGGGAATATACTGGGTCAGACTGGTCTGTAGGGCACTCTTTTTGTGGCAGAAGGGATGGTCTAACTGGTCAGTGTGTAGATCGTTTTTTGGCCTGTTTTATGGTCTGCTGGGCGGTTTTTACTGCTGATTCCCATATTACCTCAAATATTTCCTGCACCAAGCACAAATGTGTGCAGTTTCCCATACCGTGCAAAACACCTATAGTGTGTGTCTTTACAAATTCAAACCTGACCAATTTCAAAATGTGGTGCACTTTTTAGCTATCCGATTCACTAATGGGGGTGGGGCACTTTTATTTTGGTGCCAGGGTCTATTTTCTATCTGAGCCATACTTTGGGACTATATGACCTAATACATCCTCTCCCTTTTTAGTGCCTCTCCTGGAGAGTAGAGAATAAGGCTGCCATTCCCTACTTCATCTTCCGGTCGTCTCTTGTACTAACATCTCAAGAAAGGAGGGTATTTCAGGGTCACACTGGGGGCTTTTCTTCTTAACAAAATGCTTGGTTTTTGTACTGAATCAAATTGCCTGCTAGAAACAAGAAACAAGAACTACGGGCCTGATGTATCAAAGGTTTTGCCAGTGCTTAATTTGTAAAAGATTGGGTGCCGGTGCTGAAAGTTCTGCTGAGAAGCCCACAGCTGGTGCAGTTAAATATTGGCTTGCCCTAAATGTTGGCAAGCGGAATACCAAGGCTGTTCAGTATTAACTTCACTCATGCCTCTTTAATTCACTACCAGACCCTCCCTACACTTTATCTCACTCTTGCAGGTTTCTAGTTTGTCTCTTTCTGATGGTTTCCCAGTATTAACCTAACTTCGTCTTTCTGTGTTGTGTGTTTTCCTTTTCTTGCTCTCCGTAAATGTATATATAAGTGCCCGTCCCCAAAAATGAGTGCTGGTGGCCCCTACCAGCATTCACTGTCTCAAATTGAGCACTGGGTTTTGCCCTTTCTGTGTCTATGGGAAATGTGTTAGTACTCAAGGGCCCATGTGTGTTGCTGTATGCTAGGGAGCTTTACAGGCAGTCTGCAAATCTGACACCTCAGACAGGTCCTGCAACACACAGTTTGAGAGAATCATCAAAATCTATGCATTTTATTATAAAATGACCTTTAGAAAGAGAAACTTTTTTTTTTAACAAATGTTTCAGTGCGGCATCCAAGTTAAATATTTTAAGATGTATATTCAAATAATTTTAGCAGACAAAACATATCTAACTTGAACTATTCAGTCTAATAGTTTATTTTTGGGAAACTCCCCATAAAAGATACATTAAAACACCATACATAATATTAAATATAAAACATTGTATATGAAATATATTAATACCTATATGCACAAAACCATTTGTAAAATCATTCCATAACCAATCTATATAAAACAGTCTCTGTAAGGATACATAAACATGCACAGGCACCTAAAAATAGTATTAGTGATTCACAAGTGCACTCCATAAACCTTTGAAACTTCAGGATTCTTAAGGGTTCGGATAGTCAGGCGTAAGTGTGAATATCCCAGCCGCTTCCTTTGAAGCCAAACAGCATATAAGTATCTACTTAATGTAAAAATAGTAAGCGGGCTGGTGCCTGTTCGCAGTATTCTGGAAGCTGCTAAATAGTAGCTGATGCCCAGTTGAAATAAAGATATATAAGCCATATCCATCTAGCCCTTTTATACAATGAGCAAAGAAGAGTAGATGGTCTATATATTCAGTACTTTACAGAGTGGACAAGGGGTTAGCATGTCAGCATTTTGCACCCATTTGCTTGTGAAACGACCCACTTGCAAAGATCCTAACCTAAATTTTATTTGCAGGCTTCTAGCTTGAGAGTGTTTGATAGCATCCAGTGTTGTAGCTCAGGCTTGAATTTATGAGTTAAACTATTATATCTGAACTTGTAATTCATTTCAAATATTTTGAATCTGGTTTATAGCCATTTGACATAACAATAGTTTCACCACCAAACTACAAAAGACAGTGAACAAAAATAAAAAAATAAAATTATGGAATGACCATGAACTGGAAGAAATTGCATGACAGCCTGGATGGTGTGGCCTTTAACTAATTGTGTCCTTGACAAAGATTGTAACTCTATACGAATCTAAGAGGGAGTCATATTGTTCTATAATGGGAGCCTTGAGAAGAAAGAACAATATTTAAATTTAATGAGGCGCATGTTGGTGCAATACAATGGAGGAACTAAGGGAATGCACCCAATGAACAGGTTTGGAGAGTCTTCAACCCAACATTGACGTTGTCTTGCCTACCACCACACGAAGGCCCATGCGATAGAGTGTGGTTGCTCATGCCTCAGTGTCTGTAGATGATTTCCTTTTCCCTGCGTTTCTCAGTCTTTCTCTCTGCTGTTGCTTGGCAGACATTTGGGGCCAGCAATACCCCCAGTTCAAATCTTGTATCTCGTTCTATTTTGCCCCTAGTTTTAACTTGCCTTCCCCGAGCCTCTCATCTTGCAGGACAGCCAGGACCGTGCACGCGTCTTCATCACCTATTTTCTGCTCCTCTTTCGGGGAATCAATGTGCCCCTGCAGCCATAAGGGTGTCCTAACCCTGTGAGGAGGGTCTCATTGAGCACTTCACATCCACACTGATTGGCCATCCAAGTAGTCTAAAGTCACCGTCCCTCCTGAACGTGGAACACCGATGTGATAGCACATTCCAGAAATCAGAGCTCCTTTGTTAGTGCCTTTCTACTTGCTAATGAACTCCTCCAAGGCTGCATAGTTGTCTCCACCTTTTGTGTGACTGCTCCAGTCCTAAAGATCCTCTCTACTGCGGGTTTCGGCTTTGAATCAGCAACCGGTGACCTGGATTCCATTGCATCTGACCTTTCACAGGCTCTCTCTGGAAAGTCCATGTAAATTGTGTCTCCATGTGTGAAGTCATCCATGGAGAACTGTTCTCCATCTCTACATTGTTACCTCTCTGCTTCTCATCACAATATCAGGCTTGGGTTATAAAGTAGCCCTCCATTCTGTATCTTCTGTTGGGGCATCTTTGGGAGGCATCTTCTGTTTCTTTCGAGTTTGACCTATTTTTCCTCCTTTTCAAATATCCACCAGTTGAATGTGTGGATCAGGGAGAATATCTCGAGTACCTTTCCAATGAAGTAATCTTTCAAATGCACCTTCGAAAGAAACAGAAGATGCCTCCAAAGATGCCCCAAGAGAAGATACAGAATGGTGGGCTACTTTGTAACCCTTGCCTGGCTTGGAGTGCCTAGCAGTTACGTCAAACCCTCGGGGTGCCAGGGATCAGAGAAAAGGAATCATTTCATCCCTCGGTCCTTTCTCCTGGTGTGTACAGGCCAAGAACCCTCCCCAAGGCTGCTGGATCCACCTTGGGATGCTACTGCTTCCAGCGCAAAAGTATGAGGCACGCGGCCAGCCTCGCTGCACGCATTCACCAAAGGCAAAACAAGAAGCTTCAATCTTTTGGTCTTTTCAGACACACTATATTATTGTATTGTATTGTAATTGCATAATATAGCTCCTACAACCCCTGGCGAGGTGTTGAAGCACTGTTCGCAATCAGAGACACCGGGCATTCCAAGACAAAATTCTCCTGTTTGATCTCTGTGGGTCTTGTTTAGTCTGTCAGAGTGCCCACTTCTGCACAAAGAGCTCAGGCGAAGGCCATCATCCAGGGTTCAAATGGCCACGCCCCCTTCTTGCACTATAAAAGGCAGTCCACCTCTGTATTAATGGTTATACATATAGTTCTTCTCTATACAGTGTTGCTGTTTCTAATGGATGTAAATGATGGGTGTTACTAGTAGCCTTTTTAAGGGAAGAATGAAAGGCTGAGCAACCCTTGGCACGATTCAAGCTTGGTACCTCCAGATAAGACCAGATCCCAGAGGTGAGCAAGCTATACCTGGTGAGCCCTCTGAACAGCTGCAAGTCGTTCTCTGTATATATTTTGCATTAAGGCTACTTTTCCACAGGCTCAGGGTCCACGCCCTTCTCCTAAGGTGGATTATGACTTCCCTCCATCAGGTGAAATGAGAATGGATTAGAATTTATGTGGCTGTGCAATGAATTTGAGCATTTGAAAGTATCCTGCTAAGAGCTCATTTACGAAGGTGTAGATGCTTCTCACTCGCCTCCCTATGCCACTATGCTCACAATCCTTAATGTGTACTACACCCCACCTAACCAGAGCACCCGAAAAAAAAACTGTTGATCTTAGCCTCTTATTCAGATCCTTCACAGCCCGCCTTGTTGCTTTTTGCTGAGAGCTCAATCAAAGTAGCACAATTCTAGGCAACTTTAGAGACTTGTCTACTGTGGAGGACATATGATACTTGTTCAACCTGTACGTGGAGAATGGAGCATTCTCTACTAAGTGTAGGTATTCCTGCAGCCTCTGTTAACAATATCTAGCATACCTTTCATCGTAGATAACACCAATTTCTTGTGTGATGGGTACACCATGTCAGACTTTATGAAGTGTAGCTGCTACTAAATAATATCAGGATACTCTATGGGTAGGACCAGTGCAAATAAGGCGACCGTGGATAGTCGCCATATGCCTCACCGCAACAGGTCACTAGAGGGTACAAAAGTTCAACACATTGGATCAAAATGTTTTTTTTCCCATGTGGATGAGTTCACCAAGCTGCAAAGCGTCACTTTGCCTGGATCTCCAAACACCCTTGCTCCACAGATGTCTATCAGTATTCTTAGTCAACCTTTTCTGGAGTGAGGTGACATCACGCGTCAGGATTTAGACTCATTTTATATCCAAAACTTTCAGTACATTGGCAGAAGTTTGCTAAGTACAGTTGGCAAGCATCAATTACAAACCCTTTCAAGGTCTGGTTATTTCCCTTATAACAAGGCGTCGAATGTACCACTGTAAGTAGCAGCTGATGACATTTTCTTATGCTGTCTGCAGTTTTAAAAATAAATGTTGGATTAATTTCCACCTCTCCTCCTCAGAAGTTGTAGCTAGATTGGCATGATTGCACTTTAGTGGCTCACCACTGTGCTGGATTCTGCACACAACTGAGAAAAGTATGTACAGAAACATTCCATTGCAGCACTGGGAGGAAAGTAATTAAAGGGGACATGGCTCATGGAATAAATACAGCACAGCTGGTGAACACATTGCAGCAGTGAAATGTCTTTGAAGAAAGATTCACAAACTAAGACTTGCTGGCAGGGACAGTGAAAGGAGTTTTGGTCCTCTTGACAAAAGCAACGCCTAGCTGCTTCCTAATAAATTGGTCATTTACGGGACTATGCTTGTAATATGGCGCTACCCAGTGGTGGTACTGTGGAACAGCATCAATACTTTGCCTTATAGAAGAAGTGCGCTTCACTTGTGAAAATGGGTTGTTATGGAGTTAAAGGAAGTTAGTTACTCTAATTCTATTAAACTCTATAGGAACTCACGAAAGAGCTGAAAAATCAGTGATAGAGCTGGAGTACGCGGAGTGTAACAGCAGAGTGAACTGGACACCAAAGAGTACTACAAGAGGCAGGTGTGTGGTCTATAACCACGGATCCTACTGTAACAATCATTGACAAAGTCAATAGGTCCAACTTGCATTTTGAGTTCTGACAAAAAAATTAAAAAGCCTGCTGCATTGAAAATAGAAAAGCAAAAAAGGATTGTTTCATGTATAGAATGCCTCAACGATATAAAATATTTAATGTGTGACGATTCAGCATAGTTTTGTGATTCAAAACAGTCCCTATTGCATTACAAAGCAAGAGCTATGTTAAAAAAATCCCTTGCCAGGCACTCAGTAGGGCCAGCATAGCTCCCACAAGGTCATTTCAACCTCTAATAGACACAAGCAGTATTTCGTCTCATTGTAGCACTATTTAGAGCTGAGTGGAAATTAGCGTACCCATTTTAGCATACAGGACTCTATGAACACTTACGTGGGCCATGAGGATTTGGAAGCCCAGACGAGAACGTGTAAACTCACCCGGTATGGAAAGATACAGGGTTTGCCCAGCTGTTCCGAGATGACTGGCAGAAATGAATATTTTATAAAATCTGGAAATCAAGAGTTTGAAGTTGGAGGACCTTGTCTTTGTGTGGACTCAATAGCGAAACCTATGAAATTAACAGGGGGGGCTCCTTATCAATGGCGAAGGCGCGTCGTACCCACTGGCTGAACCAGCAACTGAAAAATAAAACAATCTTTTTATGTTGTTTTATTTTGCAGCTGCTGGCTCTGCCAGCAGGTGCAGGGAGAGGCGGGGCAGGTCCATGGGAGGGGGAAGGAGGGAGAGCGGAGTCAGTGCACTAAGTACACATGTCAGTTTGGCCGGCCGACTTAGGCCAGACAAACTGACATGCGCACTTAGGTTTCTCCAACCTGGTTGTGTTCCACAACCGGGTTGGAGAAACTGCTCAGACCCCAGTGCACTGTCTGAGCAGCAGATCAAGCCGCTCAGACCAATCCTGACGCTGCTCTCAAGCTATTTATATAAGGAAGCAAAGATGTTTATTTCAGTCAATTGTATCTAACAACAGTCAGTACTCAAATGCTCTATCGCCATGGGTTGACCTTACCCGTACATGAATCATCAGGTCTGTTGAGTGTAGCACTGAGCTTTATCAACAACGTATTTCAGAGGACCCTTCCTTTAAGTGAAGTGTTTTCAGCGGAAGTCAGGTCCATGCCAGGGTTTCAGGACAAGCACTTTGTAAGGTTAACTTAAATGGGTAGTCTGAAAAAACCGGCATGGATTCTTATGCTAGACACACCATCTGCAGATTAATATTATTCTAAACTTTTGGCTACAATCATGAAGCTAAACTTTTGGCACTGTCAGACCTCAACTGTGCAATGCATCAAGTTAATATTTATGAAGTGTTAGGTGGACATGAGGGAGCATAAACAGCTGGGGAAAGATTGCTGCAGATTTAAAAGAGCCCCCTTATGCGGTTAAATGGTCTGGTCCCCAGTCACACTGTTCTCGTTGTGGGGGCTTCGGGTGCGCCCAGATTGTTGCACCGGGGCTCTGTCTCCTGGTGTCCCGGGTAGACGGTGCCTGCTGCTCCCACACAGTCAGTGCAGTCTCCTTCCTGCAGTCCGGCCTGGATTTGGCAGTCGGGCCGGCGTGGATGCTGCCCTGGCAGGTTCCAGTCGGATCATGTGCAGGGCTGCAGGATCAGGTTTATGTGTGAGGCAGAGAGGTTCATGAGCAGTTCATGGAGTGTGCGCGCGCCTCTGGGACTCGTGCCCAGGCTGGTCCAGCTCCCCGCCAGCTCCGCTGTCTCTCTCTATCACGTTATCTCTCTTGTTTTGATTTATTTGTGAGCCTCAGTCTGATCCTGGATCCAGGCCATTTTGTAATGTGTGTACAGTGCTTTCCTCCCACTAAAGTTTCATCTACTCAAAGAAAAAACCCTCTACATACAAAGATACATAGACCACTTAAGCATCTTCAAAGCACCCTAAAGCACCCAGTCTCCCTTCTAGGAAATGCTGCATGCTCCTTCCTGCTAAACATCACCAATACACTGTCACTGACTGAGAGCGAATCCCACCCCTTAAAGCACTTCGGGGGAGACGATGCTACTCAAGAAACCACTCCTTTTAGAAAAAGGGTGATTTATTGACACAGGTGTGTGTCTCTAAACATTTCAAGGCAGCTCCCTTACCACCTAACTAACCACTTCAGTATACAGCAAGTTAATCCTGTCCAAGAACCCCACCTTTACCACCAGTCGCGGCTCGCAGCTCTTAAAAGGGGTGAGGTGGGTGCGGTGCAACGGGTAGGGGAAGGGGGAGATGGCAGCAAGGGGGGGATACATAAAATTATTTAAAAAAATTAATAAAAACGTACCTTAACTCGCTGTGCGCTACTCCTTTATTGCAGGCACAGGCTCCCAGCCTGCCCTATGCCAATCCTGACCCTGCTCAAAGCAGCATCAGGATTGGCCGGGAGAACCCAGCCAGGGCGCTTCCAGGCAGACTGGGAGCCTGTGCAGGCTCTTTCTCAGTTGCCTGGCTGGAGACAGCCTACTGCGCATGTGTGTTTGGCCGGCCCAAGACGGCTGGCCAAACACACATGCGCTCTGAGGGAGAGTGCTGAGCACTCCTCCTCAGAGCACGTCGCCCCATGGCCCGCCCCTCTCAGAACAAAAGAATAATAAACTGCGTTTATTATCCTTTCCTTATGAAAGGTTTGCAGCTTCTGCTGCTGGCGGGGGTGACGCTCCTCCGCCTATATGGAGGAGCTGCCCCTGTTAAACACCTGAGTAATAATCCCTGTCCCTCAAACGTGTTTCCATAAATCCGTCCCATAGCCAAACCTTTCAAAACTGATTGTGCTTGAACACATAACACCCTCTCAACTCACCCCAACACCGCACCCCTTTACCTCCCACGAGCTGCACAGCTCAACCAGTAGCACGACTAAACAATGCTTGTAATCCACAACTAAACAACCTGCCACTCATAAAAAAAACCCGTAAGGAGTTTTTCTATCCCTCCACCACCCTAACCCCAACATCTTTCTCCTAATAATGCTGCCAGGTGTCACATAGTTCCGTCAGGTGAAGTTCCCTTCCCATCTCAGACAAATTTGCTCCATCATCGCTAAAATAAAGTACATACTCCAAACGAATTTCACCTTGCCTCACTCTGCCCTACAGAGTGTTCACCTGTCTTCATGTACCATCTTTACAGCTCTCCTCCAGACTTTTCTGGGCATCAGCTGAGCTCTTAAAGAAGACGTTTCAGACCACAATCGCTTAATATTGTATAAATCTCTCTTGATGGTTTTCAGTAGGCCAGACCTTTTAGCTGGACCAAATGGTTCTCGCCCAAGTGTACCACTAACACCTTCAGCCAAACCCTGCCTTTAAACAGTTCTGCCAAATCTAGCAACAGATAACCCCCCTCCTCCCCCGTGTCCCATCATGCAATTTGTACTCTACGATTGTCAAAACCAAGCTGGCGGCCATATCTTGTCTCAGCATATCTCACTGTCTCTTTGATGAAGGAATGCCCGAATAACCAAGAGAGCCAGCAACACAACCTAAAGGAAAAAAGAATAGAAAGAACCTTGATTTTACATCAACAGCAAATATGGTCTCACATATCTCCTGTAGCAACTAGATTTCTGCCTTGAAATGACACGTAATGCTCTCTGAATTGCGTCCAAGTCCTGATTGTGTTGCTGCTGCAATAAGAATGTGTCCCAGGTATGCTAGTAGGCAACCTCAATCTCAACAACACCATCCTCGGCACCTGAAACAACTGAAATGCTTTAACAAGTGTACCGATACCTGCCTGCCGTCTCATCTTCCTTGCCCCTGAAGTCACCTGTGACTGGCCCTCCAAAATGTTCTTCCACATCTCACCTGCCAATGGCTCATATCCCCAAAACATCTACCCACAGAAGGCCACTCCTGCAAGCTTACTTGCTATTGTAACAGCAGACAAACCCTTCTCAAACACTGTCTGAATGGAATTCACCACATCATCCACCTCCAGTATACATAGCCCACCTGCTGCTTGCAGTACCTGGCCCCGGAGGCCGCAGGTTCCATCTATGCATGCTGATAGGTTCTCAGTTTAGAAGGTAGCAAGAGTTTCTCATCATTTTTTTTAAAACTTCCAGCCAGGTTGCAAAGCAGCCATGTTGCTGTGCAACATGGCTAAAAACATTAGCAAAGGCAATTTGACCAGAGCCTATTGCCTTTGCCATTGCTTTTTTTTTTGTGTAATTATTTCAGAAAAAGATAACACCATACTGTAGCAAGAGAGCTAGGTGACTTCAATATGGAATGCATTACTTACAAAAATGCAAAAATAAATTAGTGCTCTCTGCCATCATAATCCCGTTTTGCACCAGACCATATCGTTTCAGTTAACCAAACCCAGGGAGAGAAAACTAAACACAAATCTGAGCCTGAAATAATAATACCAAATTGACTGAAATGTCTTTCTAAAATTTTCCTTCATGGTTTAGTTTAAGGTTACAAAAGGCAGTTGTTTGATAGGACCTTAAAAGTGCCTTGCGCATAAAGGTTTTTCGCCGTTTTATAAGAGGAATAAGTAGCCCCAAGGGGGAAGTGTAACCCTTGACTCCCTTGACTCCCGCGGTACAGTTTGAACTCCTTATTCGACTCCCAAAAACATTTTTAAACCTAGAGTTAAAAGTATTTTAAAAAGTATTGTTTTAGTCAGATATCGTATTCCCTTTTTATAATAAGTATAGTAGGTGCCTCCCAAATAACGGTGCAGTGAAATGTGAATAAAGTAATACGTTAAAGTGTCAAGTGTTATATACAATATATACAGTTTGTGGTTAAAGATCAATAACAGAAGGAGTGAACTTCTACAAGACCCCTTTAGTCCAGGTGTCTAGACGTCACCCATTAACTTCTGGAATAATCCACAAAGAAATGTATGTTGTTCGCCAGTGCCATTTTATGCAAAAGATTTCAGAAGTTTTAAGTGGCAATTACCGACGAGTGGGCAAGCTGTGCGTAAGAAGGTTCAGTACGTCTCAGTTGGAGGCTGAGGCGCTGCCTGAAGAGGCGGAGATGTCTTCCCGAAATGTATATCACATTTTAGATGCTGGCGACGTTAAAATCGTATTTTATAGTAGCGTGAGTATAGTGCCTCATAAAAACGAAACAGGCCCCGGAGCGCATTGGGCAGACAAATAAAATGATACCAGTTCGATGTGCTTGGTTGTTAGAGGGTTGATTTATAAGGTGTGCTGCTGATGTGGTGAAACCCTCTATATGAAACAAAGCACACAGCTCCCACAGCTACACAGCACTTGATGGTTATTTTTATTACAGGAGGAGCATCTCGAAGATAAAAGATGTATAAAAAAATAAAGGTTGGGGATCTGGTTAATATCAGATTACAGGAACCAGGATGTGATGGCTAGGTGGGAGCAAAGGAGAAAACATCTTAGAGCAGTATTTCAGAGTACACCAAGGACATAGCTAGCATTGATGCAGCAGGTGCAGTGGCACCAGGGCACGGTAAAAGTGTCCCACTGCATCCCAATTATTGCTCTTTTAAGGTCTTGCCTAAGACAACCTTTGCAATGTCTGTTGCAAGACATTTTGTTAGCTTAGAGTGGGCTTAGAGCAAGCATATTACTTACCATTGTCCAGCTTCACTGTCACTCTGATTTGTTTGCTTATAATCTGTAACCACACGTGGGCTTCACTTCCTCTTCCTGGATTTGCCTGTCCCTGGAAACATAGACCCAGTACTTGTGTCCTTCCACTGCTCTTTTTGGGGCATTGCTTTCTTCTTTTTGTTTAAGCACTCTTTGATAGTGCCTGTGTTTTCCTACTGTCTCCCATATGTTGGTCTCCAACTCCACTGAGCTCGCTGCCAATGTGCTTCCCCCTGGCCCTTGTACGTGTATCCTACCCTGCGTTGCTTTTTCACCTGTGTGCTTCTCACAACACCACTGCTTTGCACTCTCTTGTTCGGTTGCTCCCTCACGTTCCTCTGTCTCCGTATGATCCTCCCTGCATTTCCTCCCCCTAGCCCCCGCACTGTGTTGCTTCCCCCAGCTATGTCCTGTGGTGCTTCAAGCACCACCTCCTGTTCCTTCCCCCACCTCCGTGCTGCTTCCAACCCCACGTTGCTTCTCCCTCCTCTGCTACTTTTTTTTGTTTACCAATCCAACACGGATCACAAAACAAAACAAAAACAGTTGCATCATTTTGTAGGCATGCACAGGCTTGGTGTAATGTGTAGCTTCTTTTTATTTCTTTATTTTTTTTAAAGTCAAGCTGCTTAGCAGCGAGGATGGTGCAAAGCTTCACTAGAATCTTTGACAAAGCCTTTAGGTTGCAAAGGTGAGAGATATTGGCTGCGCCAGTGCTTGTCTATATTACGGTTGCCAACCATGCCTGATGAACTGTGGTGACCACTGCTGGTACTCTTGTACACGCTGGCCACTAATGTAATCGCCTTCAGTGTTGGTCACAATTACAATACAAACAATATTAGTGTTTCATGATGATTCACATGGAACATAAGTAGCTCTTATTACAGAAAAGGCTGGAGACCCCTGGTCTGAAGGCACAGAGAGAGGGAGTGAGTTCTTTATTACATGTTGGGCCAAAAGGTAACACCAAAGAGCTAATAGGTCGTGATGCCATCTGTCCCTATCTTCTAGCTTCCACTAGACACACACCAACATTTTATTACATCCTTCACACTGAGCATTCCACTCTTAGCATTCTAGACATCAGCTTAGACATACAGGGAATGGGAACACCCACACCACTCTCGGTCTTCCACAGCCAAGCGAGTTTACCGCAATCCTGTTTAGAAAAAAGATGGTGCAGTTGATGTGCCCCTCCACAACACAGAGCTCTGCAGTGGCTCCTGCCTGCAGTTGTGCTGTCACAGGAAACCCTTAGAGCGCATATATTGGCATGTAAAACAAGCATTTGCAATGCAACGGGTGTCGCATTGCTCCGAGTTAGAGCTATTAGCCGTTGTAAACTCCTAGCTGGACTTTTCTTGCCTCCTTAAATGGAAAAAACAAGCGCGATCGCGCTGCTATACAAGCGAGATCGCGCTGCAAAAAAAGAGAAAAAGTAGTCCACAAACCGGACGGAAAACAGCGAGCCTCGTATGTTTTCAGTACGTGGTTGCTGCGCTCGAGGAGGGCTAACCACCGACATGACGTATGCATGCCTTCCACTAATGAAAGCAAGCAGATTTTAAAAGCCAAGCCCACGAACCAATGAAAGACACTGATGTGACATGGGCGGGGCTCCGAGACCTTTTCTAACTACTACAGTTACTCACAATGCAGGCTCGGCCCTAAAAACAGAAGTTTGCTAACAGGAACTCATAGCAGGGCACACGAAGCCAGCACAGGCCGAAGGTGTCCAAGATGACATAGGCCACTTGGCAGCCTTGAGTGTTGAACCGCCCCTTTCCCAAGAGAAATTCTTAGAAAGTGAGTCTAACACCTTGGAGCACAGTCTAGCTTTTGGCGACTCTCAAAGGCCCAGTTGACATTTGTGTAGGCTCACACAGAGGAACTAAATTTTGGCTAAAACCGTCTTGGATGCTAGGGTGTTTCTGGCTGCTAGTTATGTACAGGGAGGGGGTTGAGGAGGTGGCCAGATTCCCCACAGACCCCTCCAAAAACGATACCCTGAGCCTCTTCTTTCTAATAAATTGGATTCTTTGGGGGGCCACAGGGATTTGCCGCCTAATCTGAGGCAGCTGCTGAAGTGAAGGAGGCTGAAGCCAATATATTATTGTGGATGCGGTGCATGTGGGGCCTGATGGTACGCTTGGGGGTGGGGGCTCTGAAGGAGGGGGAGGAGAGGCGGAAGACCGCCAGTGCAGCTGCGCCTCAGCGCCAAGTCAATAGACAGCTCTGCTCGGGCGCTGCCGCGGAAGCGGAGCCTGGGGACTCGAGATGACCCAGGGTCCTGCCGGAGCGGCCATGACAGGCGCCATCTCCCGCCATTTCCACGAAGTAATGGCGCGCCAGGGATATCATTTGAGATTTTCACCGCGAGTGGTCCTATGTTTTGGCACTTCGAAAAGGGTATTTAAATGCAGAGCGGACCCAGCAGTGTTTCTGCTTTAATTCTCATTATTGCCTGAATTTAGAGGCAGATCGAGCGATCTGTGTCTGTGGAGAGGAGGGAAGTCCCGGGATAGGCCACATTTGAAAACAAGGCTATTTTTTTTTTTAGCTCATCCTGGTACCAGTTCCCAACTTTTCGACACAGTCTAGAAATGTAGACATTCACGAGAATAAATGCCAAAACACTGCTTGGCAGTTCTATAATTAAACGTCTTTCTGGGGAGTACAGAAGATATATCATTAGCGGAAACCTGCCGCCGGCTCCGTTTAAACTGGAAAAACAGGAGACAAGAAAAGGAGAGGTTTGCCAGGAAACTGAGCAGAGACAGGGACACGATAACAGCCCTGGCTCAGGAGTGAAACAAGTAAAGATAACAGGGAATGTGCATCAGCGGCATCTTGGCTGATGAACAGAATATATATATATATATATATATATATATATATATATATATATATATATATATATATATATATACACACATACATCCATATATAGATATATATGGATGTATATATATATATATATATATATATATATTTATATATATATATATATATATATATGGAATACAGGGGAACATGCCATTATTCCTGTCTCTCCCCCATGACAATAGTGTTTACACTGCTCTCCCCAGCTTCCCTGTCCGCTGCCCACACAGAGGAGCACAAGTGAGCCGTGGGCTTCCTTCCCAGTACATCAGGGCTGCAGCCACCCGTCAATGAGTCTGGGTATGGAGGCCTATGATCGACTGCTGCCTTTGGCTCGCTGGGACACCGAGCAGCATCCTGCCTTATTCACCACATTGTTTGACACTTTGAGCAGCCCCTCAGGCACTTTGAGCAGCACACCTGGCACTTTGAGCAGCCGCTCTGGCACTTTGAGCACGACTTCTGGCACTTTGAGCAGCACACATGGCACTTTCAGCAGCCCCTCTGGCACTTTGAGCAGCACACATGGCACGTTTAGCAGCCCCTCTGGCACTTTGAGCAGCATACATGGCACATTGAACAAAATACTGGATTATTGATTAGGGCTCGAATTTTATTGCTGCACCTTGGCATACTGACCGAAGGCAGGCATGACTGTTACCTGATGTTTTTGCCAACACCCCCAACAAACGTTAGTACCAGTATGATTATTCTGGCCACCCACTGGTGTAGTATGTAGAATCCTCATTTTATTGGCAGCCCCCCAGAATATGTCATAAGGACACAGAGGTCGTGAGGGGAGAATTTCAGATGGACATTAACAGCCCCCAACAGAGATGTGCTGAGTCTGGGTGGTGCTTGGGGACATGCAACTCTCGCCTCCCAGAAGAGAGGTCTTGATCCTGGGTGATGTATCAGAACATGGCAAAACCCCCAGCAGAGACGTTCTGAGTCTGTGCCATACGGGAGGAATGCACAACTCTCAGCAGAGAAGCCACAAGTGTGGATACTGCAGTGGAACATGCATAACCCCCAGGAACAAGTCCTTGCATTTGGGTGCTGCAGGTGGGCATGTACATGTCCTAACAGAGAAGTGCTGTATCCGGGGCTGGAGAGGACCTGCACAGCCCCGAACAGAGAAGTCCAGAGTCCGGGTGCTACCTGGGGACATGTACAGCCCCCAACTAAGTCTGGATCCTCTTCATGCGGCTTTTACAAAACATGTCTGGAGTTTGCAAGAGGACATGTGCAGCCTCCAGCAGAGAGGACCTAAGTCTAGGTGCTATCTGGGAACATATGGAGCCCACAGCAGGGAAGACCTGAGTCTGGGCACTGTCTGGGGGACATGTGTAGCCCCCAGCAGAGAAGACCTGAGTCTGTGCACTATCTGGGGTCATGTGCAGCCTCCAGCAGAGAAGACCTGAGCCTGGGTGCTATCTGAGGACCCAGCACAGAGGACCCGAGTCTAGGTGCTATCTGGGAACATGTACAGTCCCCAGCAGAGAAGACCTGAGTCTGCGTGCGATCTGGGAACATGTGGAGCCCACTGCAGGGAAGACCTGAGTCTGGGCATTATCTGGGGGACATGTGTAGCCCCCAGCAGAGGAGACCTGAGTCTGTGCACTATCTGGGGGACATGTGCAGCCTCCAGCAGAGAGGACCTGAGTCTAGGTGCTATCTGGGAACATGTGGAGCCCACAGCAGGGAATACCTGAGTCTGGGCACCATCTGGGGGACATGTGTAGCCCCCAGCAGGGAAGACCTGAGTCTGTGCACTATCTGGGGACATGTGCAGCCTCCAGCAGAGAAGACCTGAGCCTGGGTGCTATCTGAGAACATGTGGAGCCCACAGCAGGGAAGCCCTGAGTCTGGGCACTATCTGGGGGACATGTGCAGCCTCCAGCAGAGAAGACCTGAGCCTGGGTGCTATCTGGGAACATGTGGAGCCCACAGCAGGGAAGACCTGAGTCTGGGCACTATCTGGGGGACAAGTGTAGCCCCCAGCAGAGAAGACCTGAGTCTGGGCACTATCTGGGGGACATGTGCAGCCTCCAGCAGAGAAGACCGGAGCCTGGGTGCTATCTGGGAACATGTGGAGCCCACAGCAGGGAAGACCTGAGTCTGGGCACTATCTGGGGGACAAGTGTAGCCCCCAGCAGAGAAGACCTGAGTCTGGGCACTATCTGGGGGACAAGTGTAGCCTCCAGCAGAGAAGACCTGAGCCTGGGTGCTATCTGGGAACATGTGGAGCCCACAGCAGGGAAGACCTGAGTCTGGGCACTATCTGGGGGACAAGTGTAGCCCCCAGCAGAGAAGACCTGAGTCTGGGCACTATCTGGGGGACATGTGCAGCCTCCAGCAGAGTAGACCTGAGCCTGGGTGCTATCTGGGAACATGTGGAGCCCACAGCAGGGAAGACCTGAGTCTGGGCACTATCTGGGGACATGTCTAGCCCCCAGCAGAGAAGACCTGCGTCTGGGTGCTATCTGGGGACATGTTCAGCACTCAACAGAAAGGACCTCGCTGTGGGTGCATTCTGGGAACATTTGCGGCCCACTGAAGGGAGGGCATGAGTATGGGTGCTAAAAGGGGATATGCGTAGCCCCCAGCAGAGAAGACTACAGCTTGCTCCGTCTGGGTTTAAAGAGAGTGACTCCACCCCTCCCCCCTCTGGCATCCAATGGAGGACCTGTGTTTGGCGTTCTTACGGGACATGTAGAGCACCCAGAAGAGAGCTCGCAGTCTAGGCTTTACAGAGGACGAAAAACCTGGAGTCTGAAAGAGGCCACGCATAGCCCCAGCCGAGAGGCCCTCTGTCTGGGCTTTGCAGCTCAGTAATTGCCTCCGCCTTAAAATATGGTTCCTTCCATCAGCTGTGGGATGTGGTATCTTCTTACTGCAAATGGTCTCCTCGACAAGAGCGGACTTGGGTGATTATTGCGTCTTTGTGGTGTAATAATCACGTTACAGCGAAAGCTAGTGCAATTGTCTCCTCCGAATGATGTTTTATCCTGTTACAGACAAGGGTTTGAGCGATTGCCCTACGCATGTGATGTGATAATATCTCTCCTGGCGCAGGAAAAAGTTGGGTCTTGCTGCAATATGTTATCTTCCCACAAGCCAGTTTGTGATGTGATGCTACATTGAACTACGTGGTACCCCTTAAAGGCAGAGCACGGAGTGGGTATTTTTTTCAGCAAATATTGGTCCTCTAATTGGGTTTTCTGAAATACTTGCCTCCTGGGATGTGATGTCTCTAGGAGACTGGGTGGCCGTCACCTCCAGACAATTTGGGGACTTCCACAGGTCAGAAACTGAAGTGGTTGTCATGTCTGAGTGATGTGCCACCCTTACATATGTGGTAGCTCGAGTTGTTGTCACATTGGAGCAATCTTTTGCCAATTACAGGCAAGGGCTGGAATGGTTGTCTTCTTCCACAGGGTTAGTGGCTCTGACTAGTGAATGACCGCTGTAAGTGATGCACTGCTCGTTTACAGGCGATGGCTGGACTGGTGGTCGCGTCTAAGCATCTTTCTGGATCTAACATGTGAGGGCTGAAGTAGTCTATTCTGAGGCGATGACCGGAGTGATTATGAGATGGGAGATGTCATACGTTTGAAGTCTCAGTGGTGCTCTGTAACATCCTCTTCCACGTGTGTTGTAGACAAAGACTGGATTAGCTGTCTTCTCAAAGCAGAGTAGCGGCTTCTCGTGAGGGTGGGCTGAAGAGGTTGTCTGCTCTAATGGGGTGCCTTTCATTGCCGAATAGTAACATATGTGCCTGTTCTGAGTAATTGGATACACTCCCCCAAATTATATCTGGAATGATTGTCTTCTCTGAGCTATGTGGACAGTGTTTCTGGTGAGTGTTGGAATGTTTTTTTTCGCTATTCAACGATATATGGCTCTGTCAGGTGATGGCTGGCGTGGTTGTCGCCTCTGGTGAGCGCTGGCATGGATGTTGCCTGCAACAGGTGGGGGTTGGAGCATCTGTTTGTTCTGAGTGACATGCCGCCTCTGCAGAGAAGTGGTGGGCGGGGGTAGCTGGCATGGTTGTCTCATCTCACCGATGCATCACCTTGGACAGGTGAGGGCTGGAGTAGATGTTGCCTCTGAGTGGAGTTATGGCTCATGTAGATGAGAGCGGTGGTATGCTTCGAGTAATGTGGACTTTTTGCTTAGACCTCCAGATGCCCTGCTTGGGAGTTTTGTGTATCACAGAGCAAGAGTAAATCTTCGTAGCTGTAAGTCTGCTAATTTTAGCTAAGGCTTCCATTTTTGAACTTTTACAGATTTTCCCAGATAAATATAGACAGAAAACAATCTACTGGCCTGCTGTATTTAATTTTAAATGTGGAAAAATACAGAAAATAGGTTTTCTTTTGACAATTTTAACTACTGTCAATCATGCGTGCCAAGGTAACAGCTGTGCAGATTAACAGGTAGGCGGGTTTAAGAAAAAAGATTTCCTAATGAAGGTTAAATAACTGCAGCAGTGAAGCTGTTTAAGCTGGTCTACAATGCAATTTGTTCAGATTACCGTATTGCACTGTAAATTGCTAAAACTCATACAACATTCAAAGATGAGTAAACATTTGTTGGTTAACAAAATGTGGACATATACCCATTGCACCTAGATTTTTTACAGTAAGTTCAAAATAAATATGATTAAATACAAATGAATTGAGGAAAAAAAATATGGATAAGTACAGACAGAAATGTAAAAAAAATACCATAAAACCGGGAGCCCTAATTATATACTTACTCTTTTGTGAATCAGGCCCCTAATAGTATTAATTAGTACATTGCCTAGAATCCATACCTATCCAAAGTATATGGGGTGTTCGTGAACAAATTGGGTTTAACCTTAAGGATCTTGGTCTCCTGTGCAAAAGGCTCTTTCCATGCAAGGGAGGACGAATGTCATTCAAGGTAAAAGTACTGATCCAAGACCAGTTGGAAAAGTTTCAGGAAATCAAGAGCTCGGACCAATAAATTTACCAGATCAAGCACAAATTGTAACCGAAGGTTAAATTTCCGTCTCACGGGAAAACCTATCTTTAAATAAACTGACTACTGACTTTACTGAAACTTGAGTCTTGGTATTTATTAAAAGAGGTCTTTGATGCATGGGTAACTGGAATCCGCATGACACCTGGATGTCAGTAAGTATCAGTATCTCATCTTAAATATTGTGGTACATGATGAATCCTACAGCTTGTATTAGATATCCTAGTAAAAATAACTAAACATATCATTAGATCAATTAGGATTCCATCTTAACACTGCAGGCAAAATTTGACTTGAAAATTTGAATGTGTGTGCTGCAAAGATCGCATCCCAAATGCTTTATGGGATAGTGATGTATGGAGAACGTGAAACAAAGCCACCTTCTGTAAGACGGAATACATTCTTGGTAGATCTCATCAAGCATAGGTTCAATCTTCAAACTTTTTTGCTGTAAAAAAAAGGCGATGGAGGCTAAATTGTGTTTGTGGTGTACACAGGCAATATCTTCTCATTTTGTTCTTTGAAAATGTTACTTATGAAATAAATGGCAAATGTAGAGATTTTTCGAAAGTCGTAATTGGCACAGATAAGTATGATGTCCCTATTGGAGTGGTAGGGGCCTTCTGTGCAAATGATGTGAATATCCACAGAGTCCTACTTTTCTTGATATACGTTTGGAATACATTTTTCACGCTTTCATACTCATCCGAACACTTTTAAACTGATGCCTGTGTGTACGTTTTTTTCTACTAACACACTTTATTGGCATTTAAAATGCATTGTATAGAACAGTACAAACAATGTGAGTTTTTTGTCTCACCCGGATACATAGGGGGTTATTACAACTTTGGAGGAGGTGTTAATCCGTCCCAAAAGTGACGGTAAAGTGACGGATATACCACCAGCCGTATTACGAGTTCCATAGGATATAATGGACTCGTAATACGGCTGGTGGTATATCCGTCACTTTACCGTCACTTTTGGGACGGATTAACACCTCCTCCAAAGTTGTAATAACCCCCATAGTATCTTCCCGACAGGACAACAGAAAGAAACTTGTGTTCACCTTTACTTCCGTTTACAATTGTAGTCTCTTTGAGTTGGGGGTCACCTGTTAGATCACAAATCAAGGATAATGCTACGATATGGATACCAGTCCGTTACAGCTTGCCGGATTTGCCTGAACACCTTGTGACCTTATAAACTGGAATCTCCAACGTCATTCATTGATCCATCCCCTTCCACCACCCTTCCAAGGGGGATGCTCTGCTTTGCACCACTTATTGGCAAGATCCCTTTCAGCATCTAATAAGCCGAGCCTCAGCAATACCACTTTATACTTATTCAAGTCAATATCAACTGTGCTAGGTTCGGGACCTGAGGAATCTCGCACCTGAACACCTCCCATAAAGACCTATATGTTCTTGCTGTAGAACAGGAGGGTCTAGGGTACTCCAGGGAGACCAGAGAAACACCAGATTTCAGGATAATAATTGACTGTATGTGAGTTGTATCTAGATTAATTAGATTTAGATTTCTCTAATCTCTTAATATTCCATCTTGACCACTAATATGGACCATGCACGTCCACCCACACTGGGTCACCTAGGGCATAGAGGTACAGCTCTAGAAGTGTATGTACGAGTGTGAAAAGGGTGTGTCAAATGTATGTCTGGTGTAAACGATGCTAAAAATGTTTGAATACTCCCGTATTTTAGTGGTGGGGGAGACGTCATATCGAAGCAAGTATTCTATCTGGCGACCAGTTCAAATCGTTGTCAAACATCACATTTGCCTTAACACTGGGCTTGCAGCTGTTCCACACATGGAGGGCAGCAGAAAACCAGAGTATGTCATGGTAACTATGACAATTGTACATTTACCCTGTCATATGCCCTAAAGTTCCGGAAAGTGCCACTACTCATCAACTTACTCCTACATGCAGAGATTTCCTAAAGCCTTGTTCGTCGGCCCCAGGGTGTAAAGTGCAAGTAAAATAATGCTACCTCTGCCTTTAAAAAATAAATAAATAAAGTTTTCTTTAGTTAGGGGGTAGCTGATGGAGCGCGAGGAGATGCTTTACTCACACACACAAGTACTCTGTGCAAGCCCCGGACTATGAAATACGTCCCAGGTCATATATCACTTGATCAAATTGGGAAAATATGGTTATTGGAGCTATGGGACCATCAGTAATGGGAACAGACAGTCAATGGGTTTCTGCTTCTCATCACAAATCATGTATCCCTACACCCGGCGGAGGCCTTTATGGGAGGAATAAAGTCACCCATAACAGGACAAATTATAACCAGCATCAGATTTAATGCTGTACCGCGGAGGGTAGCAGCAATATCCGCGTAAAGCCAGTGAGGCGGCCGGTGGTGCTGTAGTGGGGAGCGTCATAAACGAGACATAAGCCGTCCTTAGTGACATCGCCTGTCAGGGGCATTCTTAAAAAGTTTGACACAATCGCCAGCTTGCATCCCTTGGGGGTTAAGCGATAAGGTTTTTGATATAAATGTATTTATTCCCTTTGAGGTACATCATGAAGATATGGATTTATTTTATGACTTGTATAAAGAGAGACTAGAATAAAGCAGTTCTTTGCAATGTTTAAAGCAAGATTTCTTTGCATTGGGTTGTAAGAATAGGAAGATTTAAACCCACCACAAGGGTTTTCTGCATATGTTTCCATATTCCCAGTAGCATTCATTGAAAAGCTATTCCGACACGTGTACAATTGAAACAGAATGCCCTAACACAAACGAGGGATATATATATATATATATTTGTTTATGTCTGCGTGGCTTTACATTCAGTTTGCAAATCCAGTGGGGTATATGCTGCGTCTGCCATTTTGATCATTGCCTCTACTTCCACCCAAATGGGAAGTGGTTTGACTGAGGGGTTGAGTTAATATCTGCCTTACTGACATTGCATTGTCATCAGGAAGTGCAAAGCAGAGATGTTTCCAGGCATCTTCCAAGCCTAATGGAGAAAAAAAACAATGTCAGACTAGACAACATTAAGCGCATCACTGCTGACTTTACGTATGATGTCATCATAGAAATTGTTGATCACTTGGCTGCTGACATCAGCATTGATCACATGACTGTTGGCTCACATATGACATCAGCGTAGGGACCACTGCTAACCATTTTTCACATCGATGCAGTCTTAACATATGATCTCAGCCTAGACAACATTGATCGCATGACTACTAACTTCACATATGACCTCGGCATAGACACCATTTTTCACATGTCTGCAGACTTCATGTGTAAAATCAGCACAGACACTGTTGCCAACCATTGATCACATCAGTGTTGACTTCACATATTGCATCTGCCTCCACAACATTGAACACACGACTCCTGACTTCACACATGATATGACCCCGGCATAGACACCACTCATCACATACTACTAACTTCACATATGACATCAGCATACACTCCATCAGCATGGGTCACATCCCTGCTGACTAGACATATGACATCAACACAGACGTCATTGACCACTTCACTTCTGACTTCACACATGACGCCAGCATAGACACCCATTAATAACACCACTGCTGACTTAACATATGACACCAGCACAGGCACAATTACCCCCCAGTGATCACATCACTGCTGACTTCATATATGACATCAGCATAGAAATCATGGACGACCATGGATTGCATCACTGTCGACCTCACATATGAAATCAGCAAAGACATCCTTGATCACATCACTGTTGTCTTCATATGTAGCCTTAGCATAGACACACTCATCACATGACTGCCGACTTCACACATGACATCGCTAGACACCGTTGCTAACCACTGATCACTTCAGTGCTGACTTCACATATGGTCTCAGACTACACAACATTGAACACATGACTACTAACTTCACTTAGACTCCATTGACCCCCAGTGATCACGTTGCTGCTGACTTCATATATGACATCAACATAGAAATCATGGACAACCCTGGATCGCATCACTGCTGAGTTTGCATGTGACATCGGCATAGACATCATTGCTCCCCATTGGTCACATCACTGCTGACTTCATATTTGACCTCAGCATAGACATCATTGATCATGTCACTGCTGATTGCACATATGAGGTCATCATAGACATAAATGTGTACCTCGCTTGTGATGTCACTCTTTATTTCATCTCTGCATACTGATGACAGTGTCCGTGCAGGGAGGGGGCATGCGTGAGATTAAACTACAGTGCCCTGTTGCAAGAAGCCATGGGGGTCCTTCACTCCTTCTCTGAGGTCCACAATTATGTATGTTCCATCAGTTTCCTCCCCTCTTCAGAGAGCTGTCCATGTGTCTTTTTTTACTGTACCAATTAATACCTGCAGTGTGGCATAGGGGAGAGCACTGTGTGTCCTCTCGCTCTGCATGAGAACCAACATATTTTCAGCAAAAGGAAGAAGCAACCAGTGGCTCTCCACTGGTTGTCTAAGGGAAAAAGCAAAGAAGAAACACTGCTTATCTTGTCATTAAAATCAGCACCAGAAGGCCGAATTCATGGTTAGTTCCCCCAGTCTTCACTGTAACACAGCGGTCATGAAACATACACTCCCATCAGTGTAACATCAGAGGACATAGGAAATGAGCCACATTCCCCATGGACAACCAGACAAGAGTGGTCACGGATCACGTGTCCCCATCAGTGTAGCATCAGAGAGACAGCACATGAGCCACACTCAGTGTAGACAAACAGACTGGAACCATCACAGAATATGTGGTCCCTACTACTGTCAGTGTAATATCAGAGGATATAGGACATGAAACACCTTCACTGTCGACAAATTCAACTGAGTAGTCATTACGACCTCGGCGGTCTTTTCAAATTATGACATTTCCGCTGGGCCAGCGTTACCGTCCGCTGGCCCAGCGGAAATGTCACATCAACATTGCAGCCGGCTCGTAATAGAGCCGGCGGCAATGCTGATGTGCAGCGGGTGCAGTAGCACCCATCGCGCATTTCACTGCCCGAAATTCGGGCAGTGAAATGCGCGACGGGGCTATGCCTGGGGGGCATGGGCAGTGCAGGGGCCCCCAGGGGCACCCCAAGTCCCCTTACCGCCGGCCTTTCAATGGCGGTGTGTACCGCCACGGACAGGCCGGCGGTCGGGGACTCATAATCCCCAGGGCAGCGGTGCTTGCACCGCTGCCCTGGGGATTATGACCGCCAGGCGGAATCCTGGCGGTATAATGGAGGGGCCGGCGGTATGGCTGTGGCAATTCCGCCACGGTCATAATTGCTGGCGGAACACCGCCAGCCTGTTGGCGGTGTTACTGCCAACATACCGCCGGCCGCCAGGGTCGTAATGACCCCCCTATGATCTTTCTTACCAACATCAGTGTAGCATCAGAGGACGTAGAACATGAATCGCCTTCACTATGGACAAACAGAACAGAGTGGTCATGGAATATGGGCTCCTTACTAACGTCAGAGGACAGAAGCTAGGCGCAACCTTCACCATCGACCAAAAGAGTGGAGCGGTCACAGAATATCTGCTCCCATCCATGTAGCATCAGAAGACAGACGGCATAAACCACCTTTACAGTGGAAAAATAGAACAGAGCAGTCAAGGAATATGTACTCCCTTCTGACATCAGTGTACCATCAGAGGACATTGGACATGAACCATCTTCACTGTGGTTAGAGTGGAGCAGTCACAGAACATCTACTCCCATTCATGCAGTATCAGAAGGCACCTTTACCATGAACCAGCAGAACTGTTCCTTCCAATGTTACTCCTCTCCTGCTTGAATTCTTTATCTTCCCTCTCATGCTCATCTTTACTCTTCCCACCCTACTCATCCCCAGGTCCTAGCTGTAAGGCAGGTAGTACTTTAGTCGGTCCAGTACAGTGTTGGAAATGGAAAATAATGATTGCCTGATTTAGATGTAGGTGGAGGGAATACTCCGTCACAAACGTGATGGCTATCCTGTCCGCTGTATTACGATCCCCATAGAATAGAATGGGATCGTAATACGGTGGACGGGATATCCGTCACATTTGTGACAAGGTATTCTCCTTCGCTGACTCCTAAGTCAGGCCCTTCTTCCGGAAATGCGTACATTTGGGCTGAAGGGTTGGCAGCAGAGACGGCGTGAGATAACGAAGGTCGGAGTCTGACATACAACTTATGCATCTATTCTTTAAAACGTATGCTGTAAAGAAACCGGCAGCAAGGACAACTGTGACAGTAAATCTGTTCTGACTTTGATCATAAAGAGGTTGCATTTAAAAATATCTTACATAATTAAGGCTCCTACTGCGGAGATATTTCTGTGCCCCGCAGTTTTCAGGAAATAATAATAACAGTAAGGTAACTCTGGTGGTTAATGCACTTACAGGAAAGATCTATGTTTTGTCTGGTCAAAGTTTTGACCCATAAAGTAGCGCAGATGGTTAATGTGCCTGCTACAAGGCATATTGTTTAACATGCAGATCACAGTTGTATTTTATGTCAATATCCCAGTAAGGTACTGCTTTTGTCACAGGGATACTTTTGTTACTTGCAGTTCATACCTTGCAAGCCTTTTACTGTAGCACAGGTATCTGGAATCAAGGAGATCACTGCAAGGCATGGGCTTTGCACCTTATTGCTTTTTTTCACAATCTTTTGTTAGTCTAAGGTTGCAAAAGGTTCCTTTGGGTAGTAATAATCAGTACACACAGACACAACCAATGGGTTACGTTTTAAATCCTGACCTTGAAACTCTTATTGTCATGTATAGCATTTCCTGTACATTGATGTATACACTTGTATGATTTACTGTCTCTGTATAATGTGTGTGCATGTTTGTGTGTGTGTGATGGAAAGCGCTTTGGCACCCTACATTGGGATCAGTAGCACTATAAAAGAAATTTTGAAAAATAGTGCCAATTAAATCAATACATTTGACATTCTTTCAGTGCATGCATATCTCTAACATTCAGGTGTCGAACAAAGTTGAAAACCTGCCTCCAAATTATACTTTCTCTTTAGCACTATAACAAGGTGCATGTCTTTGTTTCTCTCCCTTGCATTGACATCTAGGTGTTAGGCTCCAGCAGTTCCAGATTACCAAATAGGCAAAGTAGGCACCGACCAATGGGGCCCACTCCTTTTAGGGGCCCCGCTACAACAGATCAAAATAATAGTGATTTGACCTTCAACGAAAATTACAATCAAGCTTTCTTAAATTGTTTCTAAAAGATAGAAAAAAATGAATCAACTCAAAGAAACGAAAGCTTCACATTAAAGACTCTATAGAGAAAATACTGTATTAATGTAATGTACCCTAAAAGTACATAAACCATAGACATCAGATTGACAAAACAGTTTGTCTCTTAAAAGCTCATCTTCTGTCAGTTTGTAAATAAAATTCAGTGCAAACTATGTGCATGCAATGTACAGTAGTGTTGGTCATCTCCATCTAGCGGCCGACTTGCACACTACTTAGTTCAATGTTATCCCATTAGAGCGCACGCAAGAGAAACCTCCAGTAGAGTCAGTACATTTTACAGAGTACCGCAAACGACCGCCATTTTGGGTCTGTTTTAAAGCGGGAAATTTTAATGTGTAGGTTGTAATGCAATCACTGTTGATTTTTTTACACATATTGAACAGTAGCGCCTCTAGTGTTAAAGTAAATTATCAACAAGTGTCAAAATAGTGAAAATAACAAAATAATATTAATAATAAATAATTTGTAAATACATTATTTAGTATTTTACCATTTTATATGAATTTAATGACAAAAATGACTAAACTTGAATAAAAATGTATTGTTAAACTATTAGCTTTTTAATTGGTATCGCAATTAGATATTTTCAAAACCACAATTTTGGGTCTGGAATCATTCCCTCTCTGTCTTACACATTGGGAATTGTTTGTAGTACTTTGTAAAATGTAGTTACTCTAACCTCCAGAAACAAAAGCTTTCTGTGAGTTAGTGTGTTGCAAGTTCTCGCCGACTCCAGACCCTAGTAGTCTATTCGTGAGTAGAAGCTTCGAGAACACCGACGAGTATATATACCCAAAGTCTCGTCTGGGTTAGTAAGTTAGCTTTTCTGAGTTACAGTAAAGTTTGGTTAACTTCACTGTCTAGTTTCCACTGTAACAGAACAAATCTATCTTGTTCAGACACTTTTACTTATTTTTGGCTGAAACTTAAGAATTCTTTCATTTTCTTGAACAAAGTGTAAATATTGTTTGTTGTCGCTTGTTTGTAGACCCAGAATGTCGGCGCCCGAAATTGTTGGTTGGTAAAATTACAAACTTATTAGGAGATGATATGAGATGGGGGCCCCAGGCCTCAAAATTTCAACTGCCTAGCTCCCTGTCTGTGTGATACCCATGGAAATCTTTTGGGGGTCACCAGGGGTTGCAGCAGTGACCCGCTGCCTTGCCCCTTGTGAACCCTGGTTTCAGAGGTGGCAAAAGCAGTGCTAGAAACACAGTGGCAGCTCACGTCGGTTAGGGCTCCTTTATCTCGTTTTCTCTCATTTTTTTATTACACTAATAGGGAAAAGGTTTAATTATTCAGTATTACAGTATTAGTGTAATTTTAAAAATGTAGGACAATTAGCTGGATTAGACCCTCCCTCACAGCTGAGGTAAACACAAAAAAAGCTTTTAATGCATGTTGTGTGCGTGATTGAGAGTGTGTCTGTTTAGATGAGCCAATGTGTGTGTAAGTGTGAATGTGTGTATGTGCAAGCATGTGTATGTGAGTGGAATTGAAGGTCAAAATGGGTGTGTGACGTCACTTCCGCTACCCCTGACATTTTGGTGAATTGGCGTTCATGGTGATACTCGAACAAAAAGGGGGCTGATGGCTCCTTAAATTATGGATTTGTTTTGGGCCCTCCTGGAAGTTAAATAAGAAAGACCCTCACTGCTCCAGATTGCTGCTCCAAACGGAAAGCTGACAAAGTGTGGGGGCTGCTCACACCGTCCCAGAGTAGGCAAATTACTCATGACCGCGTCAAACACTCTGTCTCTCTTGGCCTATCCTATTTTCTCCCGCGCCTCTGCTGTTTTGTCTATTCAAATGAATGTTACTTAAATGCCTTACTAACAAGCCAAGTTCCATATGTAGTCTTTCTTCTCTGCTATTGTTGTAACAGCTACCATATGATTTTAAATAACTTTCTTATCTAGAATGTGGGTACATATATAGTTCACTCTATATGAAAAGAAGTAAAAAAAATTAAAGAAACAAATATCAGATATGCCACGCGCCGAACTGCACGCGTTTATCACCCTCGTCGTCGACGTGAGGAGCAGTGGCCCCCTCCTCACAGATCCTCCGTTTCACATGCGGCCCCTGGAAGAGAGCAGTGCCAACCCACCGCAGGTTCATTAGTGTGGCAGCCAGCTGGTGGCAGGGGCACCATCTGGCTGCAGGGCTGATGGGGCTGTGAAACATACTGCGACTGTCGAGCTAATTACCAGCACGTTATGAGCCGCTCGTTTCTTTTAGGGGGGTCTTGAGACCACCCAGGGACTGGATCCAAGGCTGCTGGGCCCGTGGCTGAAGTGAGGGCTGGTGGCACCGAAGGCTGAGAATCGTGGGCAGTGGGTGCAGCGCGACTCCCTTGGAAGGAGAATGGGACTAGACATGTTTGATGCCATCCTTGCATAGTCGGTGCCGTCCTCCCTGGAATCCCTGGAATCTTTATATATTGGCGCTCCCCGAAACCCAGTGGAAATAGTTGGATTGGCCACTGCCCTCTGCAGTGTTCTTGGTGCCAGTCTATGTGCCCAGGGGTCCAGCAGCATCCTCTTCCTGGACTCTTCCCTGTGGCACCTTTGGTCATCATCTCTGCGTTCCTCAAAGACCATCAAGGGAAAAGCTTCTCTGCGGATGGAGGGGCTGATGTTTTGATAGTTTTTCAAGGGTGTCTAGAAGCAGGAACCCTGAAATGCAGATCTGGCGCTGCTTTTGGGTGCAAGACATGCACGTATTATTGGAATTAAGGATGATGCACCCCAGAAAGTGAGGGATCGGGCAATGGGAACAAGGAAGAGGCCAGACTATACATGGCTTTGAAAGAGCACGAAGAGGAACACACCTCATCAGCTATGGCTGAACACCTCTTTCGATACTGCATGAGAACACAATAGATCTAGATGTATGTAACATCTGTCATCATCCAGAGTGGATATAAGCATCACAGGTGAAAGAGCGCTTTCCCAAAGATCACACTCAGGACCACGGGGCTTCGACCCCAGACAAGTGCAGGCTAGTTTGCACTGGCAACAACTGGTGGTTGCATTTTTTGGAATTTCGCATTCTGACCAGCAACCACTGGAATGCGCAACCAGCATCCATTGTTTGTTACGGGCCGGCAGGATCACCTGGGCAGTCGGCAGGGGCACACGAACAGGTTTAAAACAGAGCATTTTCATTTATTCACCATGCTGTTGTCTGGCTGCCCTGGAAGACCGCTGACGAGAGCCTGCTAGTAAGGACTGGGGACCTGCACTACAGCGATTGTCCTTAGCCTTCTGGAGAACTACATTACATGGTGGGGAAAGTTGCTTGGGTGAGCGGACCAAGGTATGTCCTGGTTGCCCAAGTCCAGCTCCTGAAGTGTGCCTGGGTGGATCTCTCCTTGAGGTGGCATACTTGTTTTGGACACCAGCTGACATATATCCAGGACTTTATCCTGAAGGAGCGATTGAGCTTGCCTTGCAACAGGGAATTTGTAGATGGTGCTACAAGGAACTGCATGGCACTCAACCATTACTCCTTAGAGAAACTGCTGGGAAATCCTCAGGTCATTTTTGCATGTCCTTGAGAGCGAGGAGGGGTCGAGGTGGTTCAGATCTGATGGGTCCTTACCTGTGTGCCTGGGGACTTCGGACATCTCTCAGCTTCTTCATAACAGTTCCCCAAGAGTAAATTGGTTGACTGGACCACTGCACCCTGGGCGCTTGACTTGTTTCCCACCTTGTGATAACACAGCGCCTTCGTCAAGGCGCCTGGAATCTGCAGCCATTGTGTTCAGCACTCTGTTGCAGGGTATCCCTTTGCTTAGCTCGGATAACAAAGCTCACTGATACCTAATGGGGCACTGAAGACGATATCATGCTATTGCCCAGACGCAACCCTGTGCTTCTCAGAAGTAGAGGTGGCTGCAGACGGCCAGTAAACGTATAAAGGTTCTTCCCATCCAAAGTGTGCGGCATTGCGTGCATATGCCAAATCTTGTGCTAGGGACAATGTGGTCCAGGCTCTAACTCCAAAGTTCCCATGCTCTTTTGGGTGCCAAAATGTTAAGGAGACGCACAGGCAAGTGTCCGAACCTGTGCATACTGCTCCTGCCCGTATCATCTTCTGCACTTGTCATAAGACCTGACTTTTAGTGCACCGAGGCCTGGGTTGGTTACTGTTCTGTAATAATGTGTTGTACCACAGCGATGAGAACTGGTGTTGAAAGATTGCACAGGTCTCTCTCCTAGGTTGTACGGTGTGCCACTAGTCTTAAGTGCACATTTATTAAGTGTATACTGCAGAGCTAACCAGCCCTTTGTGGGAGTATGCTCCCAGAAGACATGACTGATTGTGATGACGTCACATCTATGCACACTGGGCAGCTAGAGCCCTCCCTTGATTGATTCTTCAGAGTGAGTGTGAAAGGGGGTGAGCATGAGTATGTACCATAGAACTAGCCCTCTCTTGTAGGGAGTGCTCGCCCAGAAACTGTGACTGACCCTGATGAGGTTACTTCTATAAGTATCTCGGTAAGCCAGCTACCTCCTGTGGTGGATTCTTCAGTGTGAGTGAGAGTGTGAGAGTGTGTACGAGTGAGCATATACCACGGAACTGTCTCTTGGCGGTAATATTCTTCCAGAAGCTGCAATTGGCCACAATGAGTGCCTTTGTATGGTGTCACATGCACTTTGGAGATGGCCTCCTCCAGTGGTGGGTTCTTCAGTATTCTAACCAGAAGGCCACGGGTGGGTCTGATAATGTCACTTCTCTATGGTGTCTTGTGCACTTTGGAGATGACCTCCTCCACTGGTGAGTTCTTCAGTATTCTAACCAGAAAGCCATGTGTGGCTTTGGTGATGTCAGTCCCCTATGGTGCCACGTGCACATTGGAGATGAGGCCTCCTCCAGCGGTGGGTTCTTCAGTAGTCTAACCAGAAGGCCACGGGTGACTTTGATGATGTCACTTCCTTTTGGTGTCCCGTGCACTTTGGAGACGAGGCCTCCTGCCACAGTAGATTCTTCAGTATTCTACCCAGAAGGCCAAGGTTGGTCTTGGTAATGAGACAGTTTTTTAAAGAGCACGATGGAGATAACTATCTCCCGGAACCTGGCTAGCTCACTTCTCATTGGTGTTGTGTACGTTTCGGAGCACAAGGGTGGGTTTCATGATGTCACCTCTCTATGGCATCCCCTGACACAATGCACACGCCTTCTTCAGGCGGCCTAGTTCCTATGCTCCTTCATTGCACTTTCCTGCAGTGCACATGGTTTCTCTTCCATGGTACTGAGACCAGGCTGCATGGCCAGCCAGGAGCAAGACTTGCCAGTGCACAAGAGTCACTTTGAGAAGTCTGATGGCCTCTTTCTATCTTTCATCTACCGTGCATTGATCGAGATAAATGCTGCTTCCAGTGTGGCGCCAGGATCACCGTACTGTCCCTTTTGCCTTGTAGTTCTGGGCCGTCCTATACTTTCTCTTGGAACCTTGGTACCCTCCTGGTCAGAGGTAGCAGCGTGCCCTGAACTCTGATGTCTAAACCTAGCCTTGTTGTTGGCCAGCTGAGCCTTGGCCAAGATGGCCACTGGCCAGTGAAAGTCTGGCTCGACAGTAGCTCGGTAAAGTTGTGTTTGTTTCATGGAGAGGTAGTGGCAGAAGCCGAGCTTTTCACACCTGCTTAGGGTCACTGCAGCCTATCACCAAAGGAAAACCGCAGCGAGAATTCTGCTGTGTTCTTGTTCATAATTACTCATTAGTGGTCGCATTAGCATCTCAAAAGCAGCCTATTGGCTGAGCCGCCTTCACTGCACCCGTGACATTACCAGACTGATGTATGCGGTGTTGTCTCTCAGCTCCAAACATACTTGTTTCTGTTCTTATTTGTTTTGGAGTTTTATAAAGCACCACAACCCTGAAGCAATTTTAGGAGAGAACCTCAGAAAAAGTTTACTCTGTGCTGTCGAGTTCAACTACATTTGAGGGGTACATAGCTTCCAAGTTTCCCAGGCCTACACATGACTAGCTAGTCTAGTCACAGGTTTTCCTTAGAATTCTGGTATTTGTAGTGCTGTTTTTTACTGGCTTAAATTAGGCTATTAGTCACAGAATTCTAACAAAAATACGGGACTTGCCTAACCAGTCAACCATGGATCTGGGAAACCTGCTAGCTGTGGATGTATCGTCCCATCAGTATATGCCCAGGGAGTCGAATGTCCCATGGTTAACCATTGTCGCCCCTCAAAGGCTATCATCGACCCCCCATACCCAACACCAGTCCATCAATGATCCGGTCTGGAACCCAACTTTTTGGGTTGGGGGTTAGCCCGTGCAGCTCCCAGAGGATAATGGGGAGAGGGCATAAGCAGCACTGGTTGAGTGTCGGCATCACGTCGCGGGCGTGGGCAGACACAGGGATCCTTTTGGGGCAGCTAGTGGGAACAGAAAGACCCGCTCTCTGTCTCACAGCCCCTTTTAAGAGCAGGGCCACCTTGCCCCAACACGCGATGACCTCGAAGCACTCAAGTGCCTCCGAGGCAACACGACAATGCAGAAGCCATTCCGTGCCTCAGGCCTACCTGCCGGGCCCGCAACACACACCGCCAACACAAGATGGCCCCCGGCTCCAGTGCCATGCCACCGGCTTTCCCAAGTTGAGAGAGCCTCTCCAATTCTTCCATCACTGCACTTTTGGTGGCAAGCCTTTTTCTGAACCCCAACCCAGAGAGTTTGGTTTTCAGGACTTTTCTGCACTGGAGGTGGATAGCTTTTGCTCCCAGACTAGGTTTGGTACCTGAATGAATGTTCTTTTGGACAATGTTTCCAGCCCTATGCTTTCCTGTGAATACCTAATGCATTCTTGTTTCTGTAGTCTTTGTTTTTATTGAACTAATTAGCATACCACATCTGATGGGAATAACTGGAATGTTAAAGGCTCTGAACTGGAAACAGTGGGCCTGACTCACAAAGGTAAACATACACTTTTGTGTAAGGTTATGATTGTTTGTAGTATGTTTACATCTGTGGAGTCTCCACACACAAAAAGATAAGAGTGTCCTATAGGGCAGAAGTCTGGCACCATGGATGTGCAGTGAACTGCCCATGTGTTTTAGTTGTCTGATGCTTCTTTCTAGGATACAGTGGAAGCTGGCCAAGTGTAGGCTGCTGGCAGGGTAGTAATGAGAAAGACTGATTTTGCAGACAGGAAGTCTTTTGTTCCAGTAGGCCTGGCAGAGAGGATCCTGAATTTGTTCCCTGACTCTACTGGAAGCCAGGAGTAAAGGTGACCAGACGGTTTAGTGTAGCTGGGACACCACTTACCCATGCCTGAATTTTGCTTTTACACATTGTTATCAGGTGTGTAGTCCACTTACCTCAATTAAAATAAACCCATACTACAATTCCAAGAATGTTCAAACAAAATCCTAAACTGGAAGAGTTGTGTCCTCGTGACATGGAGTCATCTGGTCATCCTACATGGAGCGCTTTAACACTGATTTTGCATGGTTGTGTTTTATGATTGCTGCATAAACCTGGTACCAGAGTGGATGCACCGTGGGCAGTGACTTAGTGATATCTCGGTTCCAAGGAATCCATCTGCAAATAGTTCCCCATTGAGCAGTGGATGCACCCCAGAGAACCTTACAAATGTCTTCAATCATTAGTCAGTCAAAAATCTCTGAATTGGGAGCTCATTGTTGGTGACAGCAACTGAATGCTCCTCTGGGCTATCATTAGGTAGGGATACTTCAATATTTTTTTTGGGGGGGGGGGAGGGAGCAATTTAATTTAAAGAATCCAACTGGTTTGTATAATTTTGTTTACCATTTTATGTGGATTATTTAAAAGAGGTGGGCATAGCTTTGGGAAGCAGAGGAGTTCTGTCCAGACTATTCTGTTGTGAATTTATAAAGCGCTTCCCACTCTTGCCGAGCCCACTAAGCGCTGCAGTAGAGTGTGTAGTTGCTAAGGTGTGGGATGTGGTTTGTCCTCCGAGGAGTGACTGAATGAGGGGCGTGAGTTGCTAAGATGTGCTTGAAGCATGGGCTGGTGAACAAGAAGCTGCAGGCACACAGTCATGGCGTGTTTCACAGCAGCAAGAAAAATGTAGCAGCCGCGCGCCCTGATACCTAATTCTTGGCAACCAGATCTGTCTGTCATGTGGTTGTGCTGATGGAGAGAGCTAGGCTTTTAATGCTGTCCAGATTTCCACTGCATTGTCTGTTATTCCTACTCTCGCAGGGACTGCACCCCAGTGCCTAGCAGTCTGAGTTGAGAGGAGTTTGACTTCTCAATGTTTTGTAGGACAGTGTATCTTCGGCTGAGTTAGTTACTATACAAATCTCTTACATGGTATTACAGATCAATCTACTTAAGCTATTTTAAATTATTTATTTTTCAATACGCAGGGCTGCTTTAACACAAATCCTGGAGATGCTGCTGTCTCCAGGCACTTCCGTCCCATGCCGCACATAAATGTTTTGCATGAAATTAAACTCCCATGAATACAGACAACATACCGAGGTTCCAGGACCTATTACCGTACAATTTGGGGAACTGGGCTCTATCATCTAATGATGATGTTATTGCTCAATCAGGAGTGTCCAGTGTGATCCCATGAAGTCTGGATCAATGGCAGATATTGAGGATATCCATCTAAGACTAATTTAAAAAATCGAGTCTAAATTGTATGAATATGCATTGGTTTTTGTAGTTTTTCAAAGTGTGTTGTGGGTCTGGTCAGCCTGGGGCTACTTGAAATTCTACTGGGCAGTGCTGTGCAGGCCATCTCACTTCCAAGACTGCCTCAGATTGGTGGCATGCTGTACAACCAGAAACTTTTCATTAGTGTTTCAGAAGCTTTTACAAATAAGGGTGCTTAAACTGTTGGCTTTCTAGCCCTAGAGCATTGCTTTATTGTGGCCCTCACTCACTAGATGTTTGTGTTACTTCTACGTCACAGCCCCACCCCTACAGCATTCCTTTACCTGTAGTCCCTAGTCCTCCACAGAGAATTGCTTTATTTGTAGTCCATAGCATCAGTGGTTTGCAGTGGTGTAACAAAGGCCCCCGCAGCCCCCGCAGTGCAGGGGGACCCCCAAGCTCCCGGGAGCCATCTCAGCACAGTGCCCTGACCTGAGAGCTTCTGGGTGAGTTCAGATGGGCCCCCTCCATGTACTTTGCAGGGGGGCGGGCTCAAGTTTCTTTAAGCCACTGGTGGTGTGGAGCAGTTTTCACACTGTGGCTGCTGCCATCAGTATTACATCACTGAATTCATAGGAATTCTGGAAAATCCAGGCATCACACAAGAAGCAAGTGTCACAAGTGAACCATGCCCATTTAGCAGCAGAGTGGTCCGGTGTAGTATGTATCTGGTGTTGCATTTAGGAGCACGTGGTCACAAATTTTTCACTAAAGTATTTAGTGGTAGCGCTGTCATTTAAAAAAAGCACATTTATCATTGAAATGATCATTCAGTTTGCACAAACATACAGTTTGACGGATAAATTAGCTCACAAGAGATATTGGTTTAAAATTGGGGTCTAGAAAATGTTTATAATTTGCACATCACCAAAAGTGTCTTTATTTTTTTTATCATATTAAAATCTTTGTTTTGACCACAGATTGAATTAGAAAATAGGTGCTTCATTTGTGCTTTCCTATTTATTTATTCTGAAATATTTGTACAGTGCATTTATATGTATTTACATTTAGCTTGTTAGAAGAAAACAACAGCTTACATTTGTTCGCTTTACAAAATCCTCACACATTGAACTTTGCAGTAAGAAAAAGCAAAGTAAACACCAGTCTCCATGTTAAAAGAATAAGAAGCAATTTGCCAAAAGACTAGACTGACATTTGACCTCTGTCTTTGAACACAAGGCAAATGTAACAGATGAAATAAAATCTATATTCATTTTTAATTCACCTTCAGAACTCTAGCACGTGTTTTTTGGGGGTGCTGCAGCACCTCCGCATCACTACTTCCAGCACCTGTGGAACATTGCTTTGCTTGTAGTCTGACACCACGGAGCATTATACCTATTGGCTTTGCCAGTGCTTTGTTTAATTGCAGTTTCAAAATTAGCATAAAACATACCTTTCAGATTTGATCATACTCTTAATGTGCCGCACGGTCCCAAATTTGGAAAGATGCAGTTTGAAGTATAGGTGTACAGTGAGGAAGGAGAAATAATGCAATGTCTTGTCCTTTTATTTATGTATTTATCAGTTTAATGTAACATGGACATGGATCCAAGGCGCTAGAGTGCTTTACAAGAAAGAGGATACAGTTACCGAAGATGATGAGAATAATACATTAAAACAATACATTAAATAAGATGTACTGGCTACAGCTGCAACGAAAGCACTGCATAAAAACAATATATGAAAGTACAGGAATTAATCAGGATGGGATGCACAAAAATAAAAAGACGGCACCTATAGTGACACAATCAGGTCGAATTTCAACAGGGAGTCCTGATTCAGAAAAGTACTAGAGGGAAAAAAGAACCTGTGGTGCAAAGGTAAGAGGGATTATGATAGTCATAGGATGTTGGCAGTGTAAATGGAGCAGAGAATAAAAAGCCAGGACAGAGTAAGTGTGTAGGAAGAAGGAGGCAGATAGAGAATTCAGCTGGAGGATGTGGGTGAATGAGGGTAGACATAGGCGGATGTAGAGACTGAAGAACCGGAGCGGGTTACAGACAAAGTTAGATGAAAAAGCCAGATGTCCTAGAGGTGTTGATAGTTTGTCTCTGGAAGATAAGATGTTTCAGGATGGTTCCTAGATATGGGGTCTCTGGTTGGATAGGGTATGCACCTCTGCCAGGCAGAACCCACCACTCAGGGCAAGTCAGTCACACACCAAATATAGCCTGTGCTCACCCCCGGTAACTTGGCACAGAGCAGTTAGGCTTATCCCCAGAGGCAATGTGTAAAGTGTTTGCACAACACCCACCCATCAGTGATACAATAAATACACCACAAATTATACTCCACACAATATTATGTAAAAGTATAATATATATTACTCATAAATCATAGATCAAAACCACATAAAGAAGTTATTACCTTGGCAACTATTCAATTGTCAAATATCACAATGAGTGCAAATACTAGAAACATTTCCGCATTGCACATATCATGAAAACACACCCTCCAAATGCATACAAGGCAGATCCTGTAATATGCTTGTTATCCTAGCAAGGCAAAAACGACATACAATATTACATCAGGTCAGGAAATGTAGCATAAACACAGAGGGCATAAAATATATTAGTGAAATGCAGAACATAGAACAATCATCCCAAAACACCTTCCACACGAATGCCACAGCGCGTCTGCACTTCTTTTATAGGTTGTAGGGTACATCACAGCCCACCACGTCGGGCCCAGGAGCTCCTGCACTTCTACCACCGTAGTTACAGTACTGAAGGGGCTCGGCAGGGACGGGACCTCCGTGGAGGTTTCCCTTCCGTCTTGCCAGTCTGTGAGGAATGCCCCCAGAAAAAGGTAGAGGGGAAGGCACACACTCCTCCCACATTGGCAGGGAGACCTCACTAGGTCCCCCGCAGGTGGAATGATCCTGGGCCGCGGTGGACACTGTAGGCTTCCCCTCTAGAGGAAATATGTCATTCTCTAGGGGAGTCTTCGGTCTCTGGCATCCGCATCCCGGGACTCTTTGGAGGGCCACAACATTCCTCTGCCTTTCACAGGCGGTGACGGCCTCCCTCACGGGGACCCTGGTGGGTTTGTTTAGGTCACAGCAGTGCGAACAACACAACTGAAGGGAGCGCTGTGTCACATGGAGCTCTGGCAACTTAAATGGGGGCCTGCTTGTGCCCTAGGGGCACTCGGGAGTGCGTCCGTTGCACCCACTCCCCGGGGAACTGCCAGGGGGCCCTGCCGTACTCCTCCTTCTCCCCGACCCTCCTGGAGGGATTGGGGAGAACAGCGTGGCTCTGGGGACATCAGCGCCGAACAAGGACACAGCCACAGGGAAAGCAAGAGCGCTCACCATGCTCTTCCTGCAGGTTGGGAGCAGCGCTCCCCTCGTGCCACTTCTCCTGAAGCTTGATGAGGCCACAGGCCAGGGAAGTGCTCACGACGCACTTTCCCCTCGATACAACACTCACCATGCGCTAGAGGGTCCATCGTACAGCAAGATGGAGGGGGGGGCACAACACCCAGCCCCTGAAGAGCAACTGGGGAGCCATAGGTGCAGCAGGCCACCACATTAGGGTCCTTAAGCTGGGAGGCAATTATTTTTGAAGTGTAGCAGGCCACAGGTTTAGCACCACAAGCAAGTCAGTCCAATGGCGGTCCCTCCTGGCAGCATAACAGTTCCTTCTGGCAGTGTGCAGACTGAAGAGCCAGCAGCATCTGGCTACAAGTCCACGCAGTGTCTCCAAACATGGGGTTAAAACTCTTGTACTTATACTCAAAATGTCTTTGATCTAGGGGGCACTTCAAAGAACTTTAGAAGTGCATAACACCCCCTTTCAAACCCAGACCTGGCTCCAGACATCAGTCAGGGGTAAACAAGCCCTTTGTGTGAGGGCAGGACACCTATACAAATGTAAGTGCAACCGCCTCCCTCTCTTCCAGCCCAGGAAGACCATTCAGTATGCAGATGTAATCCTGTTACACCCCTATCCTCCCTGTGTGGTAGCTGTCTGTAAACTATGCACATAGCTTAGCTGTCACGCTACCTAGACATGAATTGGTGCCAGGCTTCCCAATGCCAGCCTATGAGAGGAGTAGGCCTCACAGCAATGAGAAAACAAATAGGCTGTTAGACACTACTAGGACATGCCATACACGGAAGGCACATGTCCTACCTTATACCTACACCACACCCTGCCCATAGGGCTAGCTAGGGCCTACATTGCGGGTGACCAATATGTAATAAAAAAGGGAGTTTCAGGCTTGGCAAGTAGTTTGACTTACCAAGTCAATGTGGCGGTAAACTGCACAGGGAGGAGCCGCAGTGGCAGAACTGAGACAAGTTTGGAAGGCTACTTCTGTGGGAGGCGCAATCGGCGCTGCAGGCCCACTAGTAGTATTTAATTTACAGGCCCTGGGTATATGGTATACCACTTTACAAGGGACTTACAGGTAAATAAAAAAAAACAAATATGGACAAGTCAATTATACCAAGTTTTAGGGGAGAGAGCACATGCACTTTAACACTGATTAGCAGTGGTAAAGTTCCCAGAGTCCTAAAGCCGACAAAAAGAGGGTCGGAAAAATAGGAGGAGAAAGGAAAAATGTTTGGGAATAACCCTTCAGGAAGTACCATTTCCAACAGTGGTCTATCCAGGCGCAATAGAGGAGCAACCCACTGAATTCAGTGTCAAAGCACCAAGGGCTATAACATGGAATCTGCCACAGAAAAGAAACATGTAGGAGACACTGTACAACTAACAAAGAAATTACCTATGATGCTCACTCAGAAATGAATGGGGAGAGCTTGTGAAGGGACAGGAGAGAGGACAAGAGAGAGGACAAGAGAGAGCTGTGGCCAAAGGCCTCACTGGTCCCAACGGGCCCAAATGATGAAGATGCCAAAGGAAGATGTCCTCAGCCTTGTGGTCACCCTGGCTGATGCCCCCACAGGAGATGATCAACTAGGCAGAGGAAGGGGGCAATGGAATGGATGAGGAAGACCAGAAGCGAAAAGGGAAGTCCCAGACTACACTAGAGGAGGGATTCTCTGTAGTTTGTCAAAGGACAGTGGGGAGAGGAAAAGAAAGGGAGAGATTAAGTGCCGGGACCCTGTTCAGAGGGCCACTGGGCAAGAAGGAGCTAGTCGGCCCCACAATGGGGGTTGAGGACTTTTACTCCTGATGTCCTAGGGCTCGACCTACTATAGACCAAGACCAACTGGGCCAAGTACCCATTCAGCACTTGACTCTCAGTGGTAGTGCAGGTTGAGCAGTACAAGTCTTTTCAAGGACTATAGATGCAGGGGGTGAACACAAGTTCACAACTCAAAATACGTTCAGTAGCATCAATAAATTATTGTCCAGTCAAATACCTGTAGTGGAGTGGGGTAGATTGGAGTGAGGTAGATTGCATTGGGGTAGATTGCTTTGGAGTAGATTGGAGTGGGGTAGAATGGAGTGGGATAGATTGGAGTTGGGTAGATTGGAGTGGGGTAGATTGGAGTGGGGTAGATTGGAGTGGGGTAGATTGGTGTGGGGTAGTTTAGAGCGGGTGGGGTAGATTGGAATGGGATGGGGTAGATTGAGTGAGGAACATTGGGGTGGGGTAGATTGGGATGGGTAGATTGGAGTAGGGTAGTTTGTGGAGTTCGGTGAAGTAGACTGGAGTGGAGTGGACTTAGGTGGAGTGGGCTATATTGAACGGAGTGGGGTAGATTTGAGTGGCATGTGGTAGATTGGAATGAAGTGTGGTAGATTGTAGTAGGGCGGAGTGGGGTAGATTGGAATGTAGTGAGATGGATTGGCGAAGGGTGAAGTGGGTTAGATTAGAGTGGAGTGGGATTGCGTGGGTGGGTTAGAGTAGGGTAGATTGGAGTGGGATGATTGGAGTGGGATAGATTGAGTTGGAATGGGGTAGGTTGGAGTGGAATGGAGTAGATTGGAATGAGGTGGGGTAGAGTGGGGTGGGCTAGATTGGAATGGGTTGAGGTGGAGTGGGGTAGAATAGAGAAGAGTGGAGTGAAGCAGATTGCAGTGGAGTAGTTCAAGGTAGATTAGAGTGGGGTAGACTGGGCTGGGGTAAAGTCAGGAGGGGTAGATTGGAGCAGGGTAGGTTGGGGTAGATCGGAGTGGGGTGGAGTGAGTTAGATTGGAGTGGAGTGAGGTAGATTGGAGTGGGTTAGGCTGGAGTCACATGGAATGGGGTAGATTGGAGTAGGATAGATTGGAGTTCAGTCAGGTAGATGTGGGAAGAGAAACGTATGGTAGAGTGGAGTGGGGTAGACTGGAGTGAAGTAGAGTGGGGAACTTGGGTGGAATTGAGTGTGGCAGATTGGAGTGGTGTGAGGTAGACTGTTGTAGACTGAAGGGGGATAGATAAGAGTGGAGAGGAGCTGGATAGATTGCAGTGAAGTTTGGAGTGGACTGTGGTAATTTGGAATGGAGTGGGGTGCATTGGACTGGGGTAGATTGGAGTGATGTGGTGTAGATTGGAGTGGAGTGGAGTCGGTTAGACTGGAGTGGAGTAGATAGGGGTAGGGTGGAGTGGGGTAGACTGGAGTTGAGTGGGTTGGATTGAGGTAGTTTGGAGTGGGGAAGATTGAAGTGTATTGTAGTGGAGTATACTTGGGTAGATTGGAGCAGAGTGGGGTAGATTTCGGGGGAGTGCGGTGGATTGGGGTGGATGTGAGTGGGATGGGGTTGACTGGGTTAGATTGGAGTGGAGAAAATTGGAGTAGAGTAGGTTGATTGGTGTAGATTGTAGTGGAGTGGGTAGATTGTGATGGGGTAGATAATAGTGGAGTGGGGTAGATTGCATTGTAGATTTGAGTGGGGTGGATTGGAGTAAGTGGAGTAGATTGGAGTGGGGCAGATTGGAGTGGTGTAGATAGGGGTAGGGTGGAGTGGGGTAGACTGGAGTTGAGTGGGTTAGATTGGGGTAGGGTGGAGTGGGGAAGATTGAAGTGTATTGGAGTGGAATAGACTGGGGTAGATTGGAGCAGAGTGGGTAGATTTCGGGGTAGTGCAGTGGATTGGGGTGGAGTGCGGTAGATGTGAGTGGGATGGGGTTGACTAGGTTAGATTGAGTGGGGTAGATTGGAGTGGAGTAGATTGTAGTGGAGAAGATTAAAGTTGAATGGGTTGATTGGGGTAGATTGGAGTGGAGTGGGTAGATTGTGGTGGGGTAGATTATAGTGGAGTAGGGTAGATTGCATTACGATTGGAGTGGGGTAGATTGGAGTGAGTGGGGTAGATTGGAGTAGAGTAAATAGGGGTGGAGTAGATTGGAGTGGAGCGGGATACACTGGAATGAAGTGGGGTAGATTGCATGGGAGTGGTGGCATAGAGGGAGTGGCGTAGAGTGGAGTGGTATTTTGTGTCATGGAGTGAGAAGCGCAGCGCATAGTGGAGTGGCATGTCGTAGAATGTAGTGGCATGCAGTGTGGAGTATGCATGGTATGGTAGTAGACTGCCATTACAGACAACACATTTTCAATTGAAATAACCATTACATTTGCACCAAAATACAGTTTCACCACGCACAAACGATAATGTGTGTAAATGTCATCACCTAGTGTATTGATGTGTTTTATCGTATTCAAATATTTGTTTCCACCACACTTCAGAATTACAAAGAAAATGTGCTTCATTTGTACTAATTCTGATATATTCTGAAACATCAGCACAGTTCATTTTTTTATGTTGTGTGCTGGAAAAAACAAAACAGTCCTACACGCTCTTCTTTCACATGGCTGCTCAGCAGGATTGACACATAAATTCTCTCACTTTGAAGTCAGAGAAAGAATAGTAAACCCCCAGCTCCCTGGAAGACAGAGGCATTTGACCTCTGTCCTTGAGTGCATAGCAAATGTGACAAGAACAAGATTTAAAGGTATGTTTACAGAAAGCGAGTTTGTGGAAGAATACAGTAAACAAGGTTTGGGCAACAGGAGGGATGAGCTCAAGCTGGGCAGAAAAAAACAAATAAAGCCAGCAGATAGAAAGCCAGAAAATGTGAGTTACAAACCACAAAGTCAATGGTCAGCAGTGGTTGAAATGCATTTCCAGGGAAGTTTTCAGAATGACCACAAAAGTCATGACCAAACCGGATACCTGCGCTGTTTGGTACCTGTCAGACAAAAAATTAGTATTACACAAATAATACACACAGACCTCCTAAGGTCAGTACTATAGTGTTCGAGAGGCAGGTTCCTGAGTACCAGTTCCCCTCTCTTTAAGGGTAGTGGTTATTTCACATTCATGATATGCAACATTCAGGTTAGGCCGCCCGAGAGATCAAAGTCTTAAGAGTCCCACTTCGACTCTTAAAAGTCAAAAGTGTTTCTGCACCTACAGCACTACAAGTAGGAACAAGTTCCCCTTGGCCCTTTGGCACTGTAATCAGTTCTCCGCTCCCTTGAGGTTGATCTGTGGGAGTCCCTGGAAGCATTTCACTTCCTGGCGTCACGTAGGCCTGCGGCTGCTGCCACCAGTGAGTAGCACTCTTTGCTTTGCAGGTGCAGCTCCTGGTCGTTCATAGTGCTTCCTCAGATGATACAGTAAGTTCCTCTGATCCTTCTAACAGGTGTAGGGGGGCACAGTCACTCATGTTTCGATGCTTCAGTTGTGGCCCAGGCACTCACATGGCATCAGGGTGTCCCTTCTTCTCAGCATGGATGAAACCAGGACACGACTCTTGTTCTTGAAGGCAGCCCCCACAGGCATATGGTGTCTCTGACTTTACTCCCCACACGGGCGATGACGTGATCGGCACAACAGTAATGCAACCTTCACAGGGGTCCCTTCTAGGATACGTGGTCTTCAAAAGGGAGGCACTTAGGTTTATTTCAGTCAGGGGGGTGGTTTATCTTTTGAAGGACAGGGGGTTCTGGTCTAGGTGGCCGGAAGCCCTCAATATTGTGAAGAAAAAGCCTAGAACCATACTCAGGTGGGACAGTCTAGCCAAGTAGCAAAACTACACGATTTAAGTTGCACAATCTTTACCATGTAAACAAGATAAATAATGTAAAATAAAAAAAAATTCCTAAAAGAAAATACAACACTTTTACATGAAAATTGGGTTCAGTAAGAACAGGAAAATTAGGTCCGCTCCTTCTAAAAATAAAATGGCAGATAGGTGTATTTACCCAGAGAGAGTGGGGGCAGGGAGGGACCTCGCATTATCTTCCCATCAATGAGAGAGAGAGAGATGTTCTGGGTGGCTGGATATAGATGCAGATTCACATCTCATTGATGCTTGAGAACAGCAGACAAAAGGTTAATGGAGCGCCATCATCTCTGTGTCTTTCCAAAGATAATATGAAAGCAGCCAGGGTGTTAAATTTCTACAGACCGGTATGCAAAGATTCTGTTAACTAACATCTAGCTTTTGTGATGCAACCGTAAGCAATGGGGGGGAGGTGCAAAACCCCTGTCCCCATCAGGCATGGTCATGGTCATGGGTTTGTTCAAGTTCTGGTGGGTTCACTCAGCCTTTCATTCTTCAGAGATTTATTAAATGGGCATCACTGTATTAGTTAACAACAAATGTCTATTATTCAGCACCAAGACGCCCAAAGGGGTGAACGTACGCTTTACAAATACTTAGTGGTGTAGGTAATTTACCACTGGCCCAAATGCAAGTATGGAAATTGTCCCATCCTTAGGTCCCTCTCAGCCCTGGGGCCCGATACCACTCCACCTGCTCCACTATTGATAGCTACCCCCCACCCCCGAGGAAACACACATAGGGGGTCATTCCGACCCCGGCGGGCGGCGGGCGCCGCCCGCTGGGCGGAGACCGCCAAAAGAGCGCACTGCGGTCAAATGACCGCGGCGGTCATTCTGACTTTCCCGCTGGGCCGGCGGGCGACCGCCAAAAGGCCGCCCGCTGGCCCAGCGGGAAAGACCCAGCAACGATGAAGCCGGCTCCGAATGGAGCCGGCGGAGTTGCTGGGGTGCGACGGGTGCAGTGGCACCCGTCGCGGTTTTTAGTGTCTGCAAAGCCGACACTGAAAATCATTATGGGGCCCTGTTAGGGGGCCCCTGCACTGCCCATGCCAGGTAGAAACCGCCAGGAACGGGATGGCAGGAAGGGGGTCGGAATCCCCATGGCGGCGCTGCAAGCAGCGCCGCCATGGCGGATTCCCTGGGCCAGGGGAAAACCGGCGGGAAACCGCCGGTTCCCCTTTTCTGACTGCGGCTTTACCGCCGCGGTCAGAATGGCCCAGGAAGCACCGCCAGCCTGTTGGCGGTGCTTCCGCGGTCGGTGACCGCCAGGGTCTGAATGACCCCCATAATGTTATCAAATAGCCGTCTTATTACTCTCACCCCTCCATCCCCACATTGCTTTGATTTCGCTAGTTCTTTCCCTGAGCTATCAGAGCGCTTCCCCCTTCCTTTTCAGATTCAGGACTGGTGCATCTATAAGGCATGATGTGACTGCTACCTTAGGACTTAACCAAGTGCTGGCACTAAATTACTGGAAACCAGGCTGGAAACTGGCATTTTTTCCAATTGTGGGAAATGCTATAGCCGGAATTCTCGGGCACGCTGAAAATCCTTGACTATTCCTGCCCTGAATGGCTGATGCTTATTTGGGACACTAAGGAGAAAATCTGTGTTCAGACAAAAGTTGAGTTATTTTGCTATATATGTCTCTTGAATTTATTGTAAGTACTCACACAAGCATGGCTCTCTCATTTCATTTTCCCTCTCATAGTGGTTAGAAGTATGCAGCATTCCTGTACATTAAGGGCCTTATTACGATCTTGACAGAGGGGTTTCCTCTATCACAAGTGTGACGGATATCCCGTCCATCATATTACGTTCTCCATTGAATATAATGGGATCTTAATACGATGGACTCGATATCCGCCACATCAGTGATGGAGGAAAACCCCTCCGTCAAAGTCGTAATAAGGCCCTAAGTGATTTCAGCAAGACTGCAGTTTTTAGGTCTCACCTACAGACAAGTTAAGCTGTTTGTTGCGGAACAGATATTGTCTCTAATAAATTAAAATAAATACATATAAAGGGCTAGGGAGTGGATGACTTTCTTATTTACCTCATTTCCCTCCTGCTTACGGAATTAATTTCTTCTCTATTCTCCTTTGTCCCGCTTCTGGAGTATTTCTTTCTTTCTATGATCTTGTAGGTTACCAAAACGCGCATTCAGGAAAGTTATTTTTTCTTTTATCATTCCATGGGAATGCTTGTGTTTTTGTGTTCTCTCCCTCATGTGCTTCTTCCTTCCTCAAATCTCCCAGCTCTCTGTGTTTGTTCCACATTCCACCCGTTTTTCTTCCTTGTACCGCTTGTTCCAGCTAGGCTCCTCCTGCTGCTTGGCGGCGTCAACTTTCCGTAAAGCATCAGCGAAATCCATTGTCCAGCCAAAATGTTTTGACAATGCTCCTTTGTCAAGGCAGGATTTATTGAGCAATATCAGACACTATTACAAGAGAAATGGCAGCGGTGGGTATTTTGTGTTGAGGGCTACATACATTTTAATGCAGTGGCCACGAAAAGAAAGGCCTGATTTAGAGCTCAGCAGACGGGTTACTCTGTCACAATGGTGACGGATATCCCGTCCGCCAAAATCCTAAATCCCATTCTATCTTATGGTATTTAGATTTTGGCGGATGGGATATTGGTCACCGCTGTGATGGAGTACCCATCCGCCAGGTGCTAAATCAGGCCCTAAGTGCTGGGGAGATCAAGTGCAGGCTTTTTAATTGCAGAAGACTTTAATGTTGTTGTCAACGTTTTCTCTGATTTTTCTTTTTAATTGCATATAACATTTAAAGTCCACTAGTCCTGTGTGCCTGTGTACGTGTGAAAATAGCATGCACTGCTGCTCTCTGTGCTGTAATATACATTCTGTGTTAGGGAGGATCCCTGTTATTCCCATCAGGGGTGATAAGGCGTCAGCTTTAGGGCATCCCTGTTGGTGTCACCAAATTACAGCTAAAGACACGAAAATAGCGCCTTTCAGGGTATGGGGCGTAGTACGGTAGCAGTGGAAATGTGTGCAATTTTACGCTAGCACTGGTTTTGATACCTAGCCAATGGTTACTTATAGTGCCTCTGTTGGAAGTTTAAACTACGGAGAGATCCCTGCCTCTGCTCCTGCATTGGTTTATGGAGCCAAATAGAACTGTGGCCCACCTGGCCTTCTAATTTTATTGCTTGCCCTCGTGGTGTTACCAAATATTCTGATTTAGGGTGCCTATCTATATTCTACATCAAACAAAATAGGGTGCCTTTACATTCTTTCTGTACAGGGCGCCACAGCACCGAGCCGCAGCGTGTTCCACTGCACCCGCTGTGTGACCTCGGCCTGCGCGCCTCAGCCCGCACGTGCTCGTAAAATGGCGGAAAAACCCGCCACTCCCCGAAAAACAGATGTTGCAGCTGTGCCGGGAGGAACCCGGCGCCTCCAGGGACGTCTGGCGCTCTTTCCCCAGTTCTCCAGTTGTGGAATTTCAGATGAAAAACAAATCCAAGACTGGGGAGAGAAAAGCGTGAATTAACTGCAGCCACAGACCTATATTAGTAAATTCTGGTTCCTCGCGTAGCTTTCTCTTTTTGCTTCCAGGTATACTACACAACAGCTGACATCAACAAAAGCAGCCTGGCCTATTTGCTTTGTCAGTAGTTGTGAGTTATTTCAGGTAGATGAGTAACAAAATTAATTAACGTTGGAAATGTTTTAGTTCCGAAACTGAGAAACTACGAATTAAATATTTCTGAGGCCTGTGGAAAGGGTAGTGATTTTCAGTGTCAGTCTTTCCTCCTATGCTCCCTCTATATCAGACAGTGACACTTTTTTTTATTTATATCTCGTTCATCTGCATATCTTACACCTCATCTCTTTTCCTCTTCTGCGCCCTCTTGTCACTCTCGCCTGAATGCAGTCTTTGGCATATCTTTCACTTCACCCCCCACCCCCCCAGGCATACAATGCACCAACTCGCTGCATTTTCTCTTACTTTTGCCTTGTCAATATTTCGACCTCTGTGTACCTTCTCCACACACATTGGCATGGGCTAACAATTACAACTGGAACACGTGACCATAGCTCTGTGCCCACTGCAGAGTGGCCAAAAACTGAATAACCATGTACTCTAAGATTTTTGACCCACTGACAGGCACCGTGAGAAACTCCATAGCTCTCAATCGTGTCCCCTTATAAACAATTAGAGACCACTCAGGCCAGAGTATACAAGAATAATAAGCTGTATGAAAAGAAATACAGAAACACAACAGCCTGGAAATAGCTAACACTCTTAGGGACTGCAAGATTATGTAAAACGTGAAATATTCATTAATCATGATTTACATTAATTGATGAGAAATCCAGTTTCAATGTCTGTTTTTTAATTACTACTGGGCCTATGTTCTGGAGAGACTCAATCAAGTAGCACTTTCAGAAGCTGAGGTAAGGCAGCAACTTAGGACTCCTCCAATAGGGGGTGACAAATTACAAGAAAATGTAGGAACATGGGCTCTTAATTAGAGAAGAGGGTTCACTCAAATGGCAAAATGCTATTTTCCCAGTAGCACAGAAAACCCTTGCACCTTTCCTTGTGCCGATTTATTAAAGTCTTCCATAAAAGAAGTGCTTATAAAAGAGCTTCCTACTTAAAGTCAGAGTAGTATCTGCTTTCCCAGCTGTTTTGTCTTCTTTAATATTGTGTTTTTGTACACATGTTCAGGCTGGCTATGCGAGACAAGCCCTTGGCTGTAAAACTCACAGGGGTCTCCGTATAGCAACATACATGTACTGTGGTAGCGGAGAGAAATCATGGTGTGCCAGATCGTGAAGGACTCAAATATTTCAAGAGTTTAATTTTTGTATTTATTGGCAAGCAGCTTGAGGGACAAACTACAACCTCTTTGAGAGGGCCTGACTTGATTGCTTACTCTCTGCTATATGAGATTTGTCTAAGAATCTTTTGCAGGGCAATCAGCGCGTGCCTCAATTATGGGAGTGGAGGTCCTTGCCCTTCTGAACAAAGGGGCTGTCGAAGGGGTGCCTTTGAAAGAAATAAGCACAGGTTTTTACTCCCTTTTCTTGCTGTTCTACAAGAAGGACTTATACCTGAGACCCATCCTAACATTTGCATCTTCCAATTCTCCATGCTCACAGACATTATCTGAGGTTTGCTGTGGAGTCCCAGCTTAGCAGTTAATGGTCTTACAATTTGGGCTGGTGACTATTCCATACGCCTTTACTAAAATGCTGGTGGTTGTGGTGGATTCACCCCCATAGTTTTCAGTCCATGTATTTCCATCCTTGGATGGCTGACTAGTGAAAGCAGAGTCTTACCTCAGTGCAATGCAGAAGTTAGCCTTTCTAGGACCAGTGTTGGGCAGGACCTACATGAAGGCGTTTCCTACTTTGCAAAAGTTATCATGAAAATAACTGATGCTTCTGTTTCAGACACGGGTCCCAGTTCTGCCTGTATCACACTAAGGGGGTCATTACGACCCTGGCGGCCGGCGGTAAGCTGGCGGTAACACCGCCAACAGGCTGGCGGTGTTCCGCCAGCTATTATGACCGTGGCGCAATAGCCACGGCCATACCGCCGGCCCCTCCAACATACCGCCAGGCTCCCGCCTGGCAGTCATAATCCCCAGGGCAGCGGTGCAAGCACCGCTGCCCTGGGGATTATGAGTCTCCAACCGCCAGCCTGTCCGTGGCGGTAAACACCGCCATGGAAAGGCTGGCGGTAAGGGGACTTGGGGTGCACCCTGGGGCCCCTGCACTGCCCATGCACTTGGCATGGGCAGTGCAGGGGCCCCCAGGCATAGCCCCATCGAAATGCGCGACGGGTGCTACTGCACCCACTGCACATCAGCATTGCCGCCGGCTCTATTACGAGCCGGCAGCAATGTTGATGTGACTTTTCCGCTGGGCCAGTGGACGGTAACACTGTTACTGTCCGCTGGCCCAGCGGAAATGTCATAATAGGGAGCCAGGAATACCGCCGGCAATGGCGGTTTTCTGTCTCCCGCAGCCTCGGTGGTCTTTTTGTAAGACCGCCGAGGTTGTAATGAGGCCCTAAGTATGCTTGGCCTCATTCAGTTTCTTGGGGTGCACATGCCAGATGGTAGACACGGGCACTCCAGTGGTGCCTACGAAGACTGTGTCTGAAGCATCAAGGGAACCTCTTAGTTCAGGTGTAGATTCTTCAATTGTTTTATCCGGCTATGAACTGCTATATGGACCCCCTCTAATTTTGTGGTCAGTTATTCTCCAGCCATTTGAAGCCCCCAGACTAGTATTATGTGATGCCCTTGGTTCGCATAGGCGCATTGCCTGTACAAAAATGCACTGGAGCTATGGGCGGTCCACCTTCTTAAGAAGTAATTTCTCCATTCTAACTCGGGGAGCAGCGTTCTGTTGGACAACACCATTTCCGTCCATTATATCAACAGACAACGGTGCATGGGTGCATGGACCATGCTGTGGGAGGCAGTTTATCAGTTGCAGTGGGAACAGCAATGGTGATTTCCAGCTCATCTCTCAGGTTCCTTTAATGCGAGAGCAGATGTTCTATTGTCTCTCACTGGAGGACCATGGGTGGGAACTACACCCGCACTGACTGAGGTGATTGTCTCCAGGTTGGGATTCGATACATAGATCTTGTTGCCTCAGTCCTGAATAGGAAGTGTCCTCAGTTTTGTGGTATATATTTTCCTCTGAATGATTCTCATGGGGCTGCCTTCAGTTTCAGCTGGTCTCGGGGACTACTGGATGCATTCAAGAAATTGCTCTTCTGTCGGAAGCCATCTAGAAGTTGTAGGAGGATTGAGCACAGATGATCCTGGTTGCACCAGATTGAGAAAGGAGGATCTGGGATACCAACCTGTTGGCAATCAGCCACCTCTTCCTCTCCTACACAGGGTGGACACTGTGCAGAATGCTTCGGTTTTCGCTCCCAATCCATACCTGCTGCGGTTACATGTGTGAAGAATGAGTGGTGCCAGCTTTTGCATTCCTGATGAAGATGCAGGCGTCATTTTGGTGGACAGGAAACCAGGCAGGAAATCAATTTGTGTGGGTCACTGGAACAAGTTTGTTCAACTGTGTATGTCAGATGGTTTAAATGCTTTTAAATGCTGCCTTTCTGATGTCCTGCTATTCGCATTGTTTCTCCAATTTAGCACAGTTCGACTGTGGAAGTATAGAAGGACTGTTTCGCTGCTCTCTGTGCTTTCCTTTATCTTCCTAACTAGTCATCCCTTTTTAGATCTCCACTTGCGGCATGTTTTGACAAATACATGTTTCTGCCCACTCAGTTCATTGCTCCTCAGGAGGATTCGAATCTTGTGTTGGCTGTCTATAAGGAATATGCATTTTATGCAGAGTTGTCTGGTCCAACTCCTCACTCTGAAGGCAGGTGGCGGCAATAACATCAGCTTGTAGCTGTGCAGCATTCCTACCAAAGGTACTATCTGCCTTTTGCATGGGCCTGTCTGTTACCCCACCATCCATCTTTCCTCTTCCTGATCTCACCAAAGACTCATGACTACGGAACTGGATCCCAGTTGTGATGTGTCCTTTCTGTGTCCCATCAAAAGGACAGAGGATGATCAGCTGTTTATGGGCTTAGGCTGAGCTAAAAAGGGCAAGGGAGTGATAAAATACAATATTTACTGTTCCTCTTAACAAAACGTTATATGCCATGACCCTTCCAAGGGAAATTTTGTCTGTTGTACTAAGGCAATAGTTACTTGATTGCTCTTTCCACAAGGAGTCCAGTGGCTGACCTCTGCCCATCGGCCATGAGGTCTTCCCACCATACTCTTGCTCAATAGTACTGCATCAGAGCTCAGTGACAGGTATTTTTCCACGGCTGTGTTGTGCAACTTTGTCAATTGACTGCCACTACTGAAGCATGCCTCTCTTGGATTGCTTTGGGACTCATTTTTAAGGTGAGTGATCTGCTGGAAGATGTATCTGAAAAGTCACTTACCTCCGGGAACAATATTTCGAGTGCATTATCTTCTCGTAGATTCCTCACTGTCCTTCCTGCTGTAATTGTCGCTGTTGTTGCTTCAATTCCTTTCTGTACACCTTGACCAGGTGCAGAATAAATACTAGGAATTGACTGCAGTATGTTGGTTGGTGCCTAATATATTCTGCTGTAGTCATGTTCAGCAGGCAGATTTATGAGAGGCTGCGTGGAGCCATCTGGTGGATTTGGAGAGCTGCTGTTGGAAAAGAGTTTTCCAGACTAGTCTGATGCCTGCAACAATATTTGTAAGGTATAGAGTCTCCGGGAAGATTACATATTCACCAAAATATTGCTACTGAAAGTAGGTAGCATTTTCTCCTCTTTGAAACTGCTCATAAAACCTATAGCTTTTTAAGCTATATATTTGGAAAATATGTGCTGTGATATTAACTTTTTGGCCCCATTTGGAAATATATATGCATTTGGAACGAGGCCTGTCCAGTGACCCACGATAGGGATGGTGCACTATAGAAGTCCTAGTGCATACCTAAACAAGCATTGGCAAAGCCAACAGGTCTCGCCTCTGCGAGAGCAATTGGCTTTATCAATATACACAAACACACACATAAAACAAATGGCAATGCAGAATGCGACTGGGGACAGCCTGCAAACACATGAACTCCTATGGGGTATTGTAGTTACAATAAAAAGGTAGTTCCGAATGTGGAAGGACACTGGGCAACAAAGCAGTACTTGGGCCATGCTTCCGGGAGGGACAAACACATGCAGAGGGAGTGAAGCCTGCACCCTCTGACCAAAGAGAAGTAAGGAAATGAGAGTGATGAAAAAGTCAACCATTGGTAAGCAACAGTCAGGCTCTAAGCCTCTGTTAGTTAACAGAATGTCTCACAAGCCATAGTGCATGCACTATTTCAGGTGAGACCTAAAAATAGTAGCTGCTCACAGCTTGTTCTCATCTCTCTTTGTGCCACATCATTACAGCTTTCCCCAAACAAACTATATTTTCAATCAAGTGGCTTTGCTGCGGTAGCTGATTGTATGAGTGTCGTCTGCTCTCACTGGCAGAATCTATTCACTCAGTGATTCCATCAACAGTGTACTTGGATTAAAGAGGTTTCCTTGTTTTAAGGAGAATGCCCAGCATGATGGCAAACACTGCCTTAGACATTGCACAAAGAAAGCCTGGGATACCCAGCGCATGCGCTTTGCACATCAAGATACACAAATAGACCAGCGATAAAACATGATGCTTCTTGGAACAATAACTAGATGGTGGTACTTCACTCTACATTTCGGTGCATTTTCTCTGTATTGGAGACTGTACTGCCAATGGCCATATTTGAGCACTTTTAAACCAACAGAGGGGCAGTGCAACAATGGGCCATAACACGAGGACTGGACAAGAGGTATCTCAGTAGTTTCAATGCTCAGTAATCACATTCGTATGTGTAACGTGCTGGTTAAGAATACTGATAGTGGCAGGACTGACTCTGCCCGTCATTCTTTGAGGTAAATCATTTGAATAGCATTACATTGATTAATACTAACAATTTGTATTCATAGTGTTAAAAAATCAAAACTGCAAGGGCTATCATTTTATAAAACAAGTTAGAGTGCCCAGATTATAAAAATGTTTTAGCATCATATTGACGACTGAAACCACCATAAAAATGCTGATAATATGATATATATGAGTACGATAGGACTGCAAGAAATGGCTCTCTCCCTTTCAAAATAAATGTGGCTAAATAGGTTATTGGCATCAAGTGTGCTATTGAACACACTTTCACTCCTTTATTACTGAAATGTAACTGTTAAGTTTCTTGTTACTATCACAGTACAATATAATTGCCATGAGAAAAATGATTTTTGTCTCATAAATTCAATTCTAGATTTGGGTGACAGAAGGAATGAACTTGGGTTGGGGACAATACACATAAAACTTAAGGTGTGTTTCTACTAGGCCAGGGCGGAGTTTGTGGAGTTACTCTATGTGTAGCTCCACGAAGTGCCCAAAAAACTCTGCTGTGCTAGGCAGAGTTCCGCATGTGGCGGATTGCGTTAGGTTGCGCTGTTTGAACTGATTTTTAGCGCCATGTGTTGGTCCTGTGCTGATTTTTCAGCGAGAACGGCTCCCTGAGCAGTGCAAGAGGGCGCTGCTTATTTTTTGCCGCTCGAGTTGATTTTCTACTCGAGCGGCAGCTATCTCAACGCAAATGGAAGGTTTCTCAATGCGAGCGGTTGCAAACATACTGCGACCACTCGTGTTGAGAAATCTCACTGGGAGGTGGTCTTAAGCAAGGTTTTCCTTGCTCGTACTCACCAACTCACTGTTGACGAGTGCAAGCGAGGAAAAAACACCGCTCCACCCCACTTCGCAGAGTTTTACATAACTCCACGCTCTACGCAGAGTGGAAAAAACTCTGCAAACTCCGCGAGCGGAGCGGAGTTCACCGCCCACCCCTAGCTTCTACTTCATGGCATGTACTTAACCCCTTGTGCTCTAAACAGGGTTCTAGGTCTTTTGTTGTTCATACTAATGCATGTCGAATGACAGCATGCCAAAAACTATGCGTGGAGATTTGTTGAGAATGATATGCTATTTATTACCATTGTTGGGGGTGAGGGGATTCATCACCCACTTCAAGGTTCACCTCCTGTGAATCATGGCCCCACCCCACACTCAACAATGTTTGTAAATAAGATTTCACTCTTTGTTCATCAGCATATATACAGCAATGCTTATTTTGAACCAGTGGTTGCTGGTGTGGCCTACCAGCTCTCTTTTGGGGGGGGGTCAGCACTTATTTATCCTCATCAGACTTTGACCTAGAGCAAGAGAGATAAAAACACAAAAGTGCGAAAGACAGAGAAAAAAGCAAGATGGCAAAACCATGAGAGAGGGAGAAAGTAGAGTTGAAAAAGAACCCATAGGAGTGAGATAAAGGGGCAGAGAGCGTCTTGTGGTGCTTCAGGAGGTATGAGGTGAAGCAGCTTTGATATTTGCCACACTGACTTTCAGTAGCGTCGGCTGTTGGCTTCAAAGGAAAACTTTGGGTACCAGCACTTATGCTTTCACAAATTAAGCACTGCTATACGGTATATGACATAGTGCCAATATGTTGGGTGCTTTTGGAGCCCAAGTCGATCAGGGCAAGATGGGGAGCTCAGGCAGATGCAGAATGTGAAGGTGAAGTCAAGATGGGAAGAGTAGCAGAGGGAGAAGAAACAGGGGTAAAGTTTTCAGGAACTAAGGAGGAGGAAACACAAGGAGTGATAGATGGAAGTAAAACTTGTTAGAGGGGATGGAAAGAACTCCGGAGAGGGAAGGAATATGAGATGGGAAAGTGACAGAGGTATCAAAAGCATCTCAAGGTCTCCAGGGTGAAGGTGCCATTTATGAAGAGACTCCATTCATTCTTCTTTGAATAAGTGACACTTGCTGAGGGCCCTACCAGTTATGTGCATTAAAGATGACGATCTCTTTCTCTGCAGGAAGGACCAGCACCTCCTATCTCCTGTGAACTGCTGGTACTTGGTCCTGAGCCAGACGCGACGGGAGAGTAAGGACCATGCCACCCTGAACGACATCTTCATGAACAATGTCATTGTCCGGCTGTCCCAGATCAGCGAGGACGTCATCCGGCTCTTCAAGAAGGTGAGTCATAGCCTCACAAGCCAGCTTGTAGCATAGGGTCATCCCCGGGCCCCTTGTCGGCAGGACACAATGTTTCCAGTCGTGGGGTTTACATTGACAGCCTAATGCATTGTGTGTAGTGGTCTTGCTTAGATTCCCATTTAGCCAGTTGTTCTAACACATCTGATTGTACCTGGAAAGTCCTGCAGGACACCATGTTGAAACTTGGCGCTCTCCCTATGTGTGTGTGCTAATTATTATACACCGTAGCTGAATTTTATGTCATGCAGGATGTGTGCTAATGTGAGTCTGGACATGTTTTATGTCACCGTGTGTTCTAAGTGCCTTAACACTGAATTTACAAGAGCAGAAGGTTGCCAACATCGCAGCTGGTTCAGTAGTCTTCTTAAATGGATTAAAGTTGTAAGCAGGAACATCTGGAGAGTGTTCCTCAGGTAACATTGCTCTCTACCTCCTCTGCCAAACCTCCTTTAGACTCTCTCATTGATCAGGGCAAGTGGCAGCCTGGTTGGAAGCTAGTGTAAGCCAAATCCCTTCCTTTGAAGTACGATATCCGAGTCTGGGCTGGTGTCCAGGCATCTTTGTGGCCCTGTGATCCTTTGTGGGCACAAAGCAGCTCTCCTGCCTGGTGAAGTCACCGGGGTTTACCTCTGGAGTAAAGTGTCTCATCTCCTTCTCTCTCTCTGGCAGGGGAAGAGGTGTGCTCTCATGACTAAGCTGCTGACTCATAAAGTTGGGGATCTGGGATTGAATGCCAGTCTTGCCACTTTACTGACAATCGTTAATTCTGAGCAAATCACTTAATCTCTCTCAGCCTAAAACTATAAATATATAAAATATAATTGTGGAATTCAAAAATGTAAGTTCTCACGTAATGATTTTGTATTGACTAGCAACACCCCATTTTCATGTACAGTACTCTGCTGCTCCACAGCAGTCTCCATACAGAGCAGACATCAACAATTGCACCCCCAAAGACTACTTGTTTCTTATTTCATACATCATTTCTAAAACTACGACAGTGCTAACTAATCGTAAAGTTTGCAACACTTCGGAAGTGCAAACCTTCTCTCAACAGTTGCTGCCACCACTGGTGAGATCTGTCATAGTCTGCTAGTCCTGTGGAGACATTGCCTCACCTACCTCTGCTCTCGTCTTCGAGCCTGTGTGGACAATGCACAGATGGCTGTCCTGTTCCCACCACCCCGCTGGAGTCCTCTTGCTCCTGGGGAGCAGTAGAGGGAATTTATCCTAGCTGCTTACAAGAGCGTGCCATGTGTGGCTCTTTTGTTGCTCATGGGTGGACTTTATAGGCAATTGATTACGACTGCTTGTGAACAGTGGGCACCATGAGTAGTTCCTCTGTTGCTCCTTGGTGGGCCCTTTTGGGCATTTATCCTGGTTGCTTGTAACCAGTGCACACCATGGGCTACTCCTGTGTTCCATCTTGTGGGAGCAGCCTTGTAAGTAAAGCATTAAATATTTCAGGCACTGCCAACTCTCAATGACAAAAGAGTTGAAGGTAATTTATGATCTGGGAACTGGGCCATAGCCTCTGGTTGTGAGTTACACAATAGTTTGACTTGCTTTGTCTTGATTGTTTCTTTGGTCACTCGAATGTGACATTTGGACCCTGGTTGCCTGTAACCATTGAATGCCAGCAGATTGCCTCTGTATGACTGGTGGGTAGACTCTGATGAGGACTTACTATGGTTGCAGTTCTACTGGCTGTACCTGTCATGCAAAAGACTCTTTAGAAAGTTTTGGTTTGTTGCTGTATCCATCCTTGCGTAGGGCCTGCCCAGGAAGTGACAGAAGAGCAGTTACTATGGCTGAGGCACTCCTGTAGAGACGTGAGTTTCTCCTTATCACATTCTGATGGAGTTCAATGCTGGTTCCATCTATTATGGCTGAATAAGGTGCATGCTGGGAAGTCTCTTATTTCTTGCTCGGGGGGGGGGAAGGGGGTTATCAATAGCATCTGCCATGACTGTCTGTCTCCAGGTGTAAGACATGGGCTGTACCTCTATCACTCCTGGTTGTGCAGTCACAACAGTAAGTATACGTAATGTGTATCTGTTCTGTCAGTCACTTATTTTCCTACCATTGCACAACTTGGACAAATCTGGTCACTTAGGCATGAAACCAACATCTTCCCCCCAGAGGCCACACTGCAATTAGTCTTCCAAATACACATTCCTCACTTCCCTCAGTAAAATGTGCTACCTGACTGCAAGTGCGCTTCTCCGGGGCTATAAAGCTCTATAAAAATGCAACTAGAAGACGATACAATACAAAGGGGTCCATTGGCACCACCCTTTCCCTTCCAGTCTCTCCTTCCTCCGCTCAGCACTTAGAGCACCATTCCCACATCTCACTTCCAAAATCTCCCCACATTACTTCCTGGCACACAAGTGGACATGGTGGGCACAGAGACCTGCTCACTCACAACAACTTAAGCACACTCCTTACTGAAGACCTGCTCACCGGGCAATAACACAGGTGCACATACTAAACTAGACCTGCTCACCAAACAGTAACACAAACACGGAGGAAACTTGCTCACGCACAATAATCCAAGCACACACCAAAGTGCCCCACATCTTATCACAAGCACACTGTTAGAAATGGGGTCTCTAGTTGGCAGTCAGTTTGAACCCTGTCCGAATAGGGACCCTCACTCTAGTCAGGGTAAGGGAGATACCCGCTCAGATAACCCCTGCCTGTCCCCTTGGTAGCTTGGCATGAGCAGCCAGGCTTATCTCAGGAGCAATGTGTAAAGCATTTGCACATAACACACAGTAATACAGTGAAAACACTACAAAAGGACACCACACCAGTTTTAGAAAAATAGCCAATATTTATCAGTGTAAAACAAGACCAAAACGATAAAAATCCAACATACAGTGCTAAAGATATGAATTTTGCAAGATTTATCTTAAAAATACAGTTCCTTGAAGTCGATAGCTCCACCTGGGGCTATCATGGAATCGTGAGCAACAAAACCAGCATTTCAGGCCGGCCGCAACATCACAAGCCAGCTATGGTGTCGGGAAGTCCTGCTAACAGTACCTTGGATTTGCAGGGCGTTGTGAGCTCCGGAGAGCGGCGTCGCTGGCGTCGCGGTGTCAGTTCTTGAGTCGGTGCGAGAGTCGTCGGGCCTTTGAAGTCATGCACCTCAGGGATCGAACTCCGGGCTGATGAAATCAGATGCGCTGGCGTGGTTGGCATTGGGGCTGCGGTGCAAAGTGGGACAATGTGATGTGCGGTGCCCACAGGTTACGGTGCACGCAGCGGCTCTGTGACAGCATCCAGCAGCGGCGGTAAGACCAGGGCTGCGGTGTGAAGCAGGGCGGTGCGACGTGCGGTGTCCACACGTCATGGTGCAGGCAGCGTCGTTGTCGTTGCGGAAGTGCTGTCGTCGGTAGGCCCAAGCAAGCCTTGCGGGATGGACGGTGCTTCGTGACCCCCACGAGCGGCGTCCACAGGCCACGGTGCAGGCAGGGATGCCTGGTGATGACACTGGAGTCAGTGGTGCTGGCGTCGGTGGACCGGGGCTTTGGTGCAGGACGGAACGGTGCTTTGTGCCCCTCATGAGCAGTGTCCACAGGCCACGGTGCAGGCAGCGGCGCCGGTGTCAGCAGGAGCGGCAGCATCGGGGATGCCCAGGCTGTAGTGTGAGCAGGCGATGCCGGAGTGTGGGGTTCACAGGTTGCGGTGCAAGCAGCGGCTCGGTGAAGACGTCCGATTACAGTGTCGGTGAGACCAGTGTCGCGGTGCGAAGTGGGGCAATGGGACTCTGTGCGGTGTCAGGAAGTCATGGTGCAGACCAGCGGTGTCGTTGGGGGCATCGCAGTGGTTTCTCCTCTTGAACAGCACAAAACACACAGATCCCAGTGCTGCAGGCCGAGGTAACTGAAGTCTTTGGTGTCCCTGAGACTTTCAACAGGAGGCAAGCCCTACTCCAAGCCCTTGGAGAACTTTCTCAAGCAGGATACACAGCAAAGTTCACCCTTTGCATTCTTTTAAGGTAGAAGCAGCAACTGCAGGCCAGTCCAGCAAAGCAACACAGCAAAGGGACAGTACTTCTCCTCCAGCTCTTCAGCTCTTCTCCTTGCAGAGGTTCCTCTTGATTCCAGAAAGATTCTAAAAGTCTGGGGTTTTGGGTCTTCTTTCTATACCCCGTTCTGCCTTTGAAATTGGCAAACTTCAAAGCAAAGTCTCCAATGTTTGGAAGATCCTTCCTTGTCCAGGCCAGGCCCCAGACACTCACCAGGGTGTCGGAGACTGCACTGTGTGAGGGCAGACACAATCTTTTCAGGTGCAAGCGACCACTCCTCCCTCCACTCTAGCTCAGATGGCTCATCAAGATATGCAGGCTACACCCCAGCTCCCTTTGTGTCACTGTCTAGAGGAGAGGTGTGAACATCCCAACTGTCAAACTGACTCAGACGGGGAATCCTAAAGAGAAAAACAGCTCACTACATAGTAGAGGAGACCTACTCACCACACACTGACAAAGCACTGCTTGCCACACAATTCATTTATTTATTTTTTGAAGTTCTTGTACAGGGCGAACTTCACTCAAGGGTGCTTTACATGAGCACCAGATTACATTACACCAGATTAAACTACAATTATTTTTTTAGTACAAGGAGATTAATTGATTTGCCCAAAATCACAGAGTGTCGAGGTGAAGCCAGGATTTGAACCTGGTTCTCCAGTTTTAAGGTTGGCAGCTATGGCCGTCAGGCAACATCTCTTTACCATACCCATACTGCAGACCGGTTGTACGACGGAACACCGATTTCCTAAACAACTAGTGCCTTAACAACGAGGTCGGAACACCAACCTCGTTGCTACCACTAATGATTTTACCACGAATGCCTTAACAACGATTTTCGTTGTAAAGGCATTCCTGATAAAAGCATTACTAATAGGCACCATTGACCCTACATCCGTCACCCCACCCCCCACCGCCTCCCCAAACCAAAAACGCCCCACCCCCCAACCCCACCCCAAAACTAAAAACCCCCTAACCCCCCCACCCCCTCCCCAAAACCAAAAACGCCCCACCCCCCAACCCCACCCCAAAACCTAAAACCCCCTGACCCCCCACCCCCTCCCCAAAACCAAAAACACCCCACCTCCCCAACCCCGCCCCAAAACCTAAAACCCCCTGACCCCCACCCCCTCCCCAAAACCAAAAACGCTCCACCCCCCCAACCCCACCCCTAAACCTAAAACCCCCTGACCCCCCACCCCTCCCCAAAACCAAAAACGCCCCACCCCCCAACCCCGCCCCAAAACCTAAAATCCCCTGACCCCCACCCCATCCCCAAAACCAAAAACGCCCCACCCCCCCAACCCCGCCCCAAAACCTAAAACCCCCTGACCCCCCACCCCCTCCCCAAAACCAAAAACGCCCAACCCCCCCAACCCCACCCCAAAACCTAAAACCCCGACCCCCACCCCCTCCCCAAAACCAAAAACGCCCCACCCCCCCAACCCCACCCCAAAACCTAAAACCCCCTGACCCCCTCCCCAAAACCAAAAACGCCCCACCCCCCCAACCCCGCCCCAAAACCTAAAACCCCCTGACCCCCCCACCCCCTCCCCAAAACCAAAAACGCCCCACCCCCCCAACCCCGCCCCAAAACCTAAAACCCCCTGACCCCCCACCCCTCTCCAAAACCAAAAACACCCCACCCCCCCAACCCTGCCCCAAAACCTAAAACCCCCTGCCCCCCCTCCCCAAAACCAAAAACGCCCCACCCCCCCAACCCCACCCCAAAACCTAAAACCCCCTGACTCTCCACCCCCTCCCCAAAACCAAAAACACCCCACCCCCCCAACCACACCCCAAAACCTAAAACCGCCTGACCCCCCACCCCCACCCCCACCCCAAAACCTAAAACCCCCCACTTACCTTAGTCGACCCCTTTTCACCTGCGTCCTCCTCCTTCGCCAAATCCCTTCTTTGTACCTTAACCACGCATGTTCGTAGTTCAGAACATACATAGTTAAGGCACAAAATAACAGAGTCGTGGTTAAAAAAAGCGTTGTTGCGCTTTCGTTAACCACGACTACGTTAAAAAGACGTCGTAATAAAGGATGTTTCCCCTGCAGACCTGCTCACACTATATTATCACAAACACCACAGAAGGCCTGTACTCACTGCACCCTGCCCCCACCACACACTAGGGAAGACCTACTCACCACATAATAAAACAACACACAAACTGCAGAACTCCTACTTGCTGTATTTTGTAATAGCACAAACAAGCATACTGCAGAAGACCTGCTTCTCTCTCAATGGCACAAGCACACACTAAGGTAAACGTGGTCACCCCACAGCAACAGATGCAGAAATGGCAGAAGACCTAACCTATTTACCACACAATAGTACAAACAAACACTATAGAGGGCTTGTTCAGCACACAGTACCACAAACACAGATGCTGCTGAAGACCTGCTCACCTCACAATAATACAAGCATTAGAAGCACCAATAGGTCTCACCTACATGAGATCTGTTGGCTTTGTTGATGTTTTTAGCCATTTTGCATAGATGTGCGCCCGCAGTCCAACATGGCTGAAAGTAAATAAAATTAAAACGTTATGACGTTGTCAACATTGGCAATGTCATGGCGTTTTTTTTTTGTCCTTTCAGTCACATTGCACAGTGTCTGCGCTGCTATGCAACATGGCAAAAAAATATTGACTGAGACAATAGTTCTCTTATGGGCGTGTCCTATTGGCTTTGCCAATGCTTGTTTTTGAGAGACAGGATTTGGTGGCATCTCATGCACGGAAAAAGAGAAGTGCTCCGAAGAATGTAAAGGAGCCTATGAGATACATCCTGTAGGCACAGTGAGACTGCACACACAAGTAACACAGAGGGTGAGACACACACCTTTACCACACAGACAGGAGCAATGACGCAATACATATAACTCAGCCTTTTACTATTTAAATCTTGGAGCTGTCTTTAAAACAAAAAAAGGTAAAATGAGCACAAAAGGGCATTGAAAAGCAGAGGCCCAGCAGCTGATTGCAGCTGCCGGGCCTTCATAACCAGCACAGGCCTTCTGTGTGCAGGGCCCTAGAAGTTGACAAGAACAAAATAGTACCTCAATCACGTTGGGAGCAGCAGACAGGCACTGATTAAGTTGAATCAGTCAGTGATTGGTCCCTGCTCCACGGACAGGAACGGAAATGTTGAAATGCCAGCCGTGACAAACTGGGAGGCTGTAAAGAAGAATGCCACGCAATCCAACGAATGACAAGCAAAAGGCGGGCTCAAAGCCCTTTCCTAACTACAACAGCGTCTCGCAAACGATCTGCGTGTGCTAGAGCATGCCATAGCAGGGTCGACCCTAACAAGGACTCACACTGAATAAGGCCTGTTCCCTTCACAAGTTACAAACAATAGAGACCTCTGTCTGCACCTTAAATGCAGGCATATGCTTACACAATCACACAAGCTGCAGTGCTACAATAGACCCATCGCCACACAATAACAAAGCCACTCACACTGCAGAAGATCTGATCAGCACACATTTACACAAATACTCCCTATAGAAGAACTACTTACAACAGCCTAACAAACTGCTGTAAATCTACACAATAACACAAGCAAACACTGCAGAACTCCTCAGCAGAATATACGGAAACACTCATATTACATGAAATCTGCTTACCTCAAAATAACACAAGGGCACAAGCAACAGAAGGTCTGCAATAACATATGCATCCATAATACAGAAAGCAGGCAGACAACACAGTAGGAATGACACACACTGCAGCATAATGCAAAAAAATACCGCCTCTTTGTCCCACCAGCCATCACACAACTGCTGTAACTAGCATCGTGTTTCCCCACCGCCCCCCAAAAACCTTCTGTGTTATTGACAGTGGGATGTGAAGTACTGCCAGGAATTCAGCCCCCTAGTTTAACAATGGTGTGGTTCTGATCTGCTGCTGTGTCTGGGGTTCTCTGTGTTATTGACTGAGAGGTTCCAGCTTGCTGTCGGTGGGTGTGGTCCTAGCTTTTATGACAGGGAAGTCTCTATCTGCTGCCAATATCTGGTGCCTTCATTTTTAATGACAGTGGGGCCTGGGCCCCTGGGCAGTGTCTGGGGCCCTCACTTTTAATTATAGTGCATTTTGATCTGTTGCCTGTGTCTGGGGCCCTCAGTTTTAACGACACTGAGGCCCCGGTTTGCAGCCAGTGTAACTATGACAGCGAAGTTATGGTCGGTGTTTGAGACTATCAGCTTTAAGGACCGAATGTTATGCACGCGGACACACACGCACTTCTGCGATGCTCCAAGCATTTTCTACCATTTACAGAAATATTTTGAACCACCTCTGGATTTTCGGGGCCCAGGGTTAAACGACATTTTACAATTCGGGCACCTCCCACTTTCAGGCAACAAGGCGTTAGCCTTTTCCGATGACATTTGCTCAAATCTGGTGTCCTCTCCACGCCTCGTGTGGTGACTCCCAGTGCTTAATTTGTAAATAACAAGGTGCCGGTGCTCAAAGCTCTCCTCTTAAACACCCGGCTGCTGCAATTAAATGTGGGACACCGGAATACCGAGGCAGCGTAATTCTGAAGCCATCTCTGGCCTCTTCAATCCATTCAAAAGCCACTCCCTCCCCCTTTAGCCCACTCTTGCAGCTTTCTGCTTTCTCCCATTGTGCCGCTTTTTCATTTTTCTCTTCCTCCGTCTTTCCCACATGTGTCTTTTGCTCGCAGCAAGTGCTTGGGGGTGAAGAATAAGCGCCGGCCCTCAATAATAAGTGCCGGTGCTCAGCACCAGAAACAACAAGCACAAATTAAGCACTGGTGACTCCGCAAGTCAAATGCGTCCAGTGGCCCTAACACCACCACCAGCAAGCACTTTGCTACACACACTGTCATTCCTCTAAGGACCATCGCTAAACTTTCCAACGTCACTATCCAGCATGCACCATCAAGTGACATTTGTAGTGAAATGCTGAATCTCCTGATATCCCTTCCAGTAAAACTGAAAAATTGATTTATTTCCACTTACTGGTGCGATTGCTGCGCAAAGCTGATTGTGGCATAAGTAGTCTGCAGCCAGAGCACTTGCATCAGTTTCCACGCTATAAACAATTCTGTGCTTTTTAGGGTCGAGCCTGCGTTGCATGCGCTCGCGCATGCATATCGCTTGCAAGACGCTTTAGGAGTTAGAAAAGGGCTCGGAGCCCCGTCCACGTCACGTCAGTGTCTTTCATTGGTTCATGGGCTTGCCTGTTAAAATCTGCTTGCTTTCATTAGTGGAAGGCATGCATACGTCATGCCTTTTCCGGTGGTTAGCCCTCCTCGAGCGCAGCAACCAAGTACTGAAAACATGCGAGGCTCGCTGTTTCCCGTCAGGTTTGTGGACTACTTATTCTCTATTTTCGCAGCGCGATCTCGCTTGGCAGAAGTCAAGCGCTTAGCACAATATCAACCATGTTACATAGTTAATTGCACTTTTGCCGGTTACGTACATAATTGCACTTTTGCCGATAGGTTTCATTACGAGTGAACTGTAGCAGCGCGATCGTGCTGTATTTTTCTTTCAATGTGCCAAGAAAAATCCGGTTGGGAGTTTACAACTGGTAATAGCTGTAACTCGGACAAATGCGAGACCCTAGTGCATTGCAAATGCTTGTTTCTGTAGCCGATTCTCATTTCGAATAAGTTGTTGGCTGTTTGAGATAAGTCTTGACACAAAGGAGTGTGCCCACCCAGCCACTGGCACGTTCTGCCCACAGCTCGCTCTCTGGCTTCTAAGTGTTTATTTATACAGTGTAGTACTTAATATATCCAAGTGCACATAAAGATTACAGCTCCTGTGAAAAAGTGCAGCTTGTTTCACTCACTGTCCACTCTGTACAGCTCATGCAGCTGCTTCGTCTCTCATTTCTCCCCACTATCACATAAAGGCAAACTTTATAGGCGTGCAGCTAATACAGCGACTGCCAAAATTACTCCACTCAATATCTTACAGACAAAATCACGTTTAATTTATCTTGTTACACAGATTCGATTTCCACTTCTAAATTAAAACAGATCCATAAATACACTTGGGGCCTGTTTTAGAACTGGTCGGACAGGTTAGTCCGTCACAACAGTGACGAAATAACCCGTCCGCCGAGTTCTAAATCAGGCCCTTTGTTTCCTAAAACACTATACACATACACACACTATATTAATTGCTTCTTTAACAAAGGTCTCCACTGTTAACAGCCATGTGGTTCTCTCTGTACCGGTTTGCGTTTATATCTATATACATATAGCTATGTTTCTGATTGATACTTCTAACCTCAGATTCCTCACCTTGAGAATATTCCCCAGTTGCCACACTGGGTCCGAAATGTTTCATAGCAGTAATCTTTCATGCAACAAGGTGGTGCTGTGCAGCTCTGCATTGGCATGGTTCCATACTCAGAAGTTTTGGAGCTGAGCTCGTGCAAATACTATAAAAATTAGAATATTAATTGGGGTGGGTAACTAAGCCACCTCAAGGAATATTCATAACCTTTATCATGGCAAACCCTCAAACTCACTAAATTACCAACCCGCTTATAGATATGTCACAGAGCAGCTAGGCTTAAGTTAGGCCAGCGTGTAAAGTATTTACGCAGTACCAAAACCTTAATAAAGACAAAATAAAAAACAATAAGAACTGCATTTGGAATTTAAAAAAAATAAGTTACGTTTAATAAACAAAACAACAAAAATACAATCAGGGAAACCAGAGATATGAATTTTAAAGTTTTAAGTAGGAAGACCACCAAGAAGCAAAAAGTGCCAACGACAGTCACAGTAGACAAGTATCTAGGCACAACTTGAGGCTTACCGAGATGGACTGCAATTCGGATACACCAACCAGTTTCATCTTGGTCAACGATTTAACCTTCTGACTTTGTACTCTAAGCCCCAATCCACTACAGGAGTACACTTCTAAAGTCCCTCGGTACCTGGAGGAGGCACTTGGGACACTCATGTACTCATGCAGAGGCCAACAGCAGGGTCTAGTCCGGGTTCAGTTCCCACAGATCAGATAGGCAGTTGTAGGATAGGACTCTTGTAGCTTGCTGCATCCCTGTAGCTTGAACAGGAGGTCACCCTTATGACCCTGGGGGACTAATTCTTTGTCCTGGGTACAAGAGTGAGCAGGTCCAGTCCTTCAGGGTTCCTGTCACGGCATAGACAGCAAGTCAAGTCCTCCTCTTCTTCCTCAAGTCTAACTGTGTTCTGAAGTGGGGTGCACAGAGATATCACAGTTATGCCTGAGCCGAGACAGTGGATGCCAGTGACTCCTGGACATACCTCAACCAATGGGATAAAAGTTCCTGGGTCCAACGTTACCCACTTTGAGTATTTTCAAGATGGTGGAAGTCTTCAGCTGCACTAAACTTGGGCTCTGAGGCCCTTATTATGAGTCTGGCGGTCTTCGGACCGCCAGACTCGAGGTGGCGGTCTTACCGCCACCGGACCGGCAGTAAAGACCGCCATATTACGACTTCAGTGGTTTTAACATCACCCGTACCGCTGGTAGGGGTCGGACCGCCGGGCTGTAGGTGAGTACCTCTGGCCCGACTGTAGCTGTAATACCGCTATCTGTATTAGTACTCGGCAGACCACATGCATTTGCGTGGCAGTTGCACAGCCACGAAAATGCTAGCAGTCATGCACCTGGGACACGAATCTCTATTCCTGTCACCGGCAGACAAACCCCCACATGACCACATACCTACATTCACGCACCTTCACTCACCCACGCATTTTCTTACATACGCCCCCACACACTCAAACCCAAACACGCACTCAGATACACCCTTTCACTGCACGCACACGCTCAGACACCCTTTCCCCAGCCACATTCACACAAACATACACACACTCACACACAACACCCCTGTCGCCGCCTTGGCATAAATGCACTCACAAATGCACACTCAGACACCCCTTCCCCCCGCATTCATACACACACACAGACACCACACACATCCATACTAATACTCCCACCCGCTCTCACACTGACATTCACCCCCCACTCACACATACGCACCCCCCTCCGCATTCATGCACACCCCGCCCCTTTCCACACACGAATACATTCACACTCCCATTCGCACACTTCCATACAAACACCCCCATCGCACACTTCCATACAGACACCCCCACCCGACCGCACACATACACACAGACACCCCCACTCACTCTCAGACTTGCACACATGCACCCCCACTCGCATGCATCCCAATACACACACCTACTCACTCGCACCCCTACACATCCCTCTCACCTCCGCATACATGCAGACACCCCATCCACACACATACAGACACACACCCCCTACTGCACGCGTACATCCAGACACCCCCACTCGCTCGCTCACAAACACACACTCAGAAACCCCCATTCGCACACATACACGTACTCAGACAGATACCCCCACCCCTCTGCATACAAACACACACACACTCGCACCCCGACACCTCCCCTCCCCTTCAGACACACACACCCTCCGCTCACACATATATACACACACGCACTCACGCACGCCTGCAGCGCTACCATGCATGCACATACCACACACATGCACACAACATCACCCCCCTTCGGACACTCCACCTACCTGTCTCGGCGAGGCGGGCTTCATGGGAGGGGATGGGTCTCGGCGTTTCCACTGCACCACCATTCAGGAAACCGCTGTGCTGTATTATGTATCGTAATATGGCATCCAGTGTCCTGTTGGCTTGGCGGTGCTGGCGGTGGAAACGACTCTCTTCTGCTGTCAGCCAGACCGACTATGACGGATTTCCGCCCATAAACGGCCGGAAATCCGACATAACTCGTAATGTGGGTGTCTTCTGGCGCCCGCGGCTTCAGCGGTCTTGTGAAAAGACTGCCGAGGTCGTAATGGCGGGGGGTACTATGGAAATTCTCATCTTCTCCCATACTTAACAACATAGCCCAGTTTAAAGCAGCCACTGTACCCCAGTAAACCGAGAGACAGAAGTCTGGTAGAATAAAAGCAGGTTTCCAGCAAGCAGACAGTGGATACACAAGAATTAACTTGGTATGCTGTTTACTTCTATTCTAGTGCTCCTCCGGTGTTATATGTAAAACCAAGCTGACCTGTCAAGCAGGATTGAACACTTCAGCAGGATTTGACACTGTACTTTCAAAGATGATGCCCACAGCCCCCACCCCACATATTCTGTGACTTTCAGGGGAGTCATATCTGCCCATTACGGTCAGCTTTTTGTTTGCTCCTTGGAGGCATTTCCACATTTCACATACCTAGTCAAAAGATAATTGCTGGCTGGAGAGGTTGGAGAGCAAATGCAAATAAGCCTCCAGGAACTTCAGGAAGAGAAAATATAACTTTCTAAAAGTTACTTTTCCTAAATACTTATCAAAATTCAGTCCTCACCTTTGAATTTGATTTTTAATAACTATCAAAAATAGTTGTTTAATTAGTTTTCTAGCTAGTCACATTCCTGAGATACAGTGTTCGGAGTTTAATTTGCACCCTGGTTTTCTACATACAACAGTTGGACCTGCCACAGTGAAAAATAACTTTTGGGTGCTAGTCACTTTAAGGAAATATTAACAATTAACATGTGTCCTGCTTTTAAATAGCAGGCACCATGCCTTGTAGGCTTGGTGACCTACATAGTGGTAATTTATTCATATTTGAAAGGGAAGTTTTGACCCCGCTCACAGTAGTTTTGCAACCTGGGCCAGCCTCATCTGAGCCATTAATTCCTTTCAATGAAGCCCTCATTGAAACCTAATGGCACTTTGTCAAAACCCTGTTTTTGCCAGCTGATATAAAGGTAGGTAGCCAGACACCACAGAATAGCTTCTGGCAACCCTGATTTCCTTACACAGCATCCTACTGCACAGTGCCTGGCGGTGCAGACTTCCACAAGCACGGTGAACTCAATTAATTACCTATGAATGCTCTGGGCAGGAAGTCGAAGAAGATTGAGGCATTCAGAAAAATGTTTTAGTAAGCTAGCATTGCATTGAAGTCGGTCATTGCCGTTTGTTTATTAGGATGGGTATAAGGATGCCCTCTGGGACACGGCCAGTGAGATCTAGCCAGCGGTCCTGGAAGAACTTAGAGCTTCCTACTATGCAAGAAAGTCACAACACAGCCAAATATGTGATTTGAACTGACCTTGACGCTACTGATTATCTATGGTGAGTGGTCGGCATCAGTGTGGTGCTCTGTCGTATGCGTAGATGTGTTCCACACTTTTCTCAGGACAGGTATAGGCCTCCCTTATGGATAAGCCTTTTGATGGCTCATGCCTACTCAACAAAAAAGTGGCTTCTGCTGTCAAATCCTTTAAGGAGGATAGGGCTATGGCCCACTCCCTGGATCTTTGGGCCCTGTCAAACCATTTCCTCACCAACTCAGGAAATTCAGCTACTCTATGGGATTGGCTAACAGACAACACCAGATTTCCCAGCACAAACTGCAGTTACTCCAGTCCTTTCGTAACCAGGCATGTGGATCTAGACTGCAAGGCGCAGGTCACCATGGGCATCAGTCCTCCCAGCCCTCTTCCCCTGCAGCAACAGCCACCAAATTCCATTAGCTTACGATTAGTGGTGCAATCACCCTGTGGGAGGCAGGGTCCAGCACTTCCATCGAGGGTGGTGATACATCACATCCAACAGATGGGTCCTCCAAATCGTGCAGCGTGGCTATGATCTATCCTTTCTGCGCTGACACACCTTCCTCCCTCATCCGAATGTGTCACAGAGGAGCACCTGTCTATTCTAATTTAAGAAGTGCAAGCTTTGCTCTCCAGAAGAATAATTGAGAGGGTTCCAGACTCGGAAATAGGGAGGGGTCGTCACTCTCACTATTGCTTCACCTTTCTACAGTGTGCCCCTCTCTGCGAAGTGCATCCCTGTCAAGGGATTACCTTTAACAAATAGAGCGTCTCCCTCCCTCTCTTTTCAACACAGTGCACTACTTTTCGTCATGAACTGCACCACTGTCCGATCATTACCTCTCACACATGCAGGGTCTCGCACTCTCTCCCTACCACACACACACACACACACTGTATCCCTTTCCTGCATGAACTGCACCACCATCAGAGAGCTACCACCCACACATGCAGAATGTCTCTATTTTCCACATAGTGTGCCCTCTCTCCTCCATGAATTGCACCCTTGTCAGATAATTACCTCTCACACATGCGGGCTATTTCTCTTTTCAACAGTGGGTCCCCTCTCCTCCATCAATCAATCTCTCTCTCTCTCTCTCCCTCTCCCTCTCTCTCACTCTTCCTCTCCCCCATGAACTGCACCACCATCAGAGAGAGATCTCACACATGCAGCCTTTCTCTGTTTTTCACAGTGTGCCCCCTCTCTTCCATGAATCGCACCCTTGTCAGTTAATTACCTCTCACACATTCGGGCTATTTCTCTTTTCCACAGTGGGTTCCCCTCTCCTCCATGAATTGCAGCCCTGTCAGAGCACTACCTCTCACCCATGCAGGGCCTCTCTCTCTCTCTCACACACAAACACACTGTGTCCCTCTCCTCCATGAACTGCACCACCATCAGAGAGAGATACTCTCACGCATGAAGGGTCTCTCTTTCTTTCTCCCTCTCTCTCACTCCCCCTCTCTCTCCCTATCTCCCTCTTTGTCTCCTTCTCCCTCTCCCTCTTTCTATCTCTCTCCTCCATGGACTGCACCACCATCAGAGAGAGCTACTTCTCACCCATGCAGGGCCTTTCTGTTTTTCACAGCGTGCCCCCTCTCTTCCATGAATTGCATACCTGACAGAGAACTACCTCACACATGCAGGATCTCTCTCTCTCACAGACACACACACACACACATTGTGTCCCTCTCCTTCATGGACTGCACCACCATCAGAGAGAGATACTCTCACGCATGAAGGGTCTCTCTTTCTTTCTCCCTCTCTCTCACTCCCCCTCTCTCTCCCTATCTCCCTCTTTGTCTCCTTCTCCCTCTCCCTCTTTCTATCTCTCTCCTCCATGGACTGCACCACCATCAGAGAGAGCTACTTCTCACCCATGCAGGGCCTTTCTGTTTTTCACAGCGTGCCCCCTCTCTTCCATGAATTGCATACCTGACAGAGAACTACCTCACACATGCAGGATCTCTCTCTCTCACAGACACACACACACACACATTGTGTCCCTCTCCTTCATGGACTGCACCACCATCAGAGAGAGATACTCTCACGCATGAAGGGTCTCTCTTTCTTTCTCCCTCTCTCTCACTCCCCCTCTCTCTCGCTATCTCCCTCTTTCTCTCCTTCTCCCTCTCCCTCCCTATCTCCCTCTTTCTCTCCTTCTCCCTCTCCCTCTTTCTATCTCTCTCCTCCATGGACTGCACCACCATCAGAGAGAGCTACTTCTCACCCATGCAGGGCCTTTCTGTTTTTCACAGCGTGCCCCCTCTCTTCCATGAATTGCATACCTGACAGAGAACTACCTCTCACACATGCAGGATCTCTCTCTCTCACACACACACATTGTGTCCCTCTCCTTCATGAACTGCACCACCATCAGAGAGAGAGACTCACACATGCAGGGTCGCGCTCTTTTTCACATCGTGCCCCCTCTCTTCCATGAATTGCATTTCTGTAAGAGCACAGCCTCTAACCCATGCAGGGTCTCGCGCTCACTCTGTCTCTCTCACGCTCGCGCACACACACATACACTGTGTCCCTCTCCTCCACGGACTGCACCACCATCGGAGAGAGATACTTCTCACACATGCAGGGTTTCTTTCTTGTTCACAGCGTGCCCCCTCTCTTCCCTGAATTGCATCCCTGTCAGAGCACTACCTCTCACACATGCAGGTTCTCTCCGTTTTCCACACAGCTCTCCACAAAGTGTGCCCCTCCCCTCCATGAAATGTATTTTTCTCCGTTCATTCTTTTCTCTGCTTGAAAACCTGCCCTGATGGGCCGAGGCCCCATCTGCGGAAGAGGACTCATTACTTTCCGCCCCATCGAGTCTCATCAAATGCTGAGCCGCCATCAGCCGGTCTAACCGAGCGCGCGGCAGCTTTATATAACATTCATAGATGCGAGCTGACACTGCGCGCGCCTGCCCATCACTGCGTGTCTGTGTTTGTGTTCCCATCTCTGTGCGTTTGGCGCATATCGTTACCGAAGACGTAATACTCAGGCTCAAGACTAGAGAATTTTGTCACTCAGTGTAATCGGATCGATTAGAAAACTGTGTCAACAGTGAAATTTAGGACTACAACCACCAGAATGCATTAGTTTGCCAACTAAAAATCCAAGACAATAGCCATGCATCTTTGTTAAAATATGATTTTCTTGAGTCCTGGAACCCAGTGTAAGGCTGCAATGTGACTTTGTGATCGGGTCCGAGTTATGTAATATTGCCCAACATGCATTGCTAAAATGGCTTCTGTGACAAGGGCAGGAGCTGCTTCGGAGGGGAAAAAACGGTGTAGTGGCAGAACCTTATTCCTGGATATAGACTCCTTCCAAAGCTAGACCACTTCATCAGAGCTGCAGGTCATATCTTAAAGATGGACCCCCCCAAGCCGGAGTCCATCATCGAGATGTAGTGACAGGTCATATCCTAGAAGATAGACACCCGCCCTCAAAATCCGGCACCCATCATTAGAAATATGGTGGCTGTAGCTTATCCATTTAGATAGACCAAAGCTGGACTGACATTTTCAATGGACAGGTGGGCACAGGACTTATCCTAGAAGACAGAACCCCCTGCCAAAAGGAAGAGCCCACCTTCAGAGATTTGGTGGCGGGACCTTTTCCCTCAAGAGAGACTTCGTCCAAAGATAGAGGACATAATCGGAGATTTGGTGGCAGGAATAGGACCCCGCCCCCAACTAAAGCAGGAGTCCATTGAAGATAAAAAAAAATAATGCCAACATGCTTTGGGAATTACTCCCAGTGCGGGGAGGACATTTCCAGACTTTATCTTCATTGTCATTGAAAAGGATACGTTATGTATAAGACAGAATATAAATCATGTCCTTCGTCATCAGATTTGCCATAAAGGAGATCCCAGCGGTAGAGCGGACAGTGGCTCCGCCACCAGGATTGCCGCCTTCCCAGCATTCCACAGGGCCAATCACTAGTTAAACAGTAATGGCAGTGTAGCAACTCTGCAGCTCAAATCACCAGTATATGTTGTTTCAACTCACCATTTAAAGTGTCATCACGAGTTAAGGACCCAGTAATGAAGAATAACGGGGAGGATATGAAATGACCACGTCTCATTTTGCTGGTAATCGATGGTGCGCTGAGACCTAGAAATATGGCTGAATCGAGAGGACCACTTCACTTGTGATCAAGGTCTAAATGAGGAGGGGAACTAGAGGAGGGCCAACTTTCCCAACTTTTGGTGGATCTTCATCTTCTCCAATGATCCATCAGTGGATGATACTTCCTTTGAAGGTCCTTCCTATTTGGTGTAGCATCTACCAGAAAAGATGCACCTTGTTGCTCCTTAGAGAGTCTTTTTTGGGGGCTTGTAGGGGCTGAGGTCTAAAAATGCATATCAGGACGAGCTAATTAGTTGCCAGGGCTGAACCATCTTGAGCAGTGTGGTGTAGCCCCTAGTGCAACCTGAAATAGCATCCTGGAAATGATCACAGCTCATGGAGGGTCAATCGTGCATCAGCAAGATTGGCGGGAGAGGGTCATGGCAACCAGTATTGTTCTGGTGATGAGGCACACATGTACTAATAGAAGTCAGTATTTGGGGAATAACTCACATAGGCATTGGAAGTGCAGTTTGGACAGACTTAGAGTTGCCACCTGTTGAGTGTGAGTTACTCATTTTTGTTCAGTGGACATCATTGCTTAGATTGTAAAATAATATGTGTAGGGGAATAAAGGTTTTCTTAGAAGCCTGTTGCTGTCAAATGCCAAGTTTTCAGAATAGTAAGGAAGCCAAGTTTGAATTCCACCCTTCTTCCTATTTCTACCACCAGTCCACACTTCTCTTTTTGTCAATGTTTTTCTTTCTTTATCTTCATCTTTGTTTCTCTCCCTTCTCAAAGTATGTGTTGGTTCTCACCAGCAGTAACTACCAGCCCAAATTAAGTACTGATAGAGGCAACCTATTGCTACAACTCCCAGAACACTGAGGTCGCCCTAAGCTTAGCTTACTTCATCACAACTACTGATTTTATCACAGGTTCAAAATTAGCTTTTTTTTTGTTGTATTTTCAGTTGGGCTTTCTCTTGGGCCCAGTCGATTCTGATCATCCTCAGAAATCGTGGCAGCAGAGGCGGGGATATGCACAGAAGTTCTGTGTTCTACTATAGCAAGAATGCATCTCCTAACAAGAACTAGAACTCCCAAAGTTTTTGACACTGCACATTATCAATGGTGGCGAAAAGATCACACTGCCCCCCCAAACCCACTATATCAGATGATGCTATATGGGGAAGCAGATCCCATTCAATATTTGCTAGGTGCTGGCAGCATGGCTCATCTACCCTGGTGTTCAAAGATACGTGGTTGGTTCATAATCAGGGAGATGCCATGACATTCCTGTCAGCACCAGAGGTGCAGAGCCTCTTGACACACAACCCCACTCCACCTTGCTGGCTGTAGTAGCACATGGTAGTAGTGTTCTCTGTGAGAACATGCATCTGCCTCCCCTTGATGGACAGCATTAAGGGCTTTAGTGCCAGATGAGTGGCCTACAACTCCAGAGATTGAGATTGTGGGGCTTCTGCCAGGACCAGAGTCCTCTGATCTCCACTCTTCCCAACCCAGAAGTGATGCATCTGTCATCACCATCAGCTCTGGTAGGGGAAGGGAGAGGGGTGTGCTGATGGTCCAATTGCAGTTGAGCAGTGTCAGCTGCAGATGTTGTGCTGTCTCCAATGAAATCTGGATGCCATGTGAGAGGATTGTTTGGTGCTGGGCCCACAGATATTTCAGATTCCACCACATACTTGTCAAGCAGGATGCAGGAGGCTAAAAAGCCTAGAAACGTGAGTGTTCTCTCACTGAGATCCAGGACCAAGTTTGAAACATCAGAACAATGTCAGGAGGTTTGCTGTCATCTCGAGGTGGTCCCCAGCTTACTGTGGCTGACCCGCCTTCAACAGCAAGTCATCGAGGTAGGGTGAAACTGTTATCTCCAATCTCCGACAGTGGGCAGCGACCACTGTGATCAATTTCGTGAACAGCTGAAGGATGGTAAACTGAACGTGGTCTTGGCCTAGCAGACTTTACTCAGCTAAAGACTGGGGGACTGCAGTATGGGGTATATCAAAAGACATATCTTGCAGGTCCATGGACACCATCCAGCCGCTTGGATGTAGGGCAGACAGAACATGGGCCAGCGTGAGCAGTTTAAACTTGTAGACTGAAGGGCTGTGCTCTGTTAGCCAAAACAACTTACAAATTTTATGAAAAAAATATGATTTTTCCACGACGGAAAACCTCAAAATCCCTAGCTTTACTTCATGTTATTGCTTCATTGGACTCAACACTGACTACACGAACACAAATGTTAAGCATCAGATTGGAATAAAGTAATGAACAGTAGCACCTTTTACAGGGTTTGTACTTTCCTCACTTTTTGTTGTTCCCATGGAGCTGACGGGAAGAAGTGATACATTTTTATTGTGCCATTTCCCCTCCCCATCCTCAATGCAAAAATGGAGTAGGTACTGCTGCTTGTAAATTCTTTACTGTTTCGCATGTGTCTGTGTTTTAAAATAGGAAACAAAATTAGAAACGAAACGATAAAAAATGTTAAAAGTAAATTCATCCAAAACTGGGAGTCGACAAGTTCTGAGACAAATCTCAAAAGAGAATTTCACAGAGGGAGGTTGGATATTGGATATGATTAGAAGAAAGGCCTTATTTAGAGTTTGGCAGGTGGGTTTCACAAGCGTGACGGATATCCTGTTCGCCGTATTACGATTCCCATAGGATATAATGGGATTGTAAAACAGGGGACGGGATATCCGTCACCTTTGTGGTGGAGTAACCCGATCCGTCAAACTCTAAATCAGGCCCTAAGTAATTTTGCTACTTGTAACATGGAAGGGTGGGTACACGTGGTCATGCGTGGTATTGAAGCTTACTTTCTGATGGATACTTAAAACTGCAGATTCCTCACACTGCGAATCTCACCAGGCGCCATATTGGCTCTGGAAAGTTTTGTAATTTCTCCTATGTGTCAGCAATTGGTGCCATTTTACTCTGCCCCCTCCAGGCATGTTTGGATGTGCTCCAACAGATTTTCTGGACTTGCCCAGGCATCACTGATGCATATGCCCTTCAATGGATCTATACTTTATGGAGAAAACGCTGAAGCAGATCTGGAACATTTAAAAAACAGTACAGCTAGGGCATGTTCCGTGGGACTGCTATCACCAGCCCACCAACTCTCTTTCTCTCTTTCATCTCCTAAGCAGGATTTTAAAAAAATGACATGAACTTGGAAAAATATACCATCTAGTATAAAAGACTGACACAATTCAAATTATGCTGAAAGTGGCACCGCTTGAAATACTGTTCAGCTGTCAATTCTTCTAGCAGATACACTATAAGAATACTCTTTTTATTTTAGAGCAATCATAATATTCCCCAATTTGATACTCACATTTATCAATGTCAAATTCGAAACAAAAAATGTTAAGTGGTTGATCCACATGAATGGTGGCAATGCATGTTCGTTCAATATGTCCTATTTATCACCAGTTCTGACAATGCTACACTATTATTATTATTCACAATTTAAGCTGGGTTCTTCCATATCTATAGGCCAAATGTACTATTTCCCTCTCAAGAGAATCTTATTCTTTGCACTGTAAACTTATTCTTAACTATAAACAAACCTCTGCATCAATTCTCTACTACACAAAATCTCTTTACCCCTTTTCAGCTAGACAACAATCATACCCATTCCCATCCAGGCAAAAACTCTGTACCCCTTTTATACTAGGTAGAAAGTCTTTATCCATTCTCAACTAAAGAAAAACTGTCTCATTCTCAAGTGGACAAAAACGCTGTACCCATTCTCAACTAGACAAAATCTGTCCTATTCTCGGCTTGACAAAAACGATGAACATTCTCTACTAAATACAATCTCTTTTCCCATTCTCAATTAGACAAAATAACTCTATACCCACTTCCAACTAGACCAAATTACTCTGTAGCTATTCTCAAACAGATCGAAAACTATGCTATGTATCCATTCATAACAAGATATAAAACTGTGTATCCCTTTCTAGCTTCCATTACCAAGCAGTTTAACTCCTTCTTTGACATGTAACACATCAATAGTCAGTCGTCTCTTGATGACCTTCCTGTTATACCTTATGTGATCTCTGTAAACAGTGACCTTACTAACCACATAGAGGAATCACATTGTCAAATATAGAAATGTTACCCCTGGTGGAGACAATATATTATCATCTATGCATTCAAATGTGAATCTTATTTCATGTTGCTCCAGGATCACCTGTATCCCATCTCTGGGGACCAAATCGTGGAGACCGACATCTGGGAACTTGCAATAGGTTTCAGAATGGCTCATTGATGAAGTATCTTTGCTACATGAATAAATTAACCTTGGTTGTTCTTCAGCTAGATTTTTGACTCGACATGTCAATGGATATCCCTGTTGACGGAATCAGATGCAGACTTAATTATTGGTTATCCCGAGGGGTTAGATTCCTGTTAATAGAAAATGAAAATTCCTGTACTAGTGAATGCTGCAGGACTTTGGGTAGAGGAACAGGCCTGTAATTTCATCCCTCTACCTCCGCGACCAGTGTTACACCCAAGAAAGATGAGGCTTCCCAGGGATGCCCTATTTCCTAGTTTCATGAAAAACTAGTGTGGTTTCATAGCTTGCCTCATTGCCCACAGTTGTGTTTGTACACACTTTTCATGATAACTGGAGCTATGGGGTTGTCCCTAAAGGTTTACCTGTAGGTCCCTGAAAATTGCCTCCTCTGCTGTTGCCATGGTACATCCTTGCCATACTGTACCACTGGCACAGTGGGTTTGCATGCCTTTGTCTAAATTGTGGCTCGAGGCTGCTGAAAATGCAGAAACAACACTCAGGAATATCTGTCTGGACACAGAATAGTGATTCTTAATGACCAACATGTTTTCAATGGTTAAATATACAAAATGGGGCCTTTTACCTCAAATGTAGGTGACAATCTAAGGTGCACAGCGTCTGTGTGGTCCAGCAAGTACAGGTCACAATTTGCATTGGGACTTGTGTGAAATTACTATTTATAAGACAGTCAACGTATATCAAGGAACTGCATAAGTTAAAGGTGAAGTTTTGGTTACTACAATAGTTCTAAAAGCCTTCCTCATAATCGTCCTAATTGGGGTTGCCTTTCTTTATGGGATCCGTATTTAAATTTCGCTAAGTGCCTCGATGTATTCATAAGCAGTCTCTGACAATATGAGTTTGAATAATTCATTCAAAAGAGAGGTCAAATCAATTCCAATATCTCCAAATTGTAATTTATTGAATTCAGATGTATTGCATTCAGTAATTTGCTTTTCCTTGTGTATCTCGTGTAGGTGCACTGCACATGTTGTACAGGTACAGGACTTCACGGTGCTAGTAGCTGTGTTCAAAAACATATAACTGCTCTTCTCGGAGCTTAATTTGCCAATTACAGAGTTTTTATTGTTTATCTTAAAGTGAACGATTTGATTGAGGGAGACAAATCAATCCAGATACTGAAGTGGCTGCCTATAGGATATACACAACACAAAAAGATGATGGACAGATTGCTGAACATTGTCAAACATTTACCCCCAGTCACAGATATGGATTTAATCTGTTGTTATTTTGCTTGCCACGCCATTCCAGTTTGGACTCAGCCATATGCAAATCAGCCTTGACCCTGCTCCACATGGGAACATTCCTGCTCAAACTGCCCGGCCTGGTCTTCCCTGGACTGGAAAACAAGCACCCTGGGATCGGTTTCAGCATATCACCACTCATCAGCCAGGCTAGTGTGAAACCGGTGGCATAGCAAGCACGGGACCCACATCTGGGCATAGCCTTCCCACTTAGGGTGAAAATGCAACACAAAAAGATGATGGACGGAATGCTGAACATTATCAAACCTTCACCCCCAGTCACAGATCTGGGTTTAATCCATTGTTATTTTGCTCACTACGCCATTCCAGTTTGGACCCAGCCATATGCCAGCCAGCCTTGACTCTGCTCCCCATGGGAACAGTCCAACCTGAACAGCCAGGCCAGGTCATCCCTGACCTGGGGCCGGTTACAAGGTATCTCCCCTCATCAGCCAGGCTGACTTGAAACTGGTGACATAGTGAGCACGGGACCCGTGTTTGGGCATACCCTTCCCACTTAAGGAGGATTATGCAATACAAAAAGATGATGGACGGAATGCTGAACATTGTCAAACATTCACCCCCAGTCACAGAACTGGGTTTAATCCATTGTTATTTTGCTCACCACGACATTCCAGTTTGGACCCAGCCATATGTAAATCAACGTTGACCTGGCTTCCCTTGGGAACAGTCCAGCCCAAACTGGCAGGCCAGGTCCTCCCTGTACCGGAAAACAAGCATCCTGGACCGTTTTTTGGGGTATCACCCCTCATCTGCCAGGCTGGCTTGAAACCGGTGGCGTAGCAAGCACGGGACCCACGTCTGGGCATACCCTTCCCACTTAGGGCAATAATGCAACACAAAAAGATGATAGAGTGAATGCTCCCCATGGGAACAGTCCAGCCCGATTAAACTGAACAACAAAGTATATATTCACTTTTGCTCTGTCTGGTGTTTCAGTGGACTAATGCATTCCCTTCAGGAATCTGTTTTTTACCTCATGGTCACATGTTAGAAACCCAGCAGACCTACTCAGCCATTCATGCTTCCGAGGTTGTAAAAATGAGTAATACGGTATTGAGTAAGAATAAATATCTACTATTGAGCACCAAGATTTCCCAAAGGGTGAACCTGTGCTTTACAAATACACTTTATGCTCTTCTATCGTTTATCTCAAGCAAAATCCAGATATTACCAGCTATTAAGTTGAGGGCCCTGGATGTGGCCAGAGCAAGGGTTAAATGCTTGGAATACCTGAATGAAAATCAGAGTAAGTGAGTAATAAAATGAGCTTACTAGAGTGAATTGATATGGATAAATATAAACAAGTGAATACATACAAAAGTGAAAGGAAAATAGAATGAATAGATAGATTTAAGGGAATAAGTGTTTTAGAATGAATGAGTGTCAGAGAGTAAAGGAATATTAGACAAACAATTGATTCCAAGTTAAGGCAGTCCCTATCTTGAAATAATGTGAGATTATTATGCTATAGTATTCATGAAATAGAAGATACATTTCCAGACTAAATATACGTTTGCATAGTTATGAGAGGTAGCAGCATCTTCATCGCCACAATGAACAATATTCTGAGTACATTAAATTAAAATGCATTGTTAATCAGTCCCCATTCTAGGAACTGTGTCAAGATGAAAAATATAAGTACCTTGTGTGAATATGAAGCAAAAAAACCACAAAAAAACTAAAATAAAAAAGAAGCACTTTATCCAATTTTGGAGACATCTTTAGTCTTGTTGCACCCATCGATTGTTGTGCGTACGGATAATTCCTGTATGACACTTGTACAAATAAAGCTCAAGCAAAACACGTCACCCACAACACTCCCTTAATGACATCAAAGAAGAACAGGAAAACTAAAGCAAAAAGTGCTGGTGGAGTGTTGCAGTGTATGGGGCATGCGGCAACACATCTAAGATCTAAGGCAGCAACTGTTTTGGCCAAATGATTTTGATTGACACTCACAAGTTTCTTTTCTGTAGCAGGAAACTTTGGGGACATGAACCAGATAACAGGTCTGTTTCAGATGCTTGTTTCATGTGACATGGGAGTGGATATTAGAGGTCACTGCTTATTCCTTGATTGGACCAGTCCATAATTTGTGAACTCAGTGGCGGCCGGCAGCTTTGGGAGGGGGGCGGGCGGGGCACACACACACACACACACACACAAACACACACACACAGACTCATTCTTTCACACACAGACATGCACGCACGCTCATCCATTAACAACACTCATTCCATTCAAACATGCACGCACACACCAAATATTCATTTTACAAGATCACACACATTCATTCTTTCACACACACACGCACGCACGCACATCCATTAACAACACTCATAACACTCAAACATGCACGTGCGCACAAAACATTCAATGTAAAACATAACACACATACATACACACACACACACACACTTACCTTTAGCCTCCGGGTCCCAGGAGGGTTGGGACTGCTGCCTTCCCTCATTGGCTGACCGCAGGTCAGTCAATGAGGGAAGGCAGCAGTCCCAGCCTCGTCACAGAGTGGGATGGGGTCAGTGAGACTGCTGACCCCACCCTACTCTGTGACGAAGTGTCAATTATTGACACTCGACCTGTGCGCTTCAGGGCTTAAACTGAAGCGCCCAGGGAGAGTGTCAGTGGGTGACGCTTTCCTCGTCACCCAGGGGAGGGCCTCGAGGCACCTTTGCTGGGCCGAGGAGGTCACGCCTATAGGAGCTGTGATCTCCTCAGCCCAGCAAAGTTCAGCTCAGGCAGCCAGGTGTGCAAATCGTGCATGGCTCACTCCTGGCTGCCTGACCTGAACATGAAGAGTGTCTGTCAGGCTGACCTTTGTTCAGCCTGAAAGACACTCTTCATGGGGTGGGGAGAGCGTGGCCCCTCCGCCCTAGAGGACGGGCCGCCACTGTGTGAACTAATAAGAACCGAGGTCTAAAGTTTTTCGCAGAATCTTGCTGCCGGCACTGCTGGGATTGCTTAATACCATGACTGCCTAATCCTCATTCCACTAGGGGTGGCCCTAAATCATGTAATTCAGTGTAGCATAATCACACAGAATTACCTGAGAATTCTGTGATATTACGCATAATTATGCTAGAAGAGTAATTCTGGGTTTAGCACTATTTCTGTGCACAAAAGTTCCTCTTCACCTCCAAAATAGGAGTGAAAATGCATTTTGTGCTAAACAAAATAGCTACAGTTCTAAATGCAACAGAATACGTATCTCAAAGGTGAGCAGCCGCTCGCTAAATGTGCTCTTGTGGAAGGATTTTTACCCTAACTTACTGCTGTCATTTAGTGCATTTTTTAGTGCAGATTCCCCTTTGTGTCTAAAATGGGTGTGAGAATGTATTTTTCACTGAGATATAGTGCAAAATGTACCCTTTGGGTAGGATTTTCCCCCAATTTACTCCCAACATATTGCTCTATTTATTTAGGGCAAAATGCACCCTCTCATCCAAAGTGGACACGAGGATGCATTTTGTGCTAAGAAATAGTGCTAAATGCAGTATCAAGTGGTTGCTTGTGCTTGCTGAGTTTGGATTTTTTTCCCCAAAAATTATTCATAATTAGGAGAGCAGCAGTAATTGCATAATTATCGGCAATCTTGGGTCAAAGAAAAAAAGCAAATTACCGAAATTACTCCAATCACTCTGGCATAAACACACCTCAGCCTCTGGAATCCTTCCCTTCTACAATTCCTGTTCCATTTCTCACTTTTTCAAGTTCATTTTCATCCTTGCTTTCTCCCTGTAGTCCTTAATTTCTTTTTCTCATTTTTGCCTTTTCTGCCTCCCTCTCTCTCCAGCAGTGAAAGTCTGATAATAAAAAGATCAGTCCTGGTGCCTAAAAATGAGTGCTGGTAGGTTGTACCATCAGCAACCTGCTCAAATTGAGCACTTGGCTGGACGTTTTGCAGAGCGATAAAATACTAGAGAAGTGGTTCCCAACATGTGGTCCAGGTACCCCTGGTGGTCCGCACGATGCCTCCTCAGAGGTTCTACAACTGCTTAGAAAATTAAATATTATTAATAGATTAACGTCCCCATTCAATAATGAATCAGTGTGGGTCCCCAGCTTCCTGTAATGGTAAAATGGAGGTCCACAGAAGTCAAAATCAATCAATCAATCAGGATTTTGTAATCTGCACTACTCACCTGTGAGGGTCTCAGGGTGCTGAGTAGGGGGGGAGAATGGGGGTAGGGTTGGGAACCACTGTTTTAAAGCAGATGAACGGTGGAAAGGGGATAAAATGCTCTGGCTGTGATTGAAACTTCCCAGTTATACATAGATCCCTAAGAAGGTACTGTATTGACATTTATACTCCCATCTGTCTACATATAGAAGTCAAGTGAATTAAGTAGAATGATTCATTGAATGTTCTTTATTTAACCCAGTCCCGGGATGAAGCATTTCTTTAATTTATGCTTTGTTTTTTTTGTTTCAAATAGCACCACAACCTAGGGATGTCCTCACAGCTGGAGTAAAATGAAAGAAATCCATCTGTTTACATTTATTTAAATACAAATACTTGTTTTTCTTTAGATTGTTTTCTTCACTTTGCTGTCCTTGTCTTCTAAACATCACGTTCCATTCCCGCTGCCTTCATACCTATCCACACACACTTTAAACAGCTCGAGGCATGGATGGATACAGTGCAGCGAGGCAGAGCGTGTGGGGCCCACAGACCCGCTTGAGACATTTAAAAAAAGAAAGACTTAAGCCCTCCTTATGAGTTTGGTCGTTTTAAGACCGCCACACTCGCGGTGGCGGTTGGACTGCTGCCATAGTGGCAGTCCAACCACCACATTATGAATGTGGCAGAGCTGCCACGGTCCGTCCGCCGGCACCGCCAGGTTGCAAACAGTCCACAGCCTGGCGGTCTCGTTGGTCGTAATCCACCAGGGCAGCACTGCAAGCAGAGCTGCCCTCCGGATTACGAGTCCCCTTTCCGCCAGCTTTTGCATGGCTGGCGGAAAGGGGGCATTGGGGGCCCCATGGTGTCTCTGCACTGCCCATGCAACTTGGCATGGGCCCCTATGGACAGCCCCGTTGTGCTTTTCACTGCCCAAATTCCAGGCAGTGAAAAGTGCGAAACGTGCTGTCGCACCCGATGCACTGCAACATTGCCCCCGGCTCGATTACAAGTCGGCATCAATGTTGTGATGAGTTTCCCACTGGGCTGGCGGGTGGGAACGCCGCCGGCCCAGCAGGAAACTCGTAATAGGGCACGCAGAGGGATGACCGCATAGGCGTCATCCCGATGCGGGATTTTGGCAGGCAGCCTCCGTTGCCTGCCAAAGTCGTAATGAGCCCCTGAGTGTTTTACAATTGTTATTGGGCACTCGGTGGACCAGCGGGCTCCCCTCAGAGGAGTAGAGTGCTGGTTGTCCTGATATCCTTACACCCGTAGAACTGGGCCTATTCCTACTCCAGTGCCCCACTGTTTGCCCAGCCATATCCTCTATATGTACCACTCACACAAACTTGTTTGTCCCTTGGCTGTCTACTCAATACAGAGCAATCACGCAGCCAGCTCATTTTCTTCTTTTCTTTTTCAGAGCAAAGAAATTGGGCTCCAGATGCACGAGGAGCTGCAGAAGGTCACCAATGAACTATACACGGTAAGTGCTGGACAGCTGTGGTGTGAGAAGGTATCAGTTCTGCAAAAGAAGCTCAGGTTCCAGCTCTCCAGCAGGCAATAGCCGGAGGGTGCCACCTAGTGGTGGAGCGAAATTACTACAGAAACCAGACATTTCAACGTTTCCCTTGTATGCAGGAGGCAGGCTAAATTCTGTTTCTGAAAATCCCTGCACCACTCCTGAGTCCAGTAATACTTTCATTAGCGAGTTAGCATGCTTAGTAAAGTATTAATCTATATATATGGCGCTAACAAGTGAAATGTCTAGGCAGTGTGTAGGTTTTGTTCATATAACAAAGTTTACTCGTAAGTTATGCTTCTCTGATTGTTGCTATTGTTAAACATCTAAACAGAAACTTTTTCACTGCAAAGTGCCTGCGCCCCCAGGCCCGACCCCGCCGCTGTGGTTTCAGGATTATAGTTCAGATTCTTTCTTTTCAGGAGTGAGTGGGGCAGAGAATACCCTTCTGGTTCAGGTGGCTGACAGAGAGAGGTGTGTCTGAGCTCCTGTTTTGACTCTTGTTAGCTAGTCCCATTGTGTTGCTCTTCATGTGTGATACCCGGCAGTGCAGCTATTACAAAGGCTGCGTCTGGCAGAAAGTGCTTTTTTCCTCTGCTTTAGGGCAGCAGAGACTAGGTTCTTTGTCACCTGCAGGCGTCGGCCGAAGCAGGGAAGTCCCCTGTAGTGAATGCGCGCTTGTTGAACGTGTACGGAAGACCCGTTTGATGTCTGGGAGGGAATGGATGTGCGTAAAAGGTCTGTTCAATGTCCATGTGCGCCTGGACATGTCATGCGTGTGACTGGATGGTAGAAAGGGCGCTGTACTGTCACCGACTGCCTGGACATGTAGAGAAGGCCTCTTCATTGTCCATCAGAGCCTGAATGTTCACAGAAGGCCTCTTTAATGTTCATGCGTGCCTCAACATGTAGACAAAGCGTATTTGATGTCCATATGTGCCTGAACATGTAGAGAAGGCAAGTTTGATGGGGAAACATCCTTTTTTACGACTTTTTTATTACGAAAGTTGTGGTTAACGAAAGCGTAACAACGCTTTTTTTAACCACGACTTCGTATTTTTGTGCCTTAACTACGTATGTTCTGAACAACGAACATGCGTGGTTAAGGTACAAAGAAGGGAGTTGGCGAAGGTAAGTGGTGGGTTTAGGTTTTGGGGTGGGGGGTCAGGGGGTTTTAGGTTTTGGGGTGGGGTTGGGGGGGTGGGGCGTTTTTGGTTTTGGGGTGGGGGTGGGGGGTCAGGGTTTTTTAGGTTTTGGGGTGGGGTTGGGGGGTGGGGTGTTTTTGGTTTTGGGGAGTGGGTGGGGGGTCAGGGGGTTTTAGGTTTTGGGGTGGGGCGTTTTTGGTTTTGGGGAGCGGGTGGGGGGTCAGGGGGTTTTAGGTTTTAGGGTGGGGTTGGGGGGTGGGGCGTTTTTGGTTTTGGGGAGTGGGTGGGGGGTCAGCGGGTTTTAGGTTTTGGGGTGGGGTTGGGGGGGTGGGATGAGGGATGTAGGGTGAATGGCGCCTATTGCTAATGATTTTATCAGGAATGCCTTTACAACGAAATATCGTTGTTAAGGCATTTGTGGTAAAATCATTAGTAGTAAGGACGAGGTCGGTGTTCCGACCTCGTTGTTAAGGTTAGTAGTTGTTTTTAATTCGGTGTTCCGTCATATAATCAGTTTGATGTCTGTGTGTGTCTGAACATGTATAGAATGTTTTTAATGGTAATGAGTGCCTGGCATGTTTAATGTGCATTGGTTATTGAACATATAGAGAAAGCGAGTGCAACATTTGTGAATGTCAGAACATGTGCAGAATGTTTTTTTAAAAATCAATGAGCACCTGAAGGTGTAGAGAAGGCATGGCTAATGTGCATGGCTGGTGTTATCATGTATGTGACTGGATGATAAAGGGGAACTGTAATGTCCACGACTGCCCGAACATGTAGAGAAGGCATGTTTAATCCCCATGCGTGCCTCAACATGCAGAGAAGGCATGGGTAATGTGCATGACTGTCTGACCATGTAGAGAAGGTTTGTTTAGTGTCCCCGAGTGCCCGAATGTGTAGAGAAGACGTGTTTAATGTCTAAAGTTCCCTGAAAATGCTGAGAATGTTTTTTGAATGTCCATGCGTGCCTGAACACGGGAAACAGGAATGTTTCATATCAGTGAGTGCCTTAACATGTAGAGAAGGCATGATTAGTGTCCACGAGTGCCTGCACTTGTAGAGAAAGTTGTTTAATGTCCACGAGGGCTTGAACACACAGAGAAGGCATGTTCAATGTCTCCGAATGCCTCGACTTGTACGGGCGTCCTCTTCAGTATCCATAAGTGCCCGAGGAAGCAGACAAGGATTGTTCAATGTCTGTGTTTGTTTGAGTTTGTAGAGAAGACTTGTTCAAGGTCCACGAGTGCTGAACATGTAGAGATGGCCTTCTCCCTGTTTGCGACTTTGTGAACATATAGAGGTTACTTAATCAATGTCTGCGAATCTCAGCACATGTAAAGAACGCCTGTTCAATGTCCGCGAGAGCCTGAAAATTAACAGAATCCCTATTCAGTGTCACTGAGTGCCTTAACATAGAGGCAGGGCATCTCCTTTATCTGTGGGTGTCTGAACATGCCACGGAGCATGTGTAAGTGATGTCCGTTTATGCTTGAACATGTGCTGTTTGTGCATGTTTAGACATGCAGGGCCAAATTCACAAACTTCATGTGTAGTGCATTTTGTAGGACTACAAAACGAACTACAAAATGTACGTTTACCTATACTTACGTGTGCAGAGTTCTGCGGCCACAACAAGAGTTTCCGCACATGTAAGAATAATATTTAGTCGTAAATGTGGAAGTGACACGGGGGAGTCAGCAGAAAATGAAGATGGGACTAGGGAGGAGTAGGAGTGGTTGAGTAAGCGTCAGGGAGAGGTTTAAGGAGGGACGTCACGACCCACATAAAAGTAAGCTAACAGCTTCGCTCTGGAGTTGGAGAAATGTAATTTCCACTTATTTAGTAAGTTTTGTGAGTTTGTGGGTACCGGAAGTAGTAAACTTGATCCCAAGTGTGAACTTACTCCAAAGTGTAAGTTACCTTTGTGAACCAGGCCTCCAATCTTCGCATGGACTTGAACATGCAGTGACCTGAGATGCTTGAATGGGCAGTGTCTGCACCCGCTTGAGATGCAGTGTGGCTACGCCTGCTTGAGCATGTAAAGATAGTGCTTGCCTCAAAATTCAGTGTTTCCAAATGATTGAACATGCAATGTCTGTGAAAGTTTGAAAATGTAATGTCCCTAAGTGCATGAACATGCAATGTCCACAGGGGCTTTGAATATACAAATTCTGCAAGTACTTCAACATGCCATATCCACATGTGCTTCAACATTCAGTATTCTAGAGGTCTAGAACATGCATTTAGAAACACTTTCATGAACATTCAGTGTCTGTGAGTGCTTAAACATGCAGTGTCCTTGAACATGCAACATCCAAGTGCTTGAATACAAATCAGAGATTACTGAAACATCCAGTGTCCACACCTGCTTGAATTGTAATATCTTTGCATGAACTTGTAATCTCCATCAGTGTTTGAGCATGCAGTGTCTGCCAGTGCTTGAATATACAATGCTTGTATATAGCTGAATACACCATACATGCATGTTCTTAAACATGAACTGTCCTTCAGAGCTAGAACATGGAATGTCTACCATTGCTTGAACAGGCAATGCCATTTCAGTGCTTGAGCAATGTTTGTGCCTGCTTAGAACTGCAAAGGAGTTGAGAAGGTGAAACCTTACTCAAACAGCAACCACAAGACGTTTCACAGTGGTGTCACAAGCAAACCCCAGTGCTCAACCCACTGGTAGCTTAGTACAGAACAGACAGGGTTAATTTAAAGGCAACGTGTAAAGTATTAATGCTGCAATTCAAACAGTAATAAAGTGAAAACACGCCACCATAAAAAACATACCAAATTAGAAAAATAGAGTCAATTTAAAAAAATAAATCAAGACCAAAACAACAAAAATCTAATCAGTAGCACTGGAGATAAGCAGTTTTAAAGATTTAAGTGAAAATAGCTCTAAAAAGCACAAAGCGCCAGTTGTGGTTATCTGGTGGTGCTGAATCGGGTCAAAGTCACAGGTTCAGGCAGACCACGATGGAGTGCGGACTGGCTATAAAGACCCAGTTAGGCCCATTGAGCAAGAGTGCCTTAAATCTTGGTTGCGAAGACATGCGGAGTCTCATCAAGGATATGTCGCACAGCAGAGGCGTTCTGAGGTCTGGGCCATTCCAGGCTGCTGCGGAGTGTGGGGCGATGTCCTTGCGTGGAAATGAATTGCACAGTAGCCTTTCCAATGGGCTGTATTTGGCGAGACAGTGTCCTTGTGTGGAGATGCGGTGGTCTGATGGGCGATGCAAATCCTTGCACCGGGGAAGTCTGCCCAGCAGTGGCGATGTGTCAGTTCTAAGGGTGATACTTCGATCAGCATAGGCAATATGCCAGTTCTGTGGGAGATGCACTGTGGAAGAGATGTATTGGTTCTGCTGGCACAAATGGGCTGGCATAGCACCTTCAGACCCCCTTCTAAGGGTCCGAGACTGAGGTTGAACCACTTGGAAAAGGAGAACTCACCGCAGGCAGTGTCCAGGTGCTGGGTCCAAGGTTGTTGGAAGCCTGTTATGTCCCTGAGGCTTCTGATCAGAAGACCAGCCAACTAGCCCTTGGAGTCACTCTGGACTCCTGGATTTAGAGCTGCAGATCAAGTCCTCACCTAGGCAAGAGGGCTGCAGGACAGCACAGCAGGGCTTGGCAATCCTTTCAGCAGCACAGCAGTCCTTCTTCCTGGCGGAGTCCACAGATGTGCTGAAGGTGAATGAAGTGTTGGGTCTAAGGATCCAATATTTATACCTGGTGCTCACTGTGAAATGGAGGAACCATCAAGAGGTTTCCATCACCCTGAGGTGTAAGGCATCCCCTTCCTCCCTGTCCAGGCCACAGCTTGTCACAAATGACATGCAACAAACCCTTTGTGAGAGTGCTCAGGCAGAGTGTTTGTGATATGCAGGTGTGGTAGGTGACAGCTCCTCCTCCTCGTTAATTCAGAGTGTCCCACCCTCCCAACACCTATCTTCCCTTTGTCTCGCTGTCTGGGAGCAACACATAAATACCAACTGTGAGCTACACCTTGTCATGTGACCCAGGATCAGGCTGCAGGCACCAAATGGTTAGGACAAGAAATTGCCAACTTTTTAAAAGTGTCATTATTGGAATTGTGATTAAAGATCCACTTTTACCATTTAGAGGGCCCTTCATTACAATTCTTTAGACACCAAAACCGAGCTGTCTCCCAGCTCCCAGTTGGAGATTACAGCTTATTAATTGTTATAAGATAATTCCAATGTTACCCTGCAGTAGTGAAACACTAATTTAGGAGTTTTTCAATACCAGAATATGTAAAACCTAAAAGCACACATGCCCTACTTTTTAAATACACTGCACCCTGCCATCTGAGGATGACATATATGTATTAAAAGGAAGGTTTGGGCTTGACAAAAGGTTTACTTTGCCCGGTCGAAATAGCAGTTTAAAACTACACCCACAGGCTGCAGTGGTAGGCCTGAGTCATGATAAAGGGCTACTTAAGTGGGTGGCACTATCAGTGCTGCAGACTCACTAGTATAATTTAAGTTATTGGCCCTGGGCACATGTAGTACCACTGTACACGACACTTAGAAGAAAATGAAATGGGCCAGTTGGGTGTAAGCCAATTTCACCATGCTTTAGGGGGAGAGCACAAGCACTTTAACACTGGTTAGCCGTGGTAAAACGAGCAGTGTCCTAAAGCCAACAAAAAAAAAGTCAGCAAAACTGGACGGTTGAAGGCAAAAAAGTTAGGGGAGAACCACTTCAAGGATGCCAGGTCTAACAGGATGGTATGTGTGCAATGTCCATGAGAGTTTGAACATGCAACATCCACATGTGCTTGACCACACAGTGCCCATGAGTGCTTGAACATGTAGTTAAAGGCTATGAGATGTCTGTGAGGTCTTCGTCCTCTCCACTGATGACTGACTGTGCTGAGCAGGCCTTTATAATGTCTGCCCATTAGAGGAAGCCTTTTCAAGGTCATTGGGTATCTAAAGAGGCTTAAAGACTTATTTAATGTGCTCATGCACGTGCTGCGAAGGCAAACTCTTTCCTGCTTTACAGAGCTGATATGGTAGGCAGCTGTTTAGCTGGGCGCTAGGCTGCCCATTTCTGTCTCCAACCCTTCAACAATGCAGTGATTATGAGAGAGAGGACGTAGGACTCACACTACTGAGACTGAAAGGAAAGAGGTGGGCAGGAAATGGATGTTACTCATAGGAGAACATCTGCCAGCTCTTAGAGAGCTCGAACCGCTCATTCGTCATGCCCCTGTTCACGCAGCCTGCTGCGCGTCACTACGTCGTGTACGTCCTGTATCTGAGGTAAGGTACAACTTGGAAGTGCTGGTGCACAGAATGCACACACTCTGCTGGCACTGCCTTAGTACTCACACCGGCTGGCTGATATTTCTGCCTCAATATTTGGCGCACACAAACCTCCGCAGGCTGCCCCTTCATGCGGGAGGCCCTACTTTTGGGACGCTAACGTCTGGGATTTCTCTGGTATTCCTGTCAGTGTTCTTTGTGAGGGACTCTTGGGTCTGGTGTTGCTGTGCAATCCTATGGTGATTACCTATATGTGGCACACTGTAGACTGTCACTCTACACTCCGCTAGTTTACGGTTGCTCTGCTCTTCGAATGGCCATGGTCTTCGGAGGGTAGTGTTGTATGTTTGACACATCCTACCCCAGTGCTGCCGTGGATTTCCTTTGGTTGTGGTACACTCTCATGTGGTCTTTCCATACTATTCCTGTGCTAATGTTGTGCTTTAAGTAGGTGGGGTGTGCTGGAGCTAAGCCCCGTCAAAGCAAAAAAAGCATTGGCAAAGCCATTTGACCTGACATTAATGCTAAAGCATATAATGATCCCCACTGGAGGGAGTGGGCAGAGAGGGCTAGTATTATTGTGGTATTCCCATGCCACATATTTGCCACACGTTAGCCTGGTTGTGCTACAGGCATACAGATAGTAGTATTGAAAACTTGGCATGCTCTTTTCTTGTATTGTTGTGGTATTCCTATGCAAGTGTTTTTTATGTGGCACACTCGCTGGTAGTTTCATGATATTCCCATGCTATATATTTGGTGCTGCTCTTCTATGAAAATGCCACACACTAAAGTTTGCTTCGTGTATTTGAGCAGCAATATACAGCACCTTGTGCACTCTAAGATGGTACTACCATGGTAGCTGTTAGAAATGGGGTCTTTGGTTGACAGTCAGGTTGCCCCCTGTTCAAGCAAGGACCCTCACTCTAGTCAGGGTAAAAGAGAATCACCCTCAGCTAACCCCTGCTTAGCCCCTTGGTAGCTTGACAGAGCAGTAGGCTTAACTTCAGAGTGCTAGGTGTAAAGTATTTGTACCAACACACACAGTAACTTAATGAAAACACTACAAAATGACACAACACCAGTTTAGAACACTTACATTTATTGCTGTCACAAGATGGACCATCCTGGGTAGGTGAAGAATTCCGCACGGCCTGCGGAGTATGCAGAGTTTTCCCCCCTCTACTCGGAGTTCTGAAAAACTCAGCAAAGTGACGCGGAGCGGAGTTTTGTCATGCGCTCGCGCTTGCCAACGTTAAGTTGGCGAGCACAAATGAGATAAATCGCTAAGTTGGCGACCGAGATTTCTGAATGCAAGCGATTTCTGTAGGCCGGGACCACTCGCGATGAGAAAGCCGCTGCTCGCATTGAGGGAGCTGCCATTTGAGTAGAAAGTCTCCTTGAACGGCAGAAAGAAGTTAGCGCCCTCTGGCACTCCACATGATGCTGTTCGTGCTGATTTTACAGCGTGGGAGAAACTACTGGTGATAAAAATCAGCGCAAACAGCACAACTGACCCAAACTGCAGCTACTTAACTATGATGGATGGCTTTCTGCCCTTTCACAAGGAGTATATCGGCACTCGGAATACTTCCCATCAGGGACTGCTACAAAAAAAATAATCTTACGTCTGCCTACCAAGTTCTCACTGCGGCCGGCCAGCAGTCTTAAAGACATCCAAACTGATGGAAAAGGAGTACTCTTTGGCCGTGAAGGACCCCCTCTTCAGAGCAATCCCCGGGATAGTTCATTTCACTGCACAGGAGAGCTAATTTACCAGCACCTTCCTGGATTTCGCACAGTTCGGGTTCCTATTGAAAGGGTCCTTGTGCGCTCTCTCGATTTATTGACCAAGATTTATGTCTGGCCTGTCTTTAAGTACTGTGCATCATAATAACGCTGTAATAAATGACTTCATGTAGGCTTCTTCCTCCATATCAGGGATGTTCAGAATCCTTAGGTTATTCCTCCTAGCATAATTCTTCACCCTTTCTAAGTCCTCCCTCAGACCTTGATTTTGCTTAGAGAGGTGAGAGATTCCACTTGCGTTCTTGGGTATACCTTGCTTAATCTGAGCAACCTCCTCATCTAGTACTTCAGTCTGCGCTGCCCCATCATCCATTTCTGGGATAAGGCTAAACAAGATACTTGAATTCCAGATTGGTTAGCCTCAGAGACCTCAAACCTCGACTCCATCTCAGCCGTTAGGTTCTGTAATATAACTGCTAGGGACTCCTCGTGTTTTGCTTCAGCCTGAGCCCCGTTTGATCTACCACTTTTATCTGTGGAACCCTGGGGTGACATTATCCTGTTGAGGTTCCTGGGATGTCTGTTCCATCTGTTTAGGCCTCTCTGTAAGAGCCAATACCTCAAACCTGTTCCTGGTGGCTATCTGTGGGGCATACTGGGTAGCTTCATTCATAACCAGATCTAGGTCATCTACTAGGACACGTGCAACCACGTTATTCAAGCTTATCTGTTTAGTTATAGTAACTTATAAGCAGACGCGTCCTAGAGGCCGATAAACCTTTTGACTCATTTAAGATGATCATACCCTAAGTAGCACATAAAAGTCATCAACGTTAAACAATACAAATCTTTAGAGAGTCAGTAAAGAATGCACCATGACCTATTTGGCCACGAATAACCACACCTTTTAATTTCGTGTAAAATATTTATTTCGCCAAATTAACAACGCTAAAGTCATGTAAATTAATCTAAAAACTAAATGGTACAAATAGAGAAACAACACATGTTGTCCAAAACGTCTGAAGAGTCTTAATTTAAACAAAGCAACTAATAAGCATGTTGGGCCTCATGCAAAAGTTTTATTAGCACACATTTAGGAAACATCTAGTTATGGCGCTATCAAAAACAGCAGTTGGTACCTGAAAAACAAAAGACAAACAACAATGCACAGTTTATTCATATTACCTATCCTTAAGGACCAGCAAAACAGTCTAAGCTTCAGTAGGACATCAGCATCAGGACAGAGGAATATGGGAAAGGGAGGACGGTTAAGAATTTGGACTCTAAGTTCTCTGAACCATCAAGTTAATTATCTAAGGTAGGCAACAAAGCACTACAGACTTTAGCGCTAAAGTAAGCACCAGCATCATTGCATGGAGCATAGGAAATAACTCAAAATAATAAATTACATCAGAACATCAGTAGACAGGCTGGCGAGTGTCAAAGTGACAGAAAGTCAAAATGGCTGGTTGTCATAGATTGACATAGGAATAGTGGCTGACCTCCGAACTCCAAATTTAGAGCCGTTAAATTAAATCTATCTCACGTTGTCATTGGTCAGTGGCATCGTGTGATGAAGATTGTCCAATTACAGATTTCATACACATCAGAAAAATATGTTAGACAGACATCCGCTTGTCAATAATTGATTCTTCTCCATTTGCGTACATCCAGTCGATACAATAAGAATCAACTTGTGGAACCTTCTGTCCACTATCAGTGGGAGCATTTCCAATATGCTTCGAGTCAACCATTACAGTGATGTAGAAACAATTTTTAGGTTACACAGATTTCCTCAAAAGAAATACATTTCATTAATACAATCATGGAACAAGTTTGAGATTTAAACAAAAGAGGTTGTTATGCACTGGACATGAGATCATTCTACTAATGTTACAACTTTCTAACACTGTGGCAGACATTCACCTTCAGCTGTGGCCTTGCTTACTTGAGGCCCTATAGTTTGCACAATAAATGCTCATATTATTCTGCCATTAATATAACAGAGCAATGCATTTTAAACAAATAGAAAATCCCAAAACAATATTAGTACATTATTTCTGAAAGACCATATACGATGATGGTGGTCAGTCAAATAGTCATCTTATGTCTCACCTATTACTTTCAACATTAATACATCTTATATATTAAATCAAATACAGGAATGCATGTAAACATTATTAATGTTAATTTTAGCGCTCACACTGTGCAAGGGCTTAATCAAGTTTTCCAGGGCTCAAAGACAGAGACTGTTTTAGGCCTTACCCCAGAATTATTAAAGGAGTGAGAGCAAAGCACGTATCTTGTCTTTCCGCCTGCCCTGTGTCCACTCTTATCCATAGATATTGGGTATTGGTGTTGATAACGCTTCTGGTCGTGTTGGTGGTGAGACCTTCCTACCATATCCAATGCCTCACTTCTCCTCTGTGCTGCTCCTACACTTCCTCCCCCACAGGCCAGGGGCTGCTGCTGCGATACATCCTTGCCACTTGGGCAAGGGTGAGCCACCCGAGTCCTCCACTGCTCCTCGGGCTTCTTCGTAAAACTTGTGCTGACTCTCCCTTTCGGGACCCGAGCAAGGAGTGTCCTGCTATACTGAAACTCCCATGGGGCTTGCTCCCAGCAAGGGAATCCGGTGCTGGCCGCTGGTGAAAAAGAATATAATGCGCTAGATTTTAAAGGCAATAAAAAACAGAAAACTACATGCAGGATGGTCTTCCCTCAGCAGGCACAGGGCCAGCGCAGGGCCTGGGATGTTCACACCAAGTCATGCTTTCCTTCCCCGGGAGCCCGGAGCCACCTAGTGCCTGGCTGCCATGTTCCTCATCCTAATAGGAGTGCTCCATAAATTGGGGGCTAAAGCACAACAAAAATTCCTGGCGATGTTGGGCATTGTGTGGAACAATCAGATATAGAATGATCGTACCCTGGAGGAACCAGATGCGCTGATCGACTCCATAAAGAAATACACTAATCCCTGAGGCTTTTTCACTTCTTTTTTTCTGCCCTAGAGTGGTCTCTTGGGGGTGCCGGTGTGGTGTGACGTCGGGTTAGGGTGTTCCGGAGGTTCCGGGGGAGGGTGGTTCCACATTGTGTGTTTTTATATATAGTTCTGTTTTCACTAATCCCTCCTGGGAGGTGGCCCACAGGCATTAGCAATGCCAATCAGCAGAGGGAGGGTTCCACAATGGGGGTTCTGGGAAGGGGCACTGGGTGGGAAGCAGTGGAGAAAAAAACCCCAAAAATAAGTCCTTAGGGTCACCTAACTGTTCTCCCTTAGATGTTCACACTCTTATAAATCACTCTACGGAAAGAAGGGATGGAGATCTTTACATTCTAAATGGCGTAGATGAAGAGATATGTTTTCTAACTTGGAATGTCAACGGCCTCAGGTCAAGGGGGGATCGAAGATTGATACTCTGGTATCTTGAAGAGAGCATGGCCCATGTAATGAATCTGCAGGAGACTCATTTAACAGCAATGCAGGATAGAGCTCCCAATTCTAAATGTAGGTGGATTGAGAACAATGTAGCCGCAGATCAGGTAGGGTTTTGTAAAGGGGTCGCTATCATGCTGAGGAAAGTCTCGGGGTGGAGATTCTGTCTTCCAAAACGGATAGCACAGGTAGATGTGTTGTGGGGGGTTTGAGATGTCTAGATTGTTAATTTATTTGTGCGGTCCTTTATGGCCCCAACATTGATGACTCCACCTATCACTCAACCCCGGAATGCAATCTGATGGAGGCCTCACTATCAGTATTCTTTGGGCCACTAGGAGAGACTGTGTCAGTACACCTAAGACAAGGCAGGCACTAACAAGTATGTTGCAAGATTTGGAGATGGTGGATGTGTGGTGTCATAAAATGAGCCAAATGAGAGCATACCCGGTCCATAGTAAGAAATATGGCTATTTTTCTAGGCTGGATTATTTCTTCTTAGATATTAATATAATAGACAGAATCCGAGGAATCACTCATCTTCCTGGGCATATTTCAAATCATGTGGCCATGAGTATGATCTTTCTGTGTCCTGTCCGTAGGCAGAATACTAGGTGGACGGTTAATCACACCATTCTGTTGGAGGCAGAAATAGTTGAGGCCCAGAAAAAGGCCAGTGATTATTTTTTTCACAGATAGTATATGGACAGCACCCGCTATAGTCCGGGACACTTTTAAAGCTTTTATACGCAGGCTGCTGCAAAGTTTGGTGTATTCTGGGAATATATTAAAGAAGCTGGACCGTATAGTTCTGGAGCAAGACATTGGAGCATTGGAGGCCACAGGAGAGAGATCAGGCACACTTCTGGCCTGGAAAGCTAGATCAGATAGATTGAGGAATAATATTAGGAAGTTAATCATTAACCCACAAGGGGGCAGCTCTAAAAAGGCAGTGGAGATGCAGGAGCACCTGGTTGCTATGTTCTCTATATAATAAAGGGAGGAGGTCAGCCCAGATGTGAATAATTTTAGAGGGTGGCTGCAGGTCAGAGGCCTGGGCCTTAAGGAGCTGGGAAGGGAGTTCCTTTCCTCGAAGCACAGATTACAGAGGTTGAAATCTGGGAGCACTTGAGCCGTGCCAAGAATAAGAAGGCAGAAGAGCTGGATGCCATCCCCTTTGAACTGTATAAGATGCTAAAGGAAGTGGTAGTATCGACATGGGGAAATTTGTTTAACTCTGTCTGTTTTGAGAATGGCTAGATTCCGCAGTCATGGAGATAAGCCAAGTTAGTGCTGTTATTGAAACCTGCTAAAGACCCAAAGAAGTCAGATTAATACAGGCCAATTTCCTCTTAAATTCTGACTCTAAAGTACTCTCCAGTATCCTCGCCGGTAGGCTGGCCAAGATAGCCCGAACTAATTCACCCTGACCAGAAGAGCTTTGTTCCTAAGTATCAAATTCAAGAGCTTACGCAAGAATTCATTTGCTGTATTGATTTGGCTACTGTTCATTCGGTCCCTCTGGCAGTTACCACGATAGACGCCACTAAGGCCCTTGACAAGGTCTGCTGGGTGTACCTTTGGGAGATTTTGGAGGTTTTAATCTTCATGACATGTTTTATTTCAACCCTGCAGAGACTAAATGCAATTTCCGCAGCTAGAATCCTATTTAATGGAGTTTTAACGGAGAGTTTTAGGCTCTATTGTGGCACGAGGCAGGGGTGCCCTCTCTCCCCCATTTTTGTTTGATGTCTGTTTTGAACCTGTTGCTCAACTATTTAGAAATGACCATCAGGCAATCCCTGTTGCTATGCAACAATTAAAGATTAAGATTGCACTTTGTGCTGACAACCTTACGCTAAGACCTTGATCAGACCATCCCCAGCATAGGAAAATTAGGAGAGTTTGGCGCATTTGAATTTGTGTTGGAATATTGACAATTGGGAAAGTGAAGTGACTGACATTAAAAATCTGGGTATTTCCATGGGTGAGTCATAGGCTTATAATTTGGGGAGGGTGTCAAAGGAGATAGATCGACTCCTTATTAGGTAGAGAAATCTGCCACTGACAATTTACAGTGGGGTTAATCTGACCAAAATGTTGATTCTTCCTAAAGTGAGATATCTTTTTAATTGTATACCACTTATGTTCCCTAAAAAAGACGTTGTTAAAATACAAGGGAAAATATTAAGTTTTATTTGAGGTAGCAGTGGTGCCACGCTGTCCGGGAAAAACTGGGAAGGAGGTTGAAGAAAGGGGGATCTATACTGCCTAGCTTTTCAGTTTAAGAATTGCAGGATGCTGCTTGGGACACCGGATAGCTCTTTCTGAAATGCCTCAGGCCTTTATAAATTCGGGGCACCAAAGTTTCTCAAAAAAGTCTGTCTGAAAGTCCTGAAAGGGGCACTTAGCCTTTGGTACAGAGTAAGCAAAGAGTCTGGGAATTAGTTACTATTCAGAATTTGTCCCGGTGTGGGATTCCCCAGGTGCCCCGGAGTGTTTCTTAGATGGACTGAGCCACCCCCTGAGGAAGGCTGAGATAATTAGTTAGTGTGGATCTCTTCACAGTGCAAGGGTGAAGAGTGCTGAAGGGGAAGACCGGTGGATCCCTATCCAGATTCAAATACCTGCAGCTGTCCTCCTGGTACGCAAGTGTCAGGCAGGAGTTTAGTGGAGACTGGGAAGTTGAATCATTTATGCAGGACCTGCACCCTATTAACAAGGAGGTATCTATATGGTACTGGAATCTCTTGGACGCAGAGGATAAAACCCTGGTGGCACCGGGCGGGTAATGGGAGGGGATGTTACACAAACCTGCTCTCTCACACCTGTGGTGAGAATCTTTGCAATTGTTTTATTCTAGGGTCAAGCCGGCCAATCTAAATAGGAATCATTTGTTCACCATCAATGGACTATATTGGATCCCCCCCAAAGGACAGAAAAATTCATACAATATCAAGTCCCAAGATGCCAACGATGTCAGTCAGAAGCCAAAGATGAACATATGTTTGTACTTGTCCCTTGATCACTGGTTATTGGCACACAGTGGATAAGATCATTGTCGAAATCCTGGGACACAAAATCAAGCTGAGCTTGCCACTGGTGTTACTGCGAGAAGATATTAAGACAAGCAACCTCCTGAGAAGGCCCCAAGGGGCCCTTTTGTTCTACCTGGAGCTGTTGGCCAGAAAAGAGATTTGCATACATTGGTCAGACTCAGCGGTTCTGCCCCCCCCCCACTGGTCTAGCTCTGGGTGCTCCCCTGCCAGGGTGCAGGGTATATGTGCTGATTATCTGGGGTGGAGTGGTTTGTCAGAGCCGGGAAGCTAAGCTGTCCTATGATTCTAACTAAGCATCCAAAATAAATGAGTTCTCCAACCCGGCTTGGCATGGCTGGGCCACTGCTAATGCTCCAGGTGTGGGGCTGGCTCTTGTGACATCACCTGAGATTCCAGCAGCTATGGTGATATGAGGACAAAAAAAGAATAAGCTTGTTTTAAGCCAGTGTTTTCTTTATGTTGTTAATTGTCCAACAGTTCCCCCACATCAATAATGTTTTGTAATTTTTTTAAAAAAATGCCGAAACAAAAGAAGTATTGAAAAAAGCCAGAAGGTGTGCCTCAATGTACACCTTTTGGCTTTGCCAATACATGTTTTGTTTTGAAAATCAAATCGTCATCCTTTATGCTTAGAAAGCCCATCGAGTGACACTGTAGGTCAGATGGGATATTTTGAAGGCGTGTGGTTTGGCATTTAGGTAGCACACACCTAGCTAGAGAGCGACAAATCACAGTGGTAGGAATAATTGGGGACTGTGCCTGTGGGTGATGAGTAGGGAAAATAACATCTTGTGTTGTTTTGCCCTGAAACCGGGGAGCAGAGAAGTTTATTATTAGTGGGTAACTGACTGTCTTCCACAACTTCTGTAGCCTCTGAGAGGTGCCCACATGCCAGGAACTCACGTATTTTCCTATACCCTTGTTCCTCCTCTGGCTAGCGTGCTGAAGTCATTTGGTTACTCTATGGCTCCTCACTGGTCCATCCTTGTCACCTCAGGTCATGAAGACATACCACATGTACCACGCGGAGAGCATCAGCGCCGAGAGCAAGCTGAAGGATGCGGAGAAGCAGGAGGAGAAGCAGTTCAGCAAGTCGGGTGACATCAATGTGAACCTGCTGCGGCATGAGGACCGGCCACAGCGGCGCAGCTCCGTCAAGAAGATCGAGAAGATGAAGGAGAAGGTATGTTCCTGTCGCACCCACACCACCACGACTACCAAGGTAGAGGGGTAATGCAAAATGGTGGAAACAGCCTGCAAAAAGTTCCACTAAGATTGTGCCAGATTTCAGAAAAACCTAGAACTTAGGCTTTATAGGGGCACCCCTTGAGGAGCAGGGTCACACTTCACCGATGGAGCTGCAGACCTGTGGGATGCCCTGGTTTGGGGGTTCAGTCATTAACTTGGTGTCTTCTTGTTTTTCTTTTCCAGCGGCAAGCCAAATATTCTGAAAATAAGCTGAAGTGCACCAAAGCGCGCAATGACTACCTTCTGAACCTGGCAGCCACCAATGCAGCAGTCGGTAAATACTACATCCACGACGTCTCCGACCTGATTGACGTAAGTGACTTATGCACGCCTAGACCTCTTAAGTTTGGTAGTGGTGAATGTCATGTTGAGTTTTGTGGCTAGCGCTTCTGTCGCCTCGGACTGTTTCAAAGGGCTATAGTGTAACAAGGTTACAGAAGGTTATTACTGAGGGAGGAAGCAAAAGATAAAGATGAAAAGACAGGGAATTTAAATGAGAGAAAAAGAACAATAGGGAAATGAAGCATGTTACACTGATGCACCAGAGCTATTTCCAACTACTGAAAGGGGATCGTTTTCACCCTATAATAAATATGTACATGGGGTGTTCAACATAGGCCCAGCAGGGCTGGATCCATGTAAGATTTTAGGATCATGGCTATTTAAATTAATTCCATTTAGAGTCATTGTATTTAAAGGGGTATCTAAGAATCTTGCATGCATGCAGCACTCCTGGATCTATGCTGGATCTATTATATGGCTCTGGACACTGAATTGTTACTTGATTCTTGAATAATAGTATAACTGTTCCTGGATTCACTAGAAGACATGGCATCAACTATGCAGGATTCATGGCTGGGATGACCTTGCTTGGACTTTAATATCTTGTCATATTCAAATGTTATGATGCATATCACTCTTTGTTAAAAATCAGTTGTTAAAAAGGGGTATTTTACGATTAGGAGCGGGCTGTGTAGGAAGAGTCGTGCAAAGTGTGAGCAAATTGCCGGGATGGGATTTGGGAAGGACAGAAGTGTTGATTGGGTAGACTGGGCAGGCACTTCTATAATGTTTTAATTTTTTTTACATTTTGGGCCTCCCAGGCAGACCCTAACTTCTTGGCCTTTGCCTTCAAACAAGTAACCTGCTTCGTCTATTTTAATTGGTATATTTAACATTTTTGTAAGTCAGATATTCACTGTGCACAAATTCTGAAAACTACTTAAAAGACAGATTCTAAATCTTAGCCCAAGACCAAAGATTTCTCACTTGTTTTTGAGAAACACCTATAACGTGAGCTGAGAAGCAGCTCTGTCACAGTGCGGGCAATGTCTTAGTGCCAGTAGTGAAAACAACACCACATGTGCACTATAAGTAACAGATGCACCCCTTTGTATGTCAGCTGTGAGTGTGCATTTAACTGTTTTGCACAGCTGCGGAGTTGTGAACTATTTCAGATAGCGTGTTTTGTTCTACCTGTAGCCATTCAGTTGGGTACCAATAAACATCTGTTATTTTAGCACCAGATACCCTTCAGGATGGACGTGCGATTTCCAAATACATGTTTAACTAAAAAGCTAAAAGGGTTTTGGCATTGTGTTTGTGTAACCAACTTAAAACTTTGTGTAGGTTGCATTTTCTATTTAAAAGATATTTTCGAAACTCTGGATAGGAATGCCTTGAAATTTCATCATATAGGAATTAAAAGCAAATAAAAACAATAGCCACATTGGGTTTTATTTTATATGCTCTAAAGGTGACATTTATAACATTGTCATTGAGTCATAAGCATCTACTTTTCTAAGAAGGAATGATAGCTCTTGCCATTCTTCGAAGCATTCCCTGGTCAGAGCTTTCCCAGCCTTTCCACCCAGCATCGAGGACTCGTACCATTTGCCTCTTCGGAAGGAAAGGGTATCCTTTCACCACAGGAGATGCAAAAAAATGTACCTAATGGGGGGTATTTTTCATGTGATCCTAGTGAGTGAACTGGACTTGCATTAAGAGAGTTTTGGACTGACAGGTTAAGCAATTTCAGTGATGCTCAGAACTCTGGAGTACCTTATGCCTTAAAGTAGTTAGCTAATGCTGGAACTAATGTCATAGTGCAGTGCATACAGGGTGTGGGAACTTTAGTGTGCTTTGTTAGAGGGCCTTTCAAGTCATAACTGAGGAACCCCTGTAAGAAATCACTTTCCTGCCACTGAACTGCTTGGGACTGAGAAGAGATAAAGAAAGGGTCTCCTGTTGATGGGATTGCCCCTCACTGGAGAAGGACTAAGGAGAAGTGATTACTACTTCTTGAAACAGTGGACCAGAAAGGTTTCCTTTGGGACCAGGGAAGCTAGCCTCTTGTTGTTCTACGAAGAGAGGTGGGTCTCCGACTTGACCTGAAGTGGTCTGCTTGCCGTTGAACCTTTCATTCCATAAATTATGGAAAAACACCACTTAAAGATTAGCAGGTTGTTCTTCAATCTTTGTGATTAATCCTCAACCTCTCCCTTCTTCTGCTGTCTTAGCTCCGTGACTTACTAACATATTGATGTTGTATCTCAAGCCGCCAATAGCAAATATAACAGCAATGGAAGCACTCCCTTGTAAGGGCGGAGCCACAGCTTTCAAAGGGATCGTAACTGCTGAGGAGGAAAGGTGCACACCTCTCACCATCACTAATGCTATGATGAGTCACAGAAACAAGGCAATGTTGATGTTCAGTTTGGTCCAGATTGGACTTCTCAAGGAGCTTCCATAGTAGGATGGGCAGTAATCTGTTGCTCAGCTTCTGTTGCACATCCCGCTTCATGGCTTCCAACTGGGGAACCAGAACCTTGTAGACTTGAGTGAGTGACACTCCCGGGTGAGCTGTGCACTATACAAATACCCATGGCATAACATAACGTCCTAGCTCCTATTGGGCAGCTATAATTGGTGGAGCACCCCTCAGTTTATTGGTGGTGTGTGCACTGGATGGCATCCTCTAATAACTGCTTGTAGAAGCTCTTTACCTTGGCTCTTCGATGCAGTTTGCAACATAGAGGTGGTTGTTGTACGGCTTGTGGCTGCTAGAAGATGGCCGTATGGTGCAATATGTGTCAGAGTCGTAGGACTGTTCTTGGAGAAGAACAACTACAGATTTCACTTTGTATTGTAATTTCATTTTTATAGCGCATATATTGCAGTGCTTTCTATTCTGTTGTTTTCTATGCTGCATTTGGACTTTTCACAAATGACACCCACCTCCTAGGACTGGGTTACGGCTGTTATTGGCTTAGGTGTATGTGTGGTACAGAGAGCTCAAGCTGTCACGAGCAGTGCTTGAAATGGAGAGAAACACTACACTTTGAGAGAACCTACAAATTGGGTTAGGAAGTCGTCGTCAGAAAGGGGATAGAATCATGAGAAGTGAAGCCATGAACAACCAAGTCAATGGTAGTCAACCTGTGTGTTATTTTGTACAAACTGTGACCCCCCCCCCAGGAAAATGTGATAGTAAATCTGTTAAGGGTTTGTTAACTGGACACACCCTTTAGTATAACTTGTGGGTAATGAACCAGCTGCAGAGACCTTTCTCTTTTTTACATGTTCCCTGTTCACTTTTTTGAATCGCCCAGAAATAAATTAGAGGGTTAATGTCCCTGCCGCAAACTGCTGCATGTAACCTGTAGACTACAGGTTTGTATTTTATGTACAATAACTCAGTAGACTAATGATTTGGTTGTCAAGCTCTTTGTGTAACCTACATGTCTCAATTTACACTCCTGGTGAAATAGTTCAGTGAGTAATGCACCCACTCCAAATAGCTGCATAAAACCTACTAGAAAGTATAATATTTATCTTATATTAGCAAAATAGAAAGGTCTGGGCTAACACCACACCTAAAGACGGGGCATGCAATAGAGAAAGATATAGGAATAATTGCCACATACCATGTACCTACCGTGTGTCAGTCTTACATAATACATCTGGGAAGTTGACTGTCCATTATACCCAAAACCTTGGGGCCACCTTGAGCATATGTCTTTTTTCCACCCCTCACAGTTTACTTAGCAGTACTTGTTACGTCTTCCAAATATTACTATGCACGCCTTGGAAAAGTTGAAATTATTGCAACGATCATTACCTTTTCTACTTTGAGTGTCAGCTTTCTCTTGTTGTGTAGTGTCTTTAATTTTGTATTTTTATTTTCATATTCATGTTTGATTTTTTGGAAACGACACATGCGTACATACCCGTGCAGGCATCACAACGCGGCCACCACTTTGGTTTTTAAATTTACCATTCCAAGATGGCAGATGCCAATCTTGAAGTTACAAGTTTAACAAAGAAAAAGAGTTAAATGTTAGCGAAAGCACATTTTGAGAAAGGAGTGAACAAATTCCAGCTGACAGGCCCTCTAATATTAATAATAATAAAATAAGTGATGGGGAGGTTTGAGGTAGTAGTAGTGCAGGCTGTGGTGGGGGGAGGTAAACTCCACTGAGCGGCAAGAGCAATGGTGGGATGATGCCTTAAGGGCAAGGCGAATTTCCCACTGCTGCAGCAGATTGATGTGAAATGTTTGCTCATTTGGAGACCAGAGGTCTCTGATCTCCAGATGGGCATCACACGCAAAAGTGGAGGCATCTGACAACACTGTTGCAACTGCTACTGGTGGGCCAAAGGACTTCCCAAATGACAGGCTCTCCTTTAAAAACTGTTTAAGGAAGTCCGCCGCAGCATCTGATGATGTTTGTCAGATCACACCTGTGGTGGGACTATTGCAGGTATCGGCCCCACTGGAGAGCCCTCATATACCAGCATGCATGAGTGACCAACAGAATGCAGGAAGCCAAAAGACCTAGCTAGTGGGACTCCAGCTCCCTTTGAACTATCAGAATCATATCCCAAATGCCGTGTGGAGAGGAGGGAAGGCTTTTAAAGATGTCATATCCAGTATTGCTCCGTGATGAAGAGGTAGGAAGTGGCCTCCTGTTGAATTTCAGTAGATTGCTGCAGAAGTCCAAGTGGAACTGGAGGAATGTTGTGGCTTGGAACATGAAAAAGTCTCCACTACCAGTGTTTCTTGTGAGTTAGGGGTTGACAGAAACTCCTGGTCACCTGGTGCCTGCTTATAGCAGCAAGCAGTTAGCCCGTTCACCACTAGTGCATAAGTGTACGTGTTCTAGGCCACCTGATGGAATAAGTAAGAGCCTCGTTAAAGGGGAGCAATGGTTTTGAGGATGCTTCAGCCCCAAGCGTCACAAGCAGACCTCGTGGGGATCTGAAATGAACATCTGTCCATGACATGAGAGGCCGGGGTTAAACTAGGAGCATTGTAAAAAGGATGGGATTTTGTATGAAAATCTAATGGAGAGCAGCGCCTGATGCACATTGAAGGGTTTTGTAAAAAAGGGAGACTGATGTCAGGGCACTGAGGTGGTGTTATATGGCTAGCTTGACGCCACATCTGTGCAGCAAATTGTGTTGAGATGGAGCTCATACCACCTACAGAGGGGAACTATTGCAAAATATTCAGATCCAGTCTGGTGCCTGGTGTTATTCGAAAAGTGAGTAATCTGCAGGTAGATAGAGTATCTACCAGAAAGATCATTGCTGTATGTAAGTAACTTTTTATTTGCCCCAGGGTTGGAATGTGTGCGCACAGTCATACCTACTTCAAAGCTAGCATCAACTTCTGGGCTTGCCTCTAACTGAGTGATCATCTTTAGCAGCATTGCTGAGGTCATTAGGACATCACAGGTCTATGCTATGTTGTTTTTTTCTGGCACATTGTTGCGCTACATGACATGTTCTGTTTTTTTCTTGTCTGCAGTGCTGTGACCTGGGATTCCATGCCAGCCTGGCTCGAACCTTCAGGACGTACCTGTCTGCTGAATATAACCTCGAGACGTCGCGCCACGAAGGCCTGGACATCATAGAGAATGCTGTGGACAACCTAGACGCCCGGAGTGACAAGCACAAAGTCATGGACTTATGCAACCAGGTCTTCTGCCCACCTCTCAAGTTTGAGTTCCAGCCTCACATGGGGGATGAGGTACATTAGACAAAGTGGTTGTTTTTATCACTTACCTACTAATACTGTCCTGTTGCTTTTATCCCCTGCGCTGTGCTCTCATTGGGCTGCCTTTTGTGATGCACACCCCTGCCGAGGTCAGAGAGGGCTGGCTAGCTAAGGATTTGTACTGGAAGCATACGCTTCCAATACAGTTACCCATGCCTAGAAACATTTCAGAAGGATCTAACACTTTGAACGTGTTCTCTGCTGTTATCACATGCTTCGATTTTGCCATTAGATTTTGAAAGGAAGCTTGTCAGGTTAACTTAGTTGATTGGGATTCGCATCAAAGCCTATGGTTGTTTGTGTTCATCTTCCCAAATAAAGCCCCAGAGATGCCTCCTTGATGCAAAGTAGCTCAAACTGCTTTAAGAGTTGAGAAAGAGGCAACTTTCCATCGCAAAACTTAGCACTCAGAAGGGAATACGAATGTGCCACTGTGTGTCATGTCACTTGGTGTCAGCGCAAAGCCTTAGTAAAACTAAGCCTCTGTGACTTAGGGCATCAGTGATGCTAAGCACTGCATTACGTGTTTTGTGCCTTCAGGAAGTTCAGATATTGAGATTAAGTTGCTCTGGTTTGCTCCTTTCTTAGGTGTGCCAAGTGAGTGCCCAGCAGCCGGTCCAGACTGAGCTGCTCATGCGCTACCACCAGCTGCAGTCCAGGCTGACCACCCTGAAGATCGAGAATGAAGAGGTGAGCACATCCCTGCCTCCCCGTGACAAACATCTTCTTGCAATGTGATGGTCAAGGGGTGTTTATGGAAAGGAGGCGATGAAGACACAGGTCTTCCCTTGCGCAACACAGCCCATGCCAGTTCAGCGTTGTCCAGTTCCCAATACGTATGCCATGTATATACTGTAAAGAGACCACCTCTGTAGGTGGGGAGCTGTTGGCTCTCCCCTACTGCGTATTTCATCTCCTGATACTGAAGATCCTTTATTTATGTTTCCTCCATTGATCGGAGTGGCCTGCTTATTGCCAGGCCAGGATACCCTCCTGGGTGAGTTGTGATCTATACAAATACATATAACATCTGCTCTGTCTTCCCCCTGGCTTTCAGGAAAATATGAAACACCTGACACCGCCATTACTAATTCATTGCAGGCCCGAATGCTTGCAAGGCTGGACAGCAGGACGCCAGGGCTGTACCTGCCACACCCCGGATCCTCGTTGTGTGACACCTGCTCCGGCGTGGACTTCCACAGAGTACTCCCACCTTAAACTTGACCTCCGTAGCCCGACACATGGTCCGGCCACACACCCACCTGCGCTGCTTTGTACGCAGGCCCCTCAAGTATCAGCGCTCCTCTCAGCAACCACGCAGATCTGAGAAATACACCCCATCCAGAGTATTCCTTCCTATCCCAGGGATCCCACACCAGACAACCCCCGGGTCCAAGAGACACGAAAACCACTAAGATAAATGTAGCTGGCTTGGTTGTTGGATCCTATGTTGTGACTGGCAGCTAATAGTTCACACACACACACAGACACACACACATCTGTAGATGGGATCAGATGCATAAAGCTTGCCGTCAGCACAGGCTGAGGTGGGGTACCGATTTTAGATAGGATCTTGGAAAGGATCTGCATTGGGCAGCCCCCTGCACACCGCTGAGGAGCCCCGGTCAACACACTACAGGTTTCCAGAGTTATAACAGTCAGGAGGTCAACTGGATATTCCGTTTGCATCAAAAATAGAATACGCATGGATGTGTGATTTGCCAGTGTTGCTTCCACTTACATCCTAGGGGTAGGACTGTCGCACCGACAGTCAGTCTAGCTGATCTGCAGGGCTCCCTCGAAGTGGGTGATCACGTTATTAACTCCTGCTCAAGAAAATATAAACCTCACTGATGCAGTCCATCTAGAGCAATCACAAGTGTGAACACTCCCAGATGTTTCACACCTACTGCAATAGTTGTAAACATCATCAAATGTCACACATTAGCAATAATCAGTGTAAAAATCCAAGATGTTACACCTACAGCAATAGATGGAAATATTCCCATATGTTAATATTCGCTTGTGTTACATCTGTTGTAATAATAAAAAAATCCAGATACATTCCACCTGCTGTAAATGTAAACATTCCCGGGTGTGTCACACCTATACTAATAAATATGAACACTTCCAGATGTGTCACACCTATACTAATAAATATAAACACTTCCAGATGTGTTACACCTATTGCAATAATCAAAGCAAACATTCACAGATTTGTTACGCCTGCAGCATGCCCAGATGTGTTATACCTATAGCAATAATACATGCACACATTCCCCAAAATCTACACATTCCCAGAAGTGCTGCACGTACAGCAGTAGCTGTAAACACTCCAGGTGTGTTACACCGAAAACAATAATCAACGTAAACATTCACAAATGCGTTACGCGTGCAGCAGTAGGTGCCATAATTTCCAGATGTATTACACAGATTGCAATAATAAATGTTAAAATTTCTAGATGTGAGAGACTTACAGAAATACAGGTAGATATTGCCCGGTATTTTGCACCAACAGCAATAATAAATGTAAATATTCCCAGATGTGTTACACATATAGAAATAATAAAGGGAAACATTTTAAGCATTCCCAGATGTCACACCTATAGCTACATCCATTGTTACCATTTCCAGATGTGGTCAGCCTGAGACACTAGTTTTAAACATTCCCAGGTGTGTTGCACTTTTGATAATACGTAATGTAAACCCTCGTAGTGTGTTACACCTACAGTGGTAATAGATGTAAACATTACATATGTGTAACACCTACATAAATATGAATGTATACGTCCCTAAATGCCTTTCATCAGCAGCAGTGATCAATGTTACCATTTCCAGATGTGCTACACCTACAGCAGTAGATGCCAGATGTGATACAGGAATAGCTATAAAAAATGTAAAGCCCTCTGGATGTGTTACGCTCATAGCAACTGATGTAGGGTTTCTCAAATGTCTTACACCTGTAGGAGTAATCAATGTAAACATTTCTAGTGCTTCTCTCTGCAGCACATGTGAACATTCCCAGATGTGTTCCACCTGCAGCAGTAGATTTAAACAACCCTAGATGCGTTAAACTTACAACAATAATTCATGTAAATATTCCAGGATGTGTTACGCCTAGAGCAGTCATAGCTGTAAACATTATATATGTGTTTTGCTTACAGAAAAAAATAAATGTATGCGTTACCATATGTGTTGCACCTGTAGCAGTAATAGATGCAGACATTTCCAGATGTGTTCCACCTACACAGTAATAAATATAAACAAATTCTCAGATGAGTTATACCCATAATAGTAAGAACAACAGCTTGCAGATATATATAAATATTTCTGGGCGTCTAAGCACTATAATGACCCAAGGAATGCTACTTGGTGACTACAAGAATGATGAAAAGGCGAGTTTATCAGCTAGAGTTTGAATCTTTGACCACAGACTAGATACAAGCCTCCCTTGTAGGCTCAATAATCTATCTAGGCACGGCTACCACCTAACCAAAGCACGTACCCCATCTTTCCTTTAACCAGCCCCTATCCTCCATCTCTGCAGGTGCGCAAAACCCTGGACGCTACGATGCAGACCATGCAGGACATGCTGACAGTGGAGGACTTCGATGTGTCAGATGCCTTCCAGCACAGCCGTTCCACAGAGTCCATCAAGTCTGCGGCCTCTGATACCTACATGAGCAAGATCAACATCGCCAAGCGGAGGGCCAACCAGCAGGAGACGGAGATGTTTTACTTCACGGTAAGAAGCTGCCTTGTGGTACTTGTAAGGCTCAGGAGGATCTTGAATTCAGAGGGTTAGCTTTGAATTAGCCTGGTGGCCTTCTGAGTAGGGAAGCCACAATCCAGGGCCAAAAAAGGGTCCTTCCTTTCCTTTTAAAGGGACGTCTAACATCAAAAGCTGGGATGTAGTGACCGATGCACAAAACTCTTTGTGCACATGAGACAAGAGAAGGTGCAAATAAAGTGCTATCTTGATATGGAATGACTGATTCAGGGGCATAGCTTCGTTGGGATGCTACACCCGTCTAATAAATTAATTTTCTGATAAATAGTTGGGTACAGGTGCTTTCAGTCGCGTATTGTGAGAGGTCTACCGGATTTCACCATGAAAATATTGGGCATTTTACAAACTACTGTGTATTCCCTCACTTTGTACCTTTACCAGTCCGAATTCCTCTCTGATTCTACTGCCCCTCAGGCCCCTCCCTAATATTTAAGCATGTATTTAAACATTATATGACAGCCTGATTGTCAGAAAATCTGAAGCTCATACCCTTCCCCCCAATCCTGTTGTCCAAGCCAGGCCCCTGTTACTGATCTTGAAGCACAAAATCTGGATCTGCATATCTTTATGGGCACGGATGTGGTGTACACTTAGGTAAGGAGTTGCCAAGAAAGTGGTAGGCAAATGGGCATTGGTACTATTGGGAAGATGTAACAAAATTATAACTTCCTCAGTATTCGTTTGGCCAATGACTTGACTCACCATAGCTGCACACCTACCTTTAGCCTTGAAAAGAGGATGGCACCAGAGCAGGAAAGTTCCTAGAATAGGCTCATGTTATTAGGGAGAGTAGGGAAGAAATGTGTCCACTTAGTAGAAAGGCCAGGAAAAGCAGGTAAATGGCTGAAAGCAAATTTCTTTTGTACGTTTCCTAATTTATTCCTTAGGACTTTATGAGTCCCCGAGAAATGGGTTACAGATAAAAGCCTATAATGCACGGATTTACTGTTGTATTTTAGTGTTTTGACAGATCGGTGGGTGTTTATAGCAGAAACACTGGGCCAGGTTAGATGAATGGCGCCTGGTGGTGTCATTTTATTTTCTCGTAAAATGATGCTGAGAATTCCACAACTCTCCTGTCAGCAGTGCGTAGGGAAATGCACCAAATGTGCCCTGACGATTAGCAAAGCCTAGCAAAACGGCATGTTTCATGTACGTTAAACGGTGACTCTTTTATCAATTAAACACCGCTATGTCTTTCTCCATAGTTAATGTGTAAAATTAATGACAGAGCGGCCTTCAAATAAGGAACTGCATGCAGAACTCTATCTACTGTCGACATTTTTTAAAATCAGTCTGGTATGTCAGGACAACAATTTTAAGAACAGGTTGTTCCTAAATCTAATTGGCCATAGTGGCATCTTGAGTCGTAAAACAATTATATTTTTATACAGATTTTTAATTCTATTTTATCTGAGCACATTTGACCACTCAAATTATAAATATGCTTTTTTTTTTTTTTTTCTTGATGGATTTTATTCCGATGTGACAAATAAAAGTGAAATGACTCCATTCATAATTAATATATTAGAGGTGTACTTGGAGTTAAATGGTCGTTTCCATGTGTATTTGTGATATTGAATTAATTATCAGTGCAAATGATACATTGTTTAAAATGCAGCGGTTATGTGGGCAAAACACCAACCTGCACATCAATTAGCACTAAAAAAATTAACCCCACCAGCCACAATCTGTGTAATCCTGCCCCAGTGGGCAAGTCCTTGAACTGTGCTGCCCACTTCATTGGAAGCCAGGAAGGGCAACCATCATGGATGATGAAGGATCTCTCCACATATCTATGAAGTGAAGTGAGTTGGGTCGGGGGTATTCGTGGTTCTTTGGAGTCTCTGTATAAGATATCATAGCACCCCTAAAAACAAAGCGTTGGGAGTCAATCCGCTATTTGTTGTGCTGGTAGGATATGGATGCCACTAGCGGTTCTATAAGATTTGGTAGTAAAGCCCGTTCCATGGGTTGAGTACTTTGATTGGTATGAAGTCTTGCAACTTGGGCCTGTGGATTTTCATCATGGGTGCCCCTCCGCTTCTGGATTTCCAGCAGAACATTTTACCATTTGGCTTTTGCTTATTGAAGAGCAACACTATAATATTGAAAATTATAGTACACTTGATGGCAGAACCTAATAGACATAACCTTTTTCATTTTTCAGTTCTTTAGTGTATTTTTGTTTGAGAAGGGGTATTTCCTTCACCATTTTTTAAAATTAGTTAGAGTGTTGCAGATGTGTGCTCTTCTGTGCCATCTTTTTGTAGAGTCCCAAAGATCTTTTCTGTATGGCGTAGTTAATAGTTTTTAAAATAATAATAAAATGTAGAGAATTAACCTTATAAACTTGTATAGACATAACATAGGAGGGGGAGGCAGTAGAGTGCGGGGGTTTTGCGGGAGCACGCAGTGAAGTCTAAGATTTGAGTGGACAAGATTTGATTATCCGTATCTTAACGTCCTGGCTTTCTTCACCTCACGCCGCAATTTGTCTCCGTTACCTTCTCTGTTCTTTTTCCTCTATGGGATACTGTGTTTTTAATTTGTATGTTTTGTTTATTATTATGGTTTGTATTTTGAATACTTCTTGCTAATTCTAAACTTGGTATTAAATTTGTGCATATTACAGATTAGTGATAAAGATAATCAAACATGCTTTAATAAAATAATGGGATTGAGTAGTTAGTGCCCAGCACAGACAGAATCCTCTTGCGGTACTCACAGAATTTAAGACCTGGTTTTGATCATAGGACAACCATGAGTGATACTGTAAGGCTTGTGGAAACGAATCGCAAATAAATGTGGAAAAGTTGTATCGCTAGCAGTGCAATAACAGGGAGTGGTGTATAGTGCTGAAACAGATAACATACAAGAGCAGAGGATGTCCTAAAAAATCTTGCAATATTTGTGGGGCCACGGAGGGAATTTCATGGACTATGATTCGGTGTGGGTGAATGTGCGAAGGGAAATACAGTGCTGTGCTCTCATATATATTGAAGTAGTGATTATACCTATTACATTGAGAGACATTTTGTGTGGTGAAATATGTTGTGTTAAATACTACTGCTTCTTTGGTGTGACACAGGGGATGGATACTGTGTTGGCGTTACTTTTCACTGATTTCTGTGGATTTTAATATCAACCTGAAGAAAATGCAATTTTTTTGTTGCCTTTGTCAAAAGCAATAACAAAAAAACACACTCACTGTACAGTATTTCTGATTTATTTAAGTGAAATCCTGGAGTAAATCCTATGGTCGTACTAGGCTGTAGAGTTCTCGCCACTGCAAGTTATACCTTTCAGATGTTGCAAAGGGCTATAGGTGTCTCATATAGAATTATATGACCTAATTGTTTTAAGCATTGTAGTGGTTTGATATTGCCGTTACCAAATCTTTTGTAAACTATAACTTGAAATATTCGAGATGAGGGCTGCTTATTTCAGCAGAACAAATAAAACAAGCATTTGCAGTGCAGTGGGTCTTGCGTTTGCTAGAGGTAGAGCTATTAGCGTTGTAAATTCGTAACTAGACTTTTCTTACCACTTAAATTGAAAATGAAAAGTAAAACGGTTGACATAAGCGAGCTGATTCAAAGCGCCATGGCCGCCTTGAGCATGAGTGCGAAGTAGGGGCACAAAAAGAAAAAGAAGTTCACCTGCAGTCCAATTTATCGGCCATCGTACAATTACCCATGTAACAGGGACAGTCTGCCAGGCGGTAACAAAACTTCCCCAAGGAGGGACAAACGTAATCCATTTACCAATGATAACATAGGATTTTTGAAAGGCAAGCCCACGAACGAGTGAAAGTGATGGGAGTGCGGTGGTCGTGGTTAAAAGCCCACAATACTTCCAACAGGTCAAAGTGGTTGCACGCTCGACCTAAAATTGAGCCAAGGCAAGCAAAGGAGATGTAAGAGACACAGTGCCAGGGTACAGCATGAATTGCCATTGTTTCGGTAGGCCGAAAAGACCTTCAGTGTCGCACAGGTTTGAAGCAGCTCTCATGAACAGCAGCGCTTGGATGTGGTAGAGCATTTTAGCTTGCTGTTTCTGTCTTTGGACACTGCTCTAATTTCTTGTCCGCATCCCACCTTGAGCAAGGGAAAGCTAACCTTGAAATGTAAACATTATTAGTATTGCAAAGGAGGCCACTTTAGACTGTGCTATCTATTGGAGGAATGCTGCTACATCAGTAACAATCCATCCAAGTTGAATTCTTAGAAAATCATGCCAATGACTGGATCCAACACGACTTAGCTAAAGCGAACATGCAAGGAGAAGTATATTTAGGGATTGGCTCATGTCATGCAACAGAAATAACTCTTTCGAATGTCTGAGTAACCTCATGGACTTGGCAAACTATGGTCACCTAAAATCCGTGAAGTTAGGTGATCAAATTTCTTTTGCACCCGGATCATTCAGGCCTCGAATAAAAACAAAGGTGCCCTTGATAATTTACAAACTCTTAATTTACAAACGCTTAAGGACTCAGAATGTTTTTTAACTGTATGTGTCTCTTCTCAATCTCTCTGTGATGATCTCTATGAGCTTTTCCTGAATAAGATCAGAAAACTCTTGCAGTCCTGTGAAGGTTCCATTGCTTCACCTCCATTGAAGAATTATTTGTGCACAACAAACTGGCCAGACGTAAATCTGGATCCCCCATTAACCCATGTCATGCCATTTTTGTAAACAAATATTGGTCCCTACGCACTTAGCTTATTGTGTAATCAGTCACAGTTACTTATGTTTGGAAGCAGATTTTAGTCAGTTCTTCATTGAAAATACCCATTGCTCATCCCAAACGTCTATCCAATTTCAGGTACATTTCCCTGTTTCCTGCCCCTACCAAACTTCTGGAGTCTTATGTTAATTAAAAAAATCTCCTCTTTTTAGAGACCTCTAACTAATATAATGCAAATCATCCAGGCTTTCAACCAGGTTTAGTACAGATTCTCACCTAGTGATTATAGTGAAGAGGTCAGACTTTGCTTGGAAGCAGGAGATTCTGCTGTCATCTTCTTACTGGATTTATTGGCAGCTTTAGACATGGTCTCCCGCTTTATCCTACTTCAGACTTAAAGATGCAGGTCTACAAAGCAGTGCTCTTAAATGGTCACGTTGTTTTCTGTTCCAGAGACCACAGACCATCTTCCTACCTCACTTTTAATTCATCCTTCTGGTGTACAAAATGGTGTCCCTTTGGGATTGGTTTTAAGTCCTACGCTTTTTAATCTATATCTTACACATTTGTCAGAAATCATTCTTCTTACATGTCATCTCCCTTTCATAAGCAGACAACACTCAGCTTATTGTTAGTTTGAAGGGAGACTTTTCACTCAAACTCAGAAACAAACATGACATGATCAAGGTTGCTGAATGGATGAATTCCAGTTCTCTGGCTGTTAATTCTTCCAAAAGTGAGGTGCTGGTTTTTTGGAGAGCTTTCAATTTGGAATTTTTATTGGTTCCTGCCTTGCTTGGCTCTTCTTCTATTCTGACTTTCTCTGCAAGAAATCTGGGTCTCATTTTTTATACCAACCTAACTTTTCAGGAACAAATCCCCAAGACTGTGTACTTGTTTCTTTCTCTTGAAGAGCTTACAGAATTAGGCTTACCTCTTTCGCCTAATGTTTCTGGACAACCCTAGCCAAGCATCTAGTCAATCAAGACTGGGTTTTTAAAACCTTATATACCACTGTCTGCCCCAACAATACTTACATAAGCTCCAAGCAATGCAGAATGCCGCCGCCCACCTACTCTTAGGCCTAAACAAATTTGAGTCTACCCCCAGCTCTTATACAAACACCATTGACTCCCTGTGTAGAAAAGTGTTTTTTTAAAGCTCTATGCTTTTGTTATCGAGCTACTACGCATCAGGGATCTGACTATATTAAGAGTATGATTTACCGCTATGCTCCATCGCATGCTCTTAAGTCAGCTTCTGCTGCCACATTGTTGTTCCTCCAATCAGGAAAACATCAACTGGCTAAAGATGCTTCCAGTTGCTTACTTCCACACTTTGGACCAAGATGCCCATATCTCGCCAGTCTATGACACCTTGTTTGCCCTTAAGAAAACATCTGAATGTATAGCTCTTTAATCTATAACGTCCTCGTCTGATTGTATTTTTGTGATTCTATTGTAGTACTAGGATATCAACTGGGATACCATTACGATTTTTTTAAATCTCAGTCGAACGAATCTTTTAATGAATCCCTGCATTCCCTTGACTATTGGACAGCATTTTATAATGTAGATCACAAGATCCTGTTGTGCTGCCTGCAGTCAGTAGGAGCAGCACGTGCAAATCGTTGATCTCATCTTAAACTAAGTGGCTCCAGAAACAGAGTTTGGGTCATTATCTGTCATGTTGTCTCTCCCATTTCACATCTTCCCAAGTGTTAACTCTATGATGGTCTTTTCCAATATTTTTTATCATCTTCCCTACTCAAAACAATGCAGAAGCCAGAATGCATCTTTATATGCAAAAGCTTACTCCTTTTTAGCTTAACTAACAGAGCAACTTTATAGCCATGGAATAATGTCTCCGAGACATCCAGATACGGATGGGAGGTGCTTCGATAAAAACACATGATCGAAGACAGCCCTCCAGACACTGAATACAAACCTCTCAATTCAGGCAGCTGTACAGCCTTTATCCATCCCTCCCGTCCACGCTAAGATGCAGAGCCACCTCAAATTAAACAAGAAGACCTCTAGGTGTGCTTTCCAAACAAAGCAACTCTAGAAATGCATTAATCAACAGCCGTATGGATTACTTTACAACTATGCCTGTTAATCTCACTGTCAAACCCATTGATTGTCTCCAACGACACTAGAGCCGTAAGACCAGCATCCATCTTAATGCCACGGGGACATACTCCACTGCACCACTCTGGACAAGTCAATAGATGCACTGGCTTACAGTACAATCCTTCATTGGCCTCATGCATTGGAACCCATCCAGCTGAGCCTCAACAGACCTAAAGAAGTTACACTGTAGACCCAACGGTGAAGAATGGAGATTCACTTAAAACTCTGTCCACCTCCCACAAGAAGGCTTGATCTCCTCTTGCAAGAGTGAGTGGAGAATCTCTGTTGCAGGAGTGACACAATTGGTGCTTAATTTTTACAAGGGGATCATGGGGTGAGCACCAGCACTACGTTTAAGGAGGCGGGTTATGATATTTCATGGTCAGACTTTGGCCCATAGCAAGAGAGAAAAGGGCAGAAAGGAGAAATAAGGAGGAAGTGAGAAATAGTAAAACAGCGACAAATGTAGACCGCAGGGAAGAAAAGGAGCCCGCAAGAGTGTAGAGCATGGAAGAAAGAGGAATGAGGGGGATTCAAGATCAGTCAGTCTTGGTATTTGGCACCCCAAGCATTCAGCGGCTGCAGACTCCCAAGAAAAACTTTGTGTCCTTGGATTGGAACTAAGGCACTGGGTACTATAGACTTCCCCCGACTACTGTGCATCGATTGATACGCTGCATGGAGCAAATGGATGCAAACTGGATCTACTATGCATTGGCTGTATCTGGATGTATATTAATTTATCTGTTAATCCATTCAACGTGAGGCACTATACAAAATATGTAAGTAAACAAAAGTTTTTGCAATTAATGCCTCCTTCTTATGACTTGAACACAGATTGTTTGGAATTGACTGCATGCATCACTAAAAGAAACCTTTACCAATGTGGAACGAGGAATTTCTGTTGCCATAAAACTGTACAGCAGACCCTTGATGTTGTTTTTTGCAGCAGCTAAGGCAAAGCTTTGTGTGGTTTTTCTTCTTTTCGAAGGCACTTCCCTATATTGAGCCACTTTATGTTTTCGTCTAGAAATTCAAAGAGTACCTGAATGGCAGTAACTTGATCACAAAGCTGCAGGCCAAGCACGACGTCCTGAAGCAGACCCTTGGAGAAGGTGAGTTGTGGCCATGTCAAGTGGTACGCCTGCAAGGTGAATGGCCAACCAAGTTAAATGTCTGAGAATGGTAGCCCTTTCAAATAAGCATTAGCAAAGCCAATAGGTTTCGACTTTGCTTTTTGCACACGGAACCATACCCGCACACTGCTCTGGTCTGCACTGACTTCCGAAAGGGCATTCTGACCCAATATCTATTTACTTTATTTTCCACTCACAAGCCTTTTAGGGGGGGGGGGGGCATGACTTCCTCGGTAGGTTTCTAGGAACCCTACACTGTGACTTCCCAGACACGTGCAGCAAAAGGCAGCCATGTCAGGCAGGCAACGGCAAGCCTCTGTTTAATAGGAACCCTATTTTTTTATCTTCTTGGGACAATACTAGTCATCCCTTCTGACATAAAGAAACACGCTGGGACTTCAGGTTTTGAGTGCAAAAAATATGTAACCAAAATTGCAGGCATGGAAATAAAGAGAGGGCACAAACCCTTCATGCCACTTTGCAAAGGAGGGTACTTGTCCTGTTTAAGGAAGCACTGTACGTATTTCACAGAACACAGCGTGCAAATAAATACAAAATGCGCACCCGTATGATCACTGGTGGGCCAGAAACAATTGGGTGATAATTTGAAAGTATTTAATTTAGATTTGATTAGGAACCGCCCTGTATGGCGGTGTATTTTACTTAATGTGCCTCATCAGCAAGATATTGTTTTGCTCTATACAAGAGAGTTTCCACTATCCGCCAGCGTGGGACAGGGAAGGCGGGGGTTGTGTCATCAGAAAAGTTGTTTTCCTCTTCCTTAAGTCAAAAAAAAATAAGAACAATGGGGTGGGGAAGAGGGAGCATCAGCAGCCGAGCCCCTCCAGACAGAGAAATTATCAAAATGAAGGCGAGCTCAGAAAGCAAAAACAGATTCAAGTTTGTCTGCACTTGTCGATCTCTGTGTGCCTCCTAGTGGCCGACAGGGGCTGAGAGTGGCCGATGCGCCCTGCGCTGACAGCAAGGGGCGTGTCTGCAGGCCGGAGTGGCACGGGGAGTGGTGAACAAGGAAGAAGGCCATGCAAACACAGAACAGCAATAGGGGCAAAAACAGGCTAGGGTGGCTGCAGCGTGCACCTCGTGGGCAGATGTGCCAAGGTGAAGAGATTGTAGGGCGCTATTGTGTTGTCTGTAACACACAGTCAAAGGGCAGGTATCGGTATCCTTTGCAGAGACAATCAATAGAAGTAAATAGGCGCTCCGAAGGGCTCTATGTGACTAATAGGGCTTTCCAAAAAAGGCAGCTGGACAAGCAGTGTGGAAGAACTGGGTGATGACGGACTACATACAAGAGTCCCTGTGCAAACTGTGAAGTAAAAGTTGTGGTAAGGTGGATAGTCTCTTCTGCTGCGCCAGGGCTGAGAGGTGTTTATTTCCCCACAAGGAGCTTCCCTTGTATGGAGTGCAAGCATGGAATGAAAAAAAAATACATCAGGAGCACGAAGCTTGTAGCCACTCACCGCCAACCGGAAAGGGTACTTGGTCCAAACTCCAAGGAAGAGACGAAGCCGAGGAATGAAGAGAGGAAGTGGAGCCAGGTGACTTTAGAGGCTGCTGTTGACCAATGAGAAGCAAGAAAGGGAGAGTGATCGGGGAAGCCTACCAATGTAAATAATGGGAAGGCCGTGTGAAGGCTCTGAGCCTATTTTAAGATTTTCTTTTTCCTAGTACGAACGATTTCGCCTCAGAGAAAGCGCTGTGCAGGCGAAACCAAAAAACTACAAGTTGAGCTGATTACAAACAGTGTGAATGGCTAGCTGTCTTTTTATGGGTCTTTTGGAACAGAGAAACATATTTAGAAGTGGGACATTTTATGTGAGCATCTATTTGAGTTTCTGCATTTCAAAGGAAGATCACAGCTCTACCACTTATCCCCAGAGCTCTCTCAGACACAGGCAAAGCCAACTTGCAATGCATGTTCGTATTTAACTGAGGTGTATAGCATCAGATTCACACAGTACTAACAATTACAGGAAAATACACCTTTAAAACCATTGAGGCTGTCAATGGTGTAGTGACAGCAGGGCTAAGTGATACAACATGCCCAGTACACCCCAGTTTTGGCTGTTTTTCCCACACTGAGGCAAGAGTGGGGCCCATTTCCTGTACTTCTCTTCGGACGCAGAGCACCATTGCTGTGCCGCAACAAAAGAACGCCAGACAGGAGGTACATGCAATGTTGGGACTGCACAAATGTTGCTTTTTCCATAGCTGGGCCAAGTCCTGCATATTAGTGAAGGATTCCGCTTCTTATCATGGGAGCAGGATGAGTTTGTTAGGGCTGGGAGCAGCACTGCATGATATTAATACAGGAGATGCTCAGGGATTTTTCTGTGTGGAGGTTTTGGACACAACCACTGGAAAAAATGTGTCTCATGGTGGCATGGTGAGCAAAATAATGGATGGATTAAACCCAGATCTGTGACTGGGGGTGAATGTTTGATTGGTTCCGCATTCCGTCCATCCAGTTACGCTATCCCACAGCGTTTGTATTTTGCTTTGCTTTTGCCGCCCTAAGTGCGCCGGGTATGCCCAGACGTGGGTCCCGGGCTCACTGTGCCACTGGATTCAAGCTAGCCTGGCTGAGGAGGGGTGAAACCCCGAAACCGGTCCCAGGATGCTTGTTTCCGGTCCAGGGAGAACCTGGCCTGGCAATTCGGGCTGGACTGTTCCCATGTGGAACAGGGTCAAGACTGATTTGCATATGGCTGGGTTCAAACTGGGGTGGCATGGTGAGCAAAATAATGGATGGATTAAACCCAGATCTGTGACTGGGGGTGAATGTTTGATTGGTTCCGCATTCCGTCCATCCAGTTACGCTATCCCACAGCGTTTGTATTTTGCTTTGCTTTTGCCGCCCTAAGTGCGCCGGGTATGCCCAGACGTGGGTCCCGGGCTCACTGTGCCACTGGATTCAAGCTAGCCTGGCTGAGGAGGGGTGAAACCCCGAAACCGGTCCCAGGATGCTTGTTTCCGGTCCAGGGAGAACCTGGCCTGGCAATTCGGGCTGGACTGTTCCCATGTGGAACAGGGTCAAGACTGATTTGCATATGGCTGGGTTCAAACTGGGGTGGCATGGTGAGCAAAATAATGGATGGATTAAACCCAGATCTGTGACTGGGGGTGAATGTTTGATTGGTTCCGCATTCCGTCCATCCAGTTACGCTATCCCACAGCGTTTGTATTTTGCTTTGCTTTTGCCGCCCTAAGTGCGCCGGGTATGCCCAGACGTGGGTCCCGGGCTCACTGTGCCACTGGATTCAAGCTAGCCTGGCTGAGGAGGGGTGAAACCCCGAAACCGGTCCCAGGATGCTTGTTTCCGGTCCAGGGAGAACCTGGCCTGGCAATTCGGGCTGGACTGTTCCCATGTGGAACAGGGTCAAGACTGATTTGCATATGGCTGGGTTCAAACTGGGGTGGCATGGTGAGCAAAATAATGGATGGATTAAACCCAGATCTGTGACTGGGGGTGAATGTTTGATTGGTTCCGCATTCCGTCCATCCAGTTACGCTATCCCACAGCGTTTGTATTTTGCTTTGCTTTTGCCGCCCTAAGTGCGCCGGGTATGCCCAGACGTGGGTCCCGGGCTCACTGTGCCACTGGATTCAAGCTAGCCTGGCTGAGGAGGGGTGAAACCCCGAAACCGGTCCCAGGATGCTTGTTTCCGGTCCAGGGAGAACCTGGCCTGGCAATTCGGGCTGGACTGTTCCCATGTGGAACAGGGTCAAGACTGATTTGCATATGGCTGGGTTCAAACTGGGGTGGCATGGTGAGCAAAATAATGGATGGATTAAACCCAGATCTGTGACTGGGGGTGAATGTTTGATTGGTTCCGCATTCCGTCCATCCAGTTACGCTATCCCACAGCGTTTGTATTTTGCTTTGCTTTTGCCGCCCTAAGTGCGCCGGGTATGCCCAGACGTGGGTCCCGGGCTCACTGTGCCACTGGATTCAAGCTAGCCTGGCTGAGGAGGGGTGAAACCCCGAAACCGGTCCCAGGATGCTTGTTTCCGGTCCAGGGAGAACCTGGCCTGGCAATTCGGGCTGGACTGTTCCCATGTGGAACAGGGTCAAGACTGATTTGCATATGGCTGGGTTCAAACTGGGGTGGCATGGTGAGCAAAATAATGGATGGATTAAACCCAGATCTGTGACTGGGGGTGAATGTTTGATTGGTTCCGCATTCCGTCCATCCAGTTACGCTATCCCACAGCGTTTGTATTTTGCTTTGCTTTTGCCGCCCTAAGTGCGCCGGGTATGCCCAGACGTGGGTCCCGGGCTCACTGTGCCACTGGATTCAAGCTAGCCTGGCTGAGGAGGGGTGAAACCCCGAAACCGGTCCCAGGATGCTTGTTTCCGGTCCAGGGAGAACCTGGCCTGGCAATTCGGGCTGGACTGTTCCCATGTGGAACAGGGTCAAGACTGATTTGCATATGGCTGGGTTCAAACTGGGGTGGCATGGTGAGCAAAATAATGGATGGATTAAACCCAGATCTGTGACTGGGGGTGAATGTTTGATTGGTTCCGCATTCCGTCCATCCAGTTACGCTATCCCACAGCGTTTGTATTTTGCTTTGCTTTTGCCGCCCTAAGTGCGCCGGGTATGCCCAGACGTGGGTCCCGGGCTCACTGTGCCACTGGATTCAAGCTAGCCTGGCTGAGGAGGGGTGAAACCCCGAAACCGGTCCCAGGATGCTTGTTTCCGGTCCAGGGAGAACCTGGCCTGGCAATTCGGGCTGGACTGTTCCCATGTGGAACAGGGTCAAGACTGATTTGCATATGGCTGGGTTCAAACTGGGGTGGCATGGTGAGCAAAATAATGGATGGATTAAACCCAGATCTGTGACTGGGGGTGAATGTTTGATTGGTTCCGCATTCCGTCCATCCAGTTACGCTATCCCACAGCGTTTGTATTTTGCTTTGCTTTTGCCGCCCTAAGTGCGCCGGGTATGCCCAGACGTGGGTCCCGGGCTCACTGTGCCACTGGATTCAAGCTAGCCTGGCTGAGGAGGGGTGAAACCCCGAAACCGGTCCCAGGATGCTTGTTTCCGGTCCAGGGAGAACCTGGCCTGGCAATTCGGGCTGGACTGTTCCCATGTGGAACAGGGTCAAGACTGATTTGCATATGGCTGGGTTCAAACTGGGGTGGCATGGTGAGCAAAATAATGGATGGATTAAACCCAGATCTGTGACTGGGGGTGAATGTTTGATTGGTTCCGCATTCCGTCCATCCAGTTACGCTATCCCACAGCGTTTGTATTTTGCTTTGCTTTTGCCGCCCTAAGTGCGCCGGGTATGCCCAGACGTGGGTCCCGGGCTCACTGTGCCACTGGATTCAAGCTAGCCTGGCTGAGGAGGGGTGAAACCCCGAAACCGGTCCCAGGATGCTTGTTTCCGGTCCAGGGAGAACCTGGCCTGGCAATTCGGGCTGGACTGTTCCCATGTGGAACAGGGTCAAGACTGATTTGCATATGGCTGGGTTCAAACTGGGGTGGCATGGTGAGCAAAATAATGGATGGATTAAACCCAGATCTGTGACTGGGGGTGAATGTTTGATTGGTTCCGCATTCCGTCCATCCAGTTACGCTATCCCACAGCGTTTGTATTTTGCTTTGTCATTCCTGAGTAAAGGCATTCTAAGAACCAAGGCGTAAGTCACTTGAAAATGTGATCTAGCCGCGAAGTTCCCCACTTTGGAAACTAGCCTCTTGTTTTTAATCTTGGCTTGAACTCAGGCCCAAAAATTGTGTTCTTGTGAGCAAAAAATTATGCTTCCCTGCATCATGCAATGTAGAAATGTGTAGTCTAAAAAAACACCTCTGGTGGTTGTTGGCTAGTTCTGCCTCAAATGTATGTCTCTCAATATTGTTTTTGTGATCTGGTCTCAAGCAGACATCACACAACATCCCATTCTGTGTAGAGTGTATTGTGTTTGAAATGCATCAGCTATAATGTGAATGTTCTCTGGACAAATATCTGCCCTACTCTATTCATATGATATACATATTTTAAAAACTCCCTGACTTGTCCCCTTGTGATAAGGTATTAGCGCGGCCCTACAACTCAGTGGAGGCAGACATGTTTTCTTTTTTCCAGAGAATATATTTTTTTTTATTCAGAAGGTGAAAGTGGACCGTAGACAAACGTTTTGACCCAAGCCCACAAAACCTTTCGACAGGACTGCCTGCAGCAAAAGGCGCAAATTAATCAGGGCACCGTGTTATTTTTTCGCTATGATGCGCCAGCGCCGGGGTCTCCATCTTGTGATTCGTTAAACTTCTTTCCTCCGCTTCTCTGTGATTCGCGTCCCCTGCACTTGGGTTTCCCTGTACCCGATGTAGACGGGCCTGGATGTTCATACTAGCGCACCTAGGCCAGGCCTCATCAATCACATACCGGAAACATCCGGAAAGACCTTGGCGCAGTAGCTCCCCGCGGCCGGCATTGATGCGCTAGAGCGCACGCACGCGGAAGGCGCGAGCGCCCGGGCCAGCTGGGTCCGTCCCCGGGGCCTCATGTCTCTTCTGCCATTGAACAGGCCTTTCCAACCTCCCAGGTGCTCTGTAGCAGAGCAGGGCCATTAATCACCGGATAAAGGCCCGGCGGTTCGCTGAGCTGCCATTCCTCACTCCTAGGCGAGGGACTGTGTAAATGCCATGTCAGGGTAGACTGTTAAGGATCCGTCCGCAGTGAGACGTCAAATCCATCATCTCACCTGCTTTGGTTGGGGAGAGAGCTTTCCTACAGGTTATCCCAGGGAAGGGGTGAGGGGGAGTTGGTGTTATTTACTGTTACCCAGGAGGTACTTTTGGGGTCTTTACAGGGGGGGAATTAACTTGTCTGGGGGCCTGGTCTGTAGTCCAGGAAACGCAATGGGATGGTGACCCCTAGGGGTTGGCGTGTGTCAGAATGTGGCATACAAAAGTTTGATCTACGAAAATATTGCATCAACTACATCACCTGTTACCAATGCTAGTATACATGTACTACTAGGAACTCCACATCCACCAATTTTGTGACGTAGTGGTAAGGCCAGTGTAGGCGATGCTATATTTTCACCAGGTGGTATTTTTACCCCACTATAGTGATGGCACATGATAAGCAGAAATCCATGACTGGGCAGACAGGCGGTAAATACTTCCCCGGAGGGTGGGTCGGTGGGTGTTCTGGGTCTTCAGTGAGTGTCAGGGTACAGGATTTCTGGTCAGACCGTCCGCACTCAAACCCCTTAGTGAGTTGAGCACTATTTATGCAGCAAGGGGCTTATGAATGAGAACAAAAGGCAAGCTTCACTTGCATGAGAAGGGCCCTTTAGCTTTAACCCTCTATTATTTGATGCCTTACATGTAAATCCCTCGTTCACCTAACAATGCCTTATTATACATATCATACTCTGTCACACTGTCCCCTTTTCAGTGATTAATTTGAGCCGGTGGTTTCCGGTTCAGGGCACCAGCACTTTCTTTTGAGGGCCGGCACTTATTTTTCTGCCTCAAGCATTTACTGCGAGCAAAAGATACATATGGGAAAAACAGAGGAAGAGAAAAACGAAAAAGTATCACAAAGGGAGAAAGATGCAAGAGTGAACTGAAGGGGCAGTGAGTGCCTGTAAATGGATTAAAGCGCGCAAGATGTCTTCAGGATTACGCTGCTTCAGTATTCTGTGCTCGGTCAATAACTTGCAGCATCCGCATGTTTCAGAGGAGAGTTTTGGCCACCAGCACATTTATATTTACAAATTAAGCACTGCCCCTATTGCCCTCTACACTAGTTCTTACCCACAATCCCTTCCCAGATGTCAGCAAGTTTGAGTAATGTTTATTTTACACGTAGAACTCAACTACAGAGAGAATTGTTACTTTACGCTGTAGAATATGTAAGCGCAAAGGAGAGCTCATGAAAATAAGCATTGATAATTTCAACTGGTTTTGGTTAGTGACAAAAGATATTTACCAAGCATCGCTGATGCACAACGCAAGTATAGCGCTGGCAGCAACTGCGTAAACGTCCCTGGAACAAAGAATAAGTGCAGGATAGAAGGCAGTAGGAGCAGTGCTAACCAGCATAGCCAGTACATCTCACCTACACACAGCAGTAATGTCATCAGTAGCAGCATTGCATGATTCTTCACACACACAAGAAGCCTGGTTATTATAGTGTAAATAATACTGAGTCTCCATGGGCAGCCATGGCATGGGAAGAAAATCAGAAGATGCACAGGCGGCTATGAGATGAACAAGAATCTTGCACCACCATTGCACTGAATAAATGCCCCACCGTTCAGGCAGTGCAATGGAAGCCTTCCTTTGTCAAAGCCAAGGTATGTGATGAATTCTGCTGCTTCCTGCTGTGTAGGTCATCTCTTGAATGTTCACTAGTATTGACCTTGTTGCACTAAGGCACCCCTATGCAGAAATATACAAATCTTGTGAGCAAGAGCAGGATTATCATACAGAAAGACAGATAGACTTGCAGGGCAGACGAGAATTTGGAAAGCAAGCTGTTAGAAGAGCACTACCTTTAGCATCCTTCTGAAAGGACAGAGGGATGTCCTTCCGCAACTCCAGGAGGAGCTATTTTCATATTTTACGTAGTGTGGAGCGAGAATGAGGGATTTCCAGCCTTCTCATCCTGCAAAATGGAGGATGAGGCTGTGAACAATGGAGGTTTTGATGTGGTCTTGTGAACCAGGCATTGAAGAGAACTAGGTAAAGAGAGACAAACTATGTAGGCATGGAAAGCTAACCAGAGGATGATGAGCATTCTAGACTCCTCTCATCATAATTATACGAGTAATGGAATGAGAGTTACTTTGCCTGTCTTTTATACAACTTACAGCAGCATAGGAAATTACTTCTGATATCATTTCCTAAGCTGTTGTAGGTCGTATAAAATGATGGCCCATTGAATGGTGCTTTCTAAACTCTTTGTATTCAAATGTTTTTAAAACCTTTTGCTCCAAACTTCAAATTGAATTGTTAATAAACAGAAGTTGGTAATACCTATAAATACGTAGATACTAAAACTAGTAAAAACTAACAACGTACTGACTTTTACAATGTCAGAAGTAAAAGTGGTTGGTTGCCAATAGGTGGAAAGCAGTCCAGGGAGGTTGCAAAGATGCAATTTACAAGTAACAAATGTTGCGAAAACCACCCCTAAAGCACTTTGTTAGTTGACCGTGACCGGATGCTAAGAGTGCCATTGTTTTCCCATTTTCACAAAAATTGAGTAGTTTGAACATGACTTGCAGAATGTTTGAGACAGTACTTCAGTGCACATTCTTCAAATCATCCCAGCCTTGCTTTGTTTACAGATGAGTAAAGGCTACTTTAGAGAGTGCTCAGGCGTGTTTTTCACATTAGACCCACCCTGAGTAATTTATATGGGTCTTTAACACTAGATCAACAATGCCTTATTTACAAGAGCCTCGAAGAATGAAAAGGTACTACTTCTGTCATCAGATATTTTTCACATTCTCCCCAGGCCTGAGCATTTTCCATGTGACTTAAATGATTTGGAGAGAGGTCTGGAACTTACTTCCTCAAGGAGTTCTTATTCAGAGTCAGTCTTAAATTCTACTAATCTGTCGTCAATAATCCACAACCCGGGGTTAAGGGTGGGACGTAACCTGCTTAATCCATATGTGTACATACAGATTGCTGATGGGAATGTTTTGTTCTTTTCCAGGTGAACGAGCGGAGTATGGGACCACACGGTAAGAGCGGACAGTGTGTTAGAGCAAGAATACGCTGCGTGTTCTGTCAGTGGTAGTTACAACGTCATGTAAAAGTAGAGTCTCAGGAAATGGAGTACGTCTTGGAAAAAGCTTAGGGAAAGTCCATCTAATTGCCCAAACACTAAGATAAGACGGAAAGTAGGCACTTGGAGATTTTTTGCACAATATTAATCCTCTGAAAGGCCTATAGATCTGGGATGGAGTCAGTAAATAGTCTTCATATAGGCCAGTCTGCCACTATAGAGATAAGGAAGACCACGTATTACAGATGAAGTATATAGTGATCTTAAAAAGGTAGGATGAAACTTGACTTCCTCATCAGATGAGGCAGTAATGGATTTAAGGATTTAAGCTTGTGTTTCCAGCTCCTGAGCGGGCTACTGGGGCAACTAAACATCCATGCTGAAACAGAGGACTTTAGTTGTTATTTCTTGGCCACCTATAATCAAAGAATTTGCCTAGAATTGCTGAGAAATTTGGAACAAGTCAACAAAAGCTACCATCTGAACAAATCAGCAAAGTTTATTGATTCAGGTAATAAACCTTTAGAAAGCAGCTACCATATAAAATTGTTTACTACGAGGGGTTGTAAAGAGTAGCCCACCTCAGTGGCTCTCAAGCACTTCTTAAAATTCCAGACAGTGGCATGTTTTATAGCACGATAAATAGGATGAGATTCACCAACTGTGGGTATGTCTTGTGTTTTATAGTCCTAGATAGTTTTCACATTATTAACAACTGGTATGTCCTTCCATAGTGGCTTCTGTTCTTAATACTGATCTCAGAGAGGTTAAAATACCAAATGTGACAGACTGGAAAGTAAAGTCCGTCTCAGAACCTTACCACAATTTTGCAGCACAATAGATAGCAATGTAAGAACCACTATGCATTTAAATACGAGTATAGCACTAGATGTTATGGAAAATTAACTACAGTTTCTATCCAACTAAACTACAATTTATAGGAATATAACGTCACTTTTAATTGCATTATAAACCAGCCAGATTAAAACACAAGTCTCCTGTAACTTTCATTACAAATTAATAAATATGTAGAATGGTAAGTCCTCTAAAATGTAACCAAAATAAACATTTAAGATCACAGCAAATCGATTGTTCCCGGAGGAGGCAACAACATCAGCGCTAGGGAACAAAGAATCTTGGATTCCATGCCTAGAAGAAACCACCCCCTGTCTACATTCTGCCCACAGTTCTTTAATTACAAATAAAGGGCATGCAGTTATAAGGGTCACACATAGGTTGTGCAAGTCCAAAGATTCAAGGGTGAGGAAGCAGGTGAAAATAACATGCAATGGATTCATTTCATAGCATACCATTTTGGAAGATGGCGGATATAAGGACAAGATACCAAGCAGATCACATGGCTTTGATTTCAGTTCACACATTACAAGCTCATTTCCCAGACATGTACTTAAAACTGTTTTCTTTTGTTCCATTTTTCCCAGGCCCCCATCGTTACCCCCTAAGCCACAGAAAATGAGGAGACCTAGGCCTCGTTCAATTTATAACTATAAACTGTTTAACGGCAATATGGAGGAGTTCATAAAGGTACTTGCAGCGAGGCGGGGAGTGAAAGCTTAAGATGGTGAGGGGATGGTTTCTGCCTGTGCTGGCTACTCTTGCTCCCTTGCTCCATGCCCCTGATGCTCACTCTCTCCTTCACTCACTTGGCTGCAGTATGCTTTCTGCCTTCTTCAGCTTGAATAGGTTTCTAATTAACCTTGGTGAGGCTATCAGTCAGGTAGATGCAGTTCTTTTCAGAAATATGGTTAGCACTGCCATTGTATCTCCGGTGAATGACGATGTATCAATGTTAGGTTGAGTGCAACAAAGTGTATTGTTTTATGCCAAAAAGGAAGTTCCTATACCTCTCGGGAGAAGCTCTAAGCGTCTTATAAGCTGTTAGTATGTATCAAAACAATGCCCTTTCAGGCTTAGAGTGCAACATAAATTATGCAAAAAGGGAAGCATGGAACCCTGGGTAGTTCCCAAGTTTTAAGTGGAGAGTAGTTCCTTTATATGGAACAGTCTACAGTACCACCAATTCTCCAAGTCTGCTCATCTCAAATGTCTGATTTTCTACCAGAGTTTTTAACCATAGGATTAGCACAGTGCCACCCCGGCCAAGCTGAAAAATGACAAAATACTTTTATCTTTTCAGGCACAGTGTTACAACTTTGGATTGGTGAAATACCATCCAAGCCAAACTGGAGTGAATAAAAGCAACCCCTCGCACATGTGTTTTGCTCTTATTAGAGCTCATCAGAGATGGAAAGTGTTATCCAGACATAGGAGAGCAACCAGTATGCATCTAAACAATGCCTTTTCAGTCTTAGTGCCACATATGTTGTGAAAAAAGGAAGAATGGAACACAGAGTAGTTCCCAAGGTTTATGTGGAGGCCAGTTCATTTATATGGAACACTGTACAACTCCACTGATTCTCCACCTCACCTCAAATGTCTGTTTCTCTTGCAGAGTTTTTAGGCATATGGTTAGAATAATGGCATCCCTGCCAAGCTAGAAAGAGACAAAGCCTTTGTACCATTTTGGAGAAAAAGTCTTTAAACATAGGATGCAGCAGATGTGATCTGGATCATTTTTTGGATCTGCTCTGGAAACGTATGCAGCAGATTTAACCTGGAAGCTTATTAGCCAGATTTGACCCGGGCCATCATAAAGCGTATTGCTTATGGAATGCATCTTCATGAAACCTATGTGACCTGAATGTTCAGGCAACAGAGTTTACCTGGAAGCCCATTCATCTGGTTTGAAATGGAGGTTCACAGAGTGGAGTGCAGTTTTCATTCAGGATTTTGCAAAACAGGTCTCATCTAGAAGTTTATGGTAGAGATTTGCCCTAGAAGTTCATATAGCTGACGTAACCTGGAAGCTGAGAGAACATGTGGTCTGAAGTTCTATAGAGCTGAGGTCGCCTCCATGGTCATGGAGCAGGTCTGGTCTGTGATTTTATACGATTAGGCTTCTACTGACGCAGAACTGCTTGCTTGCCTAAAAGTCTGTGGGATGTAGCAGTTTCCTCAATTACTTTGTCTCACTGGCCCTGTTCACTGCACGCTTTGGTGGGAATATTTGACATCTGTCTGATGAGCTGCCTAGGAGGAAAGAGATCTGGGACCATGTCCGTCAAAAAGGGCCCCTAGCTCCATCTTTGGCTGAACCACTGTACCCTTAGACCTTCTCCTTTCAAATTCCCAGAAGATTTTACCAAGGAGGAAGTATATTTTTAAAAGCTTCAATCATGCAGGTACTTGTTTTTATGTTCCTTAAAGTGGGAAGTATGCATGATTGAGTAGAAAAGCACGGAATGAGGTAGTACTGACTAGCCATCTGCCTGCTTCAGCCACCATCAGTGTGCCCCTGGGGCCCCTCAGTGGGTCTAGTGCGGACGCATAGTTGTATTGGGGTACTGTTGCCACCTGTGTATGTTTGGCGTGGACTCAACCATCTTCAGTCACTGTATTGCTACATCAACATATGTGCTGCTCAGACAAATAGAAAAAAATGCTATGTTTGAGGGTTTCAAATAAAACTTCTGTTGACTAGTATCTGAAACTGCCATGGCTTGGAAGTTGTTTTTATCAACAGTTAAGAGAAATTGAGGCATCCGTTGTAAACTATACATTTTCTCTTGCTAGGTTCACTGCAGTACCACAACGGATATTATCTCCTGGCCCATGCTTTAGCTTGTTTTGGGAAAGGGTAGAAACAGTATGCAGAAAACTGAACCCAATAGCTCAAATGGGAAGAATCTCATAATACCTGCAAAAACTAGGAACAGTACTTACATATCCATAGTTTGACATGAGGACTGTTTCAATTTGAAAACTGGGACTTTTACCAGCAAGTTTTCATGCAAGTGCTATTTGTGAGCAGTGGTCAAAGTGCATTAAAAAAAGTATGGAAACTGTGATGCTGATGAAAAGGGGCGGGGTCAGTGAGTGTAGGAGCGGGGTCAAAGGTGTGGCTAAAAAACAAAATATTCTGTAAGTTTTTGATCTTTCACCCTCCGTTGGCTACATATAAAATAACTTGCAGCTTAAAGGAAAAATAAATAAAACAAAGGTGTTACTTAGTTGGAAGTCCATTTTAGTACATAATGAAACTTCTATTAGTTAATGCACTGCAGAGGTCTGTGTGTAACCAGAGAGCCGCAGCATTACATTTCGGTTGGTGCAGTGGAGATTAGTGACTTGTGTATTTATAGTGCTACAATGTTAGAGCCTGTGTGAATATGTAAGTCATTATTTTAAACTTGCATTACACACAGCATAATATAGAATGCTACACAATTCACAAAAAGGTTTAAGATAAAATGGTGCTTTCAAAATATTGATTTTAGTAATACCCAGACTGTATGTACTGCAATATGTTTTGCATAACTCTCCCTTCAACACCTCTTCAGGGGTAGTAAGCACTATATAAAAACGTTTCGATTGAAAACACGCACTTCACAGCTCAGTTTTTAACTCTTTGCACTACCACTCAAAAGGAAATCTTTGCCATCCAAAGCTTTGAGTGATTCGATCAATTAAAGACAGTATCTGCTCCTTAGCGTCCTATACATTTGCAGATTACTCTGTACATTTGGAGATTAATTTGTTGCACACATTTGCTTTTCTTTCAGGGAAGCAGGTGCCCTGGCAGAAAGGCTTGTTTATCTGTCTGCCCAGCTTCGGTTTCACAGCACAGTAGACTCAGTGAATGACACTTCAGCTGAAGCATTTAAACTATCAGAATTAATCGTTCTGGGATGGTTGTCTTTTTACATAAAGTATGGGAATGGTTTTTCATAAATCAGAAAAGTAGGGATACATCGTGCCTCTCCGATCCCACCCACTTCGACCACTGTTTGTGAGACCAGCAAGGGATACTCCTGGATACCAATTGCACTTAAATTACCAGAGTGACATGATTTCAAAGCACTCACAAGAAAAAGCTATGCAAGGCTGTCATGCACCTATGTGCAACATGCTGGTGACTGATTGTTGCTAAGTAACACCCATTGGTAAAATAACTATGTGAGGGTCTAGCTGGGGGGGGAAGCAAAAAAAATCAGAGAACAACACGTGGACCAATATATAAGATAAATGGGTATTTGAGAAATGGCTCAGTGCTAGTTGTCCAACAGACATCTACAAACCTTGATGTCATTGTTGTAAAAAAACATACTGAAAGAACATTAGGGAAACTCAAGAAAGTATATAATTGATCCAAGCCCATAATCATTATGTGTCTAGAATATTCTTTTCAGTCTTCTTTCTCCCTTTTTCAAAATTGAAAAAGATATACAGCTGTCAGTATATAGCTATCGATCCACATAACTTTAATTAATTAATTCCTCAGTGTTCAATAGACTTGTTTTAACTATACGCAGCTAACCGTGTTTCGGGGGAGGGCTGCAGAAAACACAGTATATCTTCAGAATTGTCCAAAAATGACGTGTTTATATATATATATATATATATATATATATATATATATATATATATACATTTTAAAACACCTTAAAACATAGGTCTCATATCTGCCTCTTGATACGTTATCAATTATATCCTCTCTTAGTTTGCATTCCCATGTTCTGCACCTGTCTCATTTAGATCCTTCACTGCTGGAAAGATATCAATTCTTAGATTTCTAGGGATGTGATCTATTTCTAGGGATGTGATCTACTTCCATATTATTTTAAGGGTCATGATTCCACTATATAGATTCTTTTTAAATACATTTTCAAGTTTCATCGACAGTTCTTTAAAACCTGTAGAATGCAAAAGTTTGCCTTGATTAGATGTACCCACATTCAGCAGGAAAGCAAACCATTTGCAAGTTATTCTCCTATCTCTATATGTTAGAAATTCCTAACAATGCAGTAGCCATGCTCACAAGACTAGTAGGCCAATAATTGGGAACTCTGTGGGACTATGCTTGCATGATAACTTTGCACGGCCCTATTGTTGGCTAACTGATATATCTTCTACACTCTCTCACATCTGCCCCTTTGGCACAGGTCCTGGCAACATTATTAAAATTGATTCTATGAAAATGGCTTTTTTAAGGGGTTCTTACAGATGATATATTTTGTACAGAGATACTAAAATAGTGGGGGCAGTGCCTCTCCTTCACCCTCTGTGCTTGAAGGATGCCACAGCCCAAGGGCACTACTAGCCTAAAATGACAACTCTGGGCAGGTGATGGTATGCAAATAAAGTGGAGCACATGATACATATTCAGACTTGTATCACCACTCCACTTAATTGACATTCTGAGTTTTCCGGCAAACAATCTGCATCAACACCACTCTGAATGATAGACTAGCAATCTACAGGTTTAGGTCGGAATGTTTCCCAGTTCTATGCCCATTTCCCAGACACAAATTAAAGTTTACCAAGCGTGTTTTGGCACCCAGTAAAACTTGGGATTGTTCCAAAATAACAGCTACTCAAATTCCTTGTTTTATTAGTTACACGCTTGTATCATGCTCTAAGTTTGGTGGCTGTGAGATCCTTATATAGCACTTTCTTGTATCTCTTCCGTTCCTACCCCAAGTTAATAAATTACATCTCCCAGATTGCGGAGAGGTGGCAGATGCTTTTTGTAGAACTATTTTAAGCTCCAGATATAGCCTAAAGTGAAGTTTAAGAACAAGTGCACCTAAAGCAATGCGCTCTTATCTCTGTAACACATATGTGCCTCCATCTTTGTAACACACATGCACAAGAGCCACCCTAGCTTCTGTTCAGAGTTTGCACTCCGTCCTATATAATGCTCTAAACCATCCAAGACTGGAATGTGACACAAAAATAGCTTTAGAAGCACCCAGTGGAATTCATGACCTAGTTTAGGTTTCAAACCTTGCAAAGGGAGTTTTTTCATTTTTAAGACACAAGCCTCACTTTCCCTTACATGTTCAGAGCTTTGATTCTCCTAGGTCAGCTAATCCATGCACATACTTTCACACAGCCAACTATCAAATAAAAGCTGACAAATGTCAAGAGTGCATTATACGTATTGTTCACCACCGCTTACAGCTAATCCATCAAAACTAAAATCGAGGCTCCATAGAATGCAGCATTGATTTATTAAAGATCAAAAAGGGAATCTATATAGTGCAGCGTATTAATTTATTGAAGATTTTAAAGGGATCTCAATAGGACATTGCATTAAAGAGTTTAAAAGGGATCTAAATATAGTCCTGGTCCCTTGATATACCTCTGTAAAAAAATATTGTCCAGAGATTTTCATTTTTGCTTTATGCTATTCTATCTTTAGAGAAGTAATTTAGCTTGGGTAGACATTGCTAATCCAGGCCGATTTTTTTTTTTTCTGGACGACATTTTTAAAAATGGCTGGTGTGTTGCAGTGATGATGTAATATTTCAAGAAGCTTTAGAATGCAAACTTTACATATATTCCATTTTGGTGTTAAAACATAGGTTTTGGGGGTCAAGTAGTCTTATACAGACAGACAATAACTCCTCAGAGCAACCCTTCCACCATTTTGCAGAATGGCTGTACTATAATGACATGTTTTAGCCATCATATTGGTAATTTAATTTAATAGTGTTGGTGTTTTAGGTTTTCCGTTGATTCAAATTTGTAAACATGAGCGAAGAAGGTGATAGCAGAAAATCTTTACCTCCTAATGGTGTTGCTAACTATAAAATCTAAGGACTCCTTCAACAAAGAAAAATGTGTAATATGCCAAACTAATCAGAAAGAAAAGCTAACATCAACTGCGGCTTGGGAGAAGAGCGTTTGAGATGCTGCAGGAATATGGCAAAACGAAGTTCATAGAAGATTGAAACTGAAGCGTGAACTGGATCAAATATGTCATCATTGTAACAACAAGTGCTACAAGTTGTATACAAGGGAAAAAAGCCTGGAAAATATAGTCAAAAAATAGCAAAAACCAGTGAAACACAACAAGAATCTGAGTCTTCTGAGAAAGCGACAACAGCCAAATCCAATGTCCCTCCACTTAGAAGATCAATGGCTAACCCTTGTCCACCTCCAACTGATTAGAAAATAGAGGGTTTTCAATATGTTGTCTGTGGTTTAGCCAGAACAAGGGCCAAAAGGATTGACGAAAGAACAAAGTACAGAATATGTGAGTTTCAAAGGCAACCATTTTTTATCCTCAGCTAGTTTGTTCCAAGATTACGTTTTCAGATGAGTAGCTAATCTGAACAGTGAGATGATTGGATTTGTATGCCCAACTGAACTGCATGCTTGCATTCGAAAATGTGAATGTACAGTGAGCTCCCAGCCTTCAGTTAAGATTGCACTCTTTAAAGTGTTTTAAAGCCACTCTTCAGTGCTGGCTACGGCTTCACACAGTGAGATCAGAGAAATAATGGTCAACATTGATGAAACTGTAGTGATCCATAATAAAGCCTTTAAGATTTTTCTGGTGAGAATATACAATGACAGCATTTGTTTTTGCAGCCTAACAAAAAGAATGAGCCACTTACGGTGTTCTCAGCTGGTTTGACTCCTGAAGTTCTTGCTGCCAAATAAGATCACTGGATGCAGTAAAATCAGCAGGAACCATTTTAAGAAACATCCTGAAACATTTAGATTTTGGACTTGACAAATTCTGTGATGCCAAGAGCTGCGCAAGTTATTGGAGTCAACAAGAATGCCTGATGTTGTCTTAACATTGTTTACATCATTGTTTAATATTAGCAAAGCAAACTGTTCCAAACTAAAGTTCTTGAGTTTGGAACAGAAGCCAACAACATTGATGATGGCTTTGAAGATATAAGTGAAGAAGTGGAAGACAGTCCCATGAACTGATAGGCTTATGCCCGTGCAAATGTACCGTTTATTCCAAATTATGTTTTATTAATTACATCACAACAAAAAGAAAATTCTGCTACACATGATGACTGCCCACACAATCTATGAAAAGTGCAAAAGTAGAGAGCTAATCACTTCAATGAATAGGATTGGTGTATCAGCAAGTTATTCCATAGTACGGAGCAGGAACGTGATTTTGAAGACAGGTCTTTTTGCCTGGAACATCCTCCACACATGATACTACTATGGTACTTTTTCAAGACTGTAGCAATGAAGTAGCTGCTGGACAACAAGCTGTGTCAGCTGTAGGCATAAACAAACAAAGCTGAAAATTTTAACCTAACTGGGTTGCCAACTTGTGCAAAATCACTACAAGCCATCAACACGTTCCAGTCTACCAGAAAATGTATAAATGGCTGAGGACATGGATCTTTTTCTACATGATGTTGCGGTCCGTAAAGGTGACTTAACTGAATTTTTCATATTGCTTATTCAGTGCGGACTGAAGGATGAAGAAAAGCCACTTCTTCCATGGGCTGGAACTCATGGTCTGATCTCCCAGAATACCAGCCCACTGAAGAAGGTTGGGTTATTACCGATAATAGCATCTCCAGTCACAAACTACGCAACACTATACACAGCTCTAGAAATTGTCCCAAATCTGCATGCTGAGCTTGAAGACCAGTCTGTCATGCCAATTTTCTGCGATGAGGAGTTTTCCGTATTATTATAGCTGACATTTTTATGAGCAATCCAATAGAATTTAGTGGTCTTTATCCAATGATGGGTGTTTTCCACATGACAAAAGGTGTGCTGCGGTGTGCAGGAAGTTACCTCAGTGGATGTGGAATAGACAATGCACTTATTGAAGCTGAACTCTTTAGAAGCAAAACTGTTCAGTCGGTTTTGAGCAGAACTCATTATGTTTGTTCGTTACAAGGTATGCTGATCATATCTGAGGCGATAGAAACAATGCGTTGGAATGCTTTCTGAAACAAGAATGACACATTAGGTTTTTCCTATCTTATCTCAGAACTGAACAAGGCATAGTGTGCACTTCAATAAAAAAAGACATAATGCAAAGCCAGGCAGTGTTCAGTATACTCAGTTTAAAATCGGAAAACCTGAAAACTAAGTTCGTAGAGTTTGTCAAAGAATGTGAAGAAAAATTAGAACTTTGCAATTACTGGGGCAATGTTCTACACATGATAGCTCTAGTGAAAAACCTGGTACATGCTGATTGGGAGCTGCATGTGAAGACAGTGGAGTCACTGATTACTGTGTTTCACAAATTTGATTGCATAAACTACCTGAGATATGGGTCCTGGTATTTGGAAAGAGTGAAGAAGCTAGAGGTGGAAAAAACATACTTCTACTTAAAATTCATCCAAAGACATTCTGTGGTGAAAGACCGAGAAGGAAGGTTCAGTGCTGTAGCTCCAGATATGAAAGTGGAACAGATGATCCAGAGATCACAAAAAAGTTCCAAAGGAATTGTTGGTCACACATGTAAAAGTGAAAATATTGCTCAATGGCAGTTTGTTTACCATAAAGTCCTTTCTATTGGCAATGTTTTCAGAGAGAAGACAAATTAAAAATTAATGGACCATCGTGAAACTGTTCCTCACCACAAACTTGTGGGAAAGAGAGGGGAACATTTTAATAAGGATGTTGACAGCCTTCATCATTTCATGCAGCAGCAAGGAAACTCCTTTGAAATGACTGAGCCTGTGCAACTGCACAACTTTGTGACCAAACAATATGTGGATAACGATATAAAGATACGTCTATCAGATGCCAAGGAACATGGATCAAAACTATATGCCAAACTGAATCAGGAGAGATTTGTATTGAAAGAGAAAAAGCTGTTTGACATAATCACTAAAGCTGAACTTCCACGCTTGAATTGCATTAGAAAGAATTTCGTCTAACCAGCCACTACAAAACAGGTCACAAAAAAACAACTTTCGCAAGCACATAGAGTGATGGATGTAGCAAAAGAAAGGGGTGAATTTATCAAGGCCATTCTGTTGCATGATCTTCTTCGAACAAATGTATTATTTGATGGAAATGCTGCAACCAAACCAGTGAAGCACGAACTTGTACAAGAGCTTGAAAAAAAACCTTTCAACTTAAGAATTTAAATTTGAAAATGTGTCCTCATTGAAAACTGCGGTCATTATGGACTATATGTCACAGTTGTGAATGGTCAAGATTTCGGCCATACAAACCTTCTGAGAGGTCATTCAAACTGCTCTACAGATATCAAAGTCAGTGTGCACCTTGCAAGAACTGCACATTGTCTTTGACAGTTATCTTGAACTATCTGTCAAAGAATGTGAGAGAATCAGATGAATGTCTACAAGTGGAACAATTGACCTTGCCTGCATCAAAAATTTTACAATTATATCTGTGCAACTTGATAAATTTTGGTCGTCAATATCGAACAAGATGAACTTGGAGATGTTAACACACCAAAACATTTCTGATGCTTCAGCGAACACTGAATTTCCAATTATTGCAAGTGGGATGATTGTCAATGATGGGTTGGTGCCTGCAGAGAAATATTCAAAAGGTACAGGCCATATTGTTCAAGAAATTGTCAGCAAATTGGTGGAAGCTGACCTTTGTGTTGTGCCACATGTTGAGTGGGCTGTTCGAAATGGTTCCAGTCGGAGTCATTCCAATTAGAGTCATTGTACTGTCAAAAGACACAGATGTTATTATTGTGCTGTTTAGATTTGTTGAATTGTTCATAAGTCAAGGATTGTCAGAGCTATGGATATGTTATGGAAAAGGCGAGAAAAGACACAACCTCCTTCATATTCTATGCAAGAAACATGACCCAGAGATGCCCAGTGTTCTTATCAAAGCACATATTCTTACGAGTGATGACACTATGAGCAAAATGGAACAACTCTTGGAGCTTTAACTGCTGAAGCTGTGAAGTTTCTAAAAGCATTTGCTGAGACAGAAGAAGAATGTGACTTTAAAGACGTAGAGAAATATCTTGTGCATGTGTGGAAAACGAGTTCTGACGTTTGACAATCTTCGGTACAGTGAGTTCAGGACATCAGTCCCACTAAGCGACCATCCACCAAGATTATATTCTGTGCATGGGCACACTAAAAGAGCATTCTACTTGATCAGAAGAAGTGTAAATATTTTGGATCATGCATATGTAGAGAAGAATCTGTGTGAATTTGGTTTGGAAGATATTGATGGGGTGCTAAAACCTAAGAAATTTCTAAAGCCTCTACCCACAAAACTTACACATACATGTACTTGCAAAACCTGCGCTACAAAAAGATGTCGTTGTCGATATGCTCTTCTCATATGTTCAGCATTGTGCAAATGTACCACAAACGATTGCCGAAATAAATAAAGTGGAGTATGACAATGTGTCTAAAACAGGAGTAATAGGTATTCAGATCACAAACATTGTTTGGTGTCTACATAAAAGGATTAAAAACCTTTATTATTTGTTTCAAATCTATATTTACCTCATCTTCCTCTATTGTAGCTGCTTTGTTTGAAAATGGCGGAAGTGTTGCTGTGAGGAGTTATTTTCTGTCTCTATAGAATTACTTGATCCCCAAAACCTATGTTTTGACACCAAATTTAAGTATATAGGTCTCTCATGGTTTCTGAAATATTACGCCATCACTTCAACACATCCTCCATTTTTAAAAATGTCATCCAGAAATATTCAGCCCGGATCAACAATGTCTACCGGAACAAAATTACTTGTCTAATGATCCAAAAACACAAATAAATAATGGAAATCTCTGGACAACAATTTTTTTACGGAGGTATATCCAGGGGCCGGGACTAAATAGTGCAGTGCAGAGCATTCATTTATTCAAGTTATAGAAAGTGATCTAAGTAGTGCAGTTCAGAACAGTAATTTATTAACGGTCTTAAAAGGGATATAAATAGTGCAGAGCATTAATGTATTTAATATCTTAAATGTGATTTAAAATTGTGAAACACATGAAAAGAGGGCTACATGGTGCAGCACATAACATTCACCTCATAAAGGCCGCCTAATTCGAGCAGCACAAAGCATTTGTCAGCAAAAGGAAGCTCTGTGGTGCAGTGGAAAGCATCTTATAATATTCAGTAGTCTATTGGTAAACATTACTGATTCAGAGTGAGCAGTAGTGCAGTGGAAAAGGTCATCTTTTAAGGGAAACAATAAGATGGTACAAACACTGATGAATTAAATGTGAGTACAGTAGTGCAGTTCAAAGCATGTATCACTTAAAAGGTATATCGGGGTGCTGTGCATGCATTCTTTAATTGAGTAGCGCACAATATGTACTGTAGAAAGTGCATTATTGCATAATGGAGCCGTGCAAAAGGTTTGTTCAGGGGCAGCCTCATAGTGCAGTGCATTTAACTTAGGACCTGCTCTTGGATTTGGTAAGATCTAGTTTACTAGTCGAGTATTATAATACATTATTTAAAGCACAATACCATTTATCTTTTCGAATTTCAACTGCATCAAGATATGAGAACAGGAAGCAGCCAATAGACCTGTTTGATGACATGCTTGCCACAACAGAGTGCATTCTGGGATATTCCTGGAAGTCTTCGGCCTGGGTTCAGACCCTGAACTACCCTTGATCCGAAACCTCATGTCATGCCCACATGAACATCGATTCACCAAAATGCCAGGGGTAGCAGAAGTGATCTCACACGCTCTTTTTGACCTCAGTGGCATCAGAGGAAGTGACATCAAATGGCGTTTGCCCCTGACTGCCAAAACGTTATGCCACAAGAGCTTTATACCGATGAAAGCATAATGATTGACATCACTGAAGCTTAGTGTATACCTCCCAGGGAAAAAGTATTGTTGAATCACAGGGAGATGCACAAAAAGACTTAAAAACAGTAGTGGTCAGGCCCACTGGTACTAATTCATAGGAACTAAAACTTGCTTATGAACTATGTTGTTAACTTAATTTATTGTTTTTCATTTGTAACAAGTTTTGACGTCAGTAAGGAACTATCACACTTACGGAGCACAGAAGTGACAGTTCTGCCTAAAAACATATTTTTCACATATTCACAATAATGGACTGTGGCCACAATTTTTAAAAAAAGTAAAAATTTTTATACTGTTCACATTTATTTTCTTTTGTATGCATTCCCCTTATAGTGTAATCTCTCTGTGGGATGTGCAGAAAGTAAACAATGTTCATCTGAACTGTGTTTATCTTCTTTACTTGGTCCTGTTTCTGCTGCCTCTGAGGCCAGGGGTCGCAAAAGAAGTGCTAGGGGTTGCAAGAGGCAAACCGGCGGTTGCAGCTGTGACCCCTAAATGACACCCAGGCATGCTCAGCTCTTGCCTCAGCCGACGTATTCTGCGGCCCTGCATATACTTACACGTGGCCTTCTGGTTATCTAGCCTTTTGTTTCCGTTGTAGTCCTCTTTCTATGGATTTTTGCTCAAGTCTTTTAGCATAACTGTGTTTTGCGGTGTAGTGTACATCGCAGGGTGGCGCTGGTGCAGCTATTACTAATTCTTTAATAGTGCGCAGTCCTCAGAGCTCCCGCCAGGGCTGATTTCACGCCTCAGCTTAGCTCACTCTGCACCTGAGCTTCTGCCGCTTCTGTGGGTGGGCGGGGCTTCCGTTAACTTCACTTGCCTCATTCTCGCTTCACCTCTCTCCTTTTGTTTCCCTGCTCTGCTGCTGCTGCTTTCTTAACCCCTTTTTCTATCAGAGGAAGAAGAAACGCACGAGCCCGGATCCAGGTATTTATCACAGCCAAGTGTCGCTTGTTGGGGGAATTGCACCGTTGTGGGATTAGACTGGACAAGGGGCGCCATGCTGATGACATCATAGGGTGTACTTCCAGCTCACCCAAACATATCCAAGCAGACGGGTGCACGAAGGATGTCACATGCCTCAGACACATGTGCGTGCAAGCACGGACACCAACAGATAATACCTCATACATGTGCATACAAAAACTAACTTTTCTCCACTCCGTCCCTATCTGCTTAAGAATGCCCCTTAAATATCCTCTTCCTGTCATGCCCCTGTCACAGGTAGTGCAGTCTAGCGTCAAGCCCAAAAGTCAGGAAGGATTCCATGCAGTTGGATCCTACTGCATGATGTCCAGTGTCTGGTGAGGGAAGCAGCGTTGTCTTCAGGGTTTTGGTTTTCTGTGTTATCGTACCACAGACATATGTCCACACAGTAATATACCCAAGCCATCAGTGATGTAAGAAAAAACTGTCAAATGCCACCCCAGTCATCTGAATGTGCAAGCAGACCCCCCTACAGACCACCATGGAGGCATCGACAAGAGATGGACAGGGATCAGGTCAGGTCCAGCATACACGCTCCCATGTATATGACTATTAAACAAAGAATATGTAGTTCATAATATTACCCAAGGGTAAAACACCACTAGTGTATCCTCAGGGAAGTGAGGTTGGTGGAATATTTAAATTCAGGAGCAAGGGCCCTCACCCACCGAGCTGAGTGGCATGCTTCATCATCGGGCAGCTCCTCGTTGGGCCAGTGCTGCAATGCCCAACAAGCCCCTCAAGGAGGCTCTTTGCCAGAGTTCTTTTGATTGGTTTGTCATTAAAGGCCTGTGATGAGGGTGTAAGAATTGTGTAGACTGGAGTGAAAGTAGGTGTAATATTGAAATTAACTAAGGGCCTCCAAGTTACTAGTTTATTGTAGTGGTCGTCCTTGTATAGGGATAAAAACAAAGTGGAACTTTAAGGGAAGTGATGTTCCTTTTTTCAGAATATAGTTAAACTCAATATCTGGTCAGCATGCCATAGAGGAAGTCCAAATGATCTGTGGCAATTAGTCAGGATTTCCTACACTAGATTGGGACAAATAAATCTTGCCTCTGGATTTAAATATTCCACCGACCCCACTTCCCTGAGGATACCTTAGTGATGTTACCCTTACGTAATATTAGGAACTGCATACTCTTTTTTTTTTTTGAAATAATACCACAGAGGCATGCCATGGCACCGAAAATAAGGATGGCCCTATAACATGTTCGAAAGACCTAATAACACACATTCGCTAGAGCACAAAAGTCAAATTTCCATTTATTACCATATTACAATAAGATTGACATGAGAAAAGCAGTTTTACCACCTCACAGACTGCATGTAACAATTTACTTTATACAGGAAACAAATCCTAATAGTGATTAGGTTTCTTCACTGTGATTCTAATAAGCTGCAAGAATTAAACCCCTTGCCTACTTGTTTTGGTTAAACACCTTTTGTTAAAACAAATACCCAACTAATGCCAATGCATAAACTGTATGTGCACATGGTATAATATGCTATTTATTACAATTGTTCATGGAGGGAAGTTTTATCATGAGTCACTCAAGGCTTCATCTCTCATGAGTCATGGCCCCTCCCAGCCCTTCACAGTAGCAATAAATAGCATATCACACTACGCAAATCTGCATATATACATATATCATTTCATTATATATGCTCACACATACAGATTTTCTCACGCACATTCCCACAGCTTTGCAGAGATCAACACTTATTCTTGAATCAGAACCCTACTACTGTACAATCAGAAACACACATGCCTGTTTAGCAGCTGAAGATGAAGAAAGTAAACATGGTAACAGCATGCAAAGACACGTCTGCCGTCTTCTAAGGACAGCCACACATGCATGGACTCATACATGAATAGATGTGGGCGGACACACAGCACTCGCACCAGTACTTCTCTGGAGAGACATGTGCTCAGCTTGTAAAGACACAATACACACATGCACAGCACTGTTTCCTTAGCCCGCATAGTACCACAGCGACACTCATTTGAGACTTTACTGCCTTTTATGTGTTTCATGCTTGGCTAATACATTCACAGGAAGTAGCCGCTAAATGTCTTCTTTTGTTCGAAGGATTCAGGGCAGGCGATTCCTCTGGTGGTCGAGAGCTGTATCCGATACATCAATTTATATGGTAGGTCCAGACCCTATGATCCAGCAGTGATTTCTGTTTATTGTTATTTACAGTGGACTTAGTGCCCGCTCGTTGCTTACCATTGATTGGCTTTATTGTCACTCATATTTGCTTGCTTCTTATTCATTAGCTGTGTGGGCTTTTTTTCCTCTTCTTGTGTTTTTTACACCTCTGGAGCATTGATGCAGTTCTATGCCCTTCCAGTGTACCCTTTTTCAGGCGCCACTTTTTTCTTTTTCTTTAAGTGATTTATGAGAGTGCATGTGTTTTTTTGCTGTCTCCCTTGTGTGCATCTGCCCCCGATGTCGTGCTCTGTGTTCCTTTCTGTCGTCAGTGTGCTGTTTTCCCAAACACCCTGCACTTCCTTCTCGCCCATGTGCCTTTTCCTTTCCAGCTCCATGATGCTGTCTTTCATCCATTTGAACCCAGGCCTGCATCCTCAGTATTGCTTTTCCCCAATCGCTCCTCCATATTGATTCCATCCCTCATCCCCCATGTTGCTTTGGCTGCCACCTACACCCCCTGTGCTGCTTGCATCCCGTGTGGCTTCCCCCACTGGCTTTACAAACCCACCCAACCTGCACTCCTGTGTTGCTCCCGCCCCACCTGCACCCCCTCTTGTTTCTTCCACTCTTGTTGCTTGCACCCCACACACTTTTTCAAAAAAATGAAAGCTTTTGCATGTATTTTTCTTGTTACTTAGCAAGCCACCTCCGATCGGCAATTAAAAAGGAAAAAAAAGTGGCGTCATTTTTCTAGGCGCACGCATGCTTGGTTCCCCCATAGAAACCTCTTTTTAAGACATTATTTAGCCATGCAACACAACATCAGGATGCTGTCCATCATGGTTAAAACCATTGACAAAGACAATAGGTTCCAAAAGTGAGACCTATTGGCTTCTTTAAAGCTTGTTAGTGAAGTCTCTGATTTAGAAGTTAAGTGAGCAACAGTGTGTTATATTGCCTTGTCACAACCATGGTCACTCTCTACAATTAAGCATGGAGAAAGGAGAAAAGAAAAGAGGGAGGCAGACTGGAATGTTCATCTGACATAAGAATTTGTTGTTTCTACATTAGATGAGACATTCCCCTTCACAGACCAAACTAGAGCTGATGTTCTTGGAAATGCTAACTGGGATGATTTGGGTGGTTTGAACTAGAAATCATGGAATGTAGATGACTTGCAAGCTCGTAGAGCATATGTATAGGAAGTTCTTTAGAATGAGGCTGACCTATAAGTTCATTCACAACCTCACCTAGAAGGTACTGGAGCGAAGGGTGCCTGATGTTCATTGAGAAAATCACTCTGAACAAACTGTGAAAGGTACCTGGATGTTATTCAGGAAGTCAACCTGGATGTGTTGTCACATCTGTCTCGTATGTCCATGGATACAATGATACTGATGCATATCACACAGCTGTTCGCAGAGAAATAAAACTATTATCAGTTACAAGAGCAGACCTCTCTTAGAGGGTCATAGCACGGTACATACAAGGAAGTCCATGGCACTGACTTGACACAGAAGATTTATTGAGAGTCAAAATAGGCTGTTATGTTGCACACTGCAACTGGTAAGTTGATAGAGCAGATAGCGCCCAGAAGTCTCTTGTAGTATTCATGGCCTGGTAGTTTCCATTGCTTACAGGGCCTGAGACTTCAAAGCTCCGTCACAATGGAGCATTTTTCAGACATTCTTAGTTGGAAGTTGAATGTCGGGCATGGAAGGCTCTAGGGCATGTAATCTGGAATTCAAGTATGATATTCAAATTTAGATTATATTAGTAATTAAAGATGATGTAAATGTATTGCATAACATGACCGAATTAGAAGAAAAATTGAAGTTAAAGGATTCCTTAAGATCCTTAACGAAGCACGCTTGTGGAACAGGAACACTGCACGTCACAAGAAATGCTAATAGTTGGTCTAGATTAAATAATTGGTCTGGATTAGAGTATGCTTGCTGAAGTTGGAGTTGTCAAACACATTTCTATCCGAAGCCCTTGTTCCACCAGTAGTTTCTTTGTTTATGAAAGTGCTTCACGTGACATAGTTCCACAGTATTTAAGATGGCTGAAATTAGTGTTTGACTTTGTTGCTTTTGGTAGTGACATGTTTCGCATATCTTTTTTTCTCAGGTCTTCAGCAGCAGGGGATTTTCCGAGTTCCTGGGTCTCAAGTTGAAGTTAATGACATCAAGAATTCATTTGAAAGAGGTATGTTGTGGGGCACTCCTGTCATGGCACCCAGGCACTCAACATGAGTGTATGTGCAATGCGACTGACATAAAGGGGGTGTCTGTTGTGAATCCCGAGAATTGTTTTGCATAATACCTTTGTTAGCTAGGTTTGTCTCGTACAGGTACTGGTATTAAACAAGGCAGGTACATACTATTTATGCAGAAACAGACAAGGAGCGTCCAACTTTGATTTAAAAACTCATATGTGACCCTTTTTTTCTATTTTACGTTTTTTTACCATTAGTGAGTGACTCTGAGTTTCAAAATTTTGTCTTGATAGGGTTGTTCTATGAAACCTGCCACCTCCTAACTAATAACTGCAGAGGCAATGTACCAGACCAACCTCTGTGTTAGTCAAACATTAACTTATTCGACATTGTGGAAATAAATCTATAAAGTCAAAATAAAATAATTTAATTAAGACAAGCGACAAATGCGTTTCTTTCAGTAAATGAAATGAAATAACCAGAGAAGCAAACACAGTATATTAAAAACGAATTATTAAAAAATCATGCACTGGATCACAAGCCACTTTAAAATGTAAATATTTCACAATATAATCAGTTGTTTGTCTGGAGCTGCATAAGTGTGCAGTGAGACCAATTATAAGAGGATAAGCTATTGGAGACTCAAAGCCCGACCCCATATATTTCAGTCTCCTGTTGCAATAATCTTCCGTAAACACCACAAACACCGTAAACACCACAAGTATGCATCTCAAGCAACACATATCAAAGCAAAATTAGTGGTCCAGAGATGACGTCCAAGAGCGAATGCAGCCAAGGGCACAATTATGCATGATGGGCATAGGAATTCAAGGGAGCAGTCCTTTGTAGAAGGTGACTTTTCAAAGGTTATATATATTGGAGAGAGTTTTGGGAGGTTCTGTATTATCTGAAGGCCTCAACAAAACAATGGCAAAAATAAGATGGATGTTGGGGTGCCTATGGAGTGTTGCAACAAGATGAGAAAGGGAGCACATGTTACTGATAGATGCGTTACTCATCCAGCACTACCTGGAGTATTTTATACAGTTCCAGAGGCTACAATTTCAGTAGAGCAATGACAAGTTAGAGTCAGTCCAGAGATGGGCCACCAAAATGGTGTTTGGTACCTGTAGGAATTTGCCCCATCAATAAGTGAGCTCCATTCAAACATATCTCAATTCATGGTTTAGTTTGTTACTTATTTGTTGTTGTGATTTAAACTTACTTTCAGTTTACGGTATATGTATTTGTGTTATGTCATACTTGTCATATTACATTGTGGTTTATTGTAGGGATTGTTCTATGCATACATCTTTCTCAATACTTTTCAAGTGCATTTGCACTCTTCATCAGGAGATGTATTCTCTGTAGTGTTGGCCACATGTATTGCTCCGTCCTTGGATTGTTTGAATTTACTGCATCTAAACACATTTCCCATGTTTATTCATGTGGGCAATCAACACCATGAAGCCAAAATCTGAGCCATCCTAGTTTTGTTATAAGTGACACTGAAGTTGTTGATCAATCTCTTGTCTTTACAGGTGAAGACCCGCTGGTGGAGGTCCACAATGAACGTGATATTAACTCAGTGGCTGGAGTCTTAAAGCTCTATTTCCGAGGACTGGAAAATCCAATCTTTCCCAAGGAAAGGTTTCAAGATTTGATATCTACTATCAGTGAGTACACAAATGGGGTTGTTCCGGACTCCAAAACACTAGCTCTGACCCATTAACACTCCCTCTTTACCTGTTTCTAATGATTGAATCTCTTAGCAAATTGCTTCAATATTTGCTTAATGTGTGCAACTGAGGATAAGTCCCACTGATCACTGAGATCAAAGAGGAATACACCGTGCCCTGTCCCAATTCTCATAAGTGCCCCCCACTTGTTTCACAACCGTATGTATGGCTCTTAAACTTTCTTCACTGTCCACATTCCCATAAACAATGACTCCTTTAATTTGTGCAGTAAATTAATCCTTTGTTCTTACAACCAGTAAACTTTTTGTTGGGTTCATTTACTGTGGTTATTCCAAATTAAGGTCCTTATTACGAGGCTGGCGGTCCGAATACCGTCAGTGTGGCGGTCCGACCGCTACTTTACAAGGTTGGCGGGCAGACCCACCAACCTGCTGCTGTCCCCACCAGGACCAGTGATCCTGACGGGCTGACAGCAGTACTGGTTGTAATCAGCCAGGGCTGTGCTGAACTCAGCGCCACCCTACTGATTATAACCTTGTTCTCCGCCGGCCTTTTCATGGCGGTCTGACCTCCATGAAACACTAGTGGAGAACAAGAGCAGGGTTGCCACAGGAGGCCTCTGCACTGCCCATTGTATGGGCAGTACAAGGGTCTCCATGCCCAGCACCCTTGAAATGCGAACTGTCTGCTGTGCACCCTGCGTGCGGCAGCATTGCTGCCGGCTCAATGATGGGCCAGGAACAATGCTGCTGCATCATTCCCACTGGGCTGATGGGCGGGAACCTTAGTTCCTGCCCATCAGCCAGTGGGAAAGTTCTAATAGGGCCGGTGGGGAGACTGCCACCTCTATGGCGGTCTCCTCATCCGACCGCCAAACTCTTAATCAGGCCCTAAATCTTTCACTTAAAAATAAGCTGTGTCAGTTCTTCCACTGCTTGATACGTTTTAGGCATGTGTGATGTCCTTTATCAGGGATAATTTTAATGTCCATGGCCTAAGTCTTTAAGGTTAGTAACCAGAGAATAATATTTCTTCTGTATCTCTGCTAGCACACTGCACAACAGGCCCGACATCTTAAGCACTGAGCATCCTCCTTTCCTGGTGGCACAGTGAGCACAGCTCTGGCATATGTGAGCAGCCCCCTCAGCAGGTTGAAATACTGAGCAACGTTTATTATTAGCAACATTGTGGCATATTTTAACACAGTGCTGTATTATAATTGTTAGCAGTGAGGATTATTCACAGAACAATAAGGTATGTTTCAGAGTGTATACCTGGCCTAAATTGCCATTAATTCTGAAGGTACTTTTACTGTGCCGCTGGTCTATTCTGTTGGGAGCCCAACATTTTCATTCACATGTGCCTTCTGCCTCTAAAATATGTCTACCTCATAATTATTTTTCAGCTTTTTCTTTTGCGTGGCAACTTCCAAATGTCCCTACAAATTACCTCTCTCACGCAGTGCATTTTGGGGTTGTTATTCATTATATCCCTAGTTCTGCTTTTCGGCTCCTATGTCTGGCCAAGTCCACGATAAGCTGTGCTCTGCAATCTGCCCAGGCCTTGTGCAGTTAATTGACGTATGATGCAGGTTATGTGAAACATTATAAAGATTACAGCTAATGACTGTTGGAAATGCCAGCTCTCTCCAATTATACTGCTTGGAAGAGGTCTTAGCATTTCATGTCGACTTGTGCTAAGGCTTAATTGACTTTTGAAACAGTAGCGTTAAAAATCTATGTGGCAGATACTGAGAGATGTACATGATTAGATTTGATGTACTCTTTCGCTCTCATAGACTTCCTGCATTTGACCCATCATTAAGGAGTGCTCACTACCATCTCCCCAGAAGGCCTGTTCTGTTGCATGGATAGCTCTTACGGCTAATTATACCCATAGTTCTTTTCCATCCATTGAGTCCCTCTTCAGGCACAGTCAATATCAGTAAGTGCACTGCATCCTCTTAAGAGCTATTAAATCACGGCCCCTGATATACCTCCGTAAAAAGAATTGTTGTCCAGAGGTTTTCATTTTTGATTTGTGTTTTTGGATCATTATAAAAGTCATTTAGCTTGGGTGGACATTGCCGATCCGGGCCCATCTTTTCCTGGACGACATTTTCAAAAATGGCAGGTGTGTTGCAGTGATGATGTAATATTTCAGGAACCATGAGACCTATATACTTAATTTTGGTGTCAAAACGTAGGTTTTGGGGGTCAAGTAGTCTTATAGAGACAGACAATAACTCTGCAGAGCAACCCTTCTGCCATTTTCCAAAATGGCAGCTATAATAAAGGAAGAGACATATTTAGAAATGAAACAAATAGTAATGTTTTTTAATCCTTTTATGTATACACCAAACAATGTTTATGATTTGACTATGAAAAAAAATAATGTTTATCACTCCTGTTTTAGACACATTTTCATAGTTCACTTTATTTATTTGTTTCGGCAATCGCTTGTGGCACATTTGCAGAATGTCGAACATTTGAGAAGAGCGTATCGACAGGGACATCTTTTTGTAGCACAGGTTTTACAAGTACATGTATGTGTAAGTTCTGTGGGTAGAGGCTTTAGAAAAGTTGTAGGTTTTAGCACCTCATCAATATCTTCCCAAACAAATTCACAAAGATCTTTCTCTACATATGCATGGTCCAAAACATTTACACATCTTCTGATCAAGTAAAACTCTCTTTTAATTTGTCCACTCACAGAATATGATGTCAGTGGAAGGTTACTTAGCGGTACTGATCTCATGAACTCATTGTACCAAGGATCGTCAAATGTGTGTCAGTCAGAACTCGTTTTCTACACATTCACAATGTATTTTTCTATGCCTTTAAAGTCAGAGGTTCAGCAGTTAAAGCTCCAACTTTGTTCCAATGTTGCTCATAGTGTCATCACCCATAAGAATATGTGCCATGAACAATGAGCATCTCTGGGTCAAGTTTCTGGTACAGAATATGAATCATATTAAATGTCTTTTCTCACCTGTTCCATAACTTATCCATAACTCTGACAATCCTTGACTTATGAACATTGCAGCACAATAATAACATCTGTGTCCTTTGACAGTACAATGACTTGAATGAAACTCTTCCGAACGGCCTACTCAACAAGTGGCACAACATGAAGGTCAGCTCCCTGCAGTTTGCTGTTAATTTCTTGAACAATATGGCCCCTACATTTTGAATATATCTCTGCAGGCACCAACTCCTCCTTGACAATCATTCCGCTTGCAATAATTGAAAATTGAGTGTCCACTGAAGCATCAGCAATGTTTTGGCGAGTTAACATCTCCAAGTACATCTTGTTCGAAGACAATGACCAGAATTTATCAAGTTACACAGGTATAGGTGTTGAATATTTGATGCAGGCAAGGTCAATTGTTCCACTTGTAGACATTCGTCTGATTCTCTCACATTCTTTGACAGATAGTTCAAGATAACTGTCAAAGACAATGTGCAGTTCTTGCAAGGTGCATACTGACTTTGATATCTGTAGAACAGTTTAACCAGCCTCTCTAAAGTTTTGCATGGATGAAATTGTGACCATTCGCAACTGTGACATATAGTCCGCAACAACAGCAGTTTTCAATGAGGACACCTTTTCTAATTGAAATTCTTCAGGTGAGAGTTTTTTTTTGAGCTCTTGTACGAGTTTGTGCTTCACTGGTTTGGTTGCAACAACTCCATTAAATAATGAATTTGTTGGAAGAAGATCATGTGACAGAATGTTCTTGATAAATTGACCCCTTTTCTTTTGCTACATCCATCTCTCTATGTGCTTGTGAAAGTTATATTTTTTTTAACCTGTTTTGTAGTGGCTGGTTGGGCAAAACTCTTACTATGGCAATTAAAGTGTGGAAGTTTAGCTTTAGGGATTATGTCAAACAGCTTTTTCTCTTTCAATACAAATCTCTCCTGATTCAGTTCTGCGTATTGTTTTGATCCATGTTCAAGGACATCTAATAGACGTGTCTTTATATAGTTATCCACATATTGTTTGGTCATGAAGTTGTGTAGTCGCACAGGCTCAGTAATTTCAAAGAGGTTTCCTTGCTGCTGCATTAAACGAAGAAGGCTGTCAACATGTTCATTAAAATGTTCCCCTCCCTTTCCCACAAGTTCATGGTGTGGAGAAGTTTCACAATGGTCCATTAATTTTGAATTTGTCATCTCTCTGAAAACATAGCAAATAGAAAGGACTTCTGCCATTGGGCAACAAATCCACTTTTACGTGTCTGACCAACAGTTCCTTTGGAGCTTTTCTGTGATCTCTGGATCGTCTGTTCCAGTTTCAAATCTGGAGCCACAGCATTGAACCTTCTCTCTCTGTCTTCAACTACAAAATGTCTTGGATGAATTTTCTGTAGAAGTAAGGTTTTTCCACCTCTAGCTTCTTCACTCTTTCCAAATACCAGGAGCCATATCTCAGATAGTTTATGCAATCAAATTAGCAAAACACAGTAATCAGTGACACCACAGTCTTCACGTGCAGCTCCCAATCACCTTCCGCATCAGCATGTACCAAGTTTGTCACTAAAGCTATCATGTGTAAAACATTTCCCCAATACTTGCAAAGTTCAGATTTTTCTTCACATTCTTTGACAAACTCTACAAACTTGGTTTTCAGGGTTTCTGATTTTGAACTGAGTGTATTGAGCATTGCCTGGCTTTGCATTATGTCTTTTGAATGAATTGCACTGTGTGCCTAGTTCACTTATGAGACAGGATATGCAAAACCTAATTTGTCTTTCTTGTTCCAGAAAGCATTCAAACACAATGTTTCTATAGCCTCAGATATGATGAGCATACCTTGTAATGAACAAACATAATGAGTTCTGCTAAATACTGACTTGATAGTTTTGCTTCCAAAGACTTCAGCCTCACTGAGTGCATCATCTATGCCACATCCACCGAGATAACTTCCAGCACACCGCAACACAACTTTTGTCATGTGGAAAATGCCCATCATTGGATAACGATCATCAGAGTGTACTGGATAGCTCATAAAAATGTCAGCTACGATACAGAAAACACCTTCATCGCAGACAATTGGCAGGATAGGCTGGCATTCAAGCTGAGCACGCATATTTTGGAGAAAAAAAATGTGAGCTGTGTATACTGCTGTGTAGTTTGTGATTGGAGATGATATTACCGGTAAAAAACCCAACCTTCTTCGGTAGGACAGTATTCTGGGAGATCAGAGCATGAATTCCAGCCCACGGAAGAACTGGCTTTTCTTCATCCTTCAGTCCGCACCGAATAAGCAATATGATAAATTCAGTTAAATCAGCTTTGGGGACCGGAGCATCAGGCAGAAGAAGATCCATGTCCTCAGCCAAGTTGAAACTTTATGGTCAACTGGGACACGTTGATGGCTTGTAGTGATTTTGCACACGTTGGCAAGGCCCTTGGGTTATAAGTTTGCAAGTTTGTTTGTTTGTGCCTACAGCAGAAACAGCTTGCTTTCCAGCAGCTACTTCATTGGTACAGTTTTGAACAGAACTATGGCAGTATCATTTGTGCTGGATGTTCCAGACAAAGAAGAGCTGTCTTCAAAATCAAAATTATCAAGAGCAGCAATTGAAAATTCTTTCCTGGTATAGTGACTTAGGAGTGGTGTGCTGTCGAATTCACACAATTTTACAGCATGAGCTTCTAAGCTTCAGCTTCGTACTATGTCATTCTAACTTGTTCATGCATCAATCCTATTTATTGAAGTGATAAGCCCTCTACTTTTGCATTTGTCAAAGATTGCGTCAGCAGTCTTTATGTGTAGCAGAGATTTCTTTTTGATGTGATGTAATTCATAAAACATGATTTGGAAAACACAGTACATTTGCACAGCATAAGCCTGTAGGTTCATGTGATTGTCTTTCACTTCTTCGCTTATATCTTCAAAGCCATCATCAATGTTGTCGGCTACTGTTCGGAACTCAAAATCTTTGGTTTGTAACAGTTTTGCTTTGCTGATATTAAGCAATGATGTAAATAATGTTAAGTCAACATCAGGCATTCTTGTTGACTCCCATAATTTGCGGAGCTCTGGGGCATCACAAAATCTGTCATTAAGTCCAAAATCTAAATCTTTCAGGACGTTTCTTAAAATGGTTCCTGCTAATTTTACTTCATCAGCAAGAACTTCAGGAGTCAAATCAGCTGAGAACACAATAAGTGGCTCATTCTTTTTGTGAGGCTGACAAGAACAAATTCTGTCATTGTATATTTTTTCCAGAAAAATCATAATTTCATTATTATGGATCAACACAGTTTCATCAATGTTGACCATTATTTCTCTGATCTCCAGAAAAATCATAATTTCATTATTATGGATCAATACAGTTTCATCAATGTTGACCATTATTTCTCTGATCTCCAGAAAAATAATAATTTCATTATTATGGATCAATACAGTTTCATCAATGTTGACATTATTTCTCTGATCTCACTGAGTGTGAACCTGTAACCTGCCCTCAAGAGTGGTGTTAAAACGTAATTAGCTTTTTCAAAGAGTTCAAACATAACTGAAGGCTGGTGATTACATCGCATGCAGTTCAGGTGGGCATACAAATCCTCTGCAGATATATTCACCTCATTGTTTAGATCAGCTACTCGGCTGAAAACTTAATCTTGGAAGAAACTAGCTGCAGATAAAAACATGTTTGCCCTTTGAGACTCACATACTCTGTACTATGTTCTTTCGTCAATCTCTTTGACCCTTGTTCTGGCTAAACCACAGATAACACATGGAAGATCCTCTGCTTTCTGAACAGTTGTTGGAGGCAGACGAGGGGTAGCCATCGATCTTCTAAGTGGATGGGCATTGGGTTTGGTTATTGTCGCCTTCTCAGAAGACTCGGATTCTTGTTGTGATTCACTGGTTTCTGCTATTTTTCAATGCATTTTTTCCAGGCTTTTTTCCATTGTATACAACTTGTATCACTTTTTGTTACAATGATAAAATATTTGATCCTTTTTATCCATTAGTTTCAATATTTTGTGAACTTGTCTTGCCGTATTTCTGCAGCATCTCAAACTTTCTTCTGTCCAGCTGCAGCTTTTTCTTTCTCATTACTTTGCCATATGGCACATTTTTCTTTGTTGAAACTGTCCTCTGATTTTGTAATTAGCAACATTCTGTCACAAGGTAAAGGTTCTCTGCTACCACCTGCTTCGCTCATGTTTACAAATTTCAATCAACGGAAAACCTGAAACAAAAGCAATATTAAAATAAATTGCCAATGTCATGGATAAAACACATTATTATAGAGCTGCCATTTTGGAAAATGGTGCTAGGGTTGCTCTAAGGAGTTATTTTCGGTCTCTATAAGACTACTTGGCCCCCAAAACTTATGTTTTGATACCAAAATGAAGTATGTAGGTCTCATGGTTCCTGAAATATTACATCATCACTGCAACACACCCGTCATTTTTAAAAATGTCATCCAGAAAAAAATCGGACCGGATTAGCAATCTCTACCTAAGCTAAATTACTTCTCGAATGATACAAAAACACAAATGAAAAATGAAAATTCTGGACAACAATTTTTTTATGGAGGTTTATCAAGGGGTCAGGACTAATTTGCTGCACTATTCTTTAAGCATGCAGCATTCTAAATGCAGAATGAAAGTATGGTTTTGGTGATTAGTGGAGGGACCTTAAAATGGGTGAATAATCTGCAGCTATAGTCGACTGCTAGAAAGATGATAATGCTATCAAGTCAAACCATGAGCCTCTGCTCAGAATTTCTAATAATGTCTCTACTTTTTCTCGAGGAAAAATGTGACCAATTCACCAGTGACAGGTCTGACCAGTTCACCAGTGATAGGTCTCCCAGTGTCATATGTAACATTTAAGTGTAATGGGACCTTTGGGGAACGTTTTACTACATATATGCCAAACGTATGGCATGTGCAGATCTCTAACCAAATGTTTCTTCCTGCAATAATCCTAATACTCATTCTGAAACTGTAGCACTAGAACTTTTATTCTGATCTCCAATGATGCATTGAGTATGTTGATCAGAAATATAGCTGTACCTTTCGTAGTCTTGCAGCTCGGGTATACCAGTAGCCCAATATTGGACTCTTAGCCCATATCTGTTAGTTAGTGATAGTGGGTCTCAGATTGACTACTTATCCAAGGTATACAGTTTAGGACTACAGCTATCTGAAGAATGTAATTATTTAGGTATTTTGGTAGAGATTGCATTATTCTGTGCATAGCTCTTCACTTGGATCTGTAAAGAAGCTTTTCTCTATCTAGTAGATTAATCTTACCAAAGAGCAATCAGTGTGGCCTCACCTGTCTTTCATTGAGCAAACCTGCCCCAGGTCTGTTAGCGAGTGCCTTGGTATTTCCATTATTACACCTCTCTCCTTTGGATCTTCCAAGTCCAGTGTTCTGTAGAGCTTATGTTCCAGTTTTTTAGCACAATGTCAATTGCCCCATTAGAACACTTAAGTGGATCCTATGCACAATGTTTCACCTGGGTGGCCTGGTAAGGTCACAGATGTTTCCTTGGATTTCTCTTACTACATGTCTAAAATTATAGCTTTCAGGATCCAATAGAGAGCTCTCCTTTTGAGTTTCAGAAAGTGCTCACAATTAGGGTCTACAGCAGTCCATGGTTCTATCTTTCTGGAAACCGATCAGCATGAGCTTCAGAATCCATTTGAGATTTTTTGATCGATTGGAAGGATAAATGGCTGCAGCTCATGCCGAGGGATATCACCCAGGCCAGGGGGGGGGGGGTCCAAGTACCTCAGGCTTGTTAGGGTATAAGTCTGGAAGGTAGTGGAACCTTGTGGTATGTCAATCAGTGTGGTCTTCTGTGGCTAAATGTCCACCCACTAATGGTTGTTGTGTATTCTTGCGTTACAGAAATTGAGAACCCTGCAGAGCGTGTGCACCAGATCCAACAGATCCTCATTACCCTTCCTCGGGCAGTCATCATCGTCATGCGGTACCTTTTTGCCTTCCTCAATCAGTAAGTTTTCACATGAGGTTGTTTCTTTGCTAAGATGACATCTGAGAGACATCACTTCACTTTAAGTGCCATCATCATTCAGCCATACCGCAACACAAAACTATAAAATAGAACTAAAAGTAGAGTTCACAGCAGTCTTTTTGAGGAGCAGTGGTACAGTGCCTTTGGTGCAAGCCAGGTCTGAACAATACTGTCTTGGTATATCCTGTAGGAATACTACATGAGTACCAGTGGGAGAGCATATTTTTTCTGGCCTCAATAAAATTTAAAACAATCTGAAGCACAACATAGTTCCCTATGGGGAAGGAGTTTCCTCTGATGAAAGCAGATGTGTCCCAACCATAATTCTTGTGGGCAAAACTAATTGAATGCCAAGCCTGTACATGTATTATATCTGCTTTTCTGGCCACTAAACAACCTTTCAGATGTTTGTCTATATTAAGTAAATATATATATCTATCTATATATATATATCTATATATATATATCTATGTATATATATCTATATATGTGTGTGTGTGTGTGTATATATATATATATATATATATATATATATATATATATATATATATATATATATATATATTTTATGCAAAGTGAGATTCTAGGTTTGAAAAATTGAATTTCCAGAAGCAGGAATAGAGTTCGGTGGTTTATAATTTCATATGTTTTATCAATGTGCTTTATTATGGGTTTGGGGTTGTTTTTGTTAATTCAGGCAAATAGAGTCGATTTATCATTTCCAGCTAAATCTAAAGCAATGGAATCAGGTTCGGTCATTGCCTACTTTGTGGAAATTGTTAAGCAGTCAGGAAGGCTCCTTCACATACAGTATGACCTTTATGCGTTCACCATATATAATTGGATATGTAGGTTCAATATATTCTTTCCTGGGGACTACCCTTGTTTTCAGACTAGTTGCTTCCCCGTCTCCTTGTGTTGGTTGTTCCTTTCTCCGTAGGCGTTGTGAAAAGCCAGTTTATAAAGTCAGAACTTTCCACTCATCCTGAAATTTCTTCTGAGTGATTGGTTTCATCATAGCTTTGGTTTAACATTAGCAGCCATAATTCAGAGGAAACATTTCTCTTATTGAGTTTAAGTTCTTTGCACCCAGGGTAAACTGTCCACTCGTTCCAATCAATATATATATATATATATATATATATATATATATATATATATATATATATATATATATATATATATATATATATATATATATATATATATATATATATACACTATAGATCTTCTGCATGATTCTCATTTCACTTCAGTGCTTTCATTACATAAATTCCCACAAATTGTATAACTCCAAAGACTCAAGAAGGTCCCAGTGTGGACATAGCCACATAAATCTTGAGTTACTAACAGACCTCTTAATTTATTAATTGATCCACATATTTCTACTGGGCATTGATTCACATAGAAGGATACATGATCAGTGGGTGGCTGGAGGCAGAATGCAGCCCTTCATATAGCCCTAATACACTTAGATTTTCTGTTCAGGCATACATCTCTTGTACAAATATTACATCCTAGATTCCCATGTCCATTGTCTTCCTCCTATCTCTGATCCAAATAGGCTGCATGGCTTGTTCTGTTGCATAGAACTGCACAAATCTCATAAATTGTCACTGATGTGCCACCGCTGCATCAAATTTTATAAACTTTGATAAAATTCCTGATCTTTAGGCAGACTGTGGGTTATTTTTTTTAATTCTGTCTCCTCTGTCAGTTTGTAAAAACATTCTATTCACTGGACTGTATCCTGTGTCTTACACAGCAGATGCCCCCTTCACATTGTTCCACTATCTTGTGTCCTTCAGCCTGTCTCAGTACAGTGATGAGAACATGATGGACCCCTACAACCTGGCCATCTGCTTTGGACCCACCCTCATGCCTATTCCCGATGGACAGGATCCTGTAGCTTGCCAGGCACATGTCAACGAGGTCATCAAAACCATCATTGTGCACCACGAGGCACTGTTCCCGAATCACCGAGAGCTAGAAGGTCCTGTGTATGAGAAGTGCATGACTGGAGGCGAGGATTACTGGTAAGGAAAGCTCCATGCTAAGACTGGAAGTGGATAGCATAGGATTGCTAGTGAGTATAGGTCTGTACCTAGTGTGAAGAGACAGGAAGGTTACTGGGGTAAGTGCATCTCTTGCATAGGGGTGATAGGACCAGTGAAATACTGATTGGTATGTTTCTATACACAGTTCTGGGGGGACAGAAAGTCTACCCAGGCAAGTGTGCTTGTGCACAGTGCTGTCAGGAGCAGCAGAACACTGATGGGCCTGTTTCAATGCATAGGGCTGATAGGAGATGGGTGGTGCCGCAGCACGTGTTCCTGTGTGCATGATGCTGATAGGTACAGTAGAATACTAATGGGCATACTTTGGGAAAAGAGGGTTAGTTGTGAGGGCGCGTCTGTCCATTGCGCTGCTAGGAATGGGGAAGGGTAGCCGAGGATAACAGTGAGTACTGCTCTAAGCTTGGTGCTGATAGGATAGAAGGACTATTGGTGAGACTGGCTCTGAGCAGAGTGGAGGAGTGAAGGGGGCAGGTGAGGGATACTTACTAGTACTGTTCTATGTATCATGCTGAAGTGAGAGGATACAGCTGACGAGAACAGTGGAATACTAAAGGGCTTGTTTCTGTGCATAATGCTGGTGGGAGAGGAATATTACTTGTGATGGTGGCTCTGTACAGTTCACTGCTTGGAAGGGGAAAGGGCAGCACAGAGATACTGGTGAATACTGCCCTAAACGTGGTGCTGATGGGATAGGATAAGTTCTGTTGAGAATGGCTCTATGCAGAGTGGACAGGGCAGCTGAGGGATTCATCTGGGTACTGTTATAGTGCCAAAGGGAGAAGAGGGGTAATGAGGCAAGTGCACTCTATGCACAATAACAGTGGAAAACTAAAGTGCATGCTTCAATGCAAAGTGCTGATGGGAGAGGAGGATTACTTGTGATGGTGGCTCAATGCAGTGTGCAGATGGTGAGAGGAGGGCGATTACGGAAGGATACTGGTGAAAGGATTACTGATAAGAAATGGTCAAACCAAATGCTAGTGTACAGGATAAGGCAGTAGAACTTGGGTACTGTGAGTACTACCCTGTGTGCAGGGTTGCAAGGAGAGTGCTGACAGGCTCAGTGGATTACTGATAGGTATATTTCTATGAGGAACAGTTGTAGTGAGGGTGACTATATTGAGTGTTGCTGGGGAGGGTAAGTGGATAGCAGAGGGGTACTGTTAAGCACTGCTCTGTGTGTGATGCTGACGGAGTAGGCGGCATTTTGGGGTAACTGTGCTTTGATTCATGGTGCTGATGGAAGAGAAGAAATAATGGTGAGGATGTATATTTGTGTGCATAGTGCTGGCAATGAGAGGAGAAATGGTAATGGGTCTCTGCACCGTAAGAAGTGGTACTGTATAATGCAGGTCTGTTCATAGTGCTAACGGAAAAGTGGGATCACTCACCGATGTACAGTACTGACTGAAAGGAGGCGTGCTGATGAATATGTCTTAGTTGATACAGGTACATGCTACATTAAGCATTGTGCTGACGGGAGAGACATATTGGTTATAGCCTGACACATGGAGGCCTATTCACAAACTGCAGTTTGTAGTATGCTCAGTAGCACTACAGTGGTAGTAACAATGTACATCAAAATTCCATTCAATAAACTTCGTGCAGAAGTCCATGTTGCTGCCTCGCCTATCTTTTATGTGCAGAGTTCTCCGCACCTACAGGTATATATTTAGTAGTAAATGTGGGAGGGACGGGAGAGTGGCTGGAAAACGGGGAATATTTTCTACTAAAGGGGAGGGGTTTAGGAAAGGGTAAGGAGGGGTTGAGGGTGGGGTAGGGAACATGCACAAAGTGCCCTAAAAAAATTACTACATATAAAAAGACCCAAAACATAACAAATATACTTCAGCTCAAAGTTAGAGTAAGTCCAACCCAATGCATGCCCACCCACTGGTACTGCAACACCCTCTCAATGAAAATAATAGAGGGTAACACTTAAAAGCCAATAGGAATTAACGTATTTTAACTTTTTTTTAAAATATAAATGCATTTAGATTTAAAATGTATACATAAATACAACTTAGATATTAGTCTATTATAAAATATGTTAATAACCTTTCTTCAATTGTAAATATTAATACAACTTTAGTTTAAAAATATATATATTTTAAATTAATTCTATACATAACTTTAAATATTTCTTACTATGTAACACATAAAAATGCATTGTATACTTTAGGTGGGACTATTTCTATTTACATCATATTAAAAATAATTTAAATTTTATTTGATGTATTAAAAAAAGTTATATTAAAAATTAAGTTCATAGTGCCCTGGTATTGTAGTTTTTGTTGTTCTACATTTAATATATATATTAATATATATTTAACATACTTACTTGTAATTAAATTACATTAATATTTAACCAATAAAATATTTTTACTTAAGTTTTATTAACTTTTTAAACTTTTCCCTTTACCTTTACCAATGAGAGATTTTTGCCCCTGTGGCAGAGACCTCCGCCACTGTGTGAAATGTTACTAGTTCAGGGGCTGGGGACATGTATTTCTATGCTTTTTAAAAACTTTACACTCATAAATGGTGAATAGCCAAGTAGTAAAGCTACTTAAAAGTGTCAGAGTAAACTTGCTCATGTGTAAGTTTACCTTTGTGAATAGCCCCCAAAGCATTGACAGCTGAGAAACTGCTGAGTATGTCTCTGTAATCATAGAACAGTAATGATGATGGGAAAGGAGAAGTTCTCAGTGCATGGACACTCCTTTCTGAAGTAATTGTGTGCTTTATACATTTAAAATCATCATCATCAGAGTAAGGCACTGCCTGTGGTGCTAATAGCAGATTAGCAGTACTGTTCCACCAATAGCAATGGCTAGCACCAATAGTGTTGATTGGAAAGAAGCGCTGGTGAGTATGGCTTGGTGCAAATGTCCTAATCAGTCTGTACAGAAGATTATTTTAGAAAGTAGTGTGCGTTTTTGAAGGTGACCAATTCCTCTTCAGTTTCACGGTCACTGAGACTCTAAGGGTTTGTGTTTAGTTTGTGAGGGTGCTATTGAACTGACATTTTATGCATAGTTTGCAATTCAGTGTATATAAAAATGTGATTGGTGTTCAGTTGAGATGTTTTCCATTCGCTTGATTTCATTGTAGCGACAGCCCTCACAGTGAGCCAGGCACCATTGATGAGGTGGACCATGACAACGGGACAGAGCCCCACACCAGTGACGAGGGTAAGTAGTTTAAGTGAGCCTGGATACGGAAGGTACATGAGCTGAATGACACACCAACTTTGAAGGATCTTCTGAGATTTCTTGCAGATTCAGGAAGCATAGAATGATTTGTTCTCCATCAACCAAAGAACACAGCTAGTCTAATAACAGCATGTCCATTGTATATATCCATCCAGCAAGCGTTACGCTTAAAACCCACTTGCAGACAAGATTATGCAGGCGGCTGAGATATCTTCTGTGTGAGAGACAGGGGGCTCAGTATCTGCTATAAACTATCATATTACGTGCAGCAAGGTAGCTAGCTAGGCTCAAGCTACAGATGTCCATGTGTTTGTGTCTGCAGGAGCATAAATACATAGAGGACCAATTTATTGGATAAAATCTACTCCCCAGCAGCCCCCGGGGAAGTAACAGGACTTCTAAGGGGCAGGAGACTTTTCAATAACATTAAACTATTCTTTAAAATACTAAGGGCTTAATTACTTCCTTGGCGGATGGGATACTCCATCACAAACGTGACAGATATCAACCTGCCGTTTTACAAATTCCATAGGATATAAGGGAACTTGTAATACTGCGGGCGGTATATCCGTCACGTTTGTGGCGGAGTATCCCATCCTCCAGGTTGTAATCAGGCCCTAAATTTGATATTGTAGGAGAGAGTGACAAGTTTATATAGTGTAAACAGTATGAAACCATGCATTTCCTCTACTGCCCCTCACATTAACTCTAAGGTCTCCTACACTGTGGGGCTCAGTCACCCACAATGTTTTAGCTTCATTTGAAGAAAATCACACCACAAAGCATATTTTTATATAATTATTTGTTAGAAATTTCTCCTCAAGCCCTCTTGAATCTCTTTTGCAGTCTTTAACATTCCATATATACTAATAGTAATACAATAAAAAGGCACTATTAAAATGATCTTTTTTGTATGATTTTAGCTTGATTGCAGTATTTAACTTTTGTGGTCATTGTAAAAAGTACTAGGTGACGGATAAAACTGAAGAGCGTTTCTCAACACAATCTTGGCATAAAGATCTCTCGAAGGGAACTTGATAAAAATTACACAGTTTATGTGCAGTGCTTGAAAACAGCAAAGCTATTGTATGAAGAGCTGTACAAAGCAGAATATAATTATTCACTGCCAAAGAAGCTTGTCCTCTGCAAACATGGCAGATGACATTTAACATTTAAGCTAAACACACAGTTCACCCTGTTTAATATTGTTGGTATAAAAAAATAAAATTATTTGTAGTTTGGACAGAGTTCTGTTTTCATGTGCCCTTGTACTGAGATCTTTGTATGTTAGTGTAACAATGAATGTATGGGTGAATTTACAGAATAGTGGTTCATTGGTTTAATCGCCAGGTTGCCAGTTACATCCAAAATACTTTCACAACTAATCATGACTTTTGCATGATTTTGTAGCTTTTGCTAGCTCCAGGAATAGCCATCGCAAAGAGAATGGAAAATGCCTGTGGAATGGCAGAGTGATCAAGAGAAACAAAGAGATCATCATATTGTTATAACTGGGTTTTCAAAGGGTACAGTAAGTATTTAGGGACAGAATACATGGGTCATTGTTCTCTTGCACAAAGGGGCCCTTTACACTGAAGCACATTGTGATCAGAATGAATATGGCTGCTATCACAGAGCACACCAACAAATAATACTGTTACGCAGAGCTTTTTCATTAAAGAGCTGGAGAGTTTCATATTGTACTGCTCAGAAGACTCATTAAAGATGGACACTTATGTATCGCAGGTCATTACAGACTGTACATCGGTATCTGTACCTCTTTGACATGCTACCCTCCTGGTTGGATATGGACATTGGAAATGGAATGTGCACTGTAACCGTGGTCGTTACAGTCAATATTATTTTATTCATGTTATTGAATTTATATACCACTTTTCATAAAGCATCACAGGACAAATGGAGCAAAACATAAGAAATTCCATGATGTTCTCTCCAAACATAAATGTTGAGCAAATGATTAGGATAGATATTAGTGAATGCAATGCAACAATTCCTAATTGTTATCAGTATCCTCACCTTCCCCCCAATCTCTCACCTTATTCTTCACTCAACATTAGATGCTTTTCAGAATGATCTTATCGAGCTCCAGTCTGGCTCCTCAAGGGGTCCTTTTTCTCTTGGTAATATATTCAGTATTTCTCTATCTCAAAGCATGTTTCTAAGCAAAATGATGTAGCCCATATGATCCTGACACTAAAAAAGATTGATGCAGGACCAGTAGTGATGCATAATCATTGGCCTAATATGTTGCTTGTAGTAGATGCTAAGAAGCTTGAGATCCATGTTTCAAAACAACTTACTAAAATCTTCTGACATTTGAATACTGCTCAAGCTGGTTTTTGTGCGGGACACAGCACAGAGCTCTGGTAGCTTTGGGTCACCTCAGGATAGAAGCTGATGCTGGTGTGCCAGCACCTTGATACTTCACGATCTGTTGGTAGAATTTCACATAGTCGATAATTCCATTCTCTTGGACCATAAGTGGGACTCTGGCACAATTAGCATGACATACTCTTGGTTGAAATACTTTGGGCCTTTGGTGGTCATGAGACCACCAAACCCGTGGTGGCAGTCGGATGGCCGTGGCTGTGGCGAGTCGACCAATAAATTATGACTTTGGCGGGCGGACCCGTCTGAAAGCCACCGTCCCCGCCAGGATCATAGATCCCAATTGGGTGACAGCGGTCGGGCTTGTAATCAGCCATGGCGGTGCTGAACTCAGCACCGCCTGGCTGATTACAACCCCATTTTCTGCCAACCTTTTGAAAGGCTGGTGGAAAACCTGTGCAGCGGCCCCCTGCCCAGCACCATCCGAATGCGCATTGTCTGTTTTGCAGACACTGCCCATTCCGAGGGTGCTGGAGTGTTAGGATATGTGCCTTGGCTCCCTCTAGTTTGGCTCCCTCTAGGGAGCCAAGGCCAATATTCTAACACTGTTCCTGCCACACAGCCCGACGGGAACGCGTATTGCAATGTGCCTGCCGGTCAGCCTGGCGGGAGCGGTGGAGTCCTCCCTGTGAGTTTGACAGTCCCATGGTGGGACCACCAAACTCATAATGAGGCCCTTTGTCTGTAATCGTTTTCAGTCTTTGGCTCTTCCTCCATTCTATTGATTGCCTTCTTCAGAAGCTACAACTTTGATAGAATCAGAGTGCATGGCTTGTGACTGGTGCCCCCTGTATAATTTGTGACATAAACCAAATATGGGTGAAGACAAAAGTCACATCCATTATCATGTGAGTAGTGTGCTGAATTACTCCCAGGTCCACAAACCCTATAGAACGCTGTCACAATGACTGCATGACGTCAGTGAAATCATCAATGATCATTTGAGATGTCATTGATTATGTCATTTAACATGTCATGAGTGATGTGATATGTGAGGTCATAAGTAGTGCATGGTGGGGGCGCAACTCATAATTAGCTCATTAAATTATAGCAGAAGAATTTCAGTCTTTCTTTGTTAAAAATTATTGTTTATCTCTTTACGACACCTAACTATAACGTCACTTTAACCTTGTATTTTTCAGTGAATTTCTGTTTTTTCTTATTATGTTCAAAATTGAGCATACAAGTAACCCCCTTAGGCAACCTACAGCCAGCACCCCCGGCACATGATCTTTGGCTTTGCGCAGGGATGTGCTGGCAGCAGGGACTGGCCTCTAGCCAGAGCCTGCGCCCAACCACCTATGGGCAGCCGGCTGGCCACAGGCACCCAACCCACATTTTCCTCTTCTTTCTTTCTTTTTTTTCAGATACCACATTACTCCTGTGGTACCCACCATAAATATTTCTACCCCATGGTACCGCAGTTCCTTGCAACCTTCCCCGAAGAAGGATGCTAATGGGATGGAAGCTTAGGAAGAGTTTAGTGTAGGATCAACGGTACACCTAAGGTCCTGGATTAAGGTAAGCACAGAGGTGTTGGAGGGACATATCTGGGAAGGGGAAAGAGAGCAGACTTCCATCTTAGCACCTAGTAGTAGCAACACAGACTTGCTTTGGTACTGTTGAGGACCACTGCACACAGTTACAACTTTATTGTCTTCAAGACATGTCTCATATGTGGCCTGTTGGTTTCCTGCACCAAAATGGCATACCAGCAGCTGATCGTCATCTGCCCCACTGTGTTGATTAAGGCACCTACCTGGGCAAGTGCCTAAGCATGTTCTTTGTTGCCCCAAAAGGATCATGTGTTCCAGCATCCTAGGTCCCTTATTTCAGAAATAATACTGTTAAAAACCACAGATTTCAGGTTACCCAAAATTTGATGAAAACCTGTGGCCACCTCTCAAGCCTGGAGCTCCTCCTTGACATGTCTTTTCTTGTGAGAAGTCATGCCATTTGCCCTTCCAGTTGTTTGCCAAGAAACATAATGACACCCCCTACAGTGGCCTGGAGCTGTTCTTTAATTGGGTGCTGCTTACTGCGGTCAGAGGGCAGGGACAGGAAGATGATTAAAGGACAGCCAAAGGCTGCCTTATTTGTATTCAGTCCCTGATGAGGTTGGGCACTCAAACCCTGCAGTAGTGATTCGCCTGTTCAGGGCCACATGCACCCGCTGGACTTTTCTGCTCATTTGGGCAGCAGAGGAGCAATGCAGCTCAGGAAGGTGTGCACATTTTTGGAGTCAATGCAGATGCTGCAACACTGAGCTGAAGCGGCAATTGCTGTGTTTAGCGGCGACATCTGTGGTTGTATAAAGTCAACAGCTCTGGTGTTACCACTCGGTGTTATTTGGCTGTCTTGACACTTAAGAGATGTTTCTGGTGTATTTTAGTTGGTTGGCAGTGGAATCTGTCAACAGTATTTTTATTTGTCAGCAGTGCTTGATGTTAGCACCATGTTGATTCACATGATATATTTCTAGGGCTCGCCTACACAGTGCGTGTGCTGTCTCTGCCAGACATGTTGTTTACACACAGTGGACTAACAGCCCACCCATAGCTTATAATTTGTTAGCTTCAACCTCACTCTCATTTCATTTGTCCCCATTTTTCATAATATGCCACTCTTCTCTGCACCACTCTATGCCACTGCACTCTACGTTGCTGCACTAATCTCACTTCTGCACCACTCTATACCACTCATTGCACTCTAAATCACTTCATTCTGCACCACTGCTCTGTATGCCAGTGTACTATATGCCACTTTATTCTACACCACTCTACTCTATGCCACTCATCTCTTCTCTGCAGTACTGTACACAACTGAACTCTATGCCACTGCACTCTAATCTATGCCACATGCACCGTCTCTGCAAGACATGTTGTTTACACACAGTGGGCTTACACCCCACCCATAGCTTACAATTTGTCAGCATCAACGTTGCTCCCATTTCCTTTGTCCCCATTTGTCACTGCTTGCGAGCGTTGTGTCTTTGTCGTGTGGTTGGCCCTCCCCTAGAGCAAGCACGATGTACTTGTGTCCATACACTGCCCCCGTTTTTGGAGCTACCTTTTACTTTGTGTTCCAGCACTCCATATGAGGGCTTGTGTTTTTGGTCTGCCTCACACATCCCCGTCCATGTAGCTTCTTTTCCCTCCCACCCCGTACTCTGTGCTCTTCACCACTGCACTCTACTCCTCACCACTTTACTATATGCAACTGCACTCTACACTGTAGTCTGCAACACTGCACTCTATGCCATTGCACTGCTCCTTATTCCGTGCCACTCTGTGCCACTGCACGCCACACCACTGCACTCTACTGTACATCACTGTACTCTACACCACTGCAGTCTACTCTGCACCACTCTACGCCACTGTAATATTGCAGCTCTGCTCTTCTCTGCAGCACTGTATGCCACTGCACTCTACGCTGCTGTACCATTCTATGCTGATGCACTACTCTACACCATTCTACTCTGCACCACTGCACTCTGTGTCACTGCACCCCATGCCACTACATTCTACACCACTGCTTTCTATGCCACTGCTCTGTGTGTAATTCTGCTCTATTCCACTCAGCTCTTCTCTGCACTACTCTATGCCACTGCACTCTAATCTTTGCACTGCGCTCTATTCTTTGCCACTGCACTACACACCACCGCTCTCTACGCCACTGCACTTGCTACACCCATCTACGCTGCTGCACTACTCTACACCACTCTACTCTGCACTACTGCACTCTGTTTCACTGTGACCTTTGCCACTGCATTCTACACCACTGCTTTCTGTGCCACTGCTCTCTGTGCCAGTCTACTCTACTCTACGCCACTTGCCTCTTCTCTGCACTAGTCTACACCACTGCACTCTATTCATTGAAACTGCACTACACAACACTGCACTCTACTCTGCACCACTCTACACCACTGCACTTTACGCCACTCTACTCTATGCCACTGCACTCTACACCACTCTATGCTACTTTGCTCTTCTCTGCACCACTCTACGAGTCTGCACTCTATGAAGCTGCACTCTACGATGTTGTACACTATGCCTCTGCACCACTCTGCTCTTCAGCACTAATCTACGCCTCTGCACCACTCTACTCTGGAACACTGCACTCTGCATCACTCTACCCTACACCGTTGCACTGTATTCTAGCCCACTCTTCTCTGCACCACTCTACTCTGTGCTACTGCACTCTACACTACTGCACTCCACGCCACTCTACTCTGCACCACTGCACTCTACTCTTTAAAATTGCACTCTGCGCCACTGTAATCTACTCTGCATCACTGCACTCTAAGCCACTCGAAGCCCCACTAATCTATGTCCCTCTACTCAATACACTCCAAGCTACTGTACTCAATGCCCCTATACATTTTGCCATTCCACTCCACTCCATTGTAGTCTACCACTTCTACTCTATTCCACTCTGCCCTACTCTGTGCCCTCCCACTCTACTCTACACCACTGTACTCTACGCCACTCCATGCCACCTTCCTGTATGATCACTCCACGCCACTCTACTCTCGCCATGCCATTCCACGCCACTCTACTCCACTCCACCCACTTGCCTAGTCTACTTCACTCCACGCTGCTTCATAACATGGCGAAAACATATTGGCAAAGCCAACAGCACTTGCAAAGGTAAAATTTATTGGCTTTGCTAATGCTTGTTCCTTGTTGCCAGTGGTATGGCCAAGCATGTATCTTCCACTAACACCTTACCCCACCTGGATCAATAGTATGCATGTGTGTGTGGCATAGAGCAGCCATACCCAGCCCTCGGCCAAGAGGATAGCATCTGGAGCCAAGATGTGATTTTTGAACAGAAGAACAGGACGGTCACAATACCAGGGATGAAGCCAGTGACACGCGCCAGGGTTTGCAGGGTGTCTGCCAGCCCGTTGGCATTATCTGTGATGCATTTGATGACTAGAGTGCCCTTCATCATTTAAGTCATTTCATGCCTCAGCGCCTGCATTACCAGTTCTGATTAGCATTTACAGGTGATTAACTGGTCCGCCCCTGAAGCAAGAGAATTGATTTTTGGATATTTCTCCGTGCAGCAGTTTCCTGCCATGCTGCCACAGCTGGGTGGCCACTGGCACTGAAACCCTGACACTAGAGAGGGATTCAGGAGCTGCTCCTTTGTTTCTTCAAGATGGTTTGGCTTCAGTGTACAGGGAGTGCAGAATTATTAGGCAAGTTGTATTTTTGAGGATTAATTTTATTATTGAACAACAACCATGTTCTCAATGAACCCAAAAAACTCATTAATATCAAAGCTGAATATTTTTGTAAGTAGTTTTTAGTTTGTTTTTAGTTTTAGCTATGTTAGGGGGATATCTGTGTGTGCAGGTGACTATTACTGTGCATAATTATTAGGCAACTTAACAAAAAAAATATATATACCCATGTCAATTATTTATTATTACCAGTGAAACCAATATAACATCTCAACATTCACAAATATACATTTCTGACATTCAAAAACAAAACAAAAACAAATCAGTGACCAATATAGCCACCTTTCTTTGCAAGGACACTCAAAAGCCTGCCATCCATGGATTCTGTCAGTGTTTTGATCTGTTCACCATCAACATTGCATGCAGCAGCAACCACAGCCTCCCAGACACTGTTCAGAGAGGTGTACTGTTTTCCCTCCTTGTAAATCTCACATTGGATGATGGACCACAGGTTCTCAATGGGGTTCAGATCAGGTGAACAAGGAGGCCATGTCATTAGATTTCCTTCTTTTATACCCTTTCTTGCCAGCCACGCTGTGGAGTACTTGGACGCGTGTGATGGAGCATTGTCCTGCATGAAAATCATGTTTTTCTTGAAGGATGCAGACTTCTTCCTGTACCACTGCTTGAAGAAGGTGTCTTCCAGGAACTGGCAGTAGGACTGGGAGTTGAGCTTGACTCCATCCTCAACCCGAAAAGGCCCCACAAGCTCATCTTTGATGATACCAGCCCAAACCAGTACTCCACCTCCACCTTGCTGGCGTCTGAGTCGGACTGGAGCTCTCTGCCCTTTACCAATCCAGCCACGGGCCCATCCATCTAGCCCATCAAGACTCACTCTCATTTCATCAGTCCATAAAACCTTAGAAAAATCAGTCTTGAGATATTTATTGGCCCAGTCTTGACGTTTCAGCTTGTGTGTCTTGTTCAGTGGTGGTCGTCTTTCAGCCTTTCTTACCTTGGCCATGTCTCTGAGTATTGCACACCTTGTGCTTTTGGGCACTCCAGTGATGTTGCAGCTCTGAAATATGGCCAAACTGGTGGCAAGTGGCATCGTGGCAGCTGCATGCTTGACTTTTCTCAGTTCATGGGCAGTTATTTTGCGCCTTGGTTTTTCCACACGCTTCTTGCGACCCTGTTGACTATTTTGAATGAAACGCTTGATTGTTCGATGATCACGCTTCAGAAGCTTTGCAATTTTAAGAGTGCTGCATCCCTCTGCAAGATATCTCACTATTTTTGACTTTTCGGAGCCTGTCAAGTCCTTCTTTTGACCCATTTTGCCAAAGGAAAGGAAGTTGCCTAATAATTATGCACACCTGATATAGGGTGTTGATGTCATTAGACCACACCCCTTCTCATTACAGAGATGCACATCACCTAATATGCTTAATTGGTAGTAGGCTTTCGAGCCTATACAGCTTGGAGTAAGACAACATGCATAAAGAGGATGATGTGGTCAAAATACTCATTTGCCTAATAATTCTGCGCTCCCTGTAGTTCTAGGGGAAGCTAGAGACTATTATCCACTTATAGCTAACAAATAAAGCACTTTTCTGCCCTAAATGGGACACAAAGGAGGTACGCAACTTCTTTTAATATAAAATCTAAAAAAAGTTTAATTTAATTATTGTGAAACGTGCCGAAATTAAAGCAATTGATGGAGCCACGGAATAGATACATCACAAAGAAGCAGTTCAAGCTTCCCTCAAACAGACAGCACATACAGCACAGCTGAGCCATACAGGTTTCCCTCCCATGGACAAGTCCTGCACAGAAGGGAATTAGCATCCTTCTCTCTCAGAACGTGCACATTATGGAGGAGGAGTGCAAGCTTCCCTTGCATAAACAACTGCAATTGTACCGACAACTATAAATGGTAACACTGCGCAGAGACCAGGTATGGAACAGAGAGCAGTTCAAGCATCCCTCACAGAGAAAATATTTTCAGCTCAGAGAGCAGTTAAAGCTTCCCTCACGCTTAGTGCAGGTACAATGTGAAGTACACTGCAAAAAAAAAAAAATAACAACAGGTACGGCACAGAGGCCCTTCCAACCTCCTCTCAAGACACAAAAATGATACAACACAGAAAGCAGCACAAACATACTCTTCACATTATAACAGGTACAGAATGCAGTACAAGCTTCCCTCACACACACAACTGATACAATGCAGAAAGGAGCACAAGCACACTTTCTATTATGTGAGGTGCAGAATGCAGTACAGGCATCCCTCACCCACACACCCGATACAACTCAGAAAGCAGCACAGGCATACTCGTCACATTATGTTGGGTGCAGAATGCAGTACAAGCTTCCCTCACACACACAGCTGATACAACACAGAAAGCAGCACAGGCATACTTGTCACATTATATCAGATGCAGGATACAGTGCAAGCTTCCCTCACACACAAAGCTGATACAAGACAGAAAGCAGCAGAAGCATAGTCTTCACAGTATGTCAGATGCAGAACGCAGTACAAGCTTCCATCACACACACAACTCGTACAACACAAAAAACAAACAACGCAACGCAAGCATACTCTTCACATTAAGACCTGACCTGATTTAGATTTTGGTGGAGGGGAATACTCTGTCACAACATGGCGGATAGCTGGCTGCTCTGTTATGATCCCATTAGGTCCTATGGGAATCGGAATATGGCAGACGGGATATCTGTCACATATGTGATGGAGTATTCCATCTGCCAAGCTCTAAATCAGGCTGTAGCCCAGGTGCAGAATGCAGTTAAAATCTTCCCTCACACACAGAAACGATACAACATAGAAAGAAGCACAGCTATACTCTTCACATTATGTCAGGTGCAGAATACAGTGCAAGCTTCCCTCACACTGAACTGATACAGCACAGAAAGGAGTACAAGTACATAACGCAGTACAAGCTTCCCTCATGCACAGAACGGACACAACATAGAAAGCAGCACAAACATACTCTTCACAATACGCCAGGTACAGAAGGCAGTACAAGCTTCCCTTACCTACACACAGATACATCTCAGAAAGCAGCATAAGCATAGCCTTCATGTAATGGCACGGGCAGAATGCAATAAAATCTTTCCTCACGCAGAAATGATAATACACACAAAGCATACTCTTCACACTATGTCAGATGCAGAATGCAGAACAATAATCTATCTCACACACAACTGATACAACACAGATAGCCACACAAGCATACTCTTCACATTATGTCAGGCACAGAGTGCAGTACAAGCTTCTCTCACACACACACAACTGATTCAATGCAGAAAGCAACACAAGCATAGTCTTCATGTTATGGCAGGGGCAGAGTGCAGTACAAGCTTCTCTCACACACACACACACACAACTGATACAACACAGAAAGCAGCACGAGTACACTCTTTACATTATGTCAGTTACAGAATAACTGAACTAATACAACACAGAAAGCAGCACAAGCCTACACTTCACATTATGTTAGATGCAGAACGTAGTACAACCATGTCTTTCAGACACAACTGATACAACACAGAAAACAGCACAGACATATTCTGCACATTATGTCAGATGCAGAATGCAGTACATGCCTCCCTCACACACAGGTGATGCAACACAGAAAGCAGCACAAGCATACTCTTCATATTATGTCAGGTTCAGAATGCAGTACAAGCTTCCCTCACACACACAACTGATACAATACCGAATGCAGAACTGGCATACTCTTCCCATTTTGTCAGGTATAGAATGCAGTACAAGCTTCCCTCACACAGTACTGATACAACACAGAAAGCATCACAAGCATACTCTTCACAATACAAGCATACTCTTCACAATATGCCAGGTCCAGAATGCAGGACGAGCTTCTCTCTCACACACACACACACATCTGATACAATTCAGAAAGCAAGCACAAGCATACTCTTCTCATTATGCCAGGTGCAGAATGGAGTACACGCTTCCCTCACTCACACAACGGATACAGCACAGAAAGCAGCACAAGCATACTCTTCCCATTATGTGAGGCGCAGAATCCAGTATAAGCGTCCCTCACACAAACAGCTTATACAATACAGAAAGCAGCACAAGCATAATATTCACATTGTCAGGTGCAGAATACAGTACAAGTTTCCCTCACACACAGCTAATACAATAAGAAAGCAGCACAAGTATACTCTTCACATTATGTCAGATACTTAACGCAGACTAAGCTTCCCTCACACACACAACTGATACAATACAGAAAGCAGCACAAGCATAAAATTCACATTATGTCAGGTGCAGAATGCAGTATTAGCTCCCCTCATACACACAATCCATAGAGCACATAAATCAACACAAGCATACCCTTCCCATTATATCAGGTGCTGAATGCAGGGCAAGCTTCTCTCATATCCTCAGGCGTTCCAGCAGAGAGATGAGTGCAAACTTTCTTCACACCCAAGCTTCACTTGCACAAAATGAAAGTGAGGAAGAGGGTAGAGCAAGCTTCCCCAGCATTTATTTTACATTGGCTGAAAATCTTGTGAAAGCTCCAGGAAAGTCAAATTGTCCTTGGACCCTTCGCTCTGAACAGGGCAGCCATACTTCTTCGACCGGTCTCAGCCTAATGTGTTTCTTGAAGCTCCACACCCCCTGCTTATCAAACCTCCTCTAGAGAGCTGGTGTTAGTTATGGCAAATGTAAGATTGGATACACGTATGGGGGACATTGAGAAAACCAGGAAGCAAAACTACCCAGAAGCTAGAGGGTAGATAAAGAAATGACAAATACCCCAGAGAAAACACTGCACACTATATTAAAACAAGATAAATCTTTCCTCATCGACAGTTCTAAACCCCTTGACTGTACTTGGAAATTAGGAGGATGAAATCCACTGGAACACCATCAGAGTCTATCTGATCTGGAGTCGTTCAAGATAATAACACATCAGAACAAGTTTGGCAGTACATAGCAGGGTGGTGGAGACAGTATGCCTTTATCTTGGCATCTTTGGTAACAGTGCCACATTCAAAGACACTGAAGCAGGAAACTGTTTTTTGTAATAGCATTGGGAGTGCTTTCAGAAGAAGGTAATAAGCTCCCCTATTGGACTTCCTGTGCTGCTAGATATTGTTTGGACTATCATTATTGGGATATCAGGAGAAACCTTTCTTAAGTGGGATTGTCATCTTAGAAAGAGAGCCCTCATTTACCCAGCATGGAGACCTTTTCCTTCCAGTCACCATATTAAGTTGGAGATTATTACACGTGCTGTAGTCAAGAAGAGTGTTTCTAGACGACATTGCTTTGTTTGTGTCATGGAGTTAAGAGCTTAGATAGACTCACCACCCAAAGACTAGTGGTGCTTACAGATATGTTAATCCAACAATGGCACGGATGCAATGGTTAAGGATGTCGATGAACCTGAACACAGCATCTCTCATGTGGAGGCTGTCAGCCTATCTCCTGAGAGGAACCTGCCCCCAAGTGGATGTAGCTGTTTCACAGTGTGTTCATTATCTCTTGGAAAAGTCACCAGCAAAACAATTGCCAGGAGATGGATGGCATCCTTTGGGGATCTGCATGTTACCCTGTTTGCACACGGAGTATGAGGAAGTAGCAAAGACATCTGTAGGTTGATGGTCAGTCTTTCTCAGCTTTCAGTATGGATTTTGAACAGTTACCTATCCATCCATTGACTGCACCTAGTTGGGAGCAGTTCCCTGTGATTGTTGATGTGTTCCCCCTTATACATTCAGTTAAAGGTAGACTTCTGAAAAGCACTCTAGGTGGCAGGGAAACTACCAATTATTTAAGTATGCTGTTCTGATGTAACATAACATTCATTTGTAAGGCACATTCATCTTGTGTGGCATTGTGGCACCAAATATTAGGGGTTTATTACTACCCAACTTAGTGACACTCGTTCTATCAACCTTGGAAAGATGGAAGGCTGAGTGGACTCACTGGGATTTCACATCAGCACCATCATAGATTCCTGGAGGGTATGCCTTAGTCCACTGAGCCAACAGACCCTGCCTGTGACTCCATTGAGGATGCATTGTAAGGCCCTAGGTCACTGTTCAGGCACCTTTCATTATCAAGGAAGTGCAGGATACATCTTGCCAGCTGACAGGGAGTGACTCTCCTTGCTGGAGTAACTACAGTGGTTCCGGGACCAAGGGTGCAAAGTTGAAAGGCTAGTACCCGCCTGTGCTTTTAGCTCCTACCACACCGACCTAAATACAGTACAAATGTTAACAATTAGGGTAAAGTCCTGAATATTCTTAGCGAAAGATCAGGTCAGGGTGGATTCCAACAAGTGTGTGTGAAGTTCATGGAGCAGCTATGCTACTCACAAGTCACACTGCCCGTAGGCCAGATGTTGTTACCCTTTTACTCTAAGTCCTCACTGGGACGGTTGCTGTCAAAGTAGCCTTGAGCCAGTGTGAATAACCATCTAAGACAAGCCTGAGCTGGTCATCGTGGTCTTCATATACATAATTCCATTATACATCTCCATAGCATCTGAATAGCAGATGCTTAAAGTTAATATTGTTGCAAACATCTGTCTGCAGAATTGACTTACTGCTGTTGGCATGTTCTCCTCCAGGGTGAAGGAGTAACTTAATGTGTCGTCCTGGCGAAGGTGGCGACTGCCAATTTTACACATGTCCGCCGGCTCAGCGGACATTTCTAGCACTGAAAAGAACCACATTCACTGTGGTTCCTGTCAATGCATTCTAATCTTACTTGATGGCTCTGTCATCTTGATGGAGCCATTCAGCAAACTTATAAATAGTTTTTTTGTTTTCAAAAAGTTTAGTTTAGTTTTATGCATTTGTAAAGCGTGTAGCTACCCTAGGGCATCCCAGCACTAGCGGTATAGACAACTCCTGGAGACAAAAAGAGAATCAGAAAAAGTTAACTGCAGAAAAGAATAGTTTTTAGCTTCTTCCTGAAAAGCTGCTCTGAGGGCTCCTGGCGAAGCTCGGAGGGGAGTGCATTCCAAAGGCGGGTAGCCTTAATGGAAAAAGAGTTGCCTCCCCTAGCTCTCTTGAACCAAGATATATAGACATGCTGGGAGGAGGATGATCTCAGACTTCTAGTAGGAGCGTATAAAAGGATCTGTTTCCTGAAGAAAAGCAGACCTTTATCGTGTAAAGCCCTGTGGACAATGCACAGAGCCTTAAAATGAATACGCTGCTTGATGGGAAGCTAGTGAAGTGTCGCAAGGGCCGGTTTCACAGAAAGGTGTCTAGGCAAATTAGTGAGGAGCCTGGCTGCTGCATTCTGCACTATTTGCAGCTTCTTTATCACGTAGACAGGGGAGCTAAGAAACAAAGAATTCCCATAGTCAAGGCAGGAAAGAATCAGGGCTTGGATGAGGATTCTTCTAGCCGTAAAAGGTAAAAGGTTAAGGATCTTCCTAGGAACTCTTAGGAGACCAAAGCATATGGAAGAGACTTTATTGGCTTGAAATTCCATAGTTAGACGAGGGTCAAGCCAAAAAACCAAGGCTTTTAACATATGCCTTGGGAGGAGGGAGTTTATTAAAAACCTCTGAATACAATGATAGAGGAAGAGCAGGGGGGGCATTACCTACAATCATTACCTCTGATTTTCCATCATTGAATTTGAGTTTGGATTGGGCCATCCAATCACCAATATCCTTCATACAGCAAGAGAGATTAGCAGAGGACGAATCCCCAGTACTGGAGAGGGATACCACTAGCTGGGTATCATCGGAATAAGTGACCATAGAAAGATTATGAGGGGCAATCACTTTAGCCAACGGTGATAGATAAATATTAAAAAGAGTCGGACTCAGGGAAGAGCCCTGAGGGACTCCACATGTCAGCGGAAAAGTATCAGAAAGGAAGGCACAATCCAAAACTTGGAAGGATCTTCCTTTAAGAAAGGAGGAGAGCCAGGACAAAGCTGCGCCTCCTATCCCCATCTCAGAAAGTCTGCAGCAGAGAAGGTTATGATCCACAGTGTCGAATGCTGCACTGAGATCAAGTAAAATGATTGCTGGATGGCCCCCTTGATCCAGAAGTTGACGGGCAGACTCGGTCACTGTAAGGAGGGCCGACTCGGTGCTGTGTAGAGCTCTGAAACCCATTTGGGTAGGATGTAGGAGCTCGTGGCTCTTAAGATAACTGGTTAATTGATGATTCACATGTTTCTCCAAGATCTTAGCTGAGATGGGGAGAAGGGCAATCGGTCTATAATTTTCCAACGAAGAGGGGTCCAACTTGGGCTTTTTTGAAAGGTGCCTAATAATGGCATGCTTAAAGGATTGAGGGAGAGAACCTAAAGATAGAGAAAGGTTTAGTATTTTTGTGAGTGTAAAATCCCAAAGTGGATATTAACCCCCCCTCCCCCCATCCCCCTTCCCCAGCATGGGACTTTCCCTCCATAATGTGGGAGGTTTTTCCTGGCAGTGACGGGCCTTGCAAAATGGCTATATATCCAAGTTAGGTGAGTGGACAAATAGCCAAACCTCAAATGGAGCAGTCTCCGCTGTCGTTAAACTATGGTCCTCCCGCAATAAATCAGGCGGGCATTCCATAGTCTTGGCGAGGGGTGAACTCTGTTGCTGTTGCATCACCAAGAATTAAATTGGACCTTTCCTTTTTAACTTAATGGATGGAAGGCATACACTATCCATTTCTTTAGACACAAGCAGATGATTTTTGGTGATCCACTGGCATTTGAAGAGTGTCTCACCTTGTTGGCATCTTCCTTGCCAAGTTTCCTCTGTTGTTTCCTCTGACGTACACTGTGGTGGTGTCTTTCAGTATGTATTAAACAAATAAAGAGTTAGCATTGACCTCACAGAGTCAGTGTAGTGCATTACCCAAAAAAGAAGGCAGTAGTATATCCTTTTGTAGGTCTAGATATTGAAAGGGGGAAGTCTGCATAAGAGCAAGAGTGGTCCGCTGGGTTGTGCACTCTTGCCAGTTATTGTAGGATATATTAGATGAATAAAGAGCTAGCATTGACCTCATGGGGTCTCATCAGTGAAAGGCACCGCAATAAAAGAATACCTCAGTACATGCCTTTGTCTGTCTCGGTATTGAAAGAAACAAGCGTGCATGGGAGCTAGAGCGGTCTACTGGGATCTGCTCTCTTCCAACTTAATACATGATATATTAGCTGAATAAATAGTTTGTGCTGGCTTTGTGAAGTGTCTTTAGGGTATAGCTTAATAAAAAGACTTCAGTGCAGTCCTGGTGACAACAACAATCAGATGATTTCGTTATTCTTGTGTGATAAGTGTATTTTTGTGTGTACAATTGATGGTGTAGTGTGCAACCCTATTATCGTGAGAACCATGTTAGTATGTTGGTTAATGACAACGATGTTCTTGTGTGTAATCACCAGGTATTTGGTAATGTGTTCCACTAGCAGTGATGTATGGTGTATGAAAACTATGGGTCAGATGTACCACCATTTCCTGCTGCAACTTGCACATTGCAATGTTTTGCAACTCGTCATTTGCGAGTTGCAAAGGAACCGTACTAATGTGTCACAGACATCATTTGTGGTTCCCAATGTGGTCGCAATTGAGCTGCCTCATCATTATACATTAGGCAGGTTGTAATTTGCGACCTATTGGGAATGGGCAGTAACACAGGGAAAGTGGCCTGCTGGGGACCCCTTCCCGTTTGTGACTGGCTTACCACCTACTTGAAGTAGGCAGTAAACTGCAATTGTTTTCTGACTGCATTCCGGTTGCAAAAAAATCATACATCCCCCTGTGACCCTTACTAATAGCAAATCGCCTATCCTAATTTGCAAGTTTGTAGTAGGTTGCTGTCTCTTAAAATGAGTTTGTACACACCAGAGGCCGTTTTTGTGGTTGCCAATGGGCTGAATCTCCATTTGCCACTGCTAAAAACGGTTGTACATCTGACCCTAAATGATTTTGCAGCTGTGGATGAGTGCTGTCTCAGTGTGTAATACACGGGCATGTTTTGTTTCCCACCGGGAGTGAATTATTTTGAGGTGTCAGTGAGTGATCAATTCATGTGGATATTGCACTGTGTAGATCAGCAGTTCCCAATCTGTGGTCTGCGACCCCCAGGGGTCTGTGACACATTCCCAGGGGGTCTGAAGGCCTGGGCCGGCAGGAAGGCACTTCTACAGCTAGGGCCTCTCACTGCATCTTTGTATATTTATTTCTTAATTTTTGCTGCAGTTTTAAAAGCACTGCAAAGTTCCTTGTACATCCATCAGCTTTCGGGCAAAAATAAAAGCGTCCAGATAAATAACTCTGGTGATTAATGTAGCTGCTGAGGAGGGATGGGAGTTTTGTCTAGTGGCAGTTTTGACTCATCCAAGGATAGCACAGATGGTTAATAAGCCTGCTGCAAGGAACGTGTATCAGAGATCCTTTTGTTACTGCACAGTTCATAAATTACAACTATAATCTAGCACAGTGAGCTATGAACTGCCATCAAAGAGCTTCATGCAAACTGCATGGCACAAATTATTAAGTTATGTTTTTTTCCTCAGTCTTTCATTATCCTTATTCTCCTAAAAAAGGTTTGCTTATGTAGAAGTTCATTCTTATTATTAAAGTAAAGTCTAACCACTGTGTTATGTTCTCAATCCTGAGTTTGTGCTTCTCCAGACCAATCACTCTTAGAAAATGCCTCCCAGTATGGATGACATGTGAATCCTACACCTTGAAGTCCCCTGTAAATTGCTCCGACACCTTACACTGGTATGAGAGGTGCTATAAAACAAATTAATTACATGTGACAGAGAGACTATGGAGAGATGAGAGGCCCTTATGGTTTTACTTCCTTTCCGCACCTCATATTTATGTGAAAAAGCTTTCTCAGATCTTATGGACCTAAAAAATACAAACGGAAATCGCTTGAAAAATGTAGAATCTGACCTGAGGAGTCAGCTTTCCAAAAAAGAGCCAAGCTTCGGAAAGTTAGTTGCTGAGATGCAGCGCCAACCTTCTCATTAAACTTTTTCAATTTTTGCATATTTGTTCAGTATAAAATAATTATTTCTTTAGTAATTCGAGTATTTGGTAGGTACTTGTTTGTGTATTTTTTGTGAATTACTGTTTTAATGTTTGAAATTTAAATCGTATACATTGCTTGGTTGCCCCCGGCTTCCTGTAGAGGTTCAGTGGGGGGTCCTCAGGAGTCAAAAGGTCGGGAACCACTGGTGTAGATGAATAAAAGGTGGGTATCTTTGTGTGATAAGGGGTATCTGTGTGTGTGTGTGTGGTTGGATGGATAAGAAGTATTCCATGATGGTACAATATTGAAAGATCTCTTTGTGTGAATGTGTTTTTGTACTTGTGCAATTGTCAAGCAGTGTCAGCTTGGGTTCTGAGAGGGAGTATTGATTAGCCCCGCACTACTCTGTATTCCTTTGGGAAGTTACAGAAATATGAAGCGTCATCAATAATTTAGAGAGAATGATGTCTGAAATAGAGGAGCTGCATTACCTGGCACCAGACCTCTGATCATCAGAGCTCAGGGTCATGACCAAGAGTGCCACGGGGGGGGGGGGGGGGGCTGCTGCTTGCAGAATGTGTAACTGCAGAAGAAAGCCAGGGTGTGGGCGGGGAAAGAGGAATGCGTGGTGCGTGTGCCTTCATTTTTGATGTTTTTTAAATGTTAGTATTTCCTCGAATTACAATTTATGTGGAATGGTGCGGGGGTATTTACCAAACCCCCTGAATACCTTTACCCGGAGGTGAGATTTACTGCCTTTGTGCACGGGCATCAGGCAAAGCAACCTTATGCCAAGTTGTTGGTGCTCCTGTGTGGTACTAATATGGATGGGTTAAGGGCAGTGCTTTAAATGTGTACTAAGTACTGGCACTTTTTTTTTTTTTGAGAGGGAGAGTACCTGCACTTCTCAAGAAAAACTGAATACTTTTTATTGGAGAGTACCGGCATTCCTCGGAAACAAGCAGGTACTCTGATCCAGAGTTCCTGCACTTCTATTTTTCCATTTCAAGCATTGGTTAAGGGCATGTTTTCTAACGCCATATGGAACTGTATGTTGTTAGAAAGTGCATTGTTGTGATATCCCTCAATTACAAATCTAGGCGCATCCCTCCCAGCCAAACAATATACTCAACTCTTACATAATATTACACACAAAGGTACAAACATAACTTAAACGAAAATGTACCATCCACTAGGCATATAGAAATGTATATGTATCCTGGACTTTTTTGTAAAATTTGCTTTGAAAAGACAAAAAAATAGTTTTCCATTTGGAAAATTCAGTGAGAGTAGGCATTGGTCAACTGGCTCACTGCCCACTGCCCACGAAGATGCCATAATGGTCCCCTAAGGGAAAGGATCGTGAGGTGACCCTTTCCCCTTTGCAAACCAGTTACCACCGCACCTTGGGATGCAATAAATGAACAGTGGTTTGTGAACAGATTTACGGCCTCAAACCATTGAAACATCAGGGTCCAAATAACTATTAGAAAAGGACTCTCAAAACACGCCCCTTTCAAAACAGTGATTCAGAAAACATTTCTAAACCCATTTAGCGATTCAGAAAAATGATGCAGAATCTCTGAATGGGTTGAGAACATTAGAAAAAGCTTTCCACTGTTCACAAGCCCTCTGATTAGCGAATCGGATGACTTGTAAGAACTATGCCTGGGCAAAATTTAAGTTTTGCTGGTGTAATCTTGCATAAATTCAGCAATTTTGCATTATGCTTGTTACACAAAATTCTATAAACTATGCTATTATGCCTATTGCATAATTTCATGCTGTTTGTGGACAAGTTTTAGCACAAGCGCACAGGAACAATGCAAACGACCAGAATAGGAGAGGTTACTGCTCTAATGTGTTTCTGACTATTTTTGTTATCGCAAAACGTACCCTTTTTGCGTCTAAAATTGATGTGAAGGCAAATTCCTTGCTAAAATATAGTCACAAATGCCAGTTTTACTTTTTGTGAAATTAAGCTTGACTTTGCATAGTGTTGAGAAAATTTGTATAAAATGAATTTTGCACACCCGTAGCAAAAAGGTTTTGTCCAGCAGGTCCTAAATTCCTTCTGATATTTCACCTTCCTTATTTTTTCACTGTATTCTGTCACCACCATTCCCTGTGTTTCCTTCACATTAATGAACCTTTGTGTCCAGTTTGCACTGATATCATGGTTGCTTTGCCACTATCCCATATGTATCCACCATTTTTCAGTTTTATAAACTGTATGTACAGTACTGATATATACAATAAATACTTGTTTATAGCCTTGAGAAGGCCCCGAATCTACTGACATAAGGGGAAAACAGGTGACAGATGTCACTGTATAACTAGGATCTTCATGGACCACATTATGCTTATAACATTGTACAATCAAATAAACAACCTTTATTACACCAACAGGATTTCACAGCAACATATTTAGGAGTAAAACTCATATTGGTACAAACGCATCCATGGTACATCATCAGGAGGATTGAGAAAAGACTTGTAGAAGCAAAAATCAAATTTAGGTACAAAAACACACTTTGTTTTAAAGTCACTTACCGCAAAATCACGTTTAGTTGCAAAACTGCCCTTGTAGCAGCAGCAATAGGATTCGAGAAACACTTTCAAGAGCACAATTCAGAAGCAGAACCATCCTTGGTGGTATGCATTTACAGGCAGAATCAGTCTTTACAGAGAGATAATGTGGTGGTAAGATGTCACTTCAGGTGTACAAGGTGTGCATCAATATGACGTCACATTTGGGTAACAGCACAGCGGACTAAAATAACCCCAGATGCAGCATACAATGAATATGGAAAAAAATTAGTAGAAAGCACATTTACTTGTAATACGACATTTAGCAGCAAAATAACATTTAAGTGAAAAATCTCCCATGATAAGTGCAATCCTCCTTAAATACATACCAGAAACAAGCCAGGAGCTAAAAACATACACTAGAAGAAACTATACTTCAAATTCAGGGATAGTAGTGAACAAGCACTGTGTCATGGCTCAAGAGTGACCCCCCCCCCCTCTCCACCCCCCAACCATTCCAGCTTCTTGTTTTGTTTTTAATTCAGGTGAAGGTTAAAGGCCTACATCCACTGCTTCAGGATGGCATTTCTATTCTGGTGCTTGTTGCTGACATAATGTGTCAAATTTTCTGTCATCCTGAAGATTCATAGCCCCGCGCTATATCTTCCTCTGCCTCTCTCTTTCCCTGCCTGTCTGGGTTTGTCTCCCTGTCTTGCTGTCTTTCTTTCCCTCTTTTACTTTAATTCTCTGTATCTCTTTCTCTTTTTTTTTTTTATAAATGTGGGTGTTCAAAAACTTTGATTCACAAATGTATTTGCATACCTAAACAAAATGTAGATGTGCAGCAAAAGGCCTGCACACTTCAAAATTCTACATCCTGGTTCCCAGAATCAAGAAAGGAGTCATTTTATAATACTCAAATTTTAAAATTCATAACCACTGCCCACTTCAAGGACCTGACCCCATCATTCACAGTCATTCCGCTGCATTGACATGACATATTCCTGGCAATAGATCTATGATAGGCATCACTGCGCTGCCCTAGCAAATTGATCCTACTCAGTCTCTTTCATGCCTTCAGATCACATGCATCACTCATCATTGGCCCTTTCTGAGGATTCCATTCAATTACCCCAACTTTTCTCCCCATACGGTATCATGCCTGGTGATGCCATCTTCTTGTTTGGTGTTTAATGCCACCTCTTTGCTGATGACACCCAAATCATATTTACTGTCCTGTTGTTCACTGCTCTGCTGAAGCTGCAAACTAACTACCTCTTAGCCACCTGGTCCTGTATGCAATGAACAGCCTACTGATTCGCCCAGACTAGAATGATATCCTCTGTTTTTTGTTCTGCTCCCCTGACCATGTCCTATGTCCACCACTCTGTCTCCATTCCTCCTGTCTTTGTCTCTGTAACCTATTTGCTTAGTTGGGCAACAAAATGGGAAGCTCCTTCATCTCCTCAAATACCACCAACACTTGATGTCAGCTGCTCAACATCTGCAAAACTGTCCCCACCATCCCTTCTACATTTCCAAAATCCAGTTTGGGGCACTACTTGTCAACAAGCTGGATTCTGCAACAGTCTTCCTCTGTTACTCTTGCATTGCACTAGCCCACTAGCCCACTAGCCCACTAGCCCATGACTTAAAAAGGTTTAACCTTTCTAGTTCTACTTGCCTGCGTCTCTTAATACAGGCGACTAGCAGCCTGACTCATGGTTTGCTATTTGTGTGTTTTGTTTGGTGGCTTGTTATGTTTGTTTTACAGAAAGCCTCTCTTTTTGTCTTATTTTAGAGGTGGAGCAGATTGAGGCCATTGCCAAGTTTGACTACATTGGGCGCACTCCACGTGAGCTGTCCTTTAAGAAAGGGGCCTCACTCCTCCTGTACCACCGGGCCTCTGACGACTGGTGGGAGGGGCGCCACAATGGTGTGGATGGCCTCATACCACATCAGTACATAGTGGTGCAAGACATGTGAGTGAAAACCTTTGACATACTCTGTGCTATTCTGGACTATCTTTGGCAAATGTAGCTTAACAATGAAAAAGTCTCATCCGGTATTACTTGGAGGATCTTAGAAACTTGCCATATAATTAGGCAGCAGCCCCTTGTGAACCATGTTATCCAGTAGGATTGTTCATTTGTAATTGGAAAGTTCCACTAACTGAACCTCTTCTTCCTCATATTGGGGGAAACATGGTGCAGTGGCATACAAGCGAAGGAAGTAAAGGTCCCCTACCCTGGTCTCATTTGAACAAGTTCATCAGGCTTACTCTCTCAGCCACTGGAGCAGCGGTTGTTTTTCTACATTAGGTCTGCATGGAATTCATGTAACTGCAGTGGCTCAGGAATTGATTCATTGCCCTGTTGTCTCTACGCGATGGCCTTGTTAAAAGCACTACCTAAATATTGATATCCATCTCGATTCTGAGCCACGTTATGGGGTGAAACCTGCAAATTCAATGTGCATTTTAGAAATTTGCCTCAGAAGAGAAAGTTTACCACCATGTTTACTGAAGACACCCCCCAGCTCTGGCCTGCAGGGGTATAACCCATCACTGATGGAACAGCAACTCCATCTTGTACCTGTAGAAAACTACCCCTTGACTACAGGGAGAACAACAACATAGACTTTACTTATAGGAGAAGACCCTATTTCTAGGCGACAGTAACTGCATACGTTTTCGTCTGTAAGATGGTAGCTTATCTAAAGACCATCCCTGAAGAACTATGCTTACCAACCTTATCCTTGATGTTTTTCATCTGAAACAAGATAACACCTGCAGGACATTGCAGTGCTGGCAATACTCTAAGGGTCAAATAATAATCACCCAGATAAGTCCTAGGGACTAGGGACTAAGGAGATGATTGCTCAAATGTCTGGGTACCTGGCAGCATAGTAATATCTGAGTCGTATGCTCTGTCTGTTTTCCAAAAATTCCAACATCCTGAAAAATAATCTAAAAGAAAATAACTGTTCTAGTTTTAAACAATGAATGAAATCAAAGTGTCAGATATTTCACTACTTCAAAGACGTATTTATTTACACATATACGATTGTCAATAAACGCTGCCTTTATGATAAGCAATATAAGACATAAAGGCCCTCATTCTGACCCTGGCGGTCGGCGGAGAGACGGCGGTCGGACCGCGAACAGACCGGTGGTATTAAAAATGGCATTCTGACCGCGGCGGTCCCCGCCGTGACCGACCGCCACTTCTCCACTCCGACCGCCACGGCGGTCATGACCGCGGGGCTGGAGTTTGCGCACTCCGGCCCGGCGGTCGTCCCAAGACCGCCAAGGGTATTATGACCCTGCCTACCGCCGCGGTTTCTTGCGGGCGGGAACCGCCGTGCGAACCATGGCGGTAAGCACTATCGGGGCCAGGGAATTCCTTCCCTGGCACTGATAGGGGTCTCCCCCACCCCCCACTACCCACCCGAGTCCTCCCCCCACACCCTCCACCCCCCTGCCACCCCCCAGAGGTGGTACGAACCCCCTCCCCACCCCCACCCCGACATGCACATACATGCACCCCGACATGCACACCCCCCCAACATGCACATATACACACCCCCTACACACACATACACAACGGGGACACATACCCGCACACATACATGCAGACATGCGCACCTGCCGAACAGCACACATTACCCATAGACACAGCAGCACCCCCCGCCCGCATACACGCACTCACACACCCCCTCTACACACTCACACGCACACCCCCATGCACGCCCACATCACACAACACCCCCCCACCCCCTCCCCTCACGGACGGTCAACTTACCTTGTGCGTTGGTCCTCCGGGAGGCGACGGGAGCCATGGGGAGGTGACCGCCAACAGAAGACCGCCAACAGAAGACCGCCACACAGAAATGTGGGTCGTAATTCTGTGGGCGGTGTTCTGCTGGCGTGGCGGTGGAGGTTGACCAGTCTCCACTTTCCCGCCGACCGCCAGTGTGGCTGCTGGCGGTTTTCCGGCGGAACGCTCCCAGCGGTCAGAATGCGCACAGCGGCATACCGCCGCGGTCGGCGGTCTTCACCGCGGCGGTAACTCGGCGGTCTTGCGAAAAGACCGCCAAGGTCAGAATGAGGGCCAAAGTCTAAGCATCCTAATTGTTTTATGGAGAGAGGCAAAAATAGTGTATTAAATGGCTCAGTAACACCAGGGCAAGGAGCATTAGTCTGATGCCCATTTGATGCCCTTTAACCAATTACACAGTATATCACAAGCCTTGTTCAATGTGTTTGAAAAAGCATTGTAGCCATGTTTCAGCTCTTCCCACTGAGTTGTGGCAATCTTAATCTGGACAAAGAGCAGCCACTTAGAAAATCCAGCAGGCTTGTACTTTAGCATTAAACAAGATGTGGAATTACATATGATTCCTTTAGGACTAGATAGGCGGCCTTCCTTGTTTTCTCAAAATATGGGATTTTTTACTTTGTTCTAAATTTAAAACAATTATGCCTGTCAGTAATTTTGGCAATTGAGCTGCAGTGGAACATGAATAATCTGCTGCTTAAGGGGCTTAAGGGATGTGCAGCATCCACGATACAGAGCAATAAGTGCCCAAATAAAAAATAACCTGTCTTTAGCAGGATATTGTATGGATCTAAGTGAACAGTCACCACAGGATTGTCTTATCTCAAGCATCACCTGTAGAAAGGAAACAATTTGAGGCTGAATAAACCACCATCATATCTTCACCTGTAGATATATTATTACTCCTTTGGGCCCATGGGACTTTGAGGCAGAGCATAGTTTTCACGTACGTTGGACCATGTGTTTTACAATGTGTGCTGACAAATAAAAATGTACTTTCCATTGGTGATGATAGATCACCACGTCTTTGGTGTGGTGACCTCTGTAAAAATCAGCAATTTTAGTGCCTGTACCTGGATTTTATAAGTCCAGGAACTGCATCACAACTCCGACAAATCAGCATAGATGTGTGCACCTTTTCTGAAAATGTACTCAAATTTGCACTAGTAGCACGACCATTGGGATAATCGTAAGGGATGTGTCTAGATGGGCATGCCCATCCGAACTTTGTGGGACCAGGCTCGCACTTGTATTGTCTGTGCATGCAATGACAAACATCCATCCAGGCCCTAATGTGTACAATATTTTTAGAATAGGGGCACCGTTTTATCTGTGGTCATTGAATTTGGAATTCACTATCACATTATGATACATGATTGACTCACTGATGTTCATTAGTTATTTGAGGATGTTGGACATCTTTGAGTTGATCATTGGCTGGAAGACAAGGGTTTGAAACAGCAGAGGTGCAGGAAAACAAACAAGCAGCTAAATGCCATCCTCTCTTTCTTCCAGGGATGATGCCTTCTCTGACAGCCTGAGCCAGAAAGCTGACAGCGAGGCTAGCAGTGGACCTCTACTGGACGATAAAGCATCTTCCAAGAATGATATCCAATCTCCAATGGATCACATCCCAGACTACGGGTTTGGTGGAGTCATGGGCCGGTAAGATCTCTGTGCAATTCACAGTTTTCTATGTCACAGCTACTTCATTTTGCTTCTGCATTTCATATTATAAATAATGAAAGAAACTGTTTGTTCAACCCCCTTGGGATTTCCATATTTAATCTTCATCTTTCCTTGTCTCTCAGGACCCATCTAAGTAAAAGAATGTGAAGTCTGGTTATTTAGTAGCAGATTGCAAATTTGGTGTCTGGTACTTGGGAAGGCACTCGCCCTGCACCTCGCCAAAGTCCGTAGGAAGTTAAGGGTGGCTATGGAATGACAGCCATCCCAACCTCCTTTTTCTTCTCAAGGGGCCTTTTCATGATGGGGAGACAGGGAAAATTGGCTGGCACTCTGGCATCGCCATGCCCAGTCTTCCCTATTATCTGTGGATCTATGTTGATACATAGCGGACAAATGCATTGTCTATGTGCTGTTTGCAGCTCTCACAGAGCCTTGGCCTCCAAAGATTTGTTTAGAACCACAAAAGAGAACAGATCTCTGCTGTGCTAGGCAGCAGCTCCTACTATCACAGCACCTGATCCATGCACCCTCAGAGTGTAGGTATTAAATAGAGAGGGGGAGAATTGCAGGACGGCACGACTACGAAAATATGGGAAGATGGTTGCTAAGGGAGTTGGGGTAGGTTATAAAATGCTAGTGTTTTAAGATATATTTTAAACGAGGGCCAGAAGTCCAGGCAACTCAAACCTGTTTGGATCCTGTGAATGCTCTAATAAGAGCGGAATTTGCAGGATTGCAGGCACCCTCTTTAAGATGTATTTGCGCTCAGACTTCATTACGCTGACCCGTTTTCTAGAATTTAGCAGTTGCTCCTAAGATGAGACAGTGCTACACCTACAAGAATCAATTGAAGTGCCTGTGCCACCAAGAAAGAAAATAATCAGCACTGTCTCAGGATGCCTGAGGACAGAGCAGGACCTGCTCCCACCTTTCCAGAATTCTCAGGTGACTTAACAGGTTGCTGACATTGCCATTTGGCACTGCTCATCCTCATCCAAGCAGTCTATCGCAGGAGCCAAGGTGAACACTATGGATGAAAATAGGAGGTGTATGCCAGTAGTAGCCCAACCGTGACTGTCTGAAAGCTAGCCTGATGGAGACCTCCAAGCCTAGTGGTCCACTGACATCTATTCTTAGGCCCACGCTCTGAGTGCTAGGCGAATCTCCATAGTTGCTCCCAGCAGGCTGCCTGGATCTCGAGGCTCAGTTGACAGCGTGTTTTGGGCCTAGACTAGCAAACTGAAGCTCAAACTCTGCAAGGCAAGCTGACTTCAATTTGACCTTGTCTTGTCACCAGCAGTCCTGGCCTTCTCCTACATAGTCCATTAAGTCTTTCTTCTGGTTTGTACTCAAGGTCATCCTCAGGTGAGTCTCAGCCCACTTAGCAGTGATTTCTATCCAACTCTGGTTGACTTTTCTTTTGTCTTTACCTGCTTGTGCTCTAGACTGCAGTTGTGAACTTGGTGAGCATTGAGTGTTATTCACCTCAGCAAAATATACTTGCCTGTCATGTCTTCTGCCCCTGATGACAAGTCTCATCTCCAGCATCTTGACCTGATTGCTGACTGCTCATCCTGCACCTTGTCCTCTCCTTCCACAACTGGGTCTGATTGCTGACTTCTCATCAGCATCTCCACCTCTTCTCCTTCAGCAATGGGAACTTATTGCTGACTGCTTATGCTGCATTTCGGCCTCTTTCACTTCCGCATCTGTACCTTATTGCTTACTGCTCATCCCGCATATCTGCATTTCATCTTCTACATCTGGGCCTCATTGCTGACTGCTTATCATGCACGTCGGCCTCTGCTGTTTCCACATCTACGCCTCATTGCTGACTGCTCATCACACATTTCGACTTCCCCTTCCACATCTGGGTCTGACTGCTGACAGGTCATCAGCATCTCCACCTCTACTCCTTCAGCAATGGGAACTTATTGCTTACTGCTCATCCTGCATCTCGGCCTCTTTCACTCCTGCATCTGGATCTTATTGCTTACAGCTCATTCCGCATATCTGCATCTTCACCTTCCACATCTGGGCCTCTTTGCTGACTGCTCATCATGCTTGTCAGCCTCTGCTCATTCTACATTTAGCTCTCATTGCTGACTGCTCATCACACATTTTGGCTTCTCCTTCCACATCTGGGTCTGATTGCTGACTGCTCATCAGCATCTCCACTCCTTCTCTTTCAGCACTGGGATCTTCTTGCTGACTGCCCAACCCACATCTTGGCCTCTTCGACTTCCGTATCTGGGTCTTATTGTTGACTACTCCTCGCGCATCTCAACCTTTTCTCCTACCACATCTGGGTCTGATTGCTGACTGCTCATCTCTCATCTCGGACTATTCTCCTTTCCCATCTGGCCCTTCCTGTTGACTGCTCATCACACATCTTGGCCTCTTCCACTTCGGTATCTGGGTCTTATTGTTGACTGCTCCTCACGCATCTCAACCTTTTCTCCTTCCACATCTGGGTCTGATTGCTGACTGCTCATCTCTCATCTCGGACTATTCTCCTTTCCCACCTGGCCCTTCCTGTTGACTGCTCATCACACATCTTGGCCTCTTCCACTTCGGTATCTGGGTCTTATTGTTGACTGCTCCTCACGCATCTCAACCTTTTCTCCTTCCACATCTGGGTCTGATTGCTGACTGCTCATCACGCATCTCCGCCACCTCTCCTTCGAATCTGGGCCTCATGGCTGATTGCTCATCCTGCATCTCTGCTTTTTCTCCTTCCAAATCTGGGCCTCATTGCTGACTGCTTGACTGGCCTTGAGTGTAGTGCTTAAATTGTAAAATAAGTGCTGGTGTACTCAGAAGCCTGCAGCCAGCACGCCAGAATGCGTTTCAGAATACCAAGGCAGAGTAGACTTAATTCCTTTTCACGTAGCCTTATTTCCCTCTTCCAGGTTCTTTTTCATCCCTGCTTTCTCCCTTTGTCACTGTTTTTCTGTCTTTCCATTTTTTGCAATTTTTTTCTCTTTTGCTCCTTTCCTCTTTGTGTTGTTCACCTTCTCGTTGCTTGACTCCGCTGGCTTTCTGTGTTTAAAACAGTGCCTATTAGGCCTGTTTTTAGACAAGACCCGTTCTATTTACAAAATGATATACATGATTTACTTATCGGGGCTTGCTTTCATCTGCCCTCTTCATCTATTGCCCTCTTGTATCAGTCACATTTTCTTCCGCCCACTGCAGCATACAGCATTGGTCGTAGGACAGCACAGTTCAGTCCCTGGGTAACTTAACTGTGAGGGATGGCAGTCTGCTCTTTCACAAGGATCACAGCCTCAAACTTTACCAAATAGGAGAAGATCCTGTTCCTAGGAGAGTAAACACATAAGTTCTCATCTGTGAATTTTCTTTAAGTAGAAAGCCCATACCTGCCCACGATGAATAGCCAGAGAGGATACTGTATCTGTTAAATGGAGATAGACAATACAATGTAAATTGCACACAGATATAAAATACTTCCAGGACTGGTGAAAGATTCAGCGTGTGAAATTAATTCAGGCAGCAAGTGGGGATGAGGGATCACTGGAATGTACAATCCATGTAAAGAAAAATAAAGGATGACTGCTACCATTCATAATCATAGAGAGAGCACGAGCCTCTTATAGAAACGGAGTCACTCACAGGCGGTGCTTAATTTGTGCCGGCGGTTCCCGGTGCTCAGCACCTGCACTTATTTAACAGGGCAGGGCTATTGAATTTTTCTCCCCTGTGCGATGGGCCCAGTAAATATTTCAAGTATATGTACCTACCTGTCCTGTCCTCCTCCTACAGTCCATACACCTGTTCTGCAACCCACAGGCATTGTCTGGATATCATGCTGCGTTCAGAACACTTTCAGTTTGCTGTTTCCCCCTTGGTGTGGCTGTGTATTAAAGTGGCCTGGGATGGATTTAAGACCAAGCAGCGTGGTACTCGGCGTGCCGCTGCCGGTTTCTGAACGGCGCTTTGAGCACCAGCCTTAATATTCTACAAATTAAGCACTGCTCATGGTGTTACAGGAGGCTAGGACGATGACCCGCCCCCCTTCACTGGGAGTCCTCCATGCAAGAATTCCTCTCTACAACCACTAGGCATTGATGTGATAGACAATACCGTGGCCTCCTTTAAAGCTGCCGACGCCTCCTCAAATCTGGCACCTGCCTGGCTTCCGAAAGATGTCCTCTCCTTTTGCCCTTCTCATTCATAAGCTGGCCAGCGGGTCTCATCAACAGGAAATTGTCCCAAAGGCTGGGTGATACTTTTACTAAAGAAATTAAATTCATACTCCTCTAGTTTGTCCAATTTCTGACAGAATAATGAGCTTCCCACGCACATCTCGTCGGCCAGTTGTGCCCAACTGCCGCCCTGGCAGAGGACATTGGCGGCTCTTGAAAGAGGGCACCTAGCATGGCAGACAACAAGGAGAGCTGATTTGTGAGGACACTGGAGCTGAGCTCTCAGCAGTGTTTGGCACCATGGAGCATTACAGCTTGACAGTGGCTCACACTGACTAATTCAAACTGAAATGGGTTCCCTTGTTCCTGTGCTAAACACAGATGTTCCCTTCAGTGCCAGGGACCACTATGGCTAGGTGTTTTTTTTTTTTTGACCAGAAAAGATTTTTGCTTTTAGACAGTGTATTTTTATATCAGTGATGCTCAGGCATCTCTTGCAACAATAAAGCTTTACTAAAAAACATGCAAAAACAAAGCAAACACTTGCAAAGCCAAAGAGCTGGCAGCCAACTCCAGGCTTATGTATTGTCTTTGCCAGTGCTTGATAATCATGGGCACAGTTTCATCGTCACGAAAACACACTGCCTGTCATGCTTTCTGTCTAATGATTTAAAACTATGGTAAATGCAATTTTTCTCACGCGTGACCCTACAGTGCCACCTGCTGATCAGTTGCTAGCGGTGACCTTAGCAGAATTATTTCCAGTTATACACCTCTACAGCAGTCTTTACAACTGTTCTGATGCACCTGCCTTTTGGCCATAGATTTCGACAATCTCCCCATGAATCTCCTTCCTTACACCACAGAACACTCTGAAACAAAAGTATTCGTACTGTCTCCGCTCGGCTGCATTCCCTCCATCCTCATCAACCCCATCACATCCAACAAATCCGCCTCCTCCCCAGATAATGTCCGTCTTTAATGGATGCCACGTGCTCGTTCCAGTGAAGTACTCAACCGAAACTGTCAACACAAACTGGATGCGACTTTGTCACTGAGTCTTGGCCAAGTGCACATTCAGATATCATCTTCAATATACTTGTTCCACAAAATTGCACTAGAACAGGAGGAGGCTTAGTATGGACATCACCCCTGACTTGTCTTTTGCGACCCCTGGCACTGTCTTTGCGACCCCTAGATTCAGAGTAGAAAAATCAGTGCCAGGGGCAGCTCGTCCTTATTGACGTCGATTGGGGCTCCTTCCTCTTTGTGTTCTTTCATTTTTTTAATGACATTAATAGTAAATAACGTTTAACTATTTACTATTAGTATAATTTAAAAAATGGAGTACAATTAGCTGGACCATGGCCCTCCCTGGCACCTGAGGTAGCTAAAAATGTTTTGAAATGTATATTGTGTGCGTGCTTGAGGGTGTGTGAAATTGAAGGTCAAAGGGCGTGTGATGTCACTTTTGCTACCCCTGGCATTTTGGTGAATTGACGTTCATGATTAGGTGTCCTTAAAAAGAAGAAATCAACTAAATACAAGACCACACCCACCACCAACTACAACATGTTCGAATGCCTTTAGTTAAGTCTCCCTCTCTTCTAACCCACGTGCTCTTGATTCAGGGTGTCCATCACCCTCCAAAAACACCTCTACATTCACTAACCAACGACTGAAATGCGTTACTGAAAGGTGCATGCTCAACAAGCTCAATATATTTAGCATGACTTTAATGTCGACTGGAGGAACCCAGAAAAATAGGCATTTCACAGTTCTAAACAAATTACTGCTGCTCCACAGTATCCAACCAAAAGTCCCACTGTCCACCCACTGCAGCAGCAAAACTTTCAAACTCAAATATTGACAGCTTCAACTGAGTCCGCTCTCTTCCTTCCCTTCTCATTGACTAGTCCAAGTCACAATCTGTCCATGAGCTTCCCTCACTGTCCTAAGCCTGTGGCCCGATAAGATACACTCTCACCCTCAAAGAAACCCGCACGCCCACCAAGCCCTGCACAAACACATTCTTCCCACACTTCGCAATATTACCCCTCCAAAGATTTGTCTTGAAGGTTCTCAAATATGACTGCACTGTCTGAATCCGTAGACCTACCGGCTCCATCAAAAGTTACAAAGTATCAGACTCAGTCATCCAGGCAGGACACATCAGCTATTTTAGGCCACTCTGCTGGTAAAATTTGACTAAATTTCCCCTTTTCGTGAACTACATTTTCTACTCATTTTGGCCATGATTCACAACCTGGTGCCTAGTTCACAAGATCATCCGTGGTAACTCTCCACCCAACCTTGCGGTCTCGCCTTAGATTTCTGGTGGTGAAAGAGGTTTAAGAAGCCACAATTCTCTCCTACTTGAAACTCCCAGGTTGAGAACCTCTCCTGCTCAAGGACAGTCTTTCTCAGGTACAGCTTCATCAACCTGTAACTCTTCCACTGACCCTCTGAACTTTGGCCCCATTCACCATCTTCTGAAGACAACTAAAAGCCCATCGTTTCAAACAATACTTACTTGTTCTCCAACAAACTGTTGATTTCTTCCTAATTTTTGTTTTCCCCTGTTATGATGTTCATCCCCTCTCGCGTCGCATTGTAACCCTGCAAATTTTTAATCTTTCATTGTAAACTACCTCAATACCATTGAGGTCCATGTGGGCTGTTTAAGTGCCTAAATAAATAAATAAGACATAACTGTGTATGGTAGGTATTAATCAGAATTCCAAGTGATACCAAGAGCACCTTGAGTTTTTCACTCATTACTTAGGATATGACATGGAACCCCTTAGTGGAAACAATCCTGCTATAGTAAAAAAGTACCCATTTGTAATTGTGGAATCTAGGTGTGAAAGGTGACGTGTTTTTCCGCCTCCTCCTCCGACTCCCCAGAGACCAGAAGAAGTGGTCTAATGGTAGATGATGAACTGCTGCCTCACCTGTCTTACCCTGCCTTCAGTGCTTAATTTGAGCCGGTGGCTGCTGGTGAGGGCCACCAGCATTTATTTTTCCTAATAAGAGATTTCCCGTGAGCAAAAGAGAGAAAACAAACAATGGGGAAGAGGAAATCAAAGACTGAAAAACTGCCACAAACAAAGAAAGGAGGAACCTGCAAGGGTGAGATAAAAGGAAAGGAGGTGTCTGACAGTGGATTAAAGAGGCCTGAAGTGGACTGAAGTTTGTGCATCCTTGGTATTCGGCACTCATTCTTTTACAAATTAAGCACTGCCTGCCTCCCTTGGTTTCTGCAGACCCGAAGGTGGCTATGTAGTGCAGCACTTTTGCAATTTGACCTCCCATATCCTCTTGTGAAATTGTGCAGACCTGCCAGAGATGAAAGATCTTGCCAGTGCTTGATACCAGCTTTGATATAGTTGTTATCAGTATCCTTTGCGATGAGTGTCCACTTTTCATTAAACAGTATTAGGGATAGGAGAGAGGGCCTAATTTATCATTTTGCTTGGAAAACCTGGGCGGAAACAATTTTGTTATTGTTGGCTAACCTTTAATAATTGTTTCTGTGCAGTATGTGTTCAAAATGGACAATTCTGGTAGCTGTTTCTTTTTACTGCCGAGACATCACTGCAGTAGCTAAATGACTTAGGGGCTCATTACGAGTTTGCCGGTCAGACTAGTCGACTGCCAAATTCACAGGGATGAGGCGGCGGTCAACCCGGCTGCCTCACCCCTGTCATATTATGATGTTCCCACCGGGCTGACCGGCGGGAACATCGTATGACCACATTCCCGCCAGTCAGCCTGGCAGGAACAGTGCTATGGTATTGGTCTGGGCTCCCTTTAGAGAGGCGAGGCCAACAACATAGCACTACAGCACCCAAAGCAAACAGTCCGCATTCCGAGGGTGCTGGGCAGGGGGGACACCTGCACTGCCCACAACCATATCCATGGCCCCCAGCACTTCCTTTCCGCCAGCCTTTTCTTGGTTGTTAAACCTATAGTTTTTTACTTAGCAGTAGTAACTTTACAAGTGCAGTTTGTGAACGGCAGTGGACTTACAGCCTCATTACGACCTTGGCGGATCCACCAAGTGACTCCCAAAGCAGCGGGGGGACGCCACCACCATGCCAGTGGTGTCCCTCCCTGTCCTATTACAATGTTCCTGCCAGGCTGATTGGTAGGAACATTGTGTTACGACGTTCCCACCAGGCTGACCGGCGGGAACAGTGCTACGTATTGGTCTCAGCTGCCTTAAGGGAGCCGAGGCCAATACCGGAGGACAGCAGCACCAAAGCAGACAGTGCTGTCCTGATGGTGCTGTGCAGGGGTTGCCCCCTGTGGCCTCAGCACTTCTTTTCTGCCAGCCGTTTCATGGTGGTTAAACCGCCATGAAAAGGCCAGCTTGAAAGGTCTGGCGGAAAGAGGACTCATGATCAGCACAGCAGCGCTGAACTCAGCGCCACCGTGGCTGACCATGGGTCTGACTGCTGTCAGTCCGTCGGAAACCATGTTCCTGGCAGGGAGAGCAGTTCCCTGGTGGTCCGACCTCCAGGGTTGTAATGTGGCAGTCGGACCATCTGGAGTGCGGCAGTCCGATTGCCACCATGGAATTGGCGGTCCTAGGACCGCCTATGTCGAAATGAGGCCCATAGTAGTCATCTGAATACCTGCATTGTCTACTGATACTTTCCCCTGCATAGGCTATGTGCTTTGCAGTTGCATTAAAACACCTCTTTCCACCCTTTTTATAAATTGTTTTTTTGATAAAGGTACACAATATAATGGACACATATATTTTTGAGTAATTTACACTTTTTGGATAAGTGACCCACTTTTGGTCATTCACAAACTCCGAGTGTAAGTTACTATTAAATAAAACACAGTAGTCCAGAACCACACATGGCCAGACATTGATACTGCAACATCCTTCCATAGGCAATAATTGAGATAATTAATTAAAATAAAACCCTACAGCAAATAACGTTAAACTAAATTAAATTATTTTAAAATAGTAAAAAGCGCAAATAAATACAATGTAATGTAAAAAAAAAATCCTGCATATTTACTACTTAATTGTAACATATATTTATAGCTTAGTTTGAATTCAAAAATTAATTTAACAATTAACTGAACTATTTGTAATTAATTCTATACATCACTGTAATAATTATGAATGCATCATAAAATCTATCTTTTTCCTTAAGGGATTTATTTTTTTCATTTTAAAACTCATAAAAATAATTTAAATTTATATTGTTCCCTTAACCAAAGATTTATTTCAAAATTAACTTAATAGTGCCCAGTATTTTTTATATTTTACTACATTCAACATAGAAACATAAAATGTATTCACATAAATATGTAATATAAAAATATTTTAATATTTATATTCAGGTTTAATATTTTTTTACATTTTCCCTGTACTGAGACAATTTAACATTATTTCCTACAGGTATTTTTTTTTTATTGCACAGCTCCATTATTTCTATGTGAGGGTATTGCTGTACCAGTGCTTGGCCATGTGTGGCGATAAATGTACTATTGCCACATTACAACCTTGGTGGGCAGAACTGCCTAAAGACCACCATCCCCGCCAGGAACATTGTTCCGGACACGCTGACGCTGGTCTGATCACAACTCAGCTTTCCTCCAGCCTTTCCATGGCGGTCACCCCACCATTAAAAAGCTGGCAGAAAGTCAGTGCTGGGGATCACAGGGGGGCATTGCAGGCCCCCCTGCACAGCACCATCAGAACGGCACTGCCTGCATTTGTGCTGCTGTGCTACGGTATTGGTCTCGACTCCCTTAAGGGAGTCGATGTCAATACCGTAGCTCTGTTCCCGCCGGTAACTTTGCGATACAATGTTCCCGCCTGTCAGCCCGGCGGGAACATTGTAATACGATAGGGGCGGGGGGGGGCACCAGAGACCCCAAAGTCGTAATGAGGCCGTAAGTCTGTTGCTGTTCAGAAACTGAACTTATAAAGTTACTATTGCTAAATAAAAAACTGTAGTAATCCAGCACCACATATGGCCAACCACTGGTACCGCAACACCATCCCGTAAAAATAAAAGAGGTAGGGACTTGAAATAAAATCCAATAGGAAATAATGTTACATTAAATCATTTTGAATAGTTAAACACATAAATAAATGTAATAATTTGTTACAAATTTATTAAAATAGTACATATTTGTTATTTAGTTTTAAAATATTTTAACAACCATTTTTAATGTAAAAAATAATATTATATGTTTTAATATAATTACATTATTCATATACATTCCATACATCACTTTTAACAATTATTAAAGCATTAAAATATTTTCTTTTGGGGAATGTGTTATACAATGTAGACTTCAGAAAAAAATCTTAATTTATTTTAATATATGTAAAGTAATTAAAGACTTAATTCAAAATAAAGGTACTGTCTTTCGGCAGTGATGAAGAGGCCCACAATGGGAAATGGAATGGTACTGTGAATATGTTCCATGGTACAGCCCTGATCTTTTTGGCTCTTTTTTTACTGTTCCTCTTTTTTAACAAGGAAAGCACTGTAAACAGTGTTTAATTTATAAATAAAAACATGCAGGGGCCCAAAGCTCTCTTCTGAAACACGTGGGTGCTGCAATTAAACATGCAAGCATGGAATACTGAGGCAGCGTGTAATCCTGAAGCCATCTCAGGCCTCTTTAATTCATTTACAGACACTCCTTACCCCTTCAGCTCACTCTTGCAGCTCTCTGTTTTCTCCCTTTGTGAAGCTTTTTTGTGTTTCTCTTAATCCGCCTTTCCCTATGAGGCTTTTGCTCTCAGTAAATGCTTGAGGCAGAAAAATAAGTGTCGCCCCTCACAAATACGTACTGGTGCCCCACACCGGAAAACACCGGCTCAAATTAAGCACTGACTGTAATTCCTTCTGTTTTGCATTATTTTTTAGATTTTGTCTCTGACCTCAGGCAGCATTTCTGTGGTAAAGGAGGTGGCATCAGGTGGAAGTATGGTGGCCTGCTAGCCACAAATCTTTATAGCCCATTCCATATTTCACAAGCCGCACCAAATGGTGCGAATTAACTTGCGTTGTTTTTTGTACCTGTGCATACTTTCTGCAGAATGGCCCCAGCAGAACATTTTATGTAGTTTAGTTCCTCCTCACAGCTGCTGTGCCCCCTACATACACATGCACACTGGTGCTATGCTATAAACACACACTTGCGTTTTTCTTGAGATGTACCGGTACTCTCCCTCTCAAAATAACAAAGTGCTGGTACTCAGTACCGGAGAGTACCGGCCCATTTAAAGCACTGGTTATGGGCATGTTTATAAGTAGATAGAAGCTACTTCTTGTGGATTGCTATAGGTGCCACACACTTATTGTTGAAAGGCAGAGAACATGGAGCCTTGTTGCTGTTTATGAACCTCTTAAACCAACAGCACAGAACAATAATAAAAAATTGGCATAATCTTATATAATTTTGGTAATTTTGCTTCATGCTTGTTACACAAAATGTCAAAAATTATGCAGTCACTCCTTGTGACATAATTACACTGTGTTCATGGCAAAATGTTAGTACTAGAACATGGAAATAATTTGACCAACCAGAATGTGAGCAGCTGTTTGTGACACTTGTGTTTTTTGGGGGGGGTTTGCACAGAATGCATGCTTACATCGAAAATGTATGCGAGGAATCTTGCACTAAAATATAGTACTAAATACGGGTTTTGTATGTTATGTAATTTTGTGCAATTTTTCATTATTTGTGAAAAATGTCACATAATTACGCAAAGCAAATTGCGTGAATTTTCACCACCCCTAAGTAACATGACAATAGTTCCTTATCTTCTGAGATTCAACAGATAATCCAGTTCCGTTTTCTCCGCCTTCGTTTATAGGGTTCGACTGCGTTCTGATGGGGCTGCCATACCACGTCGCCGGAGTGGAGGTGATACCCACAGCCCACCAAGGGGCTTGGGTCCAGGGATTGACACCCCTCCTCGGGCGGCTGCATGCCCGAGCAGTCCCCACAAACTCTCGTTGAACAGGGGAAGGATGGAGAGCCCAGAGAAACGCCGTATGGCCACGTTTGGAAGCGCGGGCAGCATCAACTACCCTGAACGGAAGGCCCCGATGGAGAGCCACTCCTTGAGGTCCACGTGTGGGGCCACTCGCCACAGCAGTCTGGGCGATCATAAGTCTCTAGAGGCCGAAGCTCTTGCCGAGGTCAGTGACCCTGGGTTGTTCAAATTCCTTCTTGGTGAAATATATATCTTAATAATGGGAAGTTGTGGGGTAAAATGAGGTACCTAAATATGCACTAATTTATGATTTTTTTGTAAAACAAAACTGCTTCAAGGAGCTAACTTAAACCTCCCTTATTAATGTTTAACTTTACTGTATCCTGCTGACAAATCTACTAGTCCACTGGTACTTTTAAAGTACTATTTCTGTCCTTTTCCTTTCTGAGAAATTGATTGACAGAAAGTCATAAACTTTCCTTTCCACCTGTATCACACATGTATTACAAATATATTTTTTCACTTCTTGGTTTGAGAAGTATTTGGAGATGGTCACAACCTTCCCTTTATAGGTTTGTCAAAAAATGCACAAATGAGGCACTGGGCCCTTGCGTAAACTTCAAGGACATTTTCTCCCTGAGCTTTGATTGCCAAAACTAACATTTGACTGCTTGTAAATCCCTGTGAACTGGCTGCCAACTTACACTGAAGGAAGCATTAGGTGGGCACTAGATCTGTGTCCCCTGATTGCATGGTGTGTCTATGGTTTAAGAGATCCCAGCGGGTGAAGGTACCTCCAGATCAAATGGGGGAAGCAAAATGAAAGCCAAATACTAGATGAAGCACCCCGGTAGATGGGTCTGACAGTGAATGTGGCACAGTGTTTGACCCCCGTGCATGGTGCATCTTTGGAGTTCAAAGGAGCCATCTGACATGGAAAGTGTGCATTGGTTGAGCTGGGCTGATGCGTACCGTGGTGCTGGAGTGTTCCCGGTGGCTGGAGTGGGGCTCTGTATTGAAGTAGTCCCAAGAGGATTGCCATTCTCTAGCTGCCTGGTGGGCATGCATGCCGTAGTGTAACAGTAGCTTTGCAGGAGATGCATCATGTCAATAAACAACAAAAGAAGGGCATACAAAACTTTTTCAATCATGGTATGTTATGCAGATTTGGAGAGCTCCCTATCACCCAAGAGGGTATCAGGGTGCTCAACACGTGTGAGTCTATCTAGGGCCTAGTAGGACTACTCAAAAAGCCAGGTCTTCAGCTTCTTGCCAAAATCAAGAAGTGAGAAGGGGGCTCTTAAATGTAGTGGTAGGTCGTTCCAAGCTTTAGGAGGTATGTAGGAGAAGGCTTCATAATCAGAACTGTTTTCCTGTATGGCTGGGATGTGTGTAAATTGGGGTCCAGAAAAACGAAGGTGTCTGGAGGTTTTGTGAAACCAGATGCGATTGTTGAGGTACTGCGGGTTCAGTGATATGTTCTACCTTGAAAGTTTGGGTGAGCAGTTTGAATTGTGCTCCTTTGCGAATGGGGGGGCAGTGAAGTTCCTTCAGGTGTGGTGTGATGTGAGTGCAGCATGGGAAGTTGATTCAGCCTGCCAAGTTCTGAATGGTCTGCAGCCTTCTGGTGAGTTTCTTGTTGGCCCCAGCATAGAGAGTATTCTCATACTTCAGCTTGCTTGTAACCATCTCTTGTGCAATGGTTTTCCCTATGCTGATTGGAAGCCATTTGAAAATCTTCCTCAGCATAGTCAGGGTATGGAAGCATGAGGCGATGACGGCATTGACTTGGGCAATCAATCAATCAATCAGTGTATTTGTAGAGCGCGCTGCCACCAGTGAGGGTCTCAAGGTGCTGAGGGGGTGGGGGATGCTGCTACTGCTCAAATAGCCAGGTTTTGAGCCGCTTCCTGAAAGTCAGCAAGTCTTCGGTCTGTAGTAGTGGCATGGGAAGGGTGTTCCAGGTCTTGGCGGCGAGGTGGGAGAAGGATCTGCCTCCGGTAGTTGCTCTTTGGATGCGGGGGACGGTGGCGAGGGTGAGGTCGGCTGAACGGAGTTGGCGGGACGGGGTGTAGAAGGTGAATCATTGGTTGAGGTAGGCTGGTCCAGTGTTGTGGAGCGCCTTGTGTGCGTGGGTGAGGAGCTTGAAGGTTATCCTTTTGTTGACGGGGAGCCAGTGTAGGTCTCTCAGAAGGGGAGTGATGTGGCTGTGGCGGTGGGCATCAAGGATCAGGCGTGCGGAGGTGTTTTGTATGCGTTGCAGTCGTTTGGGGAGTTTGGCCGGGGCTCCTGCATAGAGGGTGTTTCCGTAGTCAAGTTTGCTGCTGACGAGGGCTTGGGTGACTGTTGTTGTATCTGTGGGGATCCATCTGTAGATCTTGCAGAGCATGCAGAGTGTGTTGAAGCAGGATGAGGAGATGGCGCTGACTTGCTTGGTCATGGAGAGTGTTGAGTAGAGGATGATGCCCAGGTTGCATGCGTGGTTGGTTGGTGTTGGGGCCGCTCCCAGAGCGGTTGGCCACCAGGAGTCGTCCCAGGCTGAGGGGTTGGCACCGAAGATGAGGACCTCCGTCTTATCTGAGTTCAACTTCAGTTTGCTGTTCCTCATCCATTCGGCGACGGCCTTCATTCCTTTGTGGAGTTTGGATTTGGCGGTGAAGGGGTCCTTGGTGAGGGAGAGGATCAGTTGGGTGTCGTTGGCGTAGGAGATGATGTTAAGGTTGTGCAGCCGGGTGACGCGGGCGAGCAGGGCCATGTAGATGTTGAAAAGTGTAGGGCTGAGGGACGAACCTTGGGGAACGCTGCAGATGATCTTGGAGGCTTTGGAGCAGAAAGTGGGGAGGTGGACGCTCTCGGTTCTGCCGGAGAGGAAGGAGGTGGTCCACTCCAGAGCTTTGTCCCGGATCCCTGCGTTGTGAAGGTGTGTGCGTAGGATGCAGTGGCAGACGGTGTCGAAGGCGGCCGAGAGGTCCAGGAGGATGAGGGCAGCGGTTTTGCCGTTGTCAAGCAGGGCCCTGATGTCGTCGGTGGCGGCGATGAGGGCGGTTTCCGTACTGTGGTTGCTGCAGAACCCTGACTGGGATGGGTCCAGGATGTTGTTTTCTTCGAGGTAGTGGGTCAGTTGTCTGTTGACGATCTTCTCGATTACCCTGGCCGGGAATGGGAGCAGGGAGATTGGGCGGAAGTTCTTGATGTCTCTCGGGTCCGCCGTGGGTTTCTTGAGTAGGGGTTTGATCTCAGCATGCTTCCAGCTCTCGGGGTAGGTCGCAGTCTTGAAGGAGATGTTGATGACTTTGCGGAGGTGGGGTGCGATGGTGGCGCTTACTTTGTTAAAGATGTGGTGTGGGCATGGGTATGACGGAGATCGAGAGTGGATGGAGCCCATGGTTTTGATTGTGTCGTCTTCATTCACGTTGGCCCAGGCGAGCAGGGGGTCGTAGTTGAAGGTGGGAGGAGAGTCTGAGGAGTCGGTGATTGGCGGGGTGGTCTGGCTGTTGAAGCTGTCATGGATGTCTGTGATCTTGTGGTAGAGGAAGGTGGCGAGGGAGTTGCACAGGTCTTGTGAGGGTGGGATGTCGTTTGTGCTGGAGCTGGGGTTGGAGAGTTCATTCACAATGTTGAAGAGCTCCCTGCTGTTATGTGCGTTGTTGTCCAGGCGGTCTTTGAAGGAGGTTTTCTTGGCAGATCTGATGAGGTGATGGTGATTGCGGATGGCGTTCTTGAAGGCGGCATGGTTGTCCAGCGTCTGTTCGAGGAGCCACTTTCTCTCCAGTTTCTGACAGGTTTGCTTAGAGACTTGAAAGTCCGAGGTGAACCAGCTGGCTCTCTTGTTGGCACCTCTTGTGGGCAGTCATGTTGAGTTGCTGTCGATGACGATCCTGAGGTTCCTGGCCTGGGTGGGGAATGGAGGGGTGATTTTCCTGTCTTTGTTTATCCACCAGGTGAAGTCCCAAGTTGTTGTGCTCTTCCTGAAGATCATAATTTCAGTCTTGTCATTGTTAAGCTTTAGAAATGTGTTCTTTATCCAATGGGCAATTTCAGTGTATGCATTGAAGAGGGCCAGAATCAGGGAGGATCCTTGCGGAACTCCACAGATGAGGGCTTGGGTGTCCGAGGTGTATGGTTCTAGGCTTACTGGGTCCTTCCAGTCAGGAAGGAACAGATCCATCCGAGTGTGTGTGTCCTTAGAATCTGATGTCTTGTAGACTTCGATGAGGATGGGGTGACAGACTGTGTCAAATATTGCAGAGGGGTCCAAAAGGATGAGGGGCGATGTGTCTCCTCTATCCAGAATCAGGCAGATGTCTTCCATGGTGGTGATGAGTGCAAGTCCAGTGTTGTGGTTGGGTCTGAAACCAGACTGAGTTTTGTTGAGGAGTTGGTGGTCATTGAGGTATTCGGTGAGGAGTCTGTTGTTGATTTTCTCTATGACCCTGACCAGGAATGGTAGTAGGGAGATCAGTCTTCAGTTGACAAGCCATTGAGGGTCCACAGAGGATCCACATATGGTTTCTTCAGCAATGGGAGGATAGTTGTGTTTCCAAGCATCTGGGAAGGTTGCAGAGGTCCTGCGAGTGTGTGATTCAGCTGAAGGCAGCCGCTGGTGAGGTGGACTCTTTCACAGTGTGGAAGATTTCTTTGCTTTTTTGGTGCTAGCATTGATGCGGTCCACCAGAGCAGCCCTTTTGTGGTCCAGATCATTTGGTGGTAGAGTCTTACAGCAGATTTGAATATGCCTGCAAAAAGGAGGCTGTGGATGAGGATAAGGTCCTCCCATCAGAAGACCTAGCAAAAAGCAAGAGTTAAGTCAGTGGCATCGTTGGACTTTTTTAGATAAAGCTGAAAGCGGTAGAAAAGACTTCTAGTACAATGTACTGCTGTAAAAAAAGGATGGAAATGAAGAATTCTTGGGGTATGAATCACCTATAAAGCTGGCAGAGACAAGGATAAGGTGGTTGGAGAGCCGATTGGCGCAAGTGGGGTTGGAACTCTGGGGCTATGAAGAATCTCAGACCAATATGTCATGTGCTCTACCAACACTTGAAAGCAGGATCGAGGTTCTCAACAATGGAAGGTGGATGTCTTAAACGTTCTCCTCCATCATGACCCAAGAGGAATCAATTGCACAATTAATACAGTCCTGTTAGCTGAACATCTAACCCCTTAAAGTGTGCTACTTCTTAGTTTGCAAAGACGGCTTGACAACCCTTCTCTAGATCTTGGAGTCCCAGCCAAGTAATAGAGAGAGGGACTGATACCGTCTTGTCGTGAGGTCCTAAACTTCCAGACCCTATCTTGAAGAAAATGGGTGTTAAAACAGTCTCTCCAGGTGCACACAAGCAAATTCTAATATTTTGGTTCTGTGGCATGCACACACAGTACAAGAAGAGACAGCTAAGGTACTTCGAAAGGAGATTTTGGATATGGGAACTATGGCCTCCAGCTGGAGACCTTACGGGGGCAAACTATGGACCTGATTATGACCTTGGCAGAGGGGATTACTCTGAAACAAAAGTGACGGATATCCTGCCCGCCATATTACAAGTTCCATTATGTCCTGTGGAACTTGTAATGTGGCTGACTGGATAGCCGTCACGTTTGTAACGGGGTAACTCTCCCCTTGCCAAGGTCGTAATCAGAGCCAATATCTTTTTTTATATAAGTAAAGGCCAAGATATTTCTAGACATTATTAAAAGTAGTGTACACATAGGACAACTCTCAGCCACTGGTGTTGATGATTCAGTACTGTGGACTTTCCCTGAACCCTATCATTCATCACATTGGTGGTGACATGGGCTTGTGGATGATTGCATTGGGTATCATGGCTGGAGGGTGCAAAGTTTGATCTTCTATAGTGTCTCCTCCCATGCTTCTGGCTTTTCCCTTTTTCCGTTTCTCTCCCTCCCTTATGTTCTTCTCCCTACCCCACCCCCCCCCAATACTCCTCACTTCTCCTCCCCTGTTCCTTAGCCACTTCGCTTGAAGTTATTTTATTTATACATGCCCACTACTTTGTGGTAGGATTCATATGAAAACCATTTCTGCGTATTGTTGTTCCGTCTGTGTCACTGACCTGCACTGGAAAACTACTTTTGGCTGGTGAAATGTTCCTTGTCATGGCTTTGTGGTATTTGTGGCATTTGTATTGTTCCGAAAGAGTGGTTAATAAAAAAAGAGTATAAATCTACTTGCAAAATGAGAGATGATAAAGTGACAATCTTCATTTGCGGGGATAGACAGTGAAATATAAAGCAGGCTTTACCCATTACACTTATACACCACGGTATTGCTGATCAACGACAGCCAGAATGTGATATTGCAGAAAGGGAATGTCAGTTCCACAAACAGAGTGTGATTTAATCTGTATAGAGTACCTTAGTCCTCAGACCCTAGTGTGGTACAGTATACAGGAAAATACTGAACTCTAAGGATAGCGTGTGTTGTGGGCAATGAGGAATTCCACAGACACAATGATATCTAGCAGACAGGGAATTGTCAGAACCGTAGATAGAATGGGATGTAGTTCCAGAGCGTACAATGTGGTGTGGTAGAAAGGGAATGTTCCTGCCAACCGGTAGAATGTTATGTAGCAGCAGCCTGGGCTTCAACAATTGAAAGTAATATAGCAGACACAGAATGTCCTACTTCACAGATGGAATGAGATGTAGTACACACAGAAGACTCCATCGATGAGAATGTGATGCATTCTTTGGGAAATAAATTAATAATGTTCCTGGAGTGTTGGGCGTTTGCTTCCAGATCATGACTTTCATTGCCGGGGGCGAAGAAGAGGCCACCCTGATTGTCCCCATCCAATCTGCCACTTTGAATCCCCTGTCCCCCAATGCACACACCCTGATGTCTCCCAAACCCACCATGATCACTCGTACAAGTGGTTTTTCAGGGGAGAGGGCATTTTCTATATCAAAGCGGACAGCATTGCTACCTTTGGAAACACAGATTTCCCACGGCATGGGTTGAGGGAACTGAAGTTTATGCGGGCTGGACATCTATTGACTGCCCAACCCTAAATGAGGCCCTTAAACTACAAATCTCGCAATGTCCTTTGTTCCAAAGCAAAGCCAGAGATTTCCATTTAGTGTAACTCTATGATGTACATGTTCTTCTATTTGAATTTGCCTACTGCAGATCCATATGTGCTCTAAGTGGGCAAGAGTCTTTTTGAGCGATGGAAGGGATGAAACAGTAATTCTGAAGAATTAATTAGAGCTTTCTCTCTCTGTTGGCAGGACATTGAGAAGACCATGAGCACAGCTCTCAATGAACTGCGTGAGCTGGAGCGACAAAACACAGTGAAGCAGGCCCCTGATGTAGTGCTGGACACGCTGGAGCCCATGAAGGGACCGTCCATCGGCTCAGTGAACTCGGAACCTGCCAGCCCGCTTCACACCATCATGATCCGGGACCCAGATGCTGCCATTCGCCGAAGCAGCAGCTCCAACACTGAAATGATGACCACTTTCAAGCCACCCCTCTCAGCTCGGTTGGCCGGGGCGCAACTCCGACCGCCTCCTATGAGGCCAGTCAGACCAATCGTGCAACACCGATCTAGCAGCAGTAGCAGCTCAGGAGTGGGCAGCCCCGCGGTAACGCCAACTGAGAAGATATTTCCCAACAATACTTCTGACAAATCTGGTACAATGTAGCTGGGCCAAGTGACTACATAGAAACCTTTTTTAAAGGGAAAGCCACTAAAGAATCAGAAGATATATACATCTGGAAACTTTGAAGTCAAAAAGTTGTGACTATGGTACCAGTATCTAGGCCTGAGGCCTAGTGACAGTGTGGAGGCCTGAGGCCTGTTAACCGTGTGCATGCCCAAGGCTTTGTGATGGACTGTAAGCCTGAGGCCTACCAGTAGTGTGTAGGCCAAAGCCTAGTGAGAGTGTGTGGGCCTGAGGCCTGATGAAATTGGGTTGGTTTACGATCTTATCCTTGTGACCAGCTGTAGGTTGAAGGCCCACCCACCTGTATGTGTGCACATATGTATACGTGTGTGCGTGTGTATACGTACACACATTCGTATATGCATATTTATGGAACCACGTAAACTGGAACAACTAATGTGCATAGACTGAAAGTGTACAGTGGTATAAGATAGTGTGTTGTTTCTGGAGACTATATAGAATCTCCAATGCAGTTAATTTGTATGTTTAGGTTTACCTCAGAAACTGGCCCTGTACTGTCCCCAGTTTATGTACTTCTTCATCTCTGTGGAGGATAAGAACATTGTATCCTTTACATGTGGGGCGGAGTAAGGTAAATATTGTAAGGCAAAGATGGAGCCCTGTGGGATTTGGAACAAGAACGCCCTTGTTTGCCCCAGTGGGAATCTGGGCCACTGAAGATCATTCCAACACACAGTGAATAGAGTGCGCTCAGGGGAGATCCACGTTTCTCAACACTGGACGTGCTGAGGGCTGCAGACCTTCTCAGCCCACAACTGTACCCCGCCACAGGCAAGAAGGGTGCGCTCCAGCCCTGTGAATTGTGTGTAGAGTAGGTGACTGTACCTTCAGCCTCAAAGTAGCACAGTCTTTCAGGTGTAAAGCAACAAACCTTGGGAGCATTCAGTGGTTGCGGTGGTTACAATACAGACATGCCGTGATCCGAATACTGTGGTATAGATATATATAGAGAGAGGTTAACTTATAGTTTTGAAATATTTGATTTATTTTGTGTTCTTTGTACTAATTACCTTTAAGAGTTTAAGTCTGAACTGGTAAGAAGGAGCAATTCCATTCCTTGAGATGAAATTGCACTACACAGGCATGCTTGGGGTGGGAGCAAAGGGAGACGAGTCCCCGGTTTCCTCCCTTCTGCCCTCTTGCACGGAAGGTGGGATGTGTAATAAAGCATGAGCCATATTTGACATTGGATGTTACAAATCTGATGGATATTATTTGCACTTTCTTATACTATACAATACAGCTTATGTTTACGCACACATACAACCCTCCCCTCCTGCATAGTAAATGAGATTTCAGAAGGGGCTTGTGCAGTTCTGTTCCTGTGGCTTGAAATCAGTTCAGATGATGGTGCCTAGCAGTGCAGATGTAGTCTTTGGTGCCTAATATTAGTTGTAGCACATGTGCCAACCGGTATTGGACTAACCCTTACAAACCCACAGCAGAGATTCTCGCCCACTGCGGAACAAAGGGCCATATGTACGAACACTTTTTCCCATAGACACAGAATGGGTAAAAACCTTTGCTACATCTGGCCCAAAGTGACTCTAGATCTTTCTTTTACCGCATAATCTAAAGTCAACACACTGCGTCACCCCATCTACAATCTGCTGAGCCTGCAATGTTTGCATTGGTTACATTTCTTGCTTTCCTTTCTGATCATATGTTCTCTCCTTTTGACATCGTGTGCTTCACGGAAGGACATTCTTGGCTTCGATTGCAGAGGCTGGCAGACTCAGATTCAAAATAGACACATTGAGGCTGACATGGGAAACCATAAAAACGCACAGACAAAGCTGAAAGTTACATCTCTCCTTTAAAATGCTGTAATTGTCTTAGAAATCCTGAAACTGCACATAATTCTCATCTTGTCTTGTTGGAAATTATAAGGTAACATTTATGTATTGTGCTATTAGTAAGCAGCATTGAAGATCCCATAATACCTTGGATATCACATAAGGTCTAGTTGTCAGATAAGGTCTGGCAACTGTTTGACACCAGTACGATGACTGGTTACATTTAAGTGCTCCCAGGATAATTTTGTGTCCGCTTTAATTAATTCCATCTTTTCTGAATTCAGCTTCAATAGCAGTTGATCCGGACCTTTGGTGAGTAACCATTTTGAATTCCGTGTTGTGTAGTTTGGTAACAGTATAGATCCTTCTCAAATTCATGCACAACCCCTTCTCCCGTGCCTTATTTACCTAAAAAAGTTTTACTTCTTCCAGCCAAAAATATTTCTTGCAAATTACCTGATTCTGTTAAAAGAACCAAATTCTCCATGCATTGGCATGAGAAAGCATCCCACAGCAGTTTGGTGTGAAGGACTGACTGAAGAACATTCCCTTTCCCTCAACCCCAAGGGCCTAGACTGAAGGACAAATTATTTGTTTGAACCAGACATATAGCTGCCTAAAAGGGACCTCTGAAGTGCAGTGACAACAGGCCTTGGTACAACCCCGTAATTAGATTGACAATAATGTACCGAGGTGCTTTGTGAAGGATGGTGCCAGAGTCAGCGTAGGGAATGATAGTGTGAGTTTGAGTGGATTGCTGCCACAATAGAATGATGTTTCTGAAAGAACAGCATAGCAAAAAAAGGGTCTGACTGTAAAGGAGACAGTGAATCACCTGAGGCGCTTTTTCATGTTTGGACAAGCTAGAGTTTTTTTTTTTAGTTTTATACCTGGTGAGCTATGGGTGGCCACAGTTTATTTACCCTTATTATGGTGACTCATTTACCGCGAGTGAGTCTTGCTACCTTGACAGGAGAGGAGTGGGCCGATGGGGGTACCCAAACGTAACCCCTTAGGAGAGAGGTCACCCTCGAAGGGTACCCAAAGTGAGGATATCTCCACTATAAAGTGAGTGGCAGGTGTGAAAGGGTGTCAGAAGAGAGTGCCTTGGAGATCCACCATGTCTGGAGAGAGTGTTAGAAGGTGAAAGTGGTGAATCCAGGCAGTCAGTTTCCACAAAAATGTTAAAAGCCTTCTAAGGTAATATAGTGCTTAGCGGACAGGAAACTTTGTGCGGAATTAACTTCGTACCACACTGCTCCTCTCAAATGGAGAAGCACAGGCCATCTGCTTCCCTGTGAAGAGAACTTCTGGTGTTTCATCAGTGTTTTGAATTCTTACCATTTAGTCGCTCACATCTTACCTAAGAGCAGCTTGGACAAGGACAGCAGTTTCTGCTTCCCTCTCATGTACATACAGGTACCAGCTGCTGGTGCAGGGCAAGCTCACAACTCCTGTAAGAACAGGAAGGGCACATGGTGGCCACCTTCCCTGGCACTTTCATTGCAGGTACAATTAGCACAAGGTTTCCACATGCCCTATACACAGAACTAGCACAATATGGACAGCATCAATACAGCACATTCAGCATCCATACATACTTGTTTCAGAAAACCTAAGCAGTAAATCACAGATTAAGCTTCTCTCAGAAATGTTAGACCAGCAGCAGCACAACCTTCCTTTATGAAATCTAACTGGTACAGCACAGGAAGCAGCAATGCAAGCTTCCCTTAGATATACAAAATATACAACCAGATGGGAGCAGTGCAAGCTTCATCCCTTATGTTATGGACAGCTACGGTGCTAGTCAGAATGAACTGAAAGGACACTTGTAGCAGTGCTGCATGGTAGGACACATGCAACAGTACTGCAAGCTTCCATCATAGACACACGCAGAAGGCCCATCACAGACACTATGGGTATAAGTTTCCCATCATTCCAGCATACATAGTGAACAACAAGATTGGTTTGCACTTTGCTTACACAGTGGACTGATAACTATAGAGGCAGTCAAGTCTTTCTTACACATTGAAACCTGAATGGACAACAGCTGCTGAGGCTTCCTTCACACTTACAGAATGGGCGCATTATAAGTAGCCTTAAAAAAGGAATTTTCCTTTATACTCACACACCAGACATGCAAATAGGAGAGAGCAGCAGTGGAAGCTGGCCTGCTTGGCACAGCAAGCGTAGTGCCTTGTGTGTAGCAATGCAACCCCCAGTGGAAATAAGGACTTTAAGTAAAGGCTGAAGTGAGCCAAGTTTCGCTCACACGACAACTCTAACAGCACAAGAGTGGTATCCTTACACCCTGGTAGAAAATCCAGTTGATCATTTCCAAGTGTCTTTTGCTGGAACCTTCTGCTAAAATGTGGCTTTGTGGGCTTCTAATAAAACACACCGAATATTCATTGCGCTGCACAGAGCTGCATTTACTCACTTCAAGTACTGTATAGAAGTAGCACACGAAGGGGCAGGGATATTATTTTTCTGCTTCAGTGCAGCACAGCTCTCAAAGTTGCTGAGGAGGAAAGCAGCACAGAGCAATATTTATTAAAAATGCCCTGCTGTTTCGCGCATCCTCTGCGCTAGCGAACAAACAGGCTTCCTCGTACCACACACAAGCCCGTCACCATGGTACAGGTATGATGTGTATTGGCAGCCTTCCCGTCCAATACAAAATCCTGTACATAGTCAAACTATAAAGCAATGCACACATTGGATTCCACTGTACAGTGCAGCACAAATGCAAAGTGTGGAAATACATTTCTCCAAGTTAGCGTCTGTTTCAAAGAGGTTGCCAGTTTTTGATGCAGATGCCGGTCGGACTATCATAGTAGATTGGCCTTTGCGCCAAAAACTGTGGGTGCTTGCCGTGTAACCCCCAAACTCCACCCAAGTACCATGTCGTAAGGTGGCTCACAGGAGTACAATAAGTATTAGTGCTGAAAAAGGACAAAATACCTTTTATGTAAATGTCATCTCTAAGAACGTCCATTTATAAGTCAGGAGCTGCACAGTCTCACTTAACTTTGAGTCATCTATGCAGTCAAAACATTCCTTTTGCAAAAAGAATAAGCCTTCCATAACCAGCAGGAGATCAAGCTTTGCTTACACAAAGAAGAGGTACAAAGAGCAATCTTTGCACAAATGAGTAAAGCATGGGCGGGGGGAAAGGGATGGACATTTCTCTTGCATGTGAACAAAGAGCACCAGCACCATAAGTCTGAGTTTTCATCTCACACAGAGCAGGCACACCACAGGCAGCAGTTATACATGCTTTCCCACCAAACACCCACAGAAGAGACAAGGTATGGGTAGTTTGAGCAGTGCAAGCACTCACTACATCCCACAGGTATAATATGGGCAGTAGCAGTGCAAGCTTCCCAAACAAAATCAATGTCCGCACCAGTCATTGCACATGTGAACACGCATTTGCCTTCTCTTTCATTCTGTCACGCTACCAATGAGGGGCGGCTGCTTTCAATAATACTCGGTAGGGTCGTGGGCTGAGAGGGGTGAAGGAGGGGTGTTTGCGTGGGGGTGTGGAGGTGGTGGGAATAATAAAAATAAAGAAAACCATTTACCTTAAGAAGGCAGCCTCGGAGTTCCTCACCGCCTCGGTGCTTCTGTGCATCTTCTCTTCCCATCCAATTCAGACGCTTGTCTCATGCTCTTACCCAGCATGAGACAAACGCCTGGGTTGGTCTGAGAAGCCGGAATTGCCGCTCAGATGGGTACTGGGAGACTGCACTGGTTCTTTACCCAGGCTGTGATACACAGCCATGGTGGAGAGTTCTAAGTGCGCATGTCGGTTTGGACAGCCGGCCAAACCGACATGCGCACTTAGAAGTGCACACTACTCATCAGCACCGCGCTCACCCTGCCCTACGAGGAAGAAGCAAAAAATAAAACAATAATCCAGTTGTTGTATTATCGTTTTATTTTTCTGCTGCCTTTCAGCCATACCGGAGGGGCCGCCCCTGCTACCAACCATCTCTCTCTTTTAGCATAGGATTCAGGAGCAAGATGAGCTTCCTTCACACTGTAAACAAATTCTGTAAATTTCGATGTTTGCCTCTTTTTCAAGCATTCTTTTTTGCCACTAAGTGTATGATATTTTCACATTCTGATATTCTAAAGTGTTCTATCATTCATAAAAGTCAATAGGTGACCTGGACAGTATATCAGATTAAAGTATGGTTCTGACGTAACATATAAAAAAAAAGTCTGAGAACACATGACACACTTTGCTGCTTTCAAACTTTTTCCCCCAGTCGACTCTTGAAGGGTCACTGAAGGGGGCAAAAAATCATTAATGTCATTGTTTAGCCACTGCCGACCAAAGTGATAGCGAGAAAAAATTTGCACAAACTTAGCTTAGCATCACGAAAAACACAGCCAACCACTGTGCAGCCTAAAATGGAACATGGGTTGAAAATATGCAATTCTTCATTGAAATTGTATCCCTTGTGTGTTTCAGCAGCCGTTGTACCGAGGGTAGGGTGACAGAGGTATGGCAGTTCAATTTTTAAAGTTATTTCCCCTCCACATGTATTAATATATAGTAAAACCTAAGAGTTATATTTATATCAGTTCATGTTTGGAAACATATCTTCTGCAGGCACAAGGCACGCAGGGAATCTTGGTGAGCAGCCAACATAACCCACACTTTTGAGAATTTCGAAAAATTTGATTCAGGTCTTTTTGTATCAGCTGACGTACTAGCACCACCTCCCTGGTTCCTATTTCTGTACAGACTGACATGGACCCTATGTAAAGGCCTAGCTCCTAACCTTCCTACCCTACCTGATCTCGATAGTGCACTTCCTTATCTAGCCTGAAGTATATAATACCTGGAACATTTTGTGCACCCCGGAATGTGTCCCTGACTAGTGATGTTGCAGGCTCCCGAGTATGGCCCTATAGAACCCATGCTGAGTGCGAGCTGCGCCTGTAATTGGCCGTTTCTGTTGCCAGGTACTATTAGAATAAGCGCTGATTGGCTGTCCCTGTGTACTGATTGATGTCATTCCCATGGATGTTGTTGCTGTAATGTATCATGATGTCATTCAGTCAGAGCATCTGATTGGATCCCCTCTTATGTATGCCAATGATGCCATGTAGATCAAAGCAACTGGCTGGACGTGAAACTGTTCAGTTCAATAAACAGCATAAATTTTCTTAGAATTTGTGTCATGCTTTGTCGGTCCGAAGACTTGCTGAACTCTCGCTTATCTGACAAGAAAGTGTTAATATTACGATTAGTCAGAAAAGATGATTTATTTACTCTTCCATTGCGACCCAACCACATAGCTGCTTTTCGTAATATCAACTACCTGTACAATGTATACTGTAGATTGTTTTGGTGCCATTGGGGGTGTTGTTGCTAAACCAGCCACATGTATAAGTTCATCAACCTTGGAAGCATGAACGAGGAGTCAGCACCACGAAGAGAAAAACCTGTGATCATCCACATGTGCATATGCCCTCTTCTAGAAAAGGTTGAGAATTGTAAACATTTGTGTAACGTGCTCTAATGCATTGAAACTCATCATTAGTACTAGCAAACAGCCAGAGCTAAATTCTCAGCTTTTGATGCTGGTAATATAGTTTATGCATAGTATTAGACATTTTAAGCTAAATTTGTAGTAGACCCGGGCTGCAATAATACAATTAGGGCCAGATGTAGGAAAGCTTTAGTGACTCGCAAACGGCGAAAAACGCCGTTTGCGAGTCGCTAAAGCCCATCTGGTATGTAGAAATGCATTTTGCGAGTCAGAACCGACTCGCAAAATGCATTTCAGAGTCGCAAATAGGAAGGGGTGTTCCCTTCCTATTTGCGAGTCGCACTGGTATGCAAATGGACTCGCAGTTACCATCCACTTGAAGTGGATGGTAACCCAGTCGCAAACGGGAAGGGGTCCCCATGGGACCCCTTCCCATTTGTGACTGGACCCCCAAAAATTTTTTCAGAGCAAGCAGTGGTCCAATGGACCACTAACAGCCCTGAAAGATACCGAAACAAAAGGTTTCGGTTTATTTTTCAAAGTGCAGCTTGTTTTCCTTTAAGGAAAACAGGTTGCACTTTGAAAAAAGAAAAACTGCTTTATTTCAAAGCAGTCACGGACATGGAGGTCTGCTGACTACAGCAGGCCTCCATCCCTGTGAGTGCCCTGACTCGCTATGGGGTCGCAAATTGCGACCCACCTCATTAATATTAATGAGGTGGGTCTTTGCGACCCCATAGCGACTCGCAGAAGGTGTCTGAGACACCTTTCTGCATCCCAAATTGCGACTTGCAATTTGCGAGTCGCAGGGACTCGCAAATTGCAAGTCGCAATTTGGAAAGTTGCTACATCTGGCCCCTAGTGATTACTTGTATTACCTTACCTAACCAAGCGCTGTGTAACAATGAGGGCAGTAGCGTTCTGAAGCGAGAACACTCATACATTGGCCAACAGCAGTTGGCTTGGTTGATAGACTTGATCAAAATTATATTTTATGCATGAACATGTATATAGTTTTTCATTTAATTTAGTTATGATGTTTTATATAGTACATAGATGCCCCAAGTGCAACACAGTGCCTTACAAAGTTTTCACTAGAGGTACAAAGTGGTAACTCAAATGGTGATGCCTCTAGAAGTCAAATGAGGAGTGAGCAACTTATGAAAAGAGATTCCAAACAGTGTTGATGATGATGTTCATAGAAAACAAATAGTGGCTGTGAGTATGTACAGAGGGCTATTGCAAATTAGACGACTCAAAAAGAGAGGCTAAGGAGATATATTCAAAATTTACTAAGAAGCAGAGTTTGAAATAGAAGATGAAGGTTAAGCAGAAATATAGAAAAAGAGGTGGAGCTAAAAAGTCAAATTTGTCATCTTGGGGAGTGTAAAAGGGAATGACAGAGCACAGAAAAAAACGAAGGTTGAGACAAGGAAATGAAGAGGAGATTGAGTTCATGCCGCTCACCATGGGATGGAGCTCTGCTAGAGGAGGACACCGACACAGGACGCTGATTTTTTTATTTTTTTTTACCGTAGGTGCCACGGGAGGAGTGTTTTCGAGCTAAGAGTGAGTGGAAGCCCACAGAGTTTTTTAAGTTTGAACAACAGGCAGTGTTGAGAGGTGATTGGAGGATTTTGTGCATCAGGCAAACAGTTTTTGAAGATACACCTAGATTCAGTTAGCAGCCATTGAGGTGAGACAAGTATGTTCTGAAGCAGTTACTGCTATGTACAAGAGAGACATATGGTGAAGGCCAGCTTTCAGAGAAGCAAGATGTCCTTTCAGTATGCCACTCAGAATAAAGATCCCTTTATCAAAGTTGGAAAGTACCAGCTGTTGAACACAAGTATTGAACACCAGCAAGAGGGGTTCAGGCCTTATAGCAAACCAAGCTGGTTGTGCTCTTTTGTGGCCATGTTATTGATGAGGGGAGGGGTACATTTGTGATTTAGTTGGGAATTAATTAGTCATGCTGTTACACTGGTGAGGTCAGCAGCAACTTTAGCAACACAAAATGATGATGGACGGAGTGCTGAACAATGCAAACGCTCATCCCAGTCACAGATCTGGGTTTAATCCATCGTTCTTTTGCTCACCATGCCAACCCAGTTTGGATCCATCCCTATGCAAATCAGTTTTGTGATGTTGCTTTGTGCGCCCTAAGTGGCAGGGGTATGCCCAGACGTGGGTCCCTTGCTTGCTGCACCACTGGATTCAAGCTAGCCTTGCTGATGAAGGGTGATACCCTGAAACCGGTCCCAGGATGCTTGAATCCTGTCCAGGGAGGACCTGGCTAGGCAGTTCGGGCTGGACTGCTCCTATTGGGAGCAGGGTCAAGACTGATTTTCATATAGCTGGGTCCAAACTGGCGTGACGTGGCAAGGCAAGTAAAATAACAATGGATTAAACCAAGATCTGGGGGTGAGTGTTTGAAAAGTTTCAACACTCGGTCCATCATTTTATTTTGTGATATTGCCTTGTGCACCCTAAGTGGCTAGGGTATGCCCAGACGTGGGTCCCTTGCTTGCTGCGCCACTGGATTCAAGCTAGCCTGGCTGATTTGATATCCTGAAACCGGTCCCAGGATGCTTGAATCCTGTCCAGGGAGGACCTGGCTTGGCAGTTCGGCGGGACTGCTCCTATTGAGAGCAGGGTCAAGACTGATTTGCATATAGCTGGGTCCGAACTAGGGTGACGTGGCAAGCAAAGTAACAATAGATTAAACTCAGATCTGTGACTGGGGGTGAGTGTTTGAAAAGTTTCAACACTCCGTCCATCATTTTATTTTGTGATATTGTCTCTTTCTGCATGACCATTGTGCAGTGTGGAGCATCCTCTCAATTGCTTATTTCAATATACTCTGTGTACCTGTCATTGGCTTCTAATTCCTCATTCTGTGAATAAAGGCGCATGCTGTGAGTGGGTAATGACAAGACCCAGTGTCTAAATGTAGAAACGTGATTGGGAGGTCTGGGTTTCTACCTTACTGTGGAATCAAACTAGACAGGGCTCAGTATGGACATAACATTGGTGATCATGAAAAAAATCCCCGCTTGTTGCAGCAATAGCATGCTTTGTGGTGTAATCTGCCGTGACCAGGCCTTCAAGCCTGGCAGTGTGACAGTGGGGCGGTGTTGAATTCTTGTTGGACTCCATGAGACAGTCCTCACCAGGAGTCCATGGAGAAAGCGCTCCTATGTAGGGAGGGGCAAGTGGCCAGCAAATGAACCATGCTAGCTTTCTCATATTGGTTGTTAGATGACTGAAAGTGTAAGCCATGCTTTCACCGAACTATCATGGGCTGCCTGTGTGTGTGAAATCAGCATCACTGGTGTTTGTTGGTGGTACATGGCTGACTCCTGGGCTGAAGCACTCAATCCATGGTTGAAGATGGCCATGGGTCAGAGGACTGTCAGTCTGCATGGATGCATTCCAAAAGACCATATGCAACAGTGCACTGGTTCTACTTGGTCACTTGGTAGTGGTGGGGTAATCTTTTTTTCCTGGCAGATGTAGGCTGGTGCTCAACTATGGTGGGTCTTAGTGAGCATGTGCAGTTTTTCAATGACATCATCTGGAATAGATCATCCAAATTTACCTGGAGCGCATGGATCATGGTGAATCTGCTGGGTGAGTGTCACCAGCGATGTGGAACTCATGTCTTCATGGTATTCTGTGTGTGTCTAGCTTGTCATTTATTGTTGACGGTTGGTGGGGTGTGAGTTGCATGAGACTATGAAAAAAAAACCAATATTAATATACACAAATATCACCAAAAAATATTGCAAAGATAAATATGGCAACCCTATACTTAAACAGAGAATAAACAACTAACAATGACAAAGAATATTCCAGAAAAATATTTAAAATACAACAATATCACAATTGTATATAAAGAAATAACAAGTATTGCCAACACTTTAAAACAAAGGAAACATGACAATAATCAAGAAAACCGAAATACCAAATACCGTAATTGCAGCATAATTCTAAATAAAACACTCAATATTACATAAAATTGGCACATAAATTAAAAATAAGTAAAATGAAAATGAATATACATTAAATAAATATTGAAAATACTAATTTCGAATTTACCATTAAGGGAGCATAAAAAATGCAAACTACTCTCCATCTGTAAGAAATTGGATCATTATTTGAAGCAGTATCTACCCACCTCAAGAAACAATCACAACCCCAGTCAGGGTAAACACTCAAAGCCAATTTATTAACCTTAGCTCAACCTCTGGTAGCTATGGTACAGTACAGACCAGCTTAACTTAAGGCAATGCATGAAGTATTTATGCAGTATCAAAACTGCAATAAGGGACCCAGAGGTATGATTTCTTAAAGTTTTAAGTAAGAATAGTGCCAATAAGCACAATAGTCAATGGTAGCAGTATATCGGGACCAGGATCAATTTGAAGCTGGCCGTGATGGAATACAGGTCGGATACACCCATCAGGTTTGTGATATTCAAAGATTTTACCTTCTGACTTAGTTCTTTAAGTCCTAAACCACCACAAGAGTACACTTCTAACCCCCCCAGGACTTCAGGGATGGCACATAGAGACTCATATGGTGTCAGCCAGAGGCCAATAGCAGGGTTCAGTCCAGGTCCAATTGCCACTAACCAGCTGAGCAATTGCAGGCAAGGACTGAACAGGAGGTCAGCCTTATGACCCTTGGAGTCCACCTGTTTCTCCTGGGTATGAGAGAGAGCTGGTCTAGTCCTTCAGAGCTCTTCTCAGGTCACTCTCACAGCAGGTCTAGTCCTCTTCTGTTCTTCCTCAGGTCCTGGAGCGTTCTTAAATGTTTGTCTAGATGTGCCACAATTATGCCTGGCACAAGCTAGAGATTGGGAATGGTTCCTAGACACAATCTAGCCAAAGTTCCTGGGGCCATCCATACCAACTTTAGCCATTTTTAAGATGGTGAAAGTCTTCAGCCACACTCAACTTGGGCTGCTCTGAGACAGGTAGGATGTGTGGGGAGTGTACTACGATAATCCTAGTAACCACCCACATCTAACACTTAAATCCATTTAGGGGCAGTCACTGTACTCCCAATGAACCCAGAGGCAGATGTCTGGTAGAGCAAAAGTATGGTTTCCAGCAACCAGGCAGGGTATACATAAGAATTGTTTGGGCATCCTATTTTTCTTTCCCTGCAAGTTTGCCCTCCATGTTATATATAAAGCTCAGAGAAGGAAGCCTGGTGGAACAAAACATGTCTTTCTGCAACCAGACAGTGGATATACAAGAATCATCTTGCTATCCTGATCTCTGCCTTTCAAGTGGACCCCAAAGTGTTATATGTAAGCCCAGCAGACATGTCAAGCAGGATTGGACACTCAAGCAGGACTTGACACTGTAATGTCAAAAAGAATACTCACTGCCTCTTATTCTGTGAGGTTCAGATAAGTCTTCTCTGCTTATCCAGGTTAGCTTATTGTTTGCACATGTGATGCATTTCAAACCTTTTCACGCCGATTCAAATGCTAATCCCTGGATTGGAGAAGTCTGAAAGCAAATGAAAATCAGTTTCCAGGAATATTAATCATGGAAAAAGTAGTTTTCTAAAACTTCCTATTTCTTAATATCCACAATTGAATTCGATTTTGAGTAACTATTAAAATCAATGTTTATTTTTTTTTTTTAGCTAGCCAGATACAGTATTAGAATTTTAATTTGTACTCTGGATATCTATATGGTACAACTAGGCCAGCCACAGTGAAAACACGTTTTTGGGTGCTAATCACTCAAGGACATGTTAACATAAAATTTCTAAATGTCCTACTTTTAAATACCATGTACCCTGCCTTGTGGGCCACAAAGCCTGCTTGGGTGTGATTTACTAATACTTAAATGGAGGTTTTGACTTGACAGGTCAAATTGCAGTGTTTAAACTGCCACAGCCAGACTCCAATGGTATGCCTCAAGCCTAGTTTACACTGTCATTGTAGTGGATGGTATAATAGGTGCTGCAGTCCACTAGTTGCATTTGAATTACATTACATTTAAATGACAGTTCCTGGGCACATTGTTGTTGGAAAGTGGGTTATTATTATGAACCTACCACTGGCAACAAGGCCACTAACCAAATATAGGTTTATTAAAGGTGTCAGTAAATTAGCCCCTTGCTCAACCCTTGGAAGCTGTAACCGATCCGGCAGTCCTAACTTAGGAGACAAGCGTGCAAAGCATTTAAAAAAAAACATACAGTAAATAAGTGAGCCACAACACACAATACAAATCCTACACCAATCTGTAAACATAGGTTATATTTTTATGAGTAAATAGACACTTGAATGACACAAATCCAATGTAGGGAACCAGAGATATGAATTTTAAAAGAATAAACACTTTCTAGTGCTTAGAAACACAAAGTGCCAACTTTACCAAAATTCGCCAAACTTCAGGAGGTGTTTCCCGAAGTCCTCCTTGCAGGTACAAAAGGTCCAAAACACAAATCCAATGGTCTGGAATCCGTGGATGGTCCTTGAAAAGTTGGACCACAATTCCCACAATGCACATGGCCAAATCCTTAAAGGTCCACTTGAAGCACTCCAGGCTGGGGTCTCTCGCTGGGGATGATGCAGGTGAAGCTCTGTTAATGTGTAGCTGCAGGGAGTCCACTCCTGAGTCCTTCTCGAAGCAAGGCACTGTCCCCAGGGCTGTAGTACTAGATTGTGCAGCAGGTGCAGTTCACTCAGAAGCGCAGGCCATGGGTGCAGATCCAGATTCCAGCAGGGCAGTCCTTCTTTCTCTTGTAGTTTCAGGCAGCAGATCTGAGAGGCTATGCGCCTCTCACATATTTATTCCCAGCTCCTGGGCATCAGGAAGGGGGGCACCCAAGCAATAGAATGTAGAGTGATGCCCAGATGCATGACCACTTCCTGCAAAGTGTGGTATATTCCTGTCCCAGAAAACACCATTCTTCCAAAGTTCATCATGATTGAAATATCAGCAGAGCAGTAAGAGCTGACTAAATCATCCTCCAGTGTGGCTCATTTCCATAGCTCTCCTCCTCCTAACATCTGCAAATTCTTTCCTTAAGCATGGTATCTGGCTGAGGGGTCCAGAAGGTGTGAGTTAGGTGATCTGGCATTCCCTCCTGTCTTGCTCTCCTTTGAGGCTGTATGTTTTATTACCCCTCCCCCTGCTCTAGGTTTCCTGTGTAGCCCCAGAGCTGCTCTTCACCAGATAGGCTCTACCCTGGACAGCCACTTAGCACTTAATCAATAAGCTCTGCTAATCCTGTTAGCACTGACCAAACAGAGGGGACCTTCAGAAGGCTGGATTTCGGCTTACAGAAAGAAAAGCCTTATAACTTATTTTCTGTACAAGTTGTGATAAATGCACCAATGTCAAATTGATGGATTTATCAAATCAAATCTTTTAAGTCCTTGAATTATCTTTCTGCTCTTTTCCTTACTATAATGACAATATAGCAATGATAGCCTATTAAGACCAGTATCTATAATGGAGAAAAAATGAAATGATCAGTTTTTCCCTAACCAGGGTTTATAAAACATATTTTATAAGGCCCCTGCTTATAGTTACACGACCCCACACCTTTGGAACACCTAGGAGAGAACATGGGGGTACCTAATATGTGGAAATAAGGCAGCTCATCACATTTAAAGTGCCCACAGCACCAAAGTCGATTTGGGACACCATTTCATTTAAATGCAGTCTGCAGAGTCAGGCTGCATTTAAAAATGACAGAAGTGCCCACATGCAAAGGGCAGCAATTCTGCTAGGCCACTACTTCCATGCCCTATAATATACTAGGGTCTTATAGGTAGTTGGCACCCCCTTGCCATAATGTTTATTAGGGACTTATGGGGGCTGTCATGCAAATGGTAGGAATTTAACTTTTAAAGACAGACTGCAAAGTACTACTGCATTTAAAAGGAAAGAAAGCTCACAGCAGTGTACACATGCAAGTGCAGAAATTCTGCTTGGCCTCTAATCTCCATGCCCTGTAATATACTAGGGGCTTAAAGGCACATTATACACCCTTGCCCTAATATATACTAGGGACTTACAGGGTCTGTCAGGCCAATTGGATGGGTACCTTAATACCTAGTGTACTCTACTACATGTGTGTTTTAACATAGCACTGGCCTGGGTCTGGCCACCAGAGCCCAGGGCACAGACAGGGTGAGTTATCATCAGCACCAGTCAGCAACAAAAAATGGGGGTGAACAGGGCAAAAATATGACTTTGCAACAATTGTGAACCATATACGAGGGACTTAAATGTAAGCTAAATACACCAATTAGGAATATGCTCGTTTAACTATATTTAAAGCGAGAGCACAGGCACTTTACCACTGGTTAATAAGGTTAAAGTAAATAAAGGTTTAACACTGGCAAATGTATATTGTCCAGCAAAAGGCAAAAATTATGGGGTGACTAGGCAGAAAAGATGGATTTTCTACACCAACCAACCTATCAAATCAAATTTAAAACAATTAAAAATAGAAATGTAAACATTGTAAAGAGCCCAGGAGGGCACAAGTATCGTCACTGGTCCAGAGACCACCGCCAGAGTCACAGGCCAGGAGGGCACAAGTATCGTCACTGGTCAGGAGACCATCGCCGGAGTCACAGCCCAGGAGGGCCCAAGTATCGTCACTGGTCAGGAGACCACCGCCGGAGTCAAAGCCCAGGAGGGCACAAGTATCGTCACTGGTCCAGAGACCACCGCCAGAGTCACAGCACAGGAGGGCCCAAGTATCGTCACTGGTCAGGAGACCACCGCCGGAGTCACAGCCCAGGAGGGCCCAAGTATCGTCACTGGTCAGGAGACCACCGCCGGAGTCACAGCCCAGGAGGGCCCAAGTATCGTCACTGGTCAGGAGACCACCGCCGGAGTCACAGCCCAGGAGGGCCCAAGTATTGTCACTGGTCCAGAGACCACCGCCAGAGTCGCAGCCCAGGAGGGGCCCGGATGCCACAGCCCCGCTGGGCAATGATGGAACGTCATGCCACCCACCAATGCTCATTGTAGAGAACGTCATGCCACCCACCAATGCCCATTGGAGAGAACGTCATGCCACACACCAATGCCCAGTGTAGAGATCGTCATGCCACACACCAATGTCCGTATCAGAACCGCCATGGCAAAGCACCGCTGAACAGTCCATAGACCGCCATGGCAAAGCACCGCTGAACAGTCCAGAACCGCCATGGCAAAGCACCGCTGAACAGGGCAAAGACCGCGATGGCAAAGCACCACTGAACAGTCCATAGATCGCCATGGCAAAGCACCGCTGAACAGTCCAGAACCGCCATGGCAAAGCACCGCAGAACAGTACAAAGACCGCCATGGCAAAGCACCGCTGAACAGTCCAGAACCGCCATGGCAAAGCACCGCTGAACAGTCAATAGACCGCCATGGCAAAGCACCGCTGAACAGTCCAGAACCGCCATGGCAAAGCACCGCTGAACAGGGCAAAGACCGCCATGGCAAAGCACCGCTGAACAGGGCAAAGACCGCCATGGCAAAGCACCGCTGAACAGTCCAGAACCACCATGGCAAAGCACCGCTGAACAGGGCAAAGACCGCCATGGCAAAGCACCGCTGAACAGGGCAAAGACCGCCATGGCAAAGCACCGCTGAACAGTCCATAGACCGCCATGGCAAGGCACCGCTGAACAGGGCAAAGACCGCCATGGCAAAGCACCGCTGAACAGTCCAGAACCGCCATGGCAAAGCACCGCTGAACTGGGCAAAGACCGCCATGGCAAAGCACCGCTGAACAGTCCAGAACCGCCATGGCAAAGCACCGCTGAACAGGGCAAAGACCGCCATGGCAAGCACCGCTTAACAGGGCAAAGACCGCCATGGCAAAGCACCGCTGAACAGTCCAGAACCGCCATGGCAAAGCACAGCTGAACAGGGCAAAGACCGCCGTGGCAAAGCACCGCTGAACAGGGCAAAGACCGCCATGGCAAAGCACCGCTGAACAGTCCAGAACCGCCATGGCAAAGCACCGCTGAACAGGGCAAAGACCGCAATGGCAAAGCACCGCTGAACAGTCTATAGACCGCCATGGCAAAGCACCGTTGAACAGGGCAAAGACCGCCATGGCAAAGCACCGCTGAACAGTCCAGAACCGCCATGGCAAAGCACAGCTGAACAGGGCAAAGACCGCCATGGCAAAGCACCGCTGAACAGTCCATAGACCGCCATGGCAAAGCACCGCTGAACAGGGCAAAGACCGCCATGGCAAAGCACCGCTGAACAGGGCATGCACTGTGTAGGAATGAAAAGGCCGCCACATCAGGCATCCTTCTCCCATGTGCAGCTGGGACAGTGACAGGACATGAACTTTCACGGGGAGACTCATCCAGTCTGGGCACCAGTCCCCCCCAGTACCAGTAGAGAACTGCATCTACTTGAGAGACTGTGGCTTTGCACTCCCCAGGATGGCACAGTGGGCAAACCACCCACTGTAGAGACTTGAGAGACTGTGGCTTTGCACTCCCCAGGATGGCACAGTGGGCAACCCACCCACTGTAGAGACTTGAGAGACTGTGGCTTTGCACTCCCCAGGATACATCAATGGGCATGGAGCCCCGTCGTGGATCTGGCTTCGCATTCATCTGGCTGAGGTGCCCCCCCTTCCCTTCCCCCTGAGGTGCCTGTAGTGTTTCTATCTGATGCCCCGGCAGTGTTCTCTCCGATTTTGGTCAGGTATAGTTTGTGGGCCTCGCCCATGCATTCTTGGACTGTTGGTGCACGGACATTGTTGTGTACATATCTGCACCACTTCTCGGATTGTATGTGTAAATAAGAGTGATTTTGATATATATATATATATGTATATTTTTGTATGACATGTATATTGGCACATTACAGTGTTTGACCGAATTTCGCATTGTCTTTTCATTCTTCCGGGGGGGATTGTGGGTTGTTACTGTGATTTTTGTGAATGCATTGGTGTGTATGTTGTAATATGCGAGGGTGGGGGTGTTTGGTGGGTGTCCCCCTAACTTTTGCCTCCCCCCTCCCCCGTGTTGTAGATGCAGTACTCACCGGTGTCTTCGGCGCCTACGTAGCTGTTGGTCGTAGAGGAGCAGAAAGACAAGGGCAGGTAGGATTTGTAATTCGGCCTCCATGGTGTCCTCCTTCCTCGTGGAGTATGTTGAGGTGAGCGTTTTCCCATAGCAAAAGCTGTTTCCGCCATGTTTTTATCCACGGTGAATCCGCCCCGGAAAAGGTGGCGGATTGGCGGGTTGTAATAGTGTGGGCGGTACATTGTCTCCCGCCTGTCTGTTGGCGGTGACCGCTGCGCTGCTTGCCTTTACCGCCGTGGCGGGCGGTGTGTTAAAGTGGCTGTCTTTGTTGGCGGTTCCCACCAGGGTCATAATTCCCTTTTTTTGTCCGCCGCCCTGTTTGCGGTATTTCCGCAGCTTTAACACCGTCCGCCAGGGTTGTAATGACCACCAAAAAATGCTTCCTTAAAAGAGAATTACAGCAGAACAGCATACCTAAAAATAAACCACTAAGTTCTACAAACAATGCAAATTTTAGCATAAATGAAAGCTACAAAAGTTAATAACAATTAAAAGTATGTTAAGCTAACAACTAATTAAAACTATGCAATGTTTATTTATCCAAATTACATGTGCAACCTCTATAAGAATGAAAACCTCTACAAGAATAAAAAAATGCTTGAAGCAAGGCACCGACTTATTAGAAGTATAAAAAACACCACATCAAAGTAAGTGTTGTAACCAAGGCACATAACTAAAAGTAAACTAAAAACATTGGTTTATCACATTTAAAAAAATAAAACTAAACAATCAACCCCTAACTAAATGTTACTTTAAAAGATAAGAAAACACAACTAGAAAACGTTTCCTCTCATTAGACAGTATCAAAAGAAAAATGTGCTAGAAACAACATCAAGCCTGCACAGCAAAAGTCAACAACTAAAGGCAACACCCAAGTAAGTTAAAATGTGTACCTGCAACATGAAAATGTAAATATATATATAACGTCATATATTTTTTATTAAAAATGAATGTATATTTTCTATATTCTGAAACCTACGGATAAAATGTCAGAGACAGAAAAATACATCATACCTTGAAAAGGGAAGCTGTTGTTAAATTATATAGCATATTCCACCAATAAAGGGAAAACACTGGAAATATGCCAATTATTATTCAAATGTGCTTTTGCAGGGTGTTATAAATGGGGTCTCTGGTTGGCAGTCAATTTGCACTCTGTCCAAGCAGGGACCCTCACTCTAGTCAGGGTAAGGGAGATGCACAGCCCAGATAACCCCTGCCCACCTTCTTGGTAGCTTGCCACAAGCAGTCAGGCTTATCTCAGAGGCAATGTGTAAAGTATTTGTACAAGCACACAGTAACACAGTGAAACACTACAAAAAGGACTCCACACCAGTTTTGGAAAATAGCCAATATTTATCTAAATCAAACAAGATCAAAACAAAAATCCAAAATACACAAGCAAATTTAAGGATTTTCAAGGATTAAACCTCAATATAGTGCTTACAAACGCAATGCTTCAATTTGTTGTTATCACGGCTTCATGACGAGACGAGAGGTGAGGCCTCGCTGGATCCGGTGCGGCTTCGGTTCCTTACTGCGGAGCAGTGTAGGAGATGCAGTGTTGGTGCAAAGTGTCAGTTCCTCATGCTCTGGTGGAGTCGATGAATCCGGTGGGGCAAGACGCCGTGAGTGACCTCTCGGCGTCACGATCACGCCACGGGGCTGCAGGCGCCACAGCGGAGTCGGGTGTCATGAACGCTGGAGACACGGCACTCATGGTTCACAGTGTCACAGGGCATCAGTGGGGCTGCAGTGGTATTGGGCCTGCAGAGTTAGTCGCGGTCGGTGCACTCCAGCAGGGACCAGGACTTCAGGTGTAGATGGCTTTGCAGAGTCAGGCAGCAGCGTCGATCCTGGCATTATCCGGAGTCGGAATACCTGGTTCTTCTTGTTTTTAGGCCAGCTTTCACTCCCAGGGGCCCAGAGACTGGAATAGGCACCACCTAGTGAGTTAGGATCCACAGCAAGGGAACCCAGAGGTGAAGACTTTGCTGCCCCTGAGACTTCATAACAGGAGGCAAGCTCAGTCCAAACCTTGGAGACACTTCACAAGCTGGATTTCAGACAGCAAAGTCCAGTCCTTTCCCTCTTAGGCAGAAGCAGCAGCAGCAGGTCAGCACAGCAAAGTGACAGGCAGAGTGGCAGGTCCTCCTTAAGCATCAAGCTCCTCTTTTTGGCAGAGGTTCCTCTTCATCCAGAAGTAATCTAAAAGTCTGAGGTTCTGGGTCCAATACTTATACTCATTTCTGCCTTTGAAGTAGGTAAATTTCAATGGAAAGTGTCTGTTGTTCACAAGATCCTGCCTTGCCCAGGCCTGGCCGCAGACACACATCAGAGGGTTGGAGACTGCATTGTGTGAGGGCAGGCACAGCCCTTTCAGGTGAAGGTGTCAGCTCCTCCCTCCCCACTCTAGCCCAGGAGACTCATCAGGATATGCAGGACACGCCTCAGCTCCCTTTGTGTCACTGTCTAGAGGGAATTCAGAAACAGCCCAACTGTCAGTCTGATGCAGACGTGGATTCCACAAGCAAGCAGAGGCACAGAATGGTTAAGCAAGAAAATGCCCACTTTCTAAAAGTGGCATTTTCAAACTGACAATCTAAAAAAAAAAAACTTTACCAAAAGATGTATTTTTAAACTGTGTGTTCAGAGACCCCGAACTCCAAATCTCTATCTGCTCCAAATGGGAAACTGCACTTAAAAGATATTTAAAGGCAGTCCCCATGTTAACCTATGGGAGGGATAGGCCTTGCAATTGTGAAAACTGAATTTTGCACTACTTCACTATCAGGACATGTAAAACACACCAGTATATGTCCTACATTGTAAATGCACTGCACCCTGCCCATGGGGCTACCTATGGTCTACTTTATGGGTGACCTACATGTAGTAAAAGGGAGTGTTTGGGCTTGGCAAGTGGGCACACTTGGCAGGTCGAATTGGCAGTGCAAGACTGCACACACTGCAGTGGCAGGTCTGCGACATGTTTACAGGGCTGCTCATGTGGTGTGTGGCACAATCAGTGCTGCAGGCCCACTAGTAGCATTTGATTTACAAGCCCTGGGCATACAAAGTGCTCTTTACCAGGGACTTACCAGTAAATCAAATATGCCAATCATGGATAAACCAACCACCAATATAATTTAGACAGAGGGCATATGCACGTTAGTATTGGTTAGCAGTGGTAAAGTGCACAGAGTCCTAAAGCAAATAAAAACAGGTCAGAAAAAATAGGAGGGAAGAGGCAAAAAGTTTGGGAATGACCCTGCAAAAAGGGCCAGGTCCAACACAGAGCAACTACTAAAATGAAACTGTTGATAGCATTAAGGAATACAGCCATTACTTAATATTGCTGAAATAGGGGCATGGCCACGCAAGATGGCCGACAGGACACGCCTTTGAGAGGTTCCTGCGTCCTCAACGAAATCCTGCAAGTTATCCTGCCCAACCAGGCATAACATGATGGCTCGCTCATCGTTGGAGCCCCCCTCAAGTGCCCTGGGATTTTGTGGGGCTCCCTGCCGGCAGCGGAGGGCCGGGGGCACGCTGCCGGAGCTCGCGGCCTAGCTAGGGGGAGGCAGATGGGGCCTGGAGTGTGGGCCCAGTGGTATCAGGCCTGGTCTGGCCTGTAGCAACCGGGCCTAGCGGCCTGAAAGGGAGCGTCAAGGAGGTGAGAGGGCAGGAGGAGAGCGCAGTGGAGGTGGGAGAAGCTCATCTCCATCTGCCCGTGCCGGGAGTGGCACGGTGCATCGGGCCTGGTCTATTCACTGGAGCACGTGGGGACGGCAGAGTGGAGCGGCATAGCCAAGAGGCGTACCGGGCTTGAAGCTGCCCGGATCAGCGGAAGAGGACGCGCTGCAGCGATGCTGGGGCTCCAGAGGTGAGCGTGATGGGGAAGGGCCCTGGAAGTGGGGACTGAAGGTTGATGAGGGCCCTGAGCTGAGGCAGGGCATGGCCCGCCGGACCTGGAGCTTGGAGCGCCTCTGGGGGCGGCTGCTGAAGGTGACTGTATATGGTCTGGGGGGTTTCCATGTGGATTGGCATTACTGACAGTAGTGAGGGACCCCTGATGGACCCATGAAAGCTGGAAGAATCCCTGTTGTTGCACTGGAGCCAAAGGGGTAAAACTACATGTCTGGAGATAACTGTTGGGTACCAGGGGACACTGAGTTCTTCCCATTGGAGCCCCGCTGATGGGTAAAAGTAAGCGAATGGCCTGGCTGCAGGGTAATGCTATGGAGTTATACAACAACCCTGCCCAGTCTGGGCAGCAGGAGATGCGCCTGACTGGGCGGGGGACTGATATGGGGTTAGATGCCCATGTTGTTGAGCCCACGAGAGCTGAACTGTTGCCGACGATTCAGGGATCTAGGGAGGGTCTGGAGGGGAAGATTGAATCAGTGGCAATCAAGTTCAATCTCCTCTCAGCAGACCTCCGGAAGGTATCTGACAGGGTGCAAATCACGGAGGGCTCGATCTCCGAGAAGAGGACGGAGGTTGACGTACTACAGAAACAAATGGCAGAGGTTGCATCCAGAGCTGCGACCCTCGAGGACAGGGCGGAGGATGCGGAGGGCTGATCCTACTGCAATAATATCCGGCTTATTGGGTTTCAGAAGCGGGCTGAGGGGTCGGCTGATGAGGCCTTTGTGGAGCATTGGATTCAAGAGGTCCTCAAGCCCATTGGACTGTCTCCAATATTTGCGAATTGAAAGGGTGCACCATGCATTAGTTGCTCCCCCTCGACCTGGGGCGCTCCCGAGCGCCATCATAGCCTGCATACGCAACTAAAAGGACAGAGATCGCATCCTTCAGGCCAGGTGCGAAACGGAGTCAGTTCACTTTGACAATCACAAGATTTCAAAATACCCGGATTACACCAACAAAGTACAGGGATCCAGGAAGGGATTCTTGGAGGTCAAGACCAAGCTACGCTCGCTGAACATACGCTATATGCTGCTGTATCCTGCCCAGCTAAAGGTCCTTCATGGAGGCAAATCCCACTTCTTTGACATGCCGGAAAATGTGTGGAAATGGTTGGAGATATGTGACAAGGTACCTCGTGGGGGAGCAAGACCCCGGAGGAAGAAAGCCGGACCTGCACAGGGGGCTCGTAGATCGAACTGGAGGCCTCGGGAGTCAGCCAGGTTAGAGTTGTTGCAATGAGAGTGGGGCGAGTTGGACCAGCATCGAAATTCAAGAAGATGGCACGATGGCGCTGATACATTAGGATGAGACAATTCAATCAATGGAGACGGCTGATGCAGAGGAGGCGGAATTTGATGGCACTGGCACTTGATTGTATTACTGTTAGATGTACTGTGTACACCAGGTTTCTGATTTGTTCTCCCCTTTACACTTTTCTTCTGTCCGTTCTCTCTGGCCTGCTCTGGCGTTAGGGGGGAGCGCAGCTTCGATCGGATGGGCTGCTGGTGGTGATCTGGTTGCTTTGAATTGAAATAATTGATCACCGATTGGGACGTTATATAATCTGGGTGCCGATATGCCTCTCTCCACTACAAGTGGTAGGCCATGTTTCAGTGGCTTGGGTTAGGCCGTGGGTCCTGACAGGATGGTACCTTATGGATGTGTAGTGGTTGTGGTTTCAATAGTTATACTGCCTCTCTGGAAAGGGGGGTGTTGGGTGTTTTGATTTGCCTAATGATACTCCTAGATTTAAGAAAGGGCTGTATTTATACAGTGCATGCATGAATTCATACACTTATTAAATATCTGGAGGGGCATGGGAGGGTGGTTGGTTAGGGAAGTATGAAGGTTTATCAGGGCTGAGTGAAGATCAGAGATCTTGGGGGAGCATACCAACATCTTAACCTGGAAATTCCGGGACTTAAGGGACTGTTCTAAACGTTATAGGGTACATTCATTCCTTTGCCGTAATAAGATACAAATAGCTTACCTACAGGAGACCCACATAATGGGAGAGGAGGTTCAGCGGCTGGGGAAGAAATGGAGAGGGTAGCTGTACTCTGCTACTTACTCCTCTTATGCGAGAGGGGTTGCCATCTGGGGTACCCTTCAGACATACGTATAACGAAGCAGATGTGGAGGGACGCTACATGCTGGTCCAGGGGATGCTAGATGGTAGAGAGGTCCTACTGCTCAACACTTATGCACCCAATATAGATGATAAATTATTCTTCATGCGTATACAAGAGTTATTGAAGGAATGTAGAAGGACACCGATGATATGGGCAGGGGACTACAATTGTATCGTGGACGGCCAAATGGATCGGCACCCGCCCCGACTAGGCACTAAACCACTGATGTCGACCTTGCTCACAACAGTTATGCGTGATTTGGGGTTCGGGAAAGCTGGCGAGATCTACATCCTGAGGGTCACAAATTTACATGTCATTCATTGACGCATAACACTTATAGTTGTTTGTATCGTATATTAACAAGTGGCATAGATATGCAGTCCTTGGTGGAGGTGACATATTTGGGTCGGTTCATATCTGACCATGCGCTGGTGTTGCTGGCATTGCAGTGGGGTCCGCCTAGGCAGCGTGTGCACGACTGCCGCATGCCTCTGGATCTTTTAGTGGATCCAGCATGCCCAGAGGCTATTGCGGGTGTGCTGCCGGACTATCTGGAGTTTAATTGGCAATCTGTGATCACCAAAGCATTAGGCTGGGAGGCACTTAAGGCTGTCATACGTGGGGCCTGTATGGTGTGACATATGGAGTTAGTCGATCTTGGGGGTGCAGGAATGCAGGGCTCTGGGGAGACATCGCAGGAGGTGCAACAGAAGATGCTACAGGTGCAGCGCGAAGTGCATTTGGCATGGGACTCATTGGACAGGTGTATGCTTAGGGCGTATCGTCAACCACTTCATAGAGAGGGGGACAAATCGGGGAAGCTCTTTGCATGGATATTGAGACGGGAGCAGGGACTCATCCGTATTCTGCAGGTCCGCACACCAAATGGGGACCTTGTAACTAATCGTCATGATGTCCTGTGGGTGTTCATGGAGCACCTTCGTGGAGTGTATAGTGCTGGGATGGCAGGTCCGCCTGGGCGGATAGGGGATTACCTGGGTGGAGTGGGGCTGCCTTAGCTGGCCCCAGAGCTTGTGCAGGACTTGGAGAGTGAGATAGACGTGGAGGAGCTGAGAGTAGCTAATCAGGCCCTCAGCAGATCCAGAGCACCTGGCGGGGATGGATTTCCTGCAGACTTTTACTAAGCTTATTCTGCCACTCTGAAAGGAAAGTTGTTAGAGGTTTTTCGTGAGGATCCAGCCAGTGGGATGCTACCACATACGATGAGGGAGGGTGTTATCTGTCTGTTGCCCAAGCCTGGGGGGGATGCGGCTGACCCATCTTCGTACAGGCCCCTCACAATGCTTAATACTGACTTCAAAATATTGTGCAAAGTATTGGCAACACGGCTGTCTACGATGGTCCACACGCTAGTCCATGAGTGTCAATGTGGGTTTATGCCAGCACGTGGTACCACTCTTAGCATTTGTAGGCTCACTCATGAATTGCACGAAACGGTGGGCTGTGGTTCCGACTTGGCCTTAGTATCACTTGACTCGGAAAAGGCGTTTGATACTGTGGAGTGGCCATAACTTATGGCTGTGCTGCGAGGAATAGGAGCTGGTCCTGCCTTTTGTAGTTGGGTGCGCCTTTTATATACCAGCCCTTCAGTTCTGGTTCGAATCGGGGGAGACTTATTGGGGGAGTGGGAGGTGGGAAGGGGTACAAGGCAGGGATGCTCCCTCTCGCCACTACTATTCACCCTTGCCATTGAACTGTTGGTGATTCTGCTGCGTGGGGAGATGGAGTGATGGGGGATTAAGATTGGTGATTCTACCCATGTTTTCTCTTTATGCGCGTATGATGAGTTGATATACGTCCATACATCTGCCCAGGCTGTGCTGGTCTTGATGGGGCTCCTTGAGACCTTTGGCACGGTCTCGGGCCTCCGAGTTAATGTTGGGAAGTCGCTCCTGTTTACAATGGGCAGCTTAGTGGGGGTTCCTGCTGATTGCTTGCCTGAGCTGATCCTCTGTTGGGAATTAGAAGGCTTTAGATACTTCAGTATATGGGTGGCACATACGGAGGAAACATATAGACGCCTCAACGACGATAAAGTCATGTCTAACCTCGAGGGGTCAGTGGCATTTTGGAGTCGACTGCCCCTCTCTGTGATGAGTAGGGTGGCTGTGGCGAAGATTGTTTTTCTCCCGCATTGCCTTTATCTGATTCAGAATGCCATATTCCCGATCTGTTCCTCCTTTTCCGGAAGTTAGGCAGTTTGCTTATCTCCCTGGTCTGGGTGGCATTGTTGCTTCTTAAACGGGATATGGAGGATGGTGGTCTCGCCCTGCCTGATATGCAGCATTACTATTATGCAGCCCATTTACAACATTACCAGTAAATCAAATATGCAAATCATGGATAAACCAACCACCAATATAATTTAGACAGAGGGCATATGTACGTTAGCACTGGTTAGCAGTGGTAAAGTGCACAGAGTCCTAAAGCAAATAAAAACAGGTCAGAAAAAATAGGAGGGAAGAGGCAAAAAGTTTGGGAATGACCCTGCAAAAAGGGCCAGGTCCAACACAGGGCAACTACTAAAATGAAATTGTTGATAGCATTAGGGAATACAGCCATTACTTAATATTGCTGAAATAGGGCATGGCCACGCAAGATGGCAGACAGGACACGCCTTTGAGAGGTTATTGCATCCTCAACTAAATTCTGCAAGTTATCCTGCCCAACCAGGCATAACATGATGGCTCGCTGATCGTTGGAGCCCCCCCCCCAAGTGCCCTGGGGTTTTGTGGGGCTCCCTGCCGGCAGCGGAGGGCCGGGGGCACGCTGCCGGAGCTCGCGGCCCAGCTAGGGGCGGTAGATGGGGCCTGGAGTGTGGGCCCAGTGGTATCAGGCCTGGTCTGGCCTGTAGCAACTGGGCCTAGCGGCCTGAAAGGGAGCGGCAAAGAGGAGAGAGGGCGGGAGGAGAGCGCAGTGGAGGCGGGAGAAGCTCATCTCCTTCTGCCCGTGCCGGGAGCGGCACGGTGCATCGGGCCTGGTGTATTCACTGGAGCACGTGGGGACTGCAGAGTGGAGCGGCATAGCCAAGAGGCGTACCGGGCTTGAAGCTGCCCGGATCAGCGGCAGAGGACGCGTTGCAGCGATGCTGGGGCTCCAGAGGTGAGCGTGATGGGGAAGGGCCCTGGAAGTGGGGACTGAAGCTTGATGAGGACCCTGAGCTGAGGCACGGCATGGCCCGCCGAACCTGGATCTTGGAGCGCCTCTGGGGGCGGCTGCTGAAGGTGACTGTATATGGTCTGGGGGATTTCCATGTTGATTGGCATTACTGACAGTAGTGAGGGGCCCCTGATGGACCCCATGAAAGCTGGAAGAATCCCTGTTGTTGGACTGGAGCCAAAGGGGTAAAACTACATGTCTGGAGATAACTGTTGGTTACCAGGGGACACTGAATTCTTCCCATTGGAGCCCCGCTGCTGGGTAAAAGCAAGCGACTGGCCCGGCTGCAGGGTAATGCTATGGAGTTATACACCAACCCTGCCCAGTCTGGGCAGCGGGAGATGCGCCTGACTGGGCGGGGGACTGATATGGGGTTAGATGCCCATGTTGTGGAGCCCACGAGAGCTGAACTGTTGCCGACGATTCAGGGATCTAGGGAGGCTCTGGAGGGGATGATTGAATCAGTGGCAATCAAGGTCAATCTCCTCTCAGCAGACCTCCGGAAGGTATCTGACAGGGTGCAGATCACGGAGGGCTCGATCTCCGAGAACAGGACGGAGGTTGACGTACTACAGAAACAGGTGGCAGAGATTGCATCCAGAGCTGCGACCCTCGAGGACAGGGTGGAGGACGCGGAGGGCAGATCCTACTGCAATAATATCCGGCTTATTGGGTTTCAGAAGCGGGCTAAGAGGTCGGCTGAAGAAGCCTTTGTGGAGCATTGGATTCAAGAGGTCCTCAAGCCCATTGCACTGTCTCCAATATTTGCGAATTGAAAGTGTGCATCATGCATTAGTTGCTCCCCCTCGACCTGGGGCGCTCCTGAGCGCCATCATAGCCCTCATACTCAACTAAAAGGACAGAGATCGCATCCTTCGGGCCAGTTGCAAAACGGAGTCAGTTCACTTTGACAATCACAAGATTTCAATATACCCGGATTACACCAACAAAGTACAGGGATCCAGGAAGGGATTCTGGAGGTCAAGACCAAGCTACGCTCGCTGAACAAACGCTATATGCTGCCGTATCCTGCCCAGCTAAAGGTCCTTCATGGCGGCAAATCCCACTTCTTTGACATGCCGGAAGATGTGTGGAAATGGTTGGAGATATGTGACAAGGTACCTCGTGGGGGAGCAAGACCCCGGAGGAAGAAAGCCGGACCTGCACAGGGGGCCCGTAGATGGAACTGGAGGCCTCTGGAGTCAGCCAGGTTAGAGTTGTCGCAGTGAGAGGGGGGCGAGTCGGACCAGCGTCAAAATTCAAGAAGATGGCACGATGGCGCTGATACATTAGGATCAGACAATTTAATCAATGGAGACGGCTGATGCAGAGGAGGCGGAAGTTGATGGCACTGGCACTTAATTGTATTACTGTTAGATGTACTGTGTACACCAGGTTTCTGATTTGTTCTCCCCTTTACACTTTTCTTCTGTCCGTTCTCTCTGGCCTGCTCTGGCGTTAGGGGGGAGTGCAGCTTCGATCGGAGGGGGGGCTGGTGGTGATCTGGTTGCTTTGAATTGAAATAATTGATCACCGGTTGGGACGTTATATAATCTGGGTGCGGATATGCCTCTCTCCACTACAAGTGGTAGGCCATGTTTCAGTGGCTTGTGTTAGGCCGTGGGTCCTGACAGCATGGTACCTTATGGATGTGCAGTGGTGGTGGTTAAAAAGTTATACTGCCTCTCTGGAAAGCGGGGTGTTGGGTGTTTTGATTTGCTTAATGCTGCTCCTAGATTTAAGAAAGGGCTGTGTTTATACAGTGCATGCATGAATTCATACACTTATCAAATATCTGGACGGGCATGGGAGGGTGGTTGGTTAGGGAAGTGTGAAAGTTTATCAGGGCTGAGTGAAGATCACAGATCATGGCGGAGCATACCAACATCTTAACCTGGAAATTCCGGGACTTAAGGGACTATTCTAAACATAATAGGGTACATTCATTCCTTTGCCGTAATAAGATACAAATAGCTTACTTACAGGAGACCCACTTAATGGGAGAGGAGGTTCAGCGGCTGGGGAAGAAATGGAGAGGGTAGCTGTACTCCGCTACTTACTCCTCTTATGCGAGAGGGGTTGCCATCTGGGGTACCCTTCAGACATACGTATAACAAAGCAGATGTGGAGGGACGCTACGTGCTGGTCCAGGGGATGCTAGATGGTAGAGAGGTCCTACTGCTCAACACTTATGCACCCAATATAGATGATAAATTATTCATCATGCTTATACGAGAGTTATTGAAGGAATGTAGAAGGACACCGATGATATGGGCAGGGGACTACAATTGTATCCTGGATGGCCAAATGGATCGGCACCTGCCCCGACTAGGCACTAAACCACTGATGTCGACCTTGCTGACAACAGTTATGCGTGATTTGGGGTTCGGGATAGCTGGCGAGATCTACATACTGAGGGTCACAAATTTACATGTCATTCATTGACGCAGAACACTTATAGTTGTTTGGATCGTATATTAACAACTGGCATAGATATGCAGTCCTTGGTGGAGGTGACACATTTGGGTCGGTTCATATCTGACCATGCGCTGGTGTTGCTGGCATTGCAGTGGGGTCCGCCTAGGCAGCGTGTGCACGACTGCCGCATGCCTCTGGATCTTTTAATGGATCCAGCATGCCCAGAGGCTATTGCGGGTTTGCTGCCGGACTATCTGGAGTTTAATTGGCAATCTGCGATCACCAAAGCATTGGGCTGGGAGGCACTTAAGGCTGTCATACGTGGGGCCTGTATGGTGTGACATATGGAGTTAGTCGATCTTGGGTGTGCACGAATGCAGACTGGCAGTTCTGCGGGGCTCTGGGGAGACATCGCAGGAGGTGCAACAGGAGATGCTACAGGTGCAGCGCGAAGTGCATTTGGCATGGGACTCATTGGACAGGTGCATGCTTAGGGCGTATCGTCAACCACTTCATAGAGAGGGGGACAAATCGGGGAAGCTCTTTGCATGCATATTGAGACGGGAGCAGGAACTCATCCCTATTCTGCAGGTCCGCACACCAAATGGGGACCTTGTAACTAATCGTCATGATGTCCTGTGGGTGTTCATGGAGCACCTTCGTGGAGTGTATAGTGCTGAGGTGGCCGGTCCGCCTGGGCGGTTATGGGTTTACCTGGGTGGAGTGGGGCTGCCTCGGCTGGCCCCAGAGCTTGTTCAGGACTTGGAGAGTGAGATAGACGTGGAGGAGCTGAGAGTAGCTAATCAGGCCCTCAGCAGATCCAGAGCACTTGGCGGGGATGGATTTCCTGCAGACTTTTACTAAGCTTATTCTGCCACTCTGAAAGGAAAGTTGTTAGAGGTTTTTCGTGAGGATCCAGCCAGTGGGATGCTACCACAAACAATGAGGGAGGGTGTTATCTGTCTGTTGCCCAAGCCTGGGGGGGATGCGGCTGACCCATCTTCATACAGGTCCCTCACAATGCTTAATACTGACTTCAAAATATTGTTCAAAGTATTGGCAACATGGCTGTCTACGATGGTCTACACACTAGTCCATGAGTGTCAATGTGGCTTTATGCCAGCACGTGGTACCACTCCTAGCATTTGTAGGCTCACTCATGAATTGCACGAAACGGTGGGCTGTGCTTCCGACTTGGACTTAGTATCACTTGACTCGGAAAAGGAGTTTGATACTGTGGAGTGGCCATAACTTATGGCTGTGCTGCGAGGAATAGGAGCTGGTCCTGCCTTTTGTAGTTGGGTGCGCCTTTTATATACCAGCCCTTCAGTTCGGGTTCGAAACGGGGGAGACTTATTGGGGGAGTGGGAGGTGGGAAGGGGTACAAGGCAGGGCTGCTCCCTCTCGCCACTACTATTCACCCTTGCCATTGAACTGTTGGTGATTCTGCTGCGTGGGGAGATGGAGTGATGGGGGATTAAGATTGGTGATTCTACCCATGTTTTCTCTTTATGCGCGTATGATGAGTTGATATACGTCCATACATCTGCCCAGGCGGTGCTGGTCTTGATGGGGCTCCTTGAGACCTTTGGCACGGTCTCGAGCCTCCAAGTTAATGTTGGGAAGTCGCTCCTGTTTCCAATGGGCAGCTTAGTGGGGGTTCCTGCTGATTGCTTGCCTGAGCTGATCCTCTGTTGGGAATTAGAAGGCTTTAGATACTTCAGTATATGGGTGGCACATACGGAGGAAACATATAGACGCCTCAACGACGATAAAGTCATGTCTAACCTCGAGGGGTCAGTGGCATTTTGGAGTCGACTGCCCCTCTCTGTGATGAGTAGGGTGGCTGTGGCGAAGATTGTTTTTCTCCCGCATTGCCTTTATCTGATTCAGAATGCCATATTCCCGATCTGTTCCTCCTTTTCCGGAAGTTAGGCAGTTTGCTTATCTCCCTGGTCTGGGTGGCATTGTTGCTTCTTAAACGGGATATGGAGGATGGTGGTCTCGCCCTGCCTGATATGCAGCATTACTATTATGCAGCCCATTTACAACATGCTGTGCGAGGGCTGACAGTATCAGACAATTGGGAGAAGAGGTTGTTCCTAGGTATGTTGGGTGGTGATAACTTGGTGCAATTATTGATCAAGTGAGGGAGATCGACGGAGGGAATTCCCTATTTGGTGAGGCAGACTGTGGTAATCTGGGAGGCGTTTGTGAGGAAAGTGCTGGGTAGGGCACCATTTGACAGGGAGCTGTGCATTTGGGATCTTGCCCCATTCAGGGCCATCTATGCCGATATGTCTATGGATCGTCGGAGGGCCGGGGGCTGCCAGACTAACGGGGATCTTTACCCTGGGGAGGTATTAATTGAGTTCCCAGAGGTTCAGGAAACTTTTGAGGTGGGGCAGGGCCAGTTTTTGCAGTATGCCAAGCTGGATAGTGTGGCGCAGGAGGTTTAGGTTGGGTTCCCGGCTGCCCTGCAGCCATCCCGAGTGTTGGGCGGCTTGCACCATTGGGGAGAGGGGCGACACCTAATCTCATTGTTCTATAAAGCTGTTAGAGGTGATCAGGTGTTGCCCCAGTGTGTGGCACGTGCTGCGTGGACGAGGGAGTTGGAGGAGCCGGTAACAGACGCTGATTGGGCACAAGCGTGTATGCTGGTGAAGAAAGTGTCCTGCAATCACAGATTTAAATTGCTCTATTTTAACTTCCTGCACCGTACATATGTGACCCCAGGGCACCTTAATAGAATAACTCCTGACATGGATGTGCGGTGCACGAGATTTGGGGAGCTAAGCGCCAGTTTTTTGCACTTAGCTTGGACATGCAGGGGGTTCGGTGATACTGGGAAAAGGTAGTTCCTAAGATAACAGAGGGGACTGGCATAGCGATACCCTTGACCCCGAAAGGCCTGCCTTCTGGGAATGGTGACTAGACCTAAGGGATGACGGATACAACACAAAATGGCCCAGCTGGCATTGATGCTAGCCAAGAGGCGAGTGGCCACATGCTGGATGAGTGCTTGGGTTACCCGGGAAGCATCGTGGCAGAGGGAACTCCTTGAACGGGGAGTAGCAGAGGAGGTGCATATGTGTAATACCTGCAGCGGCAGGGGTCCTCAGAGGCCATAGCACTATGGGGGTCCCTACTGCACAACTTTGCATAGGAGAATGAGCATGACTCTGTGGACAACTCTAGTGAGGGGGAGTGATGCATGAACACCGTTATAGTGTTTGACGTTTGATCACTACTAATGTCGCCGGTTGGTCCTCCTGTGAGTGGTCGATGGGTCACCTGGGCATCAATGTGTCATGACATGCGGGGGTCCCAGTTCCTGTGGAAATGGGATCTAGATTGGATGTATTGCCCGTGCTCATGCTCAGGCCTCTGAGATTGTCCTTTTACTGAGTTGTCGAAATGCACTGCGTGTTAAGTTTTATAAACCCTACATTTCACACCCCTACCACATAACATTAGTTTAAACAACTTACCTGTACCGAATGTCCGAAAAACAAAACCACTAACTCCATGCACAGCCAAAATGCCCAAAAAAGACTACAAAGTCAAAGAAACTGGAAAAGATTGTGGAAAAATTCAACTTCAATCCCATAGAAATTATCACACACTCACCTGGATCCAACCACAGGGACACGGCTGTACCTCCATTCCCAACTGTGGCTGAGCAGTGGAACAAGTTACAACTGTCTGGTTCCACAGACACCCCCCGGGGGGAAAGGTGGATGGTATAAAACAAGTACAAGAAGACCTCACGTCACTGAGGGAACTGCTTAGCTGCCTCGTGCACTGCCTAGATGGTTAGGACTCCCTGGACCTCAATAGGTTCCATACCAATGCAATACCCTACAACAACAAAAAACAATGTTACCTTCGATTCCCTACTTAGAACCCCACAAATATTTACACTTCAGGTACACTTACAGGCATCATCACCATAAACATTACATGAAAGGTGCCAGATGCAACTTGTCCAGAACACAATGACAACCTCTCAGTTCGTATATGAAGAGTTCAGAGCACTACAAGAGTTCAAGCGGTGGGCCTTAAGTGGAGGGCTCAATACTCCAACAAAGTTCAGAGTTCAAAAAATAGGATCACGTTTCAGGAAGAAAGTATTGAATATCACAAGTCTATGGTTTAGTGCGCGCTAACCTGAGAGTTAAGTACTTAACTTTAACAACAATGGAACAGTAATCCAAAATGACAGAAAACTCAGTGCAAGAAACTCAACAGAAGTGGAGTCGTAAATCAGGGAAAAGACTACTGGAAGTGTCGCAAACACCAGAATCATGGAGCCCTCAGAAGGGCTTAGAAGACTAAAGTGCTGGAAACTCTGGGCGAATCAGGAATCGATCACAGGGAAGAGACTTTGTGCTGGACTACCGCACAGGAAGGTGAGTGCAGGAACAATGCTGGTGCACTTCGGGAACAAGTTCAAGGCCAAGTGCTGATGCAGATTCAAGGACAGTATTTGTACAGGAAGCCATGAGTATTCCAGAAGGGCACATGGCCCATGTGGAGGCGTGGAATATTCCAATGAACCTGAGGCGGGGAATGCACATGTTGCATAAAAGGGGAAATAGGCATACCCAGTAGCAGGTGCAAATAATATTTGACATATGACCATTACAACGGAACCCAAGTGCATGATGGTAGAACCTAGAGTTCTTGAGAGGAAACATGGCTATTCTAACTGGGCATGTGATATCTGCAGTTGAAACTTGCAAAGCAATACAACAGGAGGGTCAAGGGTTCAGACATCAGTGGGTGGAGAAAACCATAGAGAGAGCACAGGCCTAACAGGTGCCACTAGGGAAGCAAGAATGACTGGGATTATTCAGGTTAGGGAGATGCCACAAAGGAAGGGTGACCTACTACACAAAGGGCATAAATTGGAGTTATGATAGAAATCAATGTTAAAATATGTACTTCATTTATTATCATTGTTTATTAAATAATAAACGTGTTAAAAATATTGTAAAAAGTGTGCTTAAAAAATGTCCAAAAATGATTTGTTTATAAGTATATCATTAACCCCTCGGATGCCTAGGATGTAACGGTTACTCCCTCCATAGGGCAGGGCTGGAAGGGGAATCGCTTTCTCTTCCACTTCCGCCCCCTCATCTAATGACATCAACGCATGATCGCACGCTGACATCATTAGAGGCCGCCCGACATGCTGGAAGCCATTTGCTTCCAGTGTGTCTTGAGAAAAGGAGGTAAGTTTCTCCTCCGGCAGGGAGGGGATTGCTTCAAAAGAGCATTAGGGGAAAGGAATGCGATCGGGCAGCGGGAATGCCCACTAGGCACCAGGGATTATGTTTGTGTTCGTGTGTGTGTGTTTTTTGTGCGGGTGGCAGCCCCTCGGGAAGGGCCACTCCCTCAAGGGGGAATAATCTTTTATGCCATTTCTGCCCCCACCTTGGGGGCAGATCGGCTTATTATTTTTAAGCCGATCCGCCACCAGGGTGGGTAGAAGCCACGATAGCACCAGGGATGTGTTGCTGTTTTTTTTTTGTATGGGGGCGGCCCGTTGGGAAAGGGTCGCTCCCCAAAGGGGGAGAAACACTTTTGTGCAGTTCTGCCCCCCTTGGGGCAGATCAGCCTTTTTTTTTTGGCCCATCTGTCCCCAAGGGGGGCAGAATCCACTAGGCTCCAGGGATTTTCTTTGTGTGTGTGTGTTTTTAGGTGCCGGCTGAGCCAAAGACCAAAGTCCACAGCTAGGCACTTTGCAAAAAACAGCTCTGATTTCTTTGGGAAAATGTGATGTGTCCACGTTGTGTTTTGGGGCATTTCCTGTCGCGGGCACCAGTCCTACCCACACAAGTACCATTTGTATCGGGAGACTTGGGGGAACGCTGGGTAGGAGGAAATGTGTGGCTCTTCTCAGATTCCAGAACTTTCTGTCACCAAGATGCGAGGAAAAAGTGTTTTTTTTGCAAATTTGTAAAGTTTGCAGAGGATTCTGGGTTAGAGAACCTGGTGAGAGCCCCACAAGTCACCCCATTCTGAATTCCCCTAGGTGTCTAGTTTTAAAAAATGCACAGGTTTGGTAGGTTTCCCTAGGTGGTGGCTGAGCTAGAGCCCAAAATCCACAGCTAGGCACTTTCCAAAAAACACTTCAGTTTTCTTTGGGAAAATTTGATGTGTCCATGTTGCGTTTCCCGTCGTAAGCATTAGGCCTAACCATGCAAGTGAGGTACCATTTTTATCGGGAGACCTGGGAGAACCAGAATAGCAGAACAAGTGTTATTGCCCCTTGTGTTTCTCTACATTTTTTCCATCCACATGTAAGATGGTGTGTAAAAAAGACGTCTATTTGAGAAATGCCCTGTAATTCACATGCTAGTATGGGGTCCCCAGAATTAAGAGATATGCAAATAACCACTGCTTATATTTCAGCAAAGGAATTGCTGTATACCCGGTATAGAATGAAAACCCATTGCAATGTGCAGCTCATTTATTGGCTCTGGGTACTAAGGGTTCTTGATGAATCTACAAGCCCTATATATCCCCGCAACCATAAGAGTCCAGCAGACGTAATGGTATATTGCTTTCAAACATCTGACATTGCAGTAAAACGTTACAGAGTAAAATGTGAAGAAAAATTGCAGTTTTTTTCACCTCAATTTCAATATTTATTTATTTCAGCTGTTATTTTTTGCGGGAAAACCTTGAAGGATCTACACAATGACCCCTTGGTGAATTCAGAATTGTATCTACTTTTGAGAAATGTTTAGCTTTCTGGGATCCAGCATTGGTTTCACACCTATTTCTGTCACTAACTGGAAGGAGGCTAAAAGCACAAAAAATAGTAAAAATGGGGTATGTCCCAGTAAAATGCCAAAATTGTGTTGAAAAATGTGGTTTTCTGATTCAAGTCTGCCTGTTCCTGAAAGCTGGGAAGCTGGTGATTTTAGCACTGCAAACCCTTTGTTGATGCCATTTTCAGGGAAAAAAAACCAAGCCTTCATCCGCAGCCCTTTTCCCCATTTTTTTCTGAAAAAAAGAAATTATTTTGCTGTATTTTGGCTAATTTCTTAATCTCCTTCAGGGGAACCCACAAACTCTGGGTACCTCTAGAATCCCTAGGATGTTGGAAAAGAAGGACACAAATTTGGCATGGGTAGCTTATGTGGACAAAAAGTTATGAGGGCCTAAGAGCGAACTGCCCCAAATAGCCAAAAAAAGGCCTGCCACCTAAGGGGAAAAGGGCTGGCAGCGAAGGGGTTAAATATTGATCAATGTAGAACCATTGCTTGAGTATTTTCCAATATGTTATAAAGTTTAAAAATGTAGGTGATGTAAAAAAAAAGTATTGATGAACATGTTTAAAACTATTGTAGAGCTACAAATACATGCACACTACAACAACATCATATGTGTAGTTGCAATTATTCTAAAGTAAAACATGTTTTTATTTGGAAACAAAAAGCTTCCAATTATTGAAAAATAATGCACAGTAACAATAATATACATTAACAGAGATGTTTAGAAATTATAGCAATAACATGTAAAGCAATGATACTTCATGAAAGCTACATTAGCAAACAAACAAGCAATATATACAATGAACGTACAAATTAAAGAAAAATACAAACAAATACTAGCAGTTGTATGGATATTACATTGCCCATCCCCAATAAAAACCTAGGGCCTGATTTACAGTTTTGCGGATTGGTTACTCCCTCACAAACGTAACGGATATCCTGTCCGCCGTATTATGGTGTCCATAGCATATAATGGACTCCTACTACGGCGGATGGGATATCCGTCACATTTGTCTGCCAATCTCTAAATCAGGCCATTAGCCACATTGGAGAAATAGTTTTAATTAGAGGAAAGTCTAATTTACTACTCTTACTCTGAACTTCACCAAAATGGGGAAAAAGAGTTTTGGTGGATCAGATGTACTATTCCCACTTCAAACTAAAGCACATTGAGAAGAATGTTGGATATGGGGTTTCACATTTACTAGTTCCACTCCAAACCTTACCACATTGAAGAAAGAGCTATATTTTGAGGAAGTCTACTTTATGACTCCTGCTCCAAACTTCACCATATTGGAGAAAACAAACTTTTTTTGGTGGTGGGCAATCAGATGTATCATTCTCACTCTAAACTAAAGCTAATTGGGCAAAGTGTTGGGTATGGGGTTATAAATTTACTATTTTCACTCCAAGCCTAAAGACTTTGGAGTGGTTCAAACGTACTTCTCAAACGCCATATTTTACCATATTTGGAAAGTGTTACACTTTGGAGAAGTCACATTTACTATTCCAGCTTCGTACACAGCCACATTAGGGAAATTATTGGACTTTGAGGGGATTCAGATTTACTATCCCAATGTACACTTAACCACATTAGGGAAAGGGTTGGACTCTGGGGTGGGGAAGTAAACATTTATCATTATGGGGGTGATTCTAACCCTGGCGGTCGGTGTTAAAGCGGCGGCCAACCCGCCAACAGGCTGGCGGTCAAAAAAATTGAATTCTGACCCTGGCGGGAACCGCCAACACAGACAGCCACTTTAACACTCCGACCGCCACGGCGGTGCAAACAAACAGCGCGGCGGTCACCGCCAACAGCCAGGCGGCAGACAATGTACCGCCCACACTATCACAACTCACCAATCTGGCACCTTTTCCGGGGCGGGAGCACCGCCGATAAAAACACGGCGGAAACAGACTACGAACGGGAAAACGCACACCACTACGCACTCCAGGAGGAAGGAGGACAGCATGGAACCCGAATTAAACATCCTACCTGCTCTCGTCTACCTTCTCATCTACCACGAGTACGAAGTCCGGCGCAGACGACAACGGTGAGTACTGCACCTATGACACACGGGAGGGGGAGGACGAAAGGTTACGGCCACACACATATGCGACCCCCCAACTATGTACACACCAATGCAGAGCAACAAGTCACAGTGACACCACCCAAACACCCCTGAAAAATGCTATGACATAATCAAATTTGGAATAAATATTTATGTACCAAAAAGCTCCTGAAAATTATCGTACAACCATGAAAGATATTTACAAGAAAACAAATGATATACACATCAGTGTATAACTGAAGTAACAAGTCCTGCACATCCTACGAATTCATTATGTCCGTGGGCCAAAGTTTTGAGAAACAAGGGCAAAGCCCACACAGGAGACCTGAGTCCTTTGGAGAGAACACTGCAGGGGCATCAGATGTAAAAACTACAGGCACCTCAGGGGGAAGGAAAGGGGGGGGCACCACAGCCACATGAGTCCACGACGCCAGATCCACGAGGAGCCACCATGCCCACTGTACCATCCTGGGGAGTGCAAAGCCACAGTCTCTCAATGTCTCTACAGTGGGTGGGCTGCCCACTGTACCATCCTGGGGAGTGCCAAGCCACAGTCTCTCAATGTCTCTACAGTGGGTGGGCTGCCCACTGTACCATCCTGGGGAGTGCAAAGCCACAGTCTCTCAATGTCTCTACAGTGGGTGGGCTGCCCACTGTACTATCCTGGGGAGTGCAAAGCCACAGTCCATCAGGTGGATGACAGTCTCCACTGGTCAAGGAGGAGGCATGGTGGGCACAGTGAACCATAAACAGTGCTTGAGACGGCGGTGCCCAGCGGAGCGGTGCTTGAGAAGAAGGGCCCAGCGGAGCGGTGCTTGAGATGAAGGGCCCAGCGGAGCGGTGCTTGAGACGGCGGTGCCCAGCGGAGCGGTGCGTCAGATGAAGGGCCCAGCGGAGCGGTGCTTGAGATGGCGGTGCCCAGCGGAGCGGTGCTTGAGAAGAAGGGCCCAGCGGAGCGGTGCTTGAGATGGCGGTGCCCAGCGGAGCGGTGCTTGAGAAGAAGGGCCCAGCGGAGCGGTGCTTGAGATGAAGCGCCCAGCGGAGCGGTGCTTGAGACGGCGGTGCCCAGCGGAGCGGTGCGTGAGATGAAGGGCCCAGCGGAGCGGTGCTTGAGATGGCGGTGCCCAGCGGAGCGGTGCTTGAGAAGAAGGGCCCAGCGGAGCGGTGCTTGAGAAGAAGGGCCCAGCGGAGCGGTGCTTGAGATGAAGGGCCCAGCGGAGCGGTGCTTGAGATGGCGGTGCCCAGCGGAGCGGTGCTTGAGAAGAAGGGCCCAGCGGAGCGGTGCGTGAGATAAAGGGCCCAGCGGAGCGGTGCTTGAGATGGCGGTGCCCAGCGGAGCGGTGCTTGAGATGGCGGTGCCCAGCGGAGCGGTGCTTGAGAAGAAGGGCCCAGCGGAGCGGTGCTTCAGATGAAGGGCCCAGCGGAGCGGTGCTTGAGATGGCGGTGCCCAGCGGAGCGGTGCTTGAGAAGAAGGGCCCAGCGGAGCGGTGCTTGAGATGGCGGTGCCCAGTGGAGCGGTGCTTGAGAAGAAGGGCCCAGCGGAGCGGTGCTTGAGAAGAAGGGCCCAGCGGAGCGGTGCTTGAGAAGAAGGGCCCTGTTCAGCGGTGCTCTTCTGCACGGCGGGCCCTCTTCAGCGGTGCCTATCTTTACGGCGGGGCCCTGTTCAGCGGTGCTCTTCTCCACGGCGGGCCCTGTTCAGCGGTGCTCTTCTGCACGGCGGGGCCCTCTTCAGCGGTGCTCTTCTGCACCGCGGGCCCTGTTCAGCGGTGCTCTTCTGCACGGCGGGCCCTGTTCAGCGGTGCTCTTCTGCACGGCGGGGCCCTCTTCAGCGGTGCTCTTCTGCACGGCGGGCCCTCTTCAGCGGTGCTCTTCTGCACGGCGGGCCCTCTTCAGCGGTGCTCTTCTGCACGGCGGGCCCTCTTCAGCGGTGCCTATCTTCACGGCGGGGCCCTGTTCAGCGGTGCCTATCTTCACGGCGGGGCCTTGTTCAGCGGTGCTCTACTCCACGGCGGGGCCCTCTTCAGCGGTGCTCTTCTGCACCGCGGGCCCTGGTCAGCGGTGCTCTTCTGCATGGCGGGCCCTCTTCAGCAGTGCTCTTCTGCACCGCGGGCCCTCTTCAGCGGTGCTCATCCAGCAGGTCAAGGGAGCCAGACCTGTGCTGCACTCCCTGCTCAGTCGCCCTCGGACCGTGATGTTTCTGGACCCTTCGGGGACGGACTCCTGGCCTCTTTAGTGTCCTCCTTCCCAGCTGGGATGTGACATGTGGGGTCCACCTTCTCCGCGCTCCTGCTGCCCTTCCGCTCCTTTGATGGGGCTCTCGGGCCCTTGCCTCCCGTAGATGGTGTGGCTGGTGAAGTGGCTGCACATTGCTCCTTGGGGGCAGCCCTGTCAGTCCTCGCACGGCGGCCCTTGTTTTTGCGGGTCCTCTTGCCGGGGGGGGGGGGCTGGACGTGTCCTTGCTGCTGATCGATGTGTCACTGCTGGCAAAGGGTGGACTCCAGAACCCATGCACAACAGTGACACTCGAAGCTGGGCTGGTGGTGGCTGCGGTGCTCTTGGGACTCTTTGCAGATGGAGGGGGGAGCTCATCGGAGGGAAAGAGGTTAAGATTAGCCAGGAAAAGCTTTTTAGGTCCAAGGTAAAGGGTAGGAGAAGTGGTGATGGGAGTGGAGGAAGAGGATGTGGTTGTAGGAGAGTCAGGTGTGCTGTCATTGGGTGATGGTGCTGGTGCTGTAGGCTGACGTGAGGTGGATGGCTGTTGGGTGGGTGGCTGCCTGCGTTTGTGTGTCTTGGAAGAGGGGGTGACAGACACAGTGGGGGAGGACACAGGGGACGTGTAAATGGCAGTGGGGGTGGTGACTGCACGAGTGTGGACTGTACTGGAGGGTGAGGTGGTGATGGAAGCACTGGCTGATGTTGGGGTGCATGCAGGTGTGAGTGTAGACGTCACAGGGAGGGAGGAGGGAGACGAGGAGGAGGGGGACACAGAGGTGGTTGTGACTGCTGGAATGTCTGCATCTGTGTGTTGCATGGGTGAATGTTTGTGGGATCTGTGGTGCTTGTGTCTGGATGAGCTGCTCTTGGGTGTTGAGGTGTGTGCAGGCTGGTCTGATGGTGTGGATGGGATAGGCTGAGGAACAGGAGACAGAGACAGGCTGGAGGCAGTAAGAAGAGGGAGGCTGGAAACAGGGACAATGGCTGCCGTCAGTGCTGAGGCCAGAGCAGTGAACGCTCGTTGATGGGCAGCCTGACCCGAATGAATGCCCTCCAGGTACGCATTGCTCTGTTGCACCTCCCTTTGCACACCCTGGATGGCATTCAAAAGGGTCATCTGCCCAACAATGAGCGTCCTCACCAGGTCAATGAACTCCGCACTGAGGGCAGCAGGGGCAACAGGGGCAGGGGCTGAGGTGCCTGGGGCGAAGGAGACGCGCGCCTTCCTGGGCGAGCGGGCACGGAGCGTAGGCTGAGGGGCTGCTTGGAGGGCGGTGCTGGTGCGCTGGGTGGCGGCTGTACCTGTAGAGGCGGGGGGCCCGGATGTTGCCGCCACCGCTAGGGAGCTCCCATCCGAGGACGTGTTTGAGTCGCTGGTGTCACCACCGGTCCCCGTTGTGGTGCTCCCCTCGCCCTCCGGATCACTGGTGCCCTCGGTGTCTGTTCCTGGGCCCACCAGGGCCTTGTGTCCTGCAGCTCCCTCGTGCTCCGATGCCAAATCTCCTCCGCCTGATGATGCTAATGCACACATGCACAAGAAGATGAAGAGAAAGGGTGGGGGAAGAAAAAAGAAGACCAGGTTGAGTGCATGCAATGTCAACACCGTTGGCGGAGAGGACAGACACAGGAGCCTCATGCACTAAGCCGCGCATTCGGGGTACACTACTCAGTACTACTGACTAGGACAACATGCCAAGAGACGTCAAACGCGCACATGGGTGATGCTGGACCATCAATGGCTGTACTTGTCACCCTACAGAGGTGGGGGCCGGGGGCACAGGGCCATGCCTAAGGGAGAGGACTACACTACAGAAAGCGCCCTGGCTTAATGTCACCCACAGCCCTCCTCCCCCACCCAGACGCCTCCACTGCGCAGAAAGATAGGGGAATGTGCTGATACTCACCCCATTGTGTCTGCTGTGATGTCTTAAAGCGCCCATCCAATTCAGGGTAGGCCTCGCCAGGATCCGGGACATCAGGGGGGTCATGGTGCGACTGGCACCCCTCCTAGGTTGGGAGGCCATCCCCAGCAGTGTTTCTGCGGTCTTCCTTGTTCCGCGGCGGATGTCCTCCCACCTCTTGCGGCAGTGGGTGCCCCGTCTGTTGTGGACCCCCAAGTTCCGGACTTCCTTGGCGATGGCACGCCAAATCTCGATCTTCTGATGGGCGCTGACCTATTTGACATGTACAGGGTGGAAAGGAGGAAATCATCAATGACCTGCATGTTAGATGTGATTGGCCCCCCCCCACCAACTTTGCCATATGGCACATGCTCTCATCTGTCGTGCGTTGCACTCCTCATTCGCCCCCCACCCCACCAACTTACATCCACCCCAATCCACACAGGCATAGCCCATTCCATGTGCACCCGGTGTACTCACTTGTTGGTCTGGAGGACCGTAGAGTAGCGCATACTGGGGGAGGACCCCATCCACGAGCTTCTCCAACTCTTCAGACGTGAAGGCAGGGGCCCTTTCCCCAGTCGCAGCAGCCATTGTCACTTCCAGACCGAGGTCACAGCAGCACTTGCAGTATAGGTCCTCTCCTGTGGATGATCAGGTCTCGAGTGATCAATCAGCTAGGAAATGGCGGTCACGCACGCGGCGGTGCGTACCGCTGCGGTGCGTACCGCCGGCGCACATCATCATTGGCTCCTGAAACCCATAGGGTTCAATGTTAACCAATGCGGCTTTGCGCCGCGGTCTTCGACCGCCTACCGCCACGGTGTGCCCCGCCAGCGCATTGACCTCACATCCCATTGTCCCACTTCACAGGTCAGGCAGCCGCCATTTCAAGGGCCTACATGGCTTAATTTTGACTGCGACACACAGGCCTAGGCCTTGCATTGCCACACATACACGCCTTTCAACCCATTGCCATTCTTTAACTGTGCAAGCTGTCTGTACATACCTGTCGTTTGCCTGACTCTGTGCTCCATGTTGTCCTTCCTAGGCACCGTCCTCTGGGACTTGCGAGGAGAAGGACGAATCCTCGCGTGTACCGACCGCTGGTGGACCTGTCGACAATGGAAGAACGCCATATAATACTTCGATACAGACTTGACCGTGCCACTATCCATGAACTGTGTGTCCAGCTGGAGCCAGCCCTGATGTCCCCCATCCGCCAACCCACAGGGATTCCCCCTCTGGTGCAGGTTTTGTCAGTCCTCCATTTTTTGGCAAGTGGGTCATTCCAGACAACAGTGGCCATGTCATCTGGAATGTCTCAGCCTATGTTTTCAAAGATTTTGAGCAGAGTGTTGTCTGCCCTGATGAAACTCATGCGGAGCTACATCATTTTCCCAGAGGAGGGTGACTTGCCTACAGTGAAGGGTGATTTCTATGCCCTTGGACATATCCCCAACATCATTGGTGCCATTGATGGGACCCATGTGGCTTTGGTACCCCCAAAAGACGATGAGCAAGTGTACAGAAACACAAAAAGTTATCATTCGATGAATGTCCAGGTGGTCTGTTTGGCTGACCAGTACATCTCCCATGTAAATGCCAAGTTCCCAGGGTCAGTGCATGACGCGTATGTTATGCAAAATAGGAGCATCCCCTATGTGATGGAGCAGCTACAGAGACAACGTGTGTGGCTAATTGGTGACTCTGGTTACCCCAACCTGCCTTGGCTACTGACCCCAGTGAGGAATCCCCGGACCAGGGCAGAGAAATGGTACAATGAGGCCCATGGGCGAACTAGGAGGATCATCGAAAGGACCTTTGGCCTCCTGGAGGCCAGGTTTAGGTGCCTGCATATGACAGGGGGATCCCTGATGTACTCACCAAAGAAGGTGTGCCATATCATCGTGGCCTGCTGTATGCTTCACAATCTGGCATTGCGACGTCAGGTTCCTTTCCTGCAGGAGGATGGTGCAGATGGTGGTGTTGAAGCAGCTGTGGAGCCTGCGGAGAGTGAAGAGGAGGAAGACTCAGAGGACGACACAGACAACAGGGACAGAGTAATAGAACAGTATTTTCAGTAGCACACAGGTAATAATCACCCATGCCATTTTACATTTCCTGAAAGCCTCCTGCATTTCAACTTTGTCGATTTCCCCCCAGAACTATAAACATGATGTTTGATTTGCCCTTCCCTTTTCTGTGCTGTATGAGCCACTGCGTGACCTCGGCTTGGTTGGCCCATGGACTAATGCTAAGTTACCTCGGTATGTGTAATTCACAATGTTAAAAATACGTAATTGATATGTAATGTGTCATACATTTGTAAATAAGACAGGCTGAGTCCTGATTGATTTCAGTGCAATGTGTGATTTATTATTAGTGCATAGATATTGGTACATGATAGTGAAACAGTGATGGGTGGGGGTGGAGTAATGTCCATGGCAGAGTCCAGTTCTCAGTCTGACAGGTGCATTGTCCATATGCCTGTGGCAGGATGGAGCAGGGGCAGTTCAAGGTTTGACAGGGTGGCAATGTTGAACAGTGGGAGGACTTCAGGGGGTATGTGATGCTGGCGGGGGTCTTGACATCCTACTCTGTCGGTTTTTTTGATCTCAGGCTCCTTTTGCGGGGTGGTTGTTGTTCAGCAGGAGGTGGGGTTCTGGTGGGCTGTCGTTGGTGTGGGGCCTCCTGTCCACTAGCGCCGGCGGAGGTGGTAGGCTGTTCCTGTTCCTGGCTAGTGACAGGGGCCCTGTGTGATGCCACATGGTCCCGAAACGTGTCCTCTATACGGTTCAGGGCCTGGACTATGCTCCCCATAGCGGTTGAGATGTTGCTGAGTTGGTCGCTGAACCCCATGTAGCGTTGCTCCTGCTGTGCCTGGATCTCCTGGAACCTGGCCAGTACCGTCGCCATCGTCTCTTGTGAGTGGTGGTAGGCTGCCATGATGGTGGTGAGGGCCTCTTGGAGAGTGGGTTCCCTGGGCCTCTCCTCTCCCGCCTGTCGCACAGCAGCCCTCCGAGTTGCCCTGTTTCCCTGGGCCTCTGTCCCCTGGACGGTGTGCCCACTCCCACTGCCCCCAGGTCCCTGTTGTTGTTGGGTTGGTGGGTTACCCTGGGGGCCCTGTAGTGGTAGACACACCGCTGCTTGACCTGTCCTAGAGACAGAGGCATGGGCCCGCTGGGTGGGAGCTGTGCTGTTGTTCCCAGAGGGGGTTGGGTCTGCAGTGGCCTGTGTCTGGGTGAGGGGAACCGACTGCCCAGAGGTCCCCGATGGTCCGGGCTGGTCATCAGGGTCCAGGTCGACAGAGCTGCTGTCATCACTAGGGGCCTGGTCCGGGGGTGGGATGGACATTTCTGGTCCCTCCTGACCGGTGTGTTGTCGTTCGGGTCCTGCATGGGGTAAGAGGGTATGGTTATTGTTTCTGTGTGTGCATTAGCTTGCGTTTTATGGGTGCCCTTGTCCCCCAGTGCTGGCATTCCCTTGGGGGAGGTGTTGTGAGGGTGTTTTGTGGGGGGGGGGGGATGGGTATGTGCAGTGGTCATGCTTAGGTGATGGGTGTCCATAGTTTGGGGATGGCATGCAGGGGTTGGTGTTGGGTGGGTTGTGCTGGAGAGACATTCTCAGGGAGGATGTGTGCTGGGGGGTTGGGGGTGAGGGTGGGGGTTAGCATGCTGGGGGGGGGGTGAAGTGGTTGGCCTTGTACTTACCAGAGTGCATTCCTCCGTGTACTCCAGCGAGGCCATCAGGATGCAGGATGTTTAGTACCTCTTGCTCCCATGGTGTGAATTCGGGTGGAGTGGGTGGGGGTCCCCCGCCAGTCTTCTGCACTGCGATGTTGTGTCGCGAGACCATCGATCGCACCTTCCCCAGTAGGTCGTTCCATCGTTTGCGGATGTCGTCCCTATTTCTGGGATGCTGTCCCACCGCGTTGACCCTGTCCACGATCCGCTGCCAGAGCCCCGCCTTCCTTGCTATGGTGGTGTGCTGAACCTGTGAGCCGAAGAGCTGGGGTTCCACTCTTATGATTTCCTCCACCATGACCCGGAGTTCTTGGTCCGAAAAGCGTGGGTGCCTTTGTGGTGCCATGGGGTGGTGTGTATGAGGTGTGGGGTGGTGTATGTGATGATGTGTGTGTTGGTGTGTGGTGCTTTGTGCTTCTATGTGGTGTGTGTGATGTTGTGGTGTGCCTCTGTGTGTCTGGCTATCTATTCTCTGATGTGTCTCTCTCTCCTTCGTCTCTGGTTTTTGTTGGTAGGGGTTTGTGGGTGATGTGGGTGTGTATTTTATATGGTATTGGATGTGTGGGAGTGGTGTGTGTATGTGTTTCAGGTGTGTGTCTTTCAAATTGTCCAATGTGGTAGTGTTTTGTAGAGGTGTGTGTATTTTGACCGCGGCGGTGTGTACCGCCAATGGAATACCGCGGTTGAATGACCGCCGCGTGGATTTGCGGGTCATAATGGGATGGGTGTATTTCTGTTGGCGTGGCGGTGGAGGTTTGGTCTTCTCCAGTTTACCGCTGGCCGCTGATGTGGCGGACTGCAGTGGAGGGCGGATTTTTGGAGGTTTTGCAGTTGTGGGTCAGAATGTCCGTGGCGGCTGACCGCGGCCGCGGCGGTATTGTGGCGGCCTTCTGACCGGCGGTAAGCGGCTTTTACCGCCGAGGTCAGAATGACCCCCTATGTCTTGAATGTTAACCACAATGAGGAAGGTGTTGGATTTTGGGGGTTCAGATTTACTATTTTGACTCCAAACTCAAGTACAGTGTGGGAAAGTGTTGAACTTTGGGGGCTGTGTGGTTAGGTTAATTTACCTGTCCAACTCTAAACTTAACCACGTAGGGGATTTTTTGGGCTTGGTATGAGGGGGAAGTCAACTTTATTAGTCCAAATCCTAACCACCACATTGGGGAAAGTGTTGGACTCTGGGGTGGGACAGTACATATGTATTATTACAACTTGAAACTTTACCATATTTGGAAAGTGCTGGACTATAGGGGGTCCAGATTTACTATTCCAACTCCTAACTCAAGAACATTGTGGAAAAGTGTTGAAGTTTGAGGGCGGAGAGGTTAGGTAACTTTACTCTTCCCACTCCACACTGGGGACATCGTTGGACTGAGGGGTTCAAATTTACTATTTGCACTCCAACTATAACAACATTGAGGAAAGTGTTGGAATTAGGGGGTGAGGGGTGGTCAGATTTAATATTCAAACTCCCACCCCATTGGGAGAAATGTTGGACTTTAAGAGTTTCATATTTACTATTCCTATTTTGGAGGGGAGAGGGTGAGGGAGGATTTAAACGTACTGTTCCAGATTTGTAGATTTGGGTTGAGGAGTAAGAATTTCTACTACAACTCCAGACTTAACCACATTGGATTAAGTGTTGGACTTTAGAGGCGTGGGTTTAAGGTTACTATTGCCACTCCAAACTTAATGACATTAGAGAAAGTGCTGTACTTTTAAGATTTCTAAGCAAACTATTTCCACAAAACATAGGCATTACACTAAAAGTAATATATTACAATAGTTAATTTTAATTATCCCAAAAAAGTAAACAAAACATCATAAAAAAGTAAATTGAGAGTACAACCAATAAATTCAAAAACCCATATTTACGATAAGTTTCAAATTAATAACTACAAATATATTTTTTTAAGTGTCATATTAAAAAATACCAAAACGTTAACAAATTTTTAATTACAAAATTTCATTTCATAAATCTGAAACTTCAATTTAGAAAAACACACGAATTGCAAAACACCTTTAATTAAAACCAGTAAGTATATTAGTCTTAAGTTAGCAGAGTATTTTAATTAAAAAAGTAAACCTACGCAACATATTAAAATATAGAAATAAATAAATATTTATTTTAACTTTCAAATGAATAACAGTATATATTTGTAATTATTAAATTATAAATATTCGTTATGTAAAAAAATGTAATTGTAAAAAAAAAAACTAAATCACAAAATGACATTACATTTTAAACCTCCAATGTAAAAAATATTAATGAAAAAGAAAATCTTGAATTAAAACCAATAAATATGTTAAAATCAAACATCAATAATGGACGAATAGGGGAAGAGGGCTGTCTGAAAGCCCCAAGCAATAAGTATATCATAGATATAATCTTAGCAAATTAAAGAAGTCTTGGCTAATGCTAGACCTAAAAACAAAGATGCTGTTGTTGCCAGTACATGAACTCAATGCCATTTGTATTTTTTAAAACACTCCTTAATTAAACCAGTACATATACTGCAGTGTATTTTGTTCTGCCCACTATTTATCCTATAATATTCTCATGCGCAATGTTCAGTGAACAGATTAAGATTGTAAAACTGTCTCTGAGTGCTGTCCACAAATTGCATGGATATAAAATGACCTAGCATAATTAACCACAACCAGAAACATATACAGTGCAATGTAAAAGCAAGCAAGGATTATGGGGCAGATTTATGAAGCATTCTTTCTGTTGCAAAAAGCCCGATCAGAAAAATGCCTTTTTCTATTTACCAAAGCAAAATGTGACTTGGTAACTTGCTTACCAAATCACATTCTGCCTTTGCGATTTGGTATTAGGAAGGGGTGTGTTTAGGGCATCCCTTCCTAATACCGAATCACTCTGGCATGTAGGAATGTTTTGCAACCGTGAATGCGGTCGCACAACATTCAAAGTTACCACCAACTATAAGTTGGTGGTAACCCAGTCACAAATGGGAATGGGTCCCCAGGGACCACTTCCCCTTTATGAATGGAAGCGTAAATATTTTTTCAGAGCATGTAGTGGTCCCATGGACAACTTGTGAACTACATCATGAATATTGATGATGTAGTTCTTTGCAACCCCATTGGGAATCACTAAATGTGTCTGAGACACATTTGTACATTTAATTTTGCGAGTCTCTAATTGCAACTCACAAAAAGTCGCAATTAGAGACTCGCAAAATGAATCGAACATACATCTGACCCTATATTACCAACAGGTTAGAGCACACAGATGCCAAGGTCTTGTAAACTGTCTGCAATAAAATGCATTTATTTATTTAAATGTTTGATGAAGTGCACCTGCAGCATGGGGGCATTACTGTACTTTACACAGAAGATTTAGGGCCTGATTACAACTTTGGAGGAGGGTGTTAATCCATCCCAAATGTGACGGATATACCACCCGCCGTATAACGAGTCCATTATATCCTATGGAACTCGTAATACGGTGGGCAGGATATCCGTCACATTTGGGATGGATTAATACCGTCCTCCAAATTTGTAATCAGGCCCATTGTAATTACAATTAACATCAGACGGGGTGACATTTTATATATTTTAAAAACTTGAAAAGTGATCACGTATGCTGAAAAAAAGTGGAAAAAACTAGACTATTTCACTGATGAATAAGATGTATTTTTAAAAGGTTCCTCAATTTGGTAAAGATGGTGGTGAACAATTCCACGAACAAATCTCCATTGTTGGGTGTCAGCTCATTGTATCTGATTTATTATTTACTTTATGCTGCCACTATGGTAAACAATCCATGAACGCTCTTGCATGCCACTGGCCTGAGGTTGATATTAAATCAATGTTTGTATTAAGGCTTCTTTTGTTTTTTAGGTCTAGCCTCCCCAAGATCTTTAATTCCTAATTCCTGTTGTGTCATGGGTTTGCCAAGCCCTCTTCAGTACCATCACAGACTGGCCATGTGCTTCTACTTTGTAATGGTGTGTAAAGTTTCAAAATGTTTCGAAAACACCCCAGAACTCTTGTGACTTTTATGATTATTACTGGCAAAGTTATCTGCACCGCACTTTTCATGGTAAAACAGACTTTCTAGCCCCTTTAAGTTGTTTCATGAAAAAGATCACTAACATCCATCCTGTTTCAAAGTTACACAGAAATCAGTTTGAAAGATATGTATAAAGAAAAGTTCAAGTCCATTTTCAGGGCCAGCTCACACATTGCCACTTTGAAAGAAAAAATAAGCAATTATATAAATATAGGCAAAGCAGTAAACTCATCAAACTATGAGTTGGCCAAGAATCTATATGCAAACTTGGGCTGATTTGTAGTTTGGCTGACAGGTTATGCTATCGCAAAGGTGGTGAAGTACCTTGTGCGCCAAACTAATGGTCTGTATGCCCTTTTTGCTAACAGAGAACCCTTTTACTGTGTCCACAAAAAACTTCCCCAGACAGTCAGACAGCAGTAGGGGCCATTGCAGGAAGGACAATTAGGGTGGACAGTGTGATGTCTTGGCTTGATAAATCTCACTTAGGTTTTGCGTCATCCTTGCGCACCCTTGCATGGTGCAAGGGTGACACAAAACCTTACTAAATCCGGGTGTCAGTCCGCAAACAAGTGTAGGGGCTCTATGGGAACATAAAGTTGTCAGAACACATCATCTTGCTTTACAAGACCTCCATTGGCTCTCCTGTGAGCAAATCTTCACATCTAAAACACTGCAGTTTACAAAGTCTCAGGAGGTAGAAGACCAGAGTACCAACGTTGGCAAAAACAGCCGTCGGGATTCAGCCTGTGGCCACTCTGAATTTAATGCAGATTGAATAAAGAGGTCAAAAAGCTATAAGAAATTCCCATAGTCAGCAACTCTTCCAGATAACATGGAGTCTTTTGTCACAAACAACAAAAAAGCCTTCTAAATTTTTCAGGTATAAAATGCTTGCCTCAATTTGGTGACTTTTCTTGGTTCGTTGTATTTTAGCAAAACCATGTGTCCAGTGAACATGCACCAATTCTTTATGAACAATTAACACAGTGCATTCGCAATCAGAGCTATTGTGTTTTTTACAGTTACCCAAAGATTTGTGAACTGAGGTGTATATTTACTAAGGGTTTTACACTGTGTACGCATCATACAAGGGGCACAAATTTTACACAAAATATTTTTTTACCAATTTACTTTCCAGTACAAAACCTATGCTAGACTCATGCAGACACACTTGCACTGTGGTGCAAAGGTGTGTATGTGGCACACAGCAGCACATTTAGGTGCTGGTACTAGGGAGAGGGGAGGAGAGTGCCATATCTCTATAAATATGGCACCCTCCTGCTCTCTCCTCATGCAGTATTTTTAGCTGCTGCACTGTGTGAACATTTAGTAAATCTGAGCCTGAGTGGCTGCAAACATCATTAGTCCCCAGCAGTACCATCCAAACTATGGTGAAAATTAGTGAGGGTGAATCCCCCTTTGTGGCAGTTTCAAATGTTGTAGCTACCACTCAGACTCACATATACAGGCCACAACTGATGTTGATGCAAAAATCAGACATACTGAGATCTTCAGCAACAACAGACTAAATACACTAAGAGATTCGTCCTCCGGTAAATGCTTCATCTAGTTGCTTCCAACTGTCACACCTTCCATAAATATGCCGGTGTTTGATAATCAGACCTTCTCAAATGTTCATGAACATCAATCTAAATACACCAAGAAACTAAGCATAGGCAAAGCCTTCTCCTTGATGGACCCAGCTGTCCCACATACTATACATGCAGGCAACTACTTAAGTTGGCTTCAAAATCAGAGATACTCCCATGGTCACAAACATCAACCAACCCACACTCCTCAAAACCCAAGTCTCCCATCAGCCACATACACAGAGTAGAGAAGTTATTTTGGAATTAAAATCAAACATACCCCATCAATCATAGATATAAACACATATTCACAAGCAAAATGGAGAAATAATGTTGTGAGTTTTGACTAAAACAAATCACAGCAATGAGTAATGGCGTCTTAAAATATGTATCCCTGAACATAATGTTAACAAATACTCATGCTTAAAAAAAGAATAAGATATTTAACGAGGTTTGAAGCTCATGAACATCGGTATGGGCAACAAAAGCAAAAAGAACAGATAATGGACGGAATGCTGAACAAATCAAACATTCACCCTCAGTCACAGATCTGTGTTTAATCCATCATATTTTTGCTCACCACGCCACCCAAGTTTTGGACCCAGCCGTATGCTAATCAGTCTTGATCATGATCCCCATGGAACAGTCCAGGCCGAACTGCGAGGCCAGGTCATCCCTGGACCGGAAACAGGCATCCTGGGAACAGTTTCAGGGTATCGCCCCTCATCAGGCAGGCTAACATCAGTAAGAGCAAATAATAAGTGAAGAATGATGCTGTCCTGAATATCAGACACTATCATGTCTGACATCACTGTACAATGTCCAAAGTGCTATCATAAACAAGTTTAAAAGGGCTATTTTATCATAGCATATCGCCTCATGACCATACAAGAAACTGCCCATTCACATCATGCGTCTCAGACATGTGAAAGATACAGACATAAACAAAACATTGCATAATAATCATTACACTGCAGTATCACTCACTCAAAGAAAGTATTGCACTTTCATCCACAGACTTTGGCCCTCATTAAGAGTTTGGCAGGTGGCGGAGGCCGCCCACCAAATTCTTCCCGCCTTCAGACCGCCTATGCGGCCTGAACCCCGCCGGCCCTAATAGGACTTCACCGCAGAGCCGGCGGGCAGAAACAGTGTTTCGGGCCGTCCGGCCCTGCGGTGAACAGGGCCTTAATATGGGCGCCGGCTCCTAATGGAGCCGGTGCCAATCATGCGGTGTGGCCGGTGCAGCAGCACCTGTCGTGCATTCCACTGCCCGCAATTCGGGCAGTGGAATGCGCAACGGGGCTGTGCATGGGGGCCCCTGCACTGCCCATGCCTGGTGCATGGGCAGTGCAGGGGCCCCCACGGACCCTCCCAAGTCCCCCATTCCGCCAGCCTTTGGCAGATGGTGACTTGTAATCCCCAGGGCAGTGGGAGATGAAAACCACTGGGACCGCCATGATGCCAGCTTGTGGCAGCTTGGTGGTGTCGGTGGTCCGACCCTGGCGGCTCTGCTACGGTCCTAATGTGGCGGTGGGACCACCACCGCAAGTCTGGCTGTCATGCGACCACCAGACTCGTAATGAGGGTCTTTGTCTCTCATGCGCAACTCATTTCTACGTCTCTAACTTAAATAAATAATAGAGGGGTGGAGGTTTACGATGAGCTAACATGGTAAGACTGGCTGATAATTTAAAGGTGGTACACCCCTCTGCTCTTTTTAGTGCATCTCTATGTACATATGTTTCAACCAATTATCATGTTATTAGCCTGTTTAGAGAAAGTTTATATTTTGCTTTTGTCCTTCTGGACACACACATGGTACAGATGGATCTATGCTAATCATTATTGTTTTCTGCGTCTCCGCACATTAAAAACATTTTTGCACTTTCTTCCTTTACCTGCTAGGAAAACGGTGGTTGAGGCGTTAATCACTTCTAGGCTGTATTACGCCATTGCTCTTTACCTAGATTTGACAGATTACCTGATTAAAAGGCTTCAAGTGGTACAAAGAGCGGCTGCACGACTTCTTCCTAAACTCCCTTTTAAAACTGCAGTCTTGCCTTATCTGCATTCTCTACATTGGCTTCCAGTCAATTGTTTCAAATAATGTGTTCTCTGTTAAAACATAGTTTGTGTTGTGTGTCTGAAATTGTTGAACTTGATCGAGTGTAAAACGTGCTGAAAATGCAGTTTCTCTTCATTTGCAGTGACATTGCAGTTCACAAATAAAACCCAAAGAGGGCGCCCAAATCCAACAAATGTGTTTATTTATAAATTGCTGAGCTATCTGATTTATTGTCATTGTTATTATATGTCACTTGCAAATTGCAACAGTTTAAAGTGTTGCAATTCGTAAATCGAGGATTTTCAAAAACAAATGGACTTGCAGTTCATCATAAGCATTCTATTGCTTTCATACAAGTAGTTCAGCTGCTACATTTATGACATCTCTTCACATATACACTTAGTGAAAGACTTTGTGAAACCTGGGATCTCTATATAACTATTTTTTTCAATATTTTACAAGTAGCTGTGAAATATGAAAAAATCCCATAGCTGATTGTCAAATGTGAATTGCATCACCATATTGACAGCCCCAAACCACGCTGCAGAGGTTTGTCATTACTGGGGCTATCAGAATTATGAGGCATGGAGGGCCAAATTACACAGGAAAGGTATCACACTTATGTAACAAAACACATATTACGTAACACATTCTACGAAGTATTATTGTTATTCATTCTAGCTACAACTTTTTGGTGAAATCTGCAAATTAGGTAGCAAAATATGCGGCGAAGGCAGTTCTTAATTTACGCTTGTTGTTTCCAGGGCAGTGCACCAGCACTTATTTTTGAGGGCCGGCCCTTATTTTTCTGACTCAAGCATTTACTGAGAGCAAAAGACACATATGGGAAAGACGGAGGAAGATAAAAACGAAAAAGCGTCTCAAAGGGAGAAAGGAGAAAGCTGCAAGAGTGAGCTGAAGGGGCAGGGAGTGGCTTTAAATGATTTGAAGAGGCCCAAAATGGGGTTAGGATTACGCTGCCTCGGTATTCCCTGCTCGCACATTTAATTGCAGCAGCCGCACATTTAGGAAGAGGGATTTGAGCACCAGCACTTTTTTATTCTACAAATTAAGCACTGGGCAAAGGGATAATCCAGAATCAAGCAGTAAACATTACAACCACAGAATCGCATAAATCCAGTGACTCCCTTACTTGTCTTAATTCCATTCAGTGCTGATTGTTAGATGTGCTTTGAAGAAAACATCTTTCTCAAAGTAACTTCCGGAAACTATGTGATCTAAAATTTACATAACATCCACTGGTTTAGGTCACATCACATCACCAGAACACCCCTTGATGGCAATATTGTAGAATATTAGATGGCTACACATTATCTAACTATCTAACTATCTATCTATCTACCTATCTGTTAAAGTACCGCCGTGCCATACATTATAAGGATTTGCAAGCCACTGAGGTGTACCATAACCATTTAAAGGAATTAGAAAGGAATGAGGCCAAAGACTTGTAATATCATGTTTATGAATGGTAGAGGTTATTTTATTCCTTATAATACATGATCTCACCATCACCCTTCCCACAAATACTTAAGTCTTTGTTGTGATGCCATTTCATGTTCATTGCATGCACGAAGCGTTCAAGTATAATAGGTAAAGCAAAATTACACACACACAAAGTGAGTCATTTTTGTAAACCTATATTTGCATCACTTTAATGCAAATAAAAATAAAAATTATTGTGGTTCAGATTGTGTTGAAAGTTCAGAGGTTCTATTTTTCCTGTAACAAAGTAGAGTGTGGGAAAAACAAACGTTGCCATGAATATCCACTTTCTGGTTATGCTTTTCAGTTTAGAAAAAATAAAGAAAGAAGGAAAAGGCAGTTTCCTTTTTTCTTGTTTAAATCACAGCCATAATTATGCTCCATGAACTGCCTTTCACCCCATCTGCTGGCTCTCCCTGAAGAGACTGAAATGTTAGAAGTCAACTAGTTGAGCAGCTATGTAATTTCTTTATTACAGGACACTATGGCCCATATTTATACTTTTTGACGCAAATCTGCCGGCTACTGCCATTCCAATGCGCCGGCCGGGAGTCATATTTATGGAATGACGGTAGCCGGCGCTGCGGCCTGGTTAGTGTCAAAATAAATGTCTCAGTGGAGGCATAGGGAAGAATTGGGGTTGTGCGTCAAAGACTGGTGCAAGTCAGATTAGAGCCCAAAATATTGACTCTAACCTGACTAGCGTCATTTTTTGACACCAACCCCCATGGAAATGACTCCTGTCTTAGGAACGACAGGAGTCATGCCCCCCTGCCCAATGGCCATGCCCAGGGGACCTCTGTCCCCTGGGCTTGGCCATTGGGCACAGTGGCATGTAGGGGGGCCCAAGTTAGGCCCCCCTATGCCACTTCTACGTAAAAAAAAAAAATACTTACCTCTACTCACCGTAGATGGGTCCCCCCATTCATGGCTGTCCTCCAGGGGTAAGGGAGGCTGTCAGGGGGTGTCCCTGGGGGCAAGGAAGGGCACTGGTGGACTGCTTCCATGGTCAGAGACCATGGAAATGAGCACACAGGTGCCTTAACGTTAAAAAATGACTCTAAACCAGTTTAGAATATTTTTTTAAGGCCCTCCCCCTCCTGTGCATCATTTTTGCACTGTAGTATAAATAAGGTGCAAATGCCTTTGAGTCATTTTTTGCCCGGGAACGCCTACCTTGCATGTCATTAACGCAAGGTAGGTTTCCAAGTAAAAAAATGACTCTCACTCCATAGATTTGGCACTAGATGGGTCTAGTGGCAAAGTATAAATATGGAGTTAAGCTTGCGCTGAATTTGCTTCAAACAAAATGACGCAAATCCAGCGCAAACAGAGTATAAATATGCCCCCGGATGTGGCACAAGTGGCCTGTAACAGGGAAAACAGATCTGGGCTTTTATTCAGTGATTGAAAGATCCCATGTGTTATATATAAAAAAAACAGGTTAAACCTTTGTTATATTTAGGAAAACTTAATGTATTCTTTCTATAGAAACCAAACTTAAACTATACAAGCAATAGAAATGCTAAAGTTGTAGTATACTGAGCGGAGTGACATACAGTGGATTGGCGTAGAGTGGAGGGTGGTACTTCAAACAAATGCACTGTGAAAGTGGGTGAATAGATGTAGATACAATGTGGCAGGTATTTATATTTTTCTATATATTTTTACAGCACTTTATGGAGAACTCCTCTATTTTTCTAAGTTTTTTAAAGTAGTGCAGCCATTTGAAGGTATTACTGCTGGACACCATAGACTGTTTTGGAAAGATTTAAATATGTAAAAAATTTAAAATACACTGTAAATATATTTAGAAAATATAATGTACTACTGTGTATTTTTAAATGTTTAACATGTTTATTTACTTTTTACCTTTTTAAGCATTGTTGTATTTCCTGCAAAGTACTGCAATACTCCATACATTTTTTAAAATATGTAGAAAAATAAATAATTTTCTCTACCTATTAACCCTTTAATAAATGGGAATTGGTAGGAAAAAATGTAAAACCTAACACTTACCTATATCTACGGCCCTGACCCAGAACACAAACACAGTATAGTTGTTAAATGGAAATATACCAAATTGGTCACGAAGTTGGATCCCGAACGAGGAACGTGTGATTTTTGTGATTTGGTGTAAATCCATTCTGTCGTTTTTGATAAATTAAGGTACAAAAATATATTGTATGGCTGGAAATTTGGGTTCGAGGGACTCTCATGAGAGTCCTGTGTGCTCAACCTAAAAAAAAACAGAGCATTCTGATGCCTAGGAGGGCTTTTATTTCCATTGGCCCACCTTGCTCCCACGGGGGTGAGCGCTCTGATTTGCTGGTGGCAACATGAAACAAAATATTGCACCAGCCATTACAGGACTCTGAAGGACATAGTCCCCTATGCTGAAAGTAGAAAGAAAAAAAGACGTGAGGTGGAAGGGTAGGGATAACCTGCCCCACTAGCTCTTTTGGTGGGGTCCCAGAAACACCTCCTCTAATGTCCAGATTAACAAAAAATGTTTTTTTTTTGTCACAATCCTGTGGGATTCCTGTGGGATCGCTGCAAAAAAAATGTCAGGTGTTATATTTTTTTTAAAAAGACCCCTAGGATGGGCCAGGCCCTAAAGGTCATTATTTTTAAATATCTGGGGAGGGACCATCAGTGAGGCCTCCCTCCTTGAGCCATGCTTGAGGCCAAGGAGACCTCACCCCGAGGGCTGAAGACCAATTTATGAGGTGAGGGCACATGGCCCTCTCCCAGTGCCTCAACGAGGTCCTGGGAATTCCACATCCCCTGGGGCCAAGTATTAAATAAAAAGGAGGGAACATGAAACCCCCATCCCAAGCCACTATTGGTCTCTGGGGACCACATCCTCTGGGGCTAAATGTCTAAACAAAACCAAAAAAAGGGGCAAGTGTGTATCTGCCCCAGAGACCCCACCTCCCGGGGCCTGATACTGAACAGTGCCCTGGCAGCCAGCCCCAGGACACTGTGGTTCTCTGCCAGGGGGAGTGTGGGCATAACCTGCCCTCACTCTCCTAGGCAGGGAACTCAGCGTTGCTGCAGCCCAGCTAGAGTAGATACAAATCGCTGTTCCTGCCCTGGCCGGAACAAAGAGAAAGTGCTCCGCAAGCAGTCAATATGGTGCTGGCCGGGGAGCCTGCAGGGCGGATGGGGACCGTGGGACACCAAGGCACCAACCTATTAAAACAAAAAGTGGCCAGCTCCCACAAGGAGATCTGGGTGGGGCCACAGGGGACCTAGGGCTCCCCAAGCACCCTTGAACTATAATAAAACATATGGGTGTCTCGGAACACTCACAAAAATATTTTATAAAGGAAAAAAGTGAAGATGCTTCTCATTTCATATTCACTGCTCCCTAAAGGTGTGCACCATGATGCCCTGCTAGGGCTGTTTACATGTTTTTTAGATTTGTGGTGTCCATACAAGGAACAGAGGTACATCAAGCCTTTTTGAAATGCTGTGGTGGCTCTAGGGAGTGTAGCAGCCCCCCAGCAACACTAGAAAAAGTAAGTCTCCTGGGTCATTAAATCCATGACCCAAGGTGTACTTACCATATTTTTTTAAAGCCCTGGTTGCTCGAGCTCTATTCTCTTCAGCTGCAGTGCAAATCCCTCTTCTGGTTGTTTTTATGATTACATTTTGTGGGCTGAAAATGTTAACAGAATAATCAGTGACATGTTGTTTTGATTTCAGCTCACAAAATGCAATAATAAAAACTATGTTAAAAGAAAGATTCACAGACATATTTTTTAAAACTGTATGAAACATTTGTACAATAATTATATAATTAAGCATTGCACTGTGTGAATTACTGAAATATATATTAGACAAATATTATTGCCAATTTTTGGAGAAAGATGATACATCTGCTTTGCATATGTTCACCCTTGAGAAAGTCTATAGGCTCGCTTTAAAAACTTTGAAACAGTCAGTAAGTCTGCCTGAGTTTGGCTAGGACCTGTGAGACCAATTACATGCTGCGCATGCCATGGGGCATATGTGGCATGTGATTAGCTTCTCGTAATTGGTCGGTTGCAGGGCCTGGCTGCAGGCCAAAGGCTGTGTGCTGCGTGGGGTTGGTTTTACAAATGAAAATACAATATTACTTTCTGTTAAAAAAAACATAGAAATGTACTAGAAAAAAGCTTAAATTGAGGTTATAATTAGGATTCGTACTTATATCTTACTTTACATTAAAAAAAACATGAAAAATCACAGAAAAAACAAAGGTTAAAGTAAAATTATAGTTAGGTGACAAATTCAGTTACAAAGTAACATTTTAAAATCAAGAACCTCTGAAACTCACCTGTTATAGTTATCTCTGGTAACTATAATTTGTGCCCTAAAGTAACTATGGCCCTCATTATAACATTGACGGTAAATTCCGCTTCCCGCCACGGTGACGGCCACCAACATACCGCCGCACACACACACCAATCCGACAGAATACTGCCACATACACAAATCCGCCAGCCCAAAGGTCAGTGTTAAACTGGCGGTACCAAAATCCATACCTTTATGCCAACAAAACAACACCCACTACATCCTGACCCACAAATCACAACGGCGGACATTCAATGGCGGTAAACCATTGCCGGGACACACCGGCGCCAGAATGGACACTCAAATACTAAACTGCACAACATTGGGCAATACCAAAAACACACATGTGACACTCATACACACACGACACCCACCCACCCACAGCACTATAAAACACACATCACTCACAACCCTTTACGAATACAAATTATTGCCACCAGACTGACAACAAGACCACTGCGGCAACCAGACACACACACCACATACACCCATGCATCCCTTACGCACCCCACTTCGCACACCCAACCACAGTACCCAACATCCACACACTTACACACACCAAACAACACCCATGTCCCCACAAAGGCACCTTCGTTTCACAGATGAGGAGTTGCGGATGATGGTGGAGGAAATAGTCAGGGTAGAGCCACAGCTGTTTGGAGCACAAGTACAGCAAATATCCATTGCCTAGAAGATGGAGCTATGGCGGAGAATCGTGGACAGGGTGAACGCCGTGGGACAGCATCTAAGAACAAGGGACAACATCAGGAAGAGGTAGAACGTCCGACGGGGGAAGGTACATTCCATAGCAGCAAGGAACCAGCTCGCCATACAGAGGACTGGCGGTGGACCCCCACCTCTTCCTCCACAGCTCACAGCATGGGAGGTGCAAGTCTTGGCAATACTGCAGCATGAGGGACTTACTAGAGTAGCCGGAGGACTGGACACTGGTGAGTCAATATTTATTACTTATCACCCCCATACCTGCATGCCATCACACCCCTTCACACTCACTCCCATCACTCCACTCCATCCCACACACTGCACCTACACATTTGACTAACCCCAATGTTCAGCCCTGCATGCTATACCAATGCATGGACAGCCCTCCCAGCTCTGCATGGAACCCATCACTAAAGCATACACAGCATGGGGAACTAACAATCCCACAATACATCAACATACATAAACCAAGGTGGCAGGGCAACAGCAACGATAGAGGGGAAGATAGGGATGTACAATATGTCACAGGCATGAAGCATAATACATCACCTACATCCCCACAGGTGCCCCAGCCAATCTCAGCGGAGAGGAAGTGCCACAACAAACCAGTCCCCCAACAGAAGATTCCCCCAGTGATGACAGTAACTCTGGACTTCAGGATCTGGATCAACAATCTGGTCCATCAGGGACCACTGGACAGTCGTTCACCCCAGCCCACTCACAGTCCACCACAGAGCCTCCCTCATCAGTATCCAACATCACAGCACCCACCCAGCGTCCCCACACCTCTGTCCCCAGGACAAGTCAATCTGCAGTGTGCCCACCTGTACAGGGACCCCAGTCCACACCTCACATCCAAGGCAATCAGGGACCTGGTGTGAGTGGGCACATCATTCTGGGGACACAGGCTCAGCGCAACAGGGACACTGGGAGGACCACTGTGTGCCAGGGTGAGGACAGGCCCAGGTAACCGACTCTCCGGGAGGCACTCACCAAGATCCTGGGTGCCTACCAACAAACCCAGGACATGATGAGCCAGATCCTTGACAACATGCAGGAGAACAAGCGGCTGCAGGAGGAACACCATCAGGAGATCAGGGAGGGCTTGCAGGTTTTCTACACCACCATGATCGCCATAGCAGGGGTGCAGGCAGGCATGGCCAACATCATGAGGGAATCGACAGCACACCAGCGTGCCCCTACCACTAGCCAGCCTATTGGCCAGCCCACCACTTCCGCTGCAGCTAGTGGGCAGGAGGCCCCGCCACAGGACCCACAGGCCACCAGCACCCCTCCCCCTGCAGAAGGTGAACCACCTCGTAAACGTTCCCTGAGACCCAGACAGAAGCCAGAGACACTTGCCAAGACCAAGACCACAGCCAGGAAATGAGATTCTCCTGATTGTCCCACTCTGTCACCTTGTCCACTTTGGACTGACTTTGCTCCCCTTCCTATGAACCCTTGGACACTGCACCTGTTCTACAAACAGACGGAAAGAGTACCATGGACTTTCCTCTACCATCACCCCATTCCATTGCACTTTACCCTCAATTTTATAGAACTACATTAAACACCCTTGAACACAACTTGACTGATAGTATTTTATGTGTTGAGAATGTGCATTCAGGGAAACAGTCACATCTGGTGCAAATGATCTGAACACTGTGATAGCATACAATTAATGACCTGTACCTGTCTGTAGGAATCACATCAGGACACTGTTGTCATATCACCAACATCTGTAAAATGTCAAGCCATAGGTGACAGTGAGTTGAGGTGCCAAGGAAGCGAATGCCATCATGCCACAGTCGCACAGATGCAATCAATAGAACAATGATCAGTTCCACTGTCTCACCTGTGTCATTGGAAGTATTGACGTATAACTGATGCTCTGTTGTTCACATCCTCATCCTCTGCCTCCTCATCCTCACTGTCCTCAGGGTCTAATGCTGCCACAGGGACATCTCCAGTCTCCTCCTCCTACAGAAAAGGCACTTGTTGTCTGAGGGTCAGGTTGTGCAGCATGCCACTACTATCTGGCAGACCTTCCCGGGTGACTGGCACAGGGATACACCTGTCAGATGGAGGCACCTGAACCTGGCCTTCAGGAGGCTGAAGGTCTTTTCGATTATTCTTCTGGTTCACCCATGTGCCTCATTATAACAGTTCTCAGCCCCTGTCATTGCATTCCTCACAGGGGTCAGGAGCCAAGATGGGTTTGGGTAGCCAGAGTCACCTGTAAGTATTGAGGGATAAACATTAGCCTAACACAATGCTATGGGCATAACACTGAAGGCATACACTGACATACAGTGGGTGGGGACTCTGGCTCACCTATTAGCCACACCCTGTGTCTCTGTAGCTGGGCCATCACATTTGGGATGCTGCTATTCCTCAGGACAAAGGCGTCATGCACTGACTCAGGATACTTGGCAGTGACGTGGGAGATGTACTGGTCCGCCAGGCACACCATTTGCACATTTAGTGAGTGGAAACTCTTCAGATTCCTGAACACCTGTTCATTCTGGTGGGGGAGGGAGGACAAACGCAATATCTGTACAGTCAATCGCCCCAATAATATTGGGGATATGCCCCATTGCAAAGAATCCTGGATTCACAGTGGCCAAATCTTCCACCTAGGGGAAAACAATGTAGCTGCACATTTGTTTCACCAGGGCAGACAAAACCCTTGCCAGCACGATTGAGAACATTGGCTATGACATTCCTGTTGCCAAGCCCCCTGTCACTTGGAAAGAATCAGTTGCCAGGAAATGGAGCACTGATAGCACTTGTGCAAGAGGAGGGATCTCAGTGGGATGACGGATGGCTGATATCAGGTCTGGCTCCAATTGGGCACACAGCTCTGTGATTGTGGCCCTGTCCAGTCTATAGGGGAGTATGTGCCTGTCCTCCAGTGTAGCCAAGTCCACAAGGGATCTGTACACAGGGGTTTGGCTCCTCCTCCTATTCATCCACAGCAGTAGGTATCTAAGGGACACAAGAGTGAGTAGGCTGTCACAAGTTGATCAGTGGAACCACAACCACAGTGTACATACAGCATCAATGTGATGGGACAGTGGGAATGGCAATGTATTTATCAATTTTAGGCAATGACGCAGTTATGGTTTATCTGATTGTTGTCCAACACCTTAAATGGGTGACCACCTGTCCTGTATCTTGGGACCGGTTGAAGTGAGGTAACTCCACCAACGTTGGGTGTCATGGCAGAAGGTGGTCTTGCACCACCGTGCAATATCTCATTGACTAATATGGGGCTCTATGGAGTACAGTGGCCAATGGGGATCAGTGCCGTACACCGCCGCTGACATGACCGCCATTTTCTAACTAAATCCTCACTTGTTTCCTGACTTTCCACAGGACAACACCTACACTGCATCTGCTGCTGTGACCTGTGTCTGGAAACTACCATAGCCCGTGTGACTGGGGAAAGGGCCCCTGCCTTCACTTCGGAGGAGTTGAAGCGACTGGTGGATGGGGTCCTACCCCAGTATGGACTTCTGTATGGGCCTCCAGACAACAGGTGAGTACACCCTGGGCACGATGCTTGTGAGAAGGATGCATGGAGATGTGTTTGCAAGCATCGTGTAATCGGGGTGGGGGGAAATGTCTGGTGGTAGTGTACATGGTGGGCGCTGGACGATATGTGTCCCAGTGGTGATAGAAACAAGACTAGTGGGCCATATTTGTGACAGTCTGGATTGTATGTGTAATGGTGTCCTCCTGTCTGCATTCCCTCTGCAGGTCAGCGGCCATGAAAAGAAGGGATTGTGGCATGCCATCTCCAAGGATGTGCGGATCCTGGGAGTATACAGCATTTGGAGCACCCACTGCAAGAGACGGTGGGAGGACCTGAGACGCTGGGCACGAAAGACCGCGGAGGCTGAGCTGGGGATGGCCTCCCAACGAGGAAGGTGTGCCTGTCGGAACCTGACCCCCCTGATGGCCCGCATACTGGCAGTGGCCTACCCAGATCTGGATGGGTGCTTGAGGGCATCACAGCAGCCACAAGGAGGTGAGTACAGTGGGCATTACTACAATAAGTGGTAGGTGGAATGGGATCCGGTTGGTGCGTGCGAGTTAGTGGGTGTCACTTAATGCCAGGCCAGACATTGCAGCGTGATCCAGCTCAAGGGTAATGGGTGTATGTCAAATGCAGGTAACCTAGCTCATTTGCATTCCAAGTCAGTAAGGGCTTTATGGGTCCCAGGAGGTGTGCAGTTTGGCGGTGTTTGGCCCTCATCTTGGTGTGGCATCCAGCCAAATCAATGCCAGTGCAAAGCATAGTGCTCAATCCTGATCCCTGTGTGTGACGGTGCTGTGTATGCCAACTGTGGCGTTGGTGCTATAACTGACCCAGTGTTCCCTTTCTCTCTCTCCCCCCTTTTTTCTTCTGTCATCCTGTCCATGTGTGCATTAGCATCATCTGGCAGAGGAGCAGGGGCACCGGCGACAGAAGGAGCTGCATCCCACATGACCCAGGAGGCAGAATCCACCGATGCCGAGGGAACCGGTGGGACGGAAGGCGAGGGGAGCACCACGGCGGAGACAGGAGGTGACAACATTGACCTCCTCCGATGGAAGCTCCCTGGTGGTGGCAGACACCTCTCTGACCACCCCAGCTGCAGGTACAGCCGCCACCCCCTTTACCAGCACCGTCCTCCCAGTAGCCCCTCAGCGAGTTGCCCGTGCTCGCTCACCCAGGAGGGTGGGCATTTCCTTCGCCCCAGGCACCTTACGCCCTGCCCCAGTGAGCCCTGCTGCCCTGAGTGAGGAGGCTATTGACCTCCTAAGATCCATCTCTGTAGGGTAGTCAACCATTGTGAATGCCATCCAGGGGCTGGCATCTGAGATTCAGCAATGCAGTGCATTACTGGAGGGCATCCACAGTGGATTGGCGGCCCAATAGAGATCGATTCAGGCTCTGGCCTCCTCTCTGATGGCAGCCATTGTCCCTGTTCCTAGCATCCCCCTCCAACACCATCTCCAAGTCCCAGTCTCCTCAACACCAACCCATCCCATGCACACATACAGACGAGCATGCACACAAGACAACACACAAGAGTGGCACAGTCAAACACAGACACCACATTTCAGGCCACAAGCACTCACGCAAACATCAGACAGTTGCACAAACAACCACATCCACTGCCTCCACTGTCTCCCCCTCCTCCTCCTACTCCACCTCCCTCACAGTCACGTCCACATTCGCACCAGCACGCACTGCTTCAACAGCCACCACCACCATCATCACACCAAGCAGCATACACACCTCACTGGCAGTCACCTCCACAACATCCATGCACGTGTCCCCTGTGTCCTCTCCCACCCTGTCTGTCCCCCCTCCCAAAGGACATAAATGCAGGCACTCTGACACTCAACAGCCATCCACCTCACATCAGCACACTACCCATGCACCTGTACCCATGTCCAGCAGACGTACTCCTCCAACAACTACTCCCTAAACCTCCACTCCCATCCCGCCCCACTGTCCCTAAGAAGCTTTTCCTTGCCCAACTTGACCTTTTCCCTCCTCCTCCCTCCCCCAGTCCTCTCAGTAAGAGCAGGGTCCCAATGATCCAGCCTAGCACCTCAGCTAGGGTATAGTGGCGGCACCTCCTAGTCGTGGAGGCAAGACAGTGAAGGATCCTACTCCAGCAGCCAGGAAGGGTAAGGATCCCACACCAGCAGCCAGGAAGGGTAAGGATCCCACTCCACCTGCCAGGAAGGGGAAGGATCCCATTCCAGCAGCCAGGAAGGGGAAGGATCCCAATCCACCAGCCAGGAAGAGGAAGGAACCCTCACCTCCTGCGATGAAAGGGAAGACGCCCTCACCTCATGCAGAGACAACAGCCCTCGCCTCCAACAGAGGCTGCCAAGAAAGCCCCTTCCCCTGCTGAGACACAGCAGCCCTCACCTCTTGCAGAGGCTGCCCAGGAGGCACCTTCTCCAGCTGAGACACAGCAGCCCTCACTTCCTGCAGAGGCTGCCCAGGAGGCACCTTCACTAGCTGAGACACTGAAGCCCTCAACTCCAGCAGAGGCTGCCAGGGTACCACCACCACCAGTGGTAACGGAGCCCTCACCTCCAGCTGAGAGGGTGCAGCCCTAACCTCCAGCAGCAGACATGTAGGCCACTCTCCAGGGACTGCTGTACAAGGAGCCCCCTCCAGGATCAGTGGGCAAGTTCCCCACCTCTGAGGCTGTGAAATTACACTCCCCATCAAAGAGAAATGGGCATGGTGCCCCCTCCAGAACCAGTGGGCAAGTTCCCTACCACAGGGACTGTGACCTTGCACTCCCCAGGAAACAGAAATGAGTATGGAGCCCCCTCAGAACCAGTGGGCGAGTTCCCCACCTCAGAGAATGTGACCTTGCACTCCCCGGCATTAGGAAGTGGGCATGGAGCCCCCTCCAGAACCGGTGGGCAAGTCCCCGACTTCAGCTGAGGAGCCCCCCCACCCTCTTCCCCTTGAGCTGCCTGCCCACTTCAATGATGATGCCCCTACACAGTTATGTGACGATGTTGTCAGCAAACAAGTTGGGCCTTGGACTCTGCCCTGTGGCCATGTGAGCCCTTAGTACTCTGGACTGGGCATTGGCCCTTTGTGGACAATTGTACATATCTTTTTGTTTTCAAATCTGTTTATGTGGTGGCTTTTGCCTTGCAAATAATTTTTCATTACTTCCATACTTTAGTCTTTGTATTATTATGCTGTGTGTTGTGTGCCATTGGTTTTCCTCTGCATCTGGTTTTGTGTATGGTGTGTGTTGTGCATGTGTGTGTCACTCTCCTTTTCCTCCCTCCCTCTCTTGTATGCTAGGCGGCTGTACTCACCATCATCGTCTTCGTTGGTGTTCCAGGTGGAGCATGGCATAGAACAGCATTGGTAAGACTTGCAGTTCTGGTTCCATGTCGGCGTTGGTCTTCTCTGTGTCTCTGATGGTAAATCTTTGGTCTTCTGTGTTCTGTTTCCACCAGGGTTTTGATGGTGTTGGTACCACCCCAGAAATCCTGGCGGTTTGCTATGTCATAATATGGTGGGCGGTACCTTGTCTTCCTCCTGGCTGTTGGGATGGCTACCGTCGTGGTGCGTGGTGTTAATGCTCTGCTGGATGGTGTGGTACATTGGCTGTCTATGGGAGTTATCACCGCCATGATCATAATTTGGCGGTAATTACCGCCACTTTATCACTCATCCCAATGTCATAATGAGGTCCTATGTCTCATGCCCTTGCCATGCATTGGTAATTACCTCACATATTAAATCATTCATGACATGTTCTATGACACCATTATTAACAACACTTAAGCATCTGAAATGACATCATTGATGACAACACTGCATGTTGGGGGGATGGTTTATAGTTACTTTAAGTCCGAGGTATACTTACTAGAGATAAATATGTTTTCTTAGTTTAAAATGTTACGTTGACACTGAAATTTTCACCTAACTATAACATTATTTTAACCTTTATTTTTTCCAGTGAATAGATAGATAGATGGATAGATAGATAGACAGATAGATAGATAGATAGATAGATAGATAGATAGATAGATAGATAGATAGATAGATAGATAGATAGATAGATAGATAGATAACCACAAAAATAAGTGTGTGGTAAATGTCCACATTGTAATGCCACTTGTTTTAAAGGTCAGGTCATGGTCATACAAGAGTGGAAAAGGCATGCACGGTAATGCCTTGAAATGTCATACATCCTGAAGGAGAGGTAGCTGGTGAAAGAAGAAACAAGCCCTCCCTACAGGACGCATGAAAGAAATGTAAATGTGTACACTCGGTTAACCACAAAATGTAAAGACTGCTTGGGAGCTGGTATATGGCTTTAATTGATGGAGTCATTTGAGACTTCACCGTGACAAAGATTTATCTTTTTGAGAGGTAATTTAAGAGGGTTAACCCAACAGTTCTGGAGTGTGCCCTTCTGAAGAAAATTTTTATAAAAGGTTTGCTGTATGTGCAGTTTGATTGTGTTTGCTATAACTTTACATCTTTAACCCCTTTGCTGCCAGGCCTTTTCCCCCTCAGGTGCCGAGCCTTTTTTGGCTGTTTGGGGCAGTTTGTGCTTAAGCTCTCATAACATTTTGTCTACATAAGCTACCCATGCCAAATTTGTGTCCTTTTTTTCAACATCCTAGGGATTCTAGAGGTACCCAGAATTTGTGGGTTTCCCTGAAGGAGACCAAGAAATTAGCCAAAATACAAAAATGTGTTTTAAAAAAAAAAAATGGGAAAAAAGGGCTGCAGAAGAAGGCTTGTGTTTTTAGAATCAACAAAGGATTTGTGGTGCTAAAATCACCATCTTACCAGCTTTCAGGAACAGGCAGACTAGAATCAGAAAACCCAATTTTTCAACACAATTTTGGCATTTTACTGGGACATCCCCCATTTTTACTAATTTGTGTGCTTTCAGCCTCCTTCCAGTTAGTGACAGAAATTGGTGTGAAAACAATGCTGGATCTCAGAAAGCTAAACATTTCTGAAAAGTAGAGAGAATTCTGAATTCAGCAAGGGATCATTTGTGTAGATCCTACAAGGTTTACCTTGTAGGTTCATCAAGAACTCTTGGTACCCATAGCCAATAAATGAGCTGCACCATGCAATGGGTTTTCATTTTATACCGGGTATACAGCAATTTGTTTGGTGAAATATAAAGAGTGAAAAATAGGTATCACAAAAACCTTTGTAGTGCCAAAATGGGCACAAGATAAGGTGATGAGAAGCAGCAGTTATTTGCGTGTGAATTACAGGGCATTTCTCAAATAGATGTCTTTTTCACACACTGTCTTACATTTGGAAGGAAAAAATGTAGAGAAACACAAAGGGCAAAAGCACTTGTTTTGCTATTCTGTGTTCCCCCTAGTCTCCCGATACAAATGGTACCTCACTTGCGTGGGTAGGCCTAATGCCTGCGACAGGAAAGGCAACGTGGACACATCACATTTTTACATTGAAAACTGATGTGTTTTTTGGAAAGTGCCTCACTGTGGATTTTAGCCTCTAGCTAAGCCGGCACCTAGGAAAACCTACCAAACCTGTACATTTTATAAAACTAGACACCTAGGGAAATCCAGGATGGGGTGACTTGTGGGGCTCTCACCAGGTTCTGTTACCCAGAATCCTTTGCAAACCTCAAAATTTGGCCAAAAACACACTTTTTCCTCACCTTTTGGTAACAGAACCTTCTCGAATCTGAGGGGAGCCACAAATTTCCTTCCACTCAGCATTTCCCCAAGTCTCCTGATAAAAATGATACCTCACTTGTGTGAGTAGGACTAGTGCCCGCGAAAAGAAATGCCCCAAAAGACTATGTGGGCACATCAAAATTATCAAATACTAAGCTACCTGTTTTTGCAGGGGGACCTGCGTTTTTGGTCCTGGGCTCTGCGGCCATATAGAGAAACCTACTAAACCCAAACATTTCTGAGAACTAGACACCCAAGGGCATCCGGGGAGGTGTGACTTGTGTGGATTCCCCCAATGTTTTCTTACCCAGAATCCTCAGATTTAGCTAAAAAAATCTAATTTTTCCCACATCTCAGTGTGGGATCACCGCACCGGGACATATTTCCTACCACCCAACGTTCCACTCAGTCTCCTGCTAAAAATGATACCTCACTTGTGTCGGTGGGCCAAGTGCCTGTGACAATGAGGAGCCAAAAACAGCACGAAATTGAGGGGGAACCAAAGTGGGTCCAAAAGGGCAGTTTGAAAAAAAAGATTTTTAGGCTGACAAGTGGGGCAAAATTTTTATCGGTATAGATGAGACAATGCTGGGTGGTAGGAATTGTGTGGATTCCTGCAGATTCTGGAAGGTTCCATCACAAAAATGTGGAAAAAATGTGTGATTTCCATCAAAGTTGGAGGTTTGCAGGGCATTGTGGGTAAGAAAATGGTGTGGGGTGCATGTGAAGCACACCACCCTGGACTCACCCAGATGTTTAGTTTTCAGATGTGTCTAGGTCTTTTGGATTTTTCTACATAGCAGCGTCCCAAAGTCCAAAAAGTGCAGCCCTCACCATTCCAAGTGGGACGATTTTGAGAGTTAGCCAAACTCTCATGGCCCAAATGTAAAACCAAAGCCCCAAATAATCAAATGTCCTCTTGCTTGTCTTGGTATAAGATGTTTTAGTGTGCGGGGGAGAGCTGAAAGACTGTTACCCCTTTCAGTTGGGGTGGGGGCATAACCATGCCCATACTGGTTGGTAGCCACTACCACACTATTTATTTATTTATGTTTTTTAATTCCCTTGCATCTAGTAGAGTTTCTCTCCCCACCCGAGTGTGGATCAGGGGTAATTGACCCATCTGCCCACTGATGGGCAGAGCAATTTTGGCCCCCTTTATTTGGGGTGGGGGTATGGCCATACCTCCACTCCCTTATTAAAATACAAATCTTCCCTGGTCTCTGGTGGGCTTTCTGCCCCCCTTTGGCCCGAAAATAGGCCCCAAGGGAGGCAGATGTCGCCAACGGTAATGTGCCCCCATGGGGAGCAACCCTTGCCCAAGGGGCTGCCCCCCCCAAACAAAACACACACACCAATCCCTGGTGCCTAAGTGGTTTCTGCCCCTTCACCCCCGGGGGAAATACGGTGATCTGTCCTCAAGGGGAGCAGAAATGGCCTAAAATAAATGATAAATGCCCCCCCCCCCCAGAGGAGCAACCCTTGCCTAAGGGGTTGCTCCCCTTGTGTGAAATTGGCGCAAAAAAATGCCTAGTGTTTTCTGCCCCCCTTGGGGCCAGATCAGCCTAATAAAAATAGGCCGATCTGCCCCCAAGGGGGGCAGAAATGGCCTAAAATAAATTTGCCCCCCAGGGAAACTACCCTTACCTATGGGGTCGCTCCCCTTGCATGAAATTGACGCAAAAAATAAAAATCCCTGGTGTCTAGTGGTTTCTGCCCCCCTTGGGGGCAGATTGGCCTAATAAAAATAGGCCGATCTGCCCCCAAAGGGGGCAGAAATGGACTAAATACAATTTGCCCTCCAGGGGAGCGACCCTTGCCTAAAGGGTTGCTTCCCACATATAAAAAAAAATAAAGTAAACAAAAAATATATACATATCCCTGGTTTCTAGGGGTTTCTGCCCCCCCTGGAGGCAGATCGGCCTAATTTTAATTAGCTGATCTGCCCCCAGGGAGGACAAAAATTCCAAAATACAAAAAAAGAAAACTCCCTTGTGTCTAGTGGGCATTTCTGCTGCCAGTAGAAATGTTGAGAAAGACATCAGAGGAAAGGAAAGGCCTTTCTTTTCCTTTGATGCCTCTCTCGGCCCCTCCACGTGATCGGAGGAGAAATGCAAAAGCATTTCTCCTCTGATCGCCGCTGGAAGCTAAGCTTCCAGCCGGGAGGGGCAGGCCTCCTATGAGGTCAGTGCACGATCGCGGGCTGATGCCATCAGACGCCACAGGGTGGGTGGGGGAGCAGGGGTGGTTGGGGAAGCGATTCCCCTTCCATCCCTGCACTGGGGGCACCGAGGCGAGGCTCATGGGGGGAGTACTAGTGCTCCCCCCATGAGCTGGTCCAAGGACGTAACAGTTACGTCCTTGGCGCAGCAGCCAAGGAAGTAACCGTTACGTCCTTGGCTGTGAAGGGGTTAAAACACTTGTTTTGCCATGCTGAGGCCTTTATTATAATTTGGCTGATGATTACTGATATGTACAAACAGGGCCGGCTGGTAACATTAAAAAGTGGTGGGGCGAGCAAAGTGCCCCACCACTCCCCAAAAAAGAAAAGGAAAACACCCCTCACTCCAAAAGCCCTTATTAAAACACCCCTCCCTCCAAAAGCCCTTAATAAAATAACCCCTTCATCAAAAGCTCATAATAAAACAACCCCTCCCTCCAAAACCCCAGAATAAAAGTACTTTGAGCTCCCCAGGCCAATTTAGACAGTGCTCTCATGGTGTTAACCAATATGAGAGAAGCACCTGGTTTGGATGAAGCTGGCTGGCTGGAGGCTCCTTTACGCCCTGAAGGCCTGTGCTTGGTCTCCACCCAGCTGTCCTAAGACAGCTGAGTGGAGAGCTTCAAAGTGCACATGTCACTTTGGCCGGTGCAAAACAGCCACCCAAAGTGACATAGGCACTTTGGAGCATCCAGCCAGCCACTGCTCCAGTCCTCTGCTGCCAGTTGACAACAGAGGACACACCCCCATGTCTTTTGCCTTTGGGGCAGTGTCTGCAGCGCGCACATCGAGGGGAAAAATATAAAATGGCAATGAAATAATGTCATTGCCATTTTATGTTTTTCACCTGTGGCTCGCTCCTCCAAACTGCCACTGTGTACGAGGTTCCTGTTCCTGCACATATCAGAGTTATGCATTTTTATATCTTAGCCCTGAGAGTGATAACAAAAGTATCTCCGTTCAATATATGCAGCTTTAACGTGTAAAAATGTAAGAGAAAAAAATCCCTGTAATTACTGGGGCATGCAGATTTTAGTGCAGTAAGCATCAAATTCCCCATTTTAAAGACAGAACTCATAATAGGTGTTACTTCGTGCACCCCTTAAATAACTTACGCTGCAGTATCGTTTTGTATCAGGTGGGATAAGTATGGGCACCCTACCCTGAGCCACTCGTAATAAGTGCCAATAGCGTTTTGCACATTTTGTGGCAGCCTAACTTACACTGTGTCTGCTACAATTCTGAAATAATGACGTGCATAGTGCTTCCCGCTGCAGGCAGGGACCTCGTAGCTCTATAAATATACATGTCACTATTCCCCACTGCCTCAACCAGAATTCTGTGACTGTCTGTTTACACAATACAAATACAAATACACTGTTCCTAATAGAAACAAATAGTGGAAAGAGGATCACAGGGCAACCCGAAAATTAGAAGCAAGTGCCCTCACACACCCAATCGGATGTCATGCTTCATCATCGGGCAAGCTCCTCGTCAGACCGGCACTGCAATGTCTGACGGGCACCCCTGTAAGGGGGCTCTTTGACAGAGATCTTTTCTCAGTAACACTGTGCCGTGCAGAAAAAGAGTAGAGTGAATAATGCCCAAATACAGGCACTATAAAAGTAAGGAGAGAGAAAGAAAAAAGAGGTAAAATTGACTCAAAACCCAAACGGGAGACCAAATTTTAATGAACAGAATAGGGTGATGGCCAAAGTAATAAAAACAAAAAGGAGAGTAAACAATGTGGTAATGCTCAAAACACTCTCACACTACACCTGAAGATAGGGATTAAGAAACTATCTTAAACCCTAAAGATGCGGTCAACATGTTTCGTGTCTAAACGGTCCAAAAGGACACACACAGACATCTGTAATGATCATTAATCAGGTGGGCTTTGATAACATTTAAGAGTGCATTTCCCACTGATTGATTAACCTGTTTTATTGTCATGCAAGGTGTGTGAGTTATACTGTAAATGTATTTACCTGAACGTGAAAGACCAACAAAATAATGGCAAAATATGCTGTACTTATTAGCCATATCTCTGACCCCACCTTCACACTCAGTGATACCACCCCCAAGGCACTCAGGACCCAAGTCACATACCTTTTTTTAGAACTTCAACCACCGGTACTTGCTTTCTGCTTAAACCATCAAATGAAAGAACACCACGCTTAGCATGAAAGCAGAACTTAGAGTGTCTGCTTTTAGTGGTTAGATGTGAACCCTTTCTGTAGTCTTTAGGAAAATAACAATACTTTGAAATGCTGGGAGTGCCTGAAAGGGTTAACTTTTATTTATACCTTCTCTAAGCTACACTGTTATTTATTGGAAGGAGGGGGTAAATAGGCACTTTTAGGTGGTCTTGCGGGGCTAGATAAATCTCCTCTACGTTTTACGTCGCCCTTGCGTACTGGTGTAAAACCTTGATAAGTATGCCCCTCAATCTGTCTGGGTGAAAAAGTATACCGCTGGCTAGCGCCATTCCATGACGTCGGCCAGGGGTCATATTTATGGAATGACGGTAGCTGGTGGTCAGGCCCGGATAGCATCATGAAAAAGGATGCTAGCCGGGCGGGGGAGGCGTAGGGCAAACAGGAGGTTGTGTGTCAAAGGATGACGCTAGTCTGGTTAGAGGCATAAAAATGCCTCTAACCAGACTAGCGGCATCCTTTGACGCACAAACCCCATGGACATGACTCCTACCTTAGTAAAGACAGGAGTCATTCCCCTCCACCCCAATGCCCAAGCCCAGGGGACATTTGTCCCCTGGGCATGGCCATAGGGCCCAGTGCCATGTAGGGGGGCCCAAGTTAGGCCCCCTACGTTAATTAAAAAAAAAATCAATATACTCACCTGTACTTACCTTACTTACCTGGGATGCGGTCCCCCTATCCTCTGGCGTCCCTCTGTTGTGGGTGGGGGTATCCCTGGGGCTAGGGAAGGGCACCTGTGGGCTCATTCCATGGTCTCTGACCATGAAAATAGGCCCACAGCTCCCCTAACGCCTGCCCTGACCCAGGCGTTAATAATAGCCCCCTTCCCACTGTGCTTGATTTCAGCACCAGTGATAAATATGGCACTAAGGCCATATCGTCATTTTTTGCACGGGAACGCCTACCTTGCATCTCATTCATGCAAGGTAGTTCCCACAAACAAAAAATGATTTTAACTCCAAAACTTTGCTAGACAGATCCAGCACCAAAGTATAAATACGGAGTTAGGTTTGCACCAAATTTGCGTAAAAAAATGACACACATTCGGCCCAAAGCAGTATAAATCTGGGGCTTAATGTAACTATGTGCTCCAATTCCTTTGGGTTGAGTTAGCGCTAAATGAAACTGTAAAGAAAAAAAATCCCGGACCTGGTGTGTAAAGCTTCATAATGTTCTCTTACAGGAAGTATCTCCTGGGCCAATATGGGTGTCAACGATGGGATATTGAGAAAAGGCCACAGAACGTTCTCAATTTTCTGTTGCACAGGAGTCCAATCCTTGAGATTTCTTCATGACTAGTCAAGAATGGAGTTCGATATCTATCTGTTCTTTTCTCCATCTATGATACTTTCCATTTTACCTGCTTCAGGTATAACTTCATCCCGTGTACGTAAAAAGTCAGAACGGTCTCAGTCACAGATCATCTTAAGGGAATAACATACATTTACTTATCTTTTTATTGACAGCAAAGTGACAGGTCCACTTCTCATCCAGAGCTTAAGAACAGGAAGACTCATGACTCCCTGGCAATCTTGGCATCCAATCAGTGTTCCATCCTTGACATAAGATTCCTTTAGTAGCTGTTGTCTTGCATTAAGGCTGTTCTTATTATTACCAATTGAGCTGTCGCTTTCCTGAAGTCTAGCGCATAGTCTACCATGTCATATGTGGCACAATATGGGTTACCCTTCCACCTTTTCTTCATCAATGTGTCGATGCCGCAGATGGGGTGGCCAAGTAGAAGTTCAAACAAAGCCCATTTAATTCCAGGACACTTCCTGGTAGGCAACAATCAGGAGTTCCATTCTATGGTGGAGAGAGATGTACAAAGACCTTCTGCTACTTTATGGTCCATTTTGGTTTGGATGGGCAGTGGCATGATAGCCTTAACAGATGCTTCTCACATAGGAATTCAGCATATCTCTTCACATCGCATCTAGGTGCTGTGGCACTAGAGTGTGAGTTTGCTCCAGTTCTCTGCACTTTGTACTTGTTGCTTTCTTTCGCCCACAGCACAAGAGGCTTCTTTAAAGTTCTAGAGCCCATCCTTTACTCTTAATGAGACAGCAAAAAAAGTTTTGTTTGAAGCATCCATTCTCCTGTGAAGGTGCACTGACCTTTGCTGAAGTCAATTATGAAGTCACAAAGGCGTAGGAGGCCACTCACATATATGCCAAGGTTGTATAGGAGGGGAAAAAATCAACTAGCAACGTGTTGAGCTAAACTCAAATAATTGTGGTCTGTCAACTAAATTCATGTGCATTGTCTGGGGTCTGTTATACAGCTCCAATGTGATGAAACATCCTATGATTCCATGATATCAGCAAGGCCTGTTGTCTAGGAAAATAAGGTGGCATCCCATGATATCTGCAGAACCTGTTGTCTTGGAAAATTTGTGGACATTTCAGGGGGACAAACATCAACATGTTCTGGGCACTGATGTTCGTCCCATGGTGATTGCCTTTTTTATGGGAGGTGCTGTAGCACAGGCAGCGAAATGTCCGTCGGCATGATTAACACAAGCCAAAGTCCACATACAATCTTAGAATACATGGTAATGGTGGCTCCCATGATATAATCAGGGCCTGTTGTCTTGGAATACTTAGTGATGGGGTATTTCATTATAGCAGCAAGGCCTGTTCTCCTGGAATACATAGTGATGGGACATCCCATTTAACTTCATGAAAGTTTCTGGATTCATTTTAGACAGGGATATTCAAAGGGGAACTAGAGTTTCTCTGCTCCCGGTGCTATGATCTTCAAGGTTACTGACTGACAGGCTGGCATCTCTTTACACTGGAATAGTCAACCACAATGAGTTAGTTCTTCACTACTCCATTGTAACATTTGTGGATCTAGTCTAGAGGCATACAATTTTAAACTGCTATGGCCTTCACAGAGATGTGGTGGAAGATGAACCACTTATCAAGAGAGAGATAGTAGATTCATGGCAAGCTCAATGCCTGTTTTCTATGGGCAACATATCAGTTTTGGATGAAGGGTCCTAGCTGTGAAGGACAGACTGGATGTTAACAACTTCACTCAATCGTTCAGTTCACCATCTCTAGCGCTCAGAACATCATCACCAAGTACCACAGTTCCAACCATTCAGCTGGGGGAAGGTAATAGAGACACAGTGGACTCAGGTCCTTGTCACCTCCCATCCCAAGGCCGCAACAGACCTAGAACAGGCCATCCAGAACTTCTCCACCTGGATCACCAAATGCGCCAACAGAGTCGCCCTGCTGAAGCCAGCCAGAACCAACAAAACCTTAGGACAAGCCAGATGGCACACTCCAGAGCTTAGAGCCTCCAAGCGCAGCTGCTACAGACTTGTGAAACAAAGGAGATCCACCAAGTACCCCTCCGACAGAGCCGCTCATAAAGCAGCCCTTAGCGACTCCCACCAGCAAATCAAGGAAGTCAAGGGAGCAGCCATCATAGCCTGCATTGACATAGCAGCCAACCGCACAAAAGAACTATTCAAAACAGTCAAAGAAAACTCAAACCCAGCAGCCACAGAGAACACTATCCACCCCTCTCAAGAACTCTGCAACACCCTCTTGGACTACTTTCATGACAAGATTGCCACCATCCACAACAACTTCGACCCCCAGACCTCCACCACAACAGTCTAACCAGGGCACACCACCTGTACAACCACCACATGGACAGCACTCTCCACTCAATCCACCCCGGTTACCATGTCCTCCATTCACTCCGGAGCACCCACCGACCCATGCCCCCACCAAATGTTCAACCTTGGAACCAATCACAGTGGTTTACAACTCACCAGCATCCTCAACACCTCCATTACCACGGCAGTCATCCAGGACAAACAGAAACACAGAGAAACCAGACCCCTCCTAAAGAAACCATCTGCTGACCCCAGCAAACTCAAAAATGATCGACCGATCTCTCTGCTCCTCTACCCTGCCAAAGTACTCAACAAGGCCATCAATCAACAGCTCACCAAACACCTGGAACAAAAAAACCTGCTTGACATCTCCCAATCAGGACTCCATGCCAACCACGGCACAGAGGCTGTACTCATTGTAGCCACAGATGAAGTCACTTCTCGATTGTGGGGAGACTGCTGCCCTGATCCTCCTCAACCTTTCAGCTGCAAACACTGTTTCCCACCACACCCTCATCAACAGACTCCACAACATCAGCAAACAAGAGTACACCCTAAAATGGATTGCCTCCTTTCTGACAAGACATAGTCACAACATCTGACTGCCTGCCTTCACCTCTGACCCCAAGAGCATCATATGCGGCATACCCACATTGTTCAACACCTACATGACCTCCTTGCCGGCATCATCAGATCTCATGTTCTCAACATCATATCCTATGTGGACAATACACAACTCATCATCTCGGTCACCGATGACCCCAACACCAACATAACAAACTTCCGCAGTACCATGACCAGCGTAGCCAGCTGGATGAAAGCAAACTGCCTCAAACTCAGCCTCGACAAAACAGTAATAGTGATCTTCGGGATTAACACATCCATATGGGGCCCCAGCTGGTGGCCAGCTGTACTCGGACCCATTCCCTCTCCAACAGACCACACACGCAACCTGAGCATCATCCTCACCAGTAAACTGACCATGAAGCGGCAAACCAATGGAGTCACCTTCTCTTGCTTCTATGTCATCTGCGTGCTCCGCAGAATGTTCTGACGGATTCCAGTCAACACCTGGAAAGCTGTCACCCAGGCCCTCGTCACCAGCCACGTCGACTACGGCAACTCACTCTATGCCGGCATCTCCTCCCAACTCCTCAAAAGACTGCAGACCATACAGAATGCAGCAGCTAGACTCATTCTGGACCTCCTCAAATGGGCCCACCTAAGAAACCTCCACTGGCTCCCCATCCAGAAGAGATGAAAGTTCAAGATCTTCACACACGCCTACAAAGCCTTACATCAACCACCAATGGAACTTCCACCCATGGGCCAGACACCTGCACTCCTCCTCACTAGCCCTGGTGCACCCCCCCATACAGAATGCAGCAGCTAGACTCATTCTGGACCTCCTCAAATGGGCCCACCTAAGAAACCTCCACTGGCTCCCCATCCAGAAGAGATGAAAGTTCAAGATCTTCACACACGCCTACAAAGCCTTACATCAACCACCAATGGAACTTCCACCCATGGGCCAGACACCTGCACTCCTCCTCACTAGCCCTGGTGCACCCCCCCATACGCAAGGGGTGGGTGGGAGAGTATGCCCAACCATGGGACCCCTGCTTGCTATGCCACTAGATTCAAACTAGCCTGGCTGATGAGGGATGATATCTTGAAACCGGTCTCAGGATGCGCTTATTTCCGGTTCAGGAAAGACCTGGCCTGGCAGTTCGGGCTGGAATGTTCCCATGGGGAGCAGGGTCAAGATAGATTTTCATATTCAAACTGTTCAAATTGGAACGACATGGTGAGCTAAAAAACGATGGAATAAAACTAGATCAGTGACTTGGGGTGAATGTTTGATTTGTTCAGCATTCCATCCATCATATGTTCTTTTTGCATTTGTCTTGATTCAAGGCCTTTCCTCCTTATTTATGTATTTGTTATGTAATTATGTATTTCGGGGTCGTAGTGCATTAATTGAATGAGTTGTATTCTTCCACTGCTGCCTTGAATCGACTATTTTTCTCCTTTTTTACCTCTTTATGTCTCAGCAGCCTATGGGAGTGCATGTGTTTCCTTGCTCTTTCCTCCCGCTTATTTCCTTTTTTTTAAATTTACTCTAAATAGGCCTGACAGCTGTCAGTTACTACTATCCCCTGATCGCTTTGTTCTTACTTCCCTGTTTCCCTCTTCTTTTATTGGTTTGTTTATTTTTGCAATGATCCAGCTGCTGCAAAGTGCTGCTTCAAACATTGCTTTTTCATTTTTACTTTTAATGTATTTACCATTCTAACATGTCCATCCTCCAAGTTAGATTGGTAAATAAAAATAGGAATGTGCATCATGAGGCATGCGTATGTATGTGTCCTGGTGCCTCCTCGCCCATGCTTCATCTCCACCAAGTGTGCATTGGAGGCCATCTTGGAATGGGCTTTCATTGAAAGAAATCCATCTTTAGATTGATGACCGTGCGTGTGCATATGACTTGACGCATTCGCTTGCAGGCTAATAGCAAAAAAACATTGGCAAAGCTAACAGCTCGTCCTTGCGGAGCAAAGACCTATTGGCTTTACAAATGTTTGTTTTTAATTATTTTACTTATTTTTAATTATAATCTGGAGCTTACATGTTTTTGCAAAATACAGACAATTACGGCCCAAAAGGAAACTACGACGTTATGCCATAAATCAATTCTAGACACAAGAATTGCAGTCAGACTTTTCACAAACAGTCCCAGACAGGACGTCAAGACGATTAACCAGATGTCCATAGTCTTTATATCCTTGCAGGCTAAAATCCATGTGCATATTTTGCACTCAGATTAGTGTCACATGAGTAATACTTCGTGCGAAGGTTGTTGTGGTTTTTGAAATGTGGAAAGTACACCATAGGGATGAATGCCAACTCTGTCTACTTTATCATTAATTCGTAGAAACAGAGGCTGCACTGATCGCAGCAGCAGGCGGCCTTTAAGTAATTTAGAACTACCTCCCGTGTTTAAGCCTGGCAGGTCAGTGATATACTTTTTAGGAAGGACGTTCTGGCTAGTGGTTAAATCACTGAATGTGCAGCCAGAAGAACTGAGATCTAATCCTAGCTTCCTTCTTCGATTGCAATGTGTGGCCCTCGGCAAATCACATTGTTTCCATGAACTTTCATTTTCTAACCTGCCAAAAATGGGAACACTTCGATATGAGATAATCCATGTATTAAGAGCATTGTAAAAATAGGACATTTAGGGGCATATTTACAAGGAACTGGTGCTTCGACTCCAATGCGCCAGTTTCCTTGCGCTGCCCTGCGCCCCCTCCTAACGACACCAAGGTAGCACTGTATTTACAATACAGCGCATCATGGCACTCGTTAGCACAACTGCGCCCACATTTTTTGTGCAGTCGTGGCGCTTTCCTGGACTAGCGCCAAAAATGTTGGCGCTGGTCCAGCAAAGCTCAGAGAGGCCCATAGGTAAAAGCACTAGTGTCACTTTAACGCCTGGATGCTAGAATGGCGCAGTGAAATCTTGAAAATTTCACTGCGCCATTTTTTTGGGCCTCCCTGCGGGAGAACGCCTCCCTTGCATACATTATAACTGGCAAGGATATAATGTGGCGCAGGGTTTACAAAGTGGTGCAATAGCACCATTGCGCCACTTTGTAACTACAGCGCAGGGTGTGGGCCTGTTTAGCACTGCCGTAGCGTAAAAAAATTAAGCTGCGGAGGCACTAAGGGGCACAAGGGGCTTGTAAATATGCCCCTTTCATCATTAGTTTTAGACATTTGTAATCCTGTAAAGCTCAGGCAGACTGTATCAATGAAGCAGTTCAGGAAGGACCTCAAGACCTGGCTCTGCGAGTGAGCAGCACACCCACAAACAGTGCTTTGAGACCATATGGGTGATTAGCCGCGTACTACGTATCTATGATTGATTGACTGATTGATTGTCAGACCAGGGCAGTCCGCTTCTGCTTAGAATAAGAGTCATTATTGACACTTCTTTAGCACTGATTTACTATTTATGTAAGTATGCAGTGTTTGTATAGTGTGCCCGTAGCCAAAAGGCAGCAGAGAGCTGTACAGGGCCAAGGGCAGAGGTACAGTCAATGAGTAACTGGAACAGAAGTCGATTTATGGTCTGTTAGGCCCATATTTATACTTTTTCAGCACCGCATTTGCGCCGCTTTTTGACGCAAAAACGGCGCAAACTTACAAAATACAATTGTATTTTGCAAGTTTGCACCGCTTTTACGTCAAAAAATTACGCAAATGGGGTGCTAAAAAAGTATAAATATGGACTCTAGTGCGTTGTGATGTAGTGTTCTTTAAAGAGGTCCCTCTTCAACTCTTGTCTGAAAAGTAGCAGGGCTGGGGCAGTCATGAAAAATACAGAGACTTTGGCCACATCTTGGCTGCATAGTTGGAAAAGGCCTGGTGCCTTGTGTTTACAGTTCTTACACCTCTTTGTCCCCAGTCCTCGGTGCCCTGGCAGTGGGTGTGCCGAGAGCTACCAGAGATGGTGAGCTTGTCTGCCAGGTAGGCTGAGGTGCAGGTCGTGATGCCTTTGTAAATGATGTAGCTGATTTAGAAGCTGGTGTTGGTTGGCAAGAGGCACCAGTGGAGTTCCATCAAGATGGAATGATGTCATCCGTGATGTCATCTTATAGTCCATCAGGCCCTTATTGAAGACATGCTGAGGTGCTTAGGGTGCCCTTAATGGAGGGCAGTACATTAGTAAATTAACCATCACAGGTTTATTTCTCAGTCTCGGGAATGTAAAATATATTCAGGCTAATTTTGGGAATAAATTACCACCCTAGGACACAAACTGTAAGTCTAATAGAGTTAGTTTTATGCTGGGGATGTGGGTTCTAATCCAGGCTTTGGTACTCGCGCTAATGTGACGTGATCTTGGACAAATCACTTCACTTCCATTTACCTGTGATTGTAAATATGTATTAGTTAACTAAAAAATATTTGTTTATGATCACAATTGTTCTAGGTACCCACTCGATTGCCTAAGGTCGAATGTACTGTTCTGTTACCAAATGTGCCATACTGGCAGCAAAGCTGCATGAGGTATAGTAAATAATTACTTTTAAAATAGCAATGCACTTATAGGTATACATAGCAGGACCCAAAGGACAACTGATAGCTACCAGCTTTAGTCCAGGTCACTGTAAATAGGGTACCCATGTAAGAAGATTCAATGAGATGTTTGATTAGGTTATGTTGCATTATGTTATGTTATCTGCCCCAGCTGAGAACCAGCCAATAACAACCACAAAGCTGCTTTACAGCTGCTGGAGCAAAATAAATTACCTCACCATACAGTTTGCTTGTATCCACCACATGTCGACAACCCGATGAAGGCTCAATAAGTTTATTTATCCAAAATAAAAAGTCTATGTTCGATAGGGAAATGAATGTATATAAACTAACATGCATATGTTTGGGACAAAATAGTTGCATTGCTGAAACATGTTAAAGACTGATAGTGAAGTCATGCTTCATGCTGAGTTTAGGATGCTTACTGCTGATTTCAATTCTTTGGAGCAGAAGGAATTCATTGCTATGTGTGTTACTTTGTAACATGTGGATAAGCATTTCATCATCATCATAAATCTTTCTCTGCCACTGTAACTACTGCTATCTGGGGTCTGAGCAAGTATGCTTGATGCACCATTTGCTTCCTAACCCTGTATGGTCTCTGTGAATTAGGAGGTGTCATTTACTCTAGCACCTTGTACGATTTGTCTATTTCTGCTATACTTTGGAAACTCATCAGCAGCAACTGTAATTTTTGTTAAAGATCTTTTGAAATAATGTTGGCACATAACTCCCCAAGGCAGCTTCAGTGCATGTGGGTCAACCACTGTTCGGTGAACTCTTACAGGATAGACCAACAGCTTAAAAGGACCTATTGGACGTTTGATGTAAAAATTAAGGGCCTCATTTTGGGTTTGGCAGGCGGCAGAGGCCGCCCGCCAAACTCTTTAGGACGGAAAACCGCCCCTCCAGTTTTCATGCCTATTGGCCCTCTTATGAGTTTACCGCTGGGCCAGCAGGTAGAAACAGCGTTTCTGCCCACTGGCCCAGTGGGAAACAGGCCACAACATTGACGCCCGCTCGTAATCAAGGCGGCAGACATTTTGTGGTGCGTCAGATGCAACAGCACCCATCGCACTTTTCAATGCCTGTAATTCAGGCAATGAAAAGTGCGACGGGGCTGTCCATGGGGGCCCCTGCACTGCTCATGCCAAAAGCATGGACAGTGTAGGGGCCCCTATTGGGCCCCCAGCACCCCATCTCCGCCAGCCTTTGCATGGTGGTAGAACCGCCATGCAAAAGCTGGTGGAGAGGGGACTCGTAATCCCCTGGGCAGCACTGCTTGCAGCGCTGCCCTGGCTGATTAAGACTGCCGGCACCACCAGGCAGTTGACCACGGCAGCCTAGCAGTGCCGGCAGTCGGACCGTGGCGGTTCTGCCACAGTCATAATGTGGAGGGCGGACCGCTGCTTTGGTGGCGGTCCGACTGCCATCGTGAGTCACAGTTTTCCAGGAGTAGTCCTGAAAAGGTTTAGTGAATTCCAAATTATTCGCATGCAAAGGCAGTTCCATATGAGTATTTGTACATAATGTGTAATTGTGCATGCAAAACTGCCTTCGCATTAAGGAGCTTCCACTTTGTCTATTTATTTCATTTTTATCTGCATGGAAAAAATCATTTTCCATGGGGAGAAGCCCATTTCCCACATCCCCACCGAATTTCTTTGGGGATGGCAGGGTTCTTCCCTTCCCTTTGTATTATGGAAACAGATTTATTTCTCAGCTTGACGGTGTTAAATGTCGAACTCTTGTGGGGAAAATCTTGCAGAAGTTAGTGAAAAACTACAAATTTGTGAGTTTGTGTCTATTGCAAACGTTTGGATTACCTCACGGCTGGAAGATTTGCTAAATGCATAATGGAATACCCATGCAGGAGTAATATTATGCAGAGGTAACTTTAATTCCGTATAGAAATTCGTGAATTGTGAATTTGGAGAGTGAATTTGCACCTGTAAGTCTGTGTCAGTTCAATTTAAATCTGCAAATGATCCTGTGAATCGGGTCCAAAATGTCAATGTGCCTCATGAGCACTTCACACCCTCTGCGAAAACACTGGTAAAGTTCAGTTTGTAAAGCTAACAAGTAGTGTTATGTACAAGTACACACACCCCTGTAGTGTGTGACTATGTTCAAGTTATAAAATTCCCTATTATAAAGTTCCCACATACTATCTGCAGCCAGAGAAAGGAAAATACAACTCAGCTGATCAGGTTGAAATACAGAGAAGCAATTGCCTGGTATCTGCCAGTATTTATTTGAAAACTCAAAATACGCTGCCAGACGTAAAAAAGCTTAATGGGCCGTTTACCACTCACTGTCCATCTGAGTGCGTCAGGGATATCCGGGGTGCTGCAGCACCTCTGCGCTCCTAGGGGCCATATTTATACTTTTTGATGCAAAACTGCACTAACGCAGTTTTTCATCAAAAAGCTTAGCACCGACTATTTATGGAATGGCGCAAGTCGGTGCCAAGGGTGGGCTAGCGTAAAAAAATGACACTAGCTGGATGGGGGTGATGGTATGGAAGAAGGGAGTTTTGCACAAAAAAATTATCTTTGGCTGGTTAGAGGCAAAAAAAATGCCTCTAACCAGCCTAGCGTCATTTTCTGATGCAAAACCATCCATACCACATGACTACTGTCTTAGAAAAGACAGGAGTCATGCCTACCACCCCAATGGCCAGCACAGGGGACCAGTGTCCCCTACGCATGGCCACTGCACCCTGTCCTATGGATGGGCCCCCAAGTTGGGCCCCCTAAGGCACTTGAATTTTTTAAAAAAATGCATACCTATACTTACCCTACTTACCTGGGATGGGGTCCCCCATCCTCCAGTGTCTCTCTTGTGTGGGTGGGGGTGTTCCTGGGGCTTGAGGAGGGCACGTGTGGTCCCATTCCATGGTGTTTGACCATGGCAATGGGTCCACAGGTGCCTTAACGCCTAGTCTGACCCAGGCGTTAAATAATGGTGCAAAGCAAGCTTTTCACCATTATTTAGCCCCTCCTCCCACCCCTGCGTCATTTTAGCACGGGGGATAAATATGGAGCTATCGGGTTAGCATCATTTTATAGATGGGAACACCTAGCTTGCATCTTATTGACGCAAGGCAGGTTCACGCATCTGAAAAATTGTGCAAACTCCAATATTTTGACGTCAGACATGTCTAGCGTCAAAATATAAATATGGAGTTAGTTTTGCGCCTAATTGGCATAAAAAAATATACAAATTTGGCTCAAATGGAGTATAAATATGCCCCCTAGTTCCTTCGCTGCTGCCTCCGTCCTTAGCACAACTTGAGCAAACACCTTCTTGAGATAAGCAATGAACCGCTAAGTGGCACTGATGACGCAGAAACGAAGGTTTTACATTTATTAGCGCATAAACGTAGTGCTGCAATAATCAAGTGTGACTTTAACCGAACTAATAAAGATTGTACGGGGACAAATGTGCCCTCAGAGTAGTTCGCCAACATTTATAAGCGTGCTTTATATAACGTGATGTATTAGAATTGTACTAATCTGACATAACCGTAAACGTGTGCTATGATTTGCTTGTTTGAAATGTTTTAACTTAGCGTAACTTTAGTGGAGGCTTCGGCCTAGTTGCCTTGTCTCACGGTTTAGATGCTCGTGTTTTTCTAATGTGCTAATAAAACGTGTATTCTTGCTTGAAGCTGTACTTTTCCAGTGAGATCGGTTCACATGCTTATCTTTAAGGTTTCGTGCCAGCCTGGCATCTTCTTCTTTGCTCCAAGGTCAATCTGCAGGTGCAGACAATGGAAGCTCTGAAAGTGAGTTAATTGGTAAAATATGTTGCAACTTACGTTCCCGACTCCAAGGATAATGTATGCCTAGGTGGAAGCTTGTGAATTGTTGTTTTTGATTGGACAATTTGAAGCCAACCTATGAACCCTCCAATGGAAGACCCTACTGGATTTGAACTGTTGTTTATAAAAACCTGGTGCACAAGAAGAAAGCAGCCATTTTAGCCATTTTAGCCATTTTAGCCATTACCAGCCATAAGCCATTTTTAGCCATTACCCGCCATTTGCAGGACATTGCAGCCATTATGGCCCATCTTGCCGACTTCGTCATTTTGCCATCTTCTACGATGCCAATTGATGTTCGACGCCATTTTGAATGAGACTTTGATGCTTTCTCTAATCGAGAGAAAGAGACTTTAAGTAATTCTCGCTCTAGAGACTTTAACTTTGATTTGCCCTTTTGCATAAAGTAGTAGTTTTGTCCTTTTATCTTGCCGCTGTGAGGCAATTGCCCCGTCCACCCTGCCCCCTTTGCCCCCGTCCCATGCTGATCGAAACCGGTACCTGTGAGACGAAGACTTCCTTGAATGCTGATTGAATTTGGTAAATATGAAAGGAAAATGTACAATTGCATTGTGTTTCTTTTTAGGTAACCAACTGCTGATTTTTGATAAGAGCCCTAGACAAGAGTTTTCCAAATCAATGTTGCTAAATTGTTTTTGCATGAAGTCCCACATGCAGATGCTAATTTGAGGTTAGATGAGGATTCATTTGTTGCACGATGCAATTCGAGACCTTGTTATGCTGACTAATGTATGCAATTAGCCCGTTACAGATTATAGTTTTAGTGGTTTGCGTTGCTATTATCGAATGCATTGTTATTCAAATGCTGCATAGATTGCATCTTTTTCGCCGTTATGGACAGCTATTAATGTTCATTTACATATATCATTTGGTGTTGAGACACATTTATATCGTGCTAGCTTTGTTAATATAGGGAAATAAATTCATTAACTTTGAATGAACTGGTGTGGTTATTCATGGCCGAAAGGTCATGGTTCTCCGAAATGTTTTCTGGATTAATTGTGAACTGTTATGTTGATCAGGGCATTGCTTATGTTCGTTATTGATTATTGATTTGATTAAATTGACTAATCTCGGGTGAAGAGAGCCCCACTTGGTCAAAAGATTCATCGACCCAAGAGCGTCCAAATACAGGTAATTTATTAGGTCGGAACGCTCTATCAGTAGATGGTAGCAGAGGACGGTTTCGCCCTTTGGGACCCCACTCGAGAGGTAATGGTTTCGCCCTTTGGGACCCCACTCGAGAGGTAACGGTTTCGCCCTTTGGGACCCCACTCGAGAGGTGACGGTTTCGCCCTTTGGGACCCCACTCGAGAGGTAACGGTTTCGCTCTTTGAGACCCCACTCGAGAAGTATATGGTGTTGAATTAGATTTTTCTTGGGTAAAACAGATTGAGAGAATGATGATGCCCTAAGTCCCCCGCGACATTCCCGGGATCTCGGAGCTTGCGAATGGAGAGAATGGAGGTGTGAAATCGGCGTTGGCGGTACTAGTGACGGTATGAGTGAAGTTAGGATTTTGCACTTGCACAGCTTATTGCCGCAGATTGTTTGAAAAGGTTGCGAGGATTTTAGAGAATAGCGGAGGTGCGACTCCGAATGTGAGAGTAGGGAAGTCGTCGAACTTCATGTGCATGTGGCGCTTTGTGCAGAAAAAGGTCCACGTGGTTGTTGTTGTTGAGACGGGCCCTGCGAGGTCAAGAGACTCCGGAGTATGTTGAAAAGTGTATGAGACACTTGTTTTATGTTGTGGTCTGGTCGGTTTAATAGGTTGACCGGGCGTGGTCAACGAGTCGGTACGTGTGTTAAGGGAGTGGAAGAAAACTTCGACTTCGGGCTTTGACAAATTCTAAGTGCACTAGAATAGATCATTGACAAGTTGAGAGCAGAGTCTGCGGGTCAGGATTTGCTTGCGAAAGTGGGGACCGATAAAGATGGAATAACTGCCGAGGCTAGTGAAAAATCCCTAAGGTCCTGAAGCGATTGTGTTACCCTTCCTGTAGTAAACCGACAGATCTGTTTTATTATTATTTGGTTGCTCGCGATACATGCTAGAAGTTGTTACGAGAGGAGCTGAGTGAAGGAGGACAAGCCGCGAGGCTTTGTCAGCCGCAGAGTGTGTGAGTGTGACGTCACTAGGAGCCGCGCTGGGATAGGTTGGTTGCAGAGAAGGGTCGCGCACAGATTGGACGCAGTCCGTGGGGCTCGATTGGAAGGGGAAAGGCAAGCGAAGAGTATTCCGGGAATTAAAGTCACTTATTGATTACAAATTTTGTGAAATAAAAGACGAGAAAATGAAATTTTTTAAAGCATTAAAGAGTGCGATGAAGGGGGAGTCTTACATTAAAGCGAGCGTAGGAGAGGAGACGCCACCCGAAGGTACACCAGCTTACATTGTAATGGAGGAAAGGGGGGTAGCTCCGTGCCTTTGGCTAAAGCAATGGCACAAGCTGACAGAGAAACATGGGAGCGTAGCGTTCCCGATCCATGGGACATTCAATATAAGGATCCTAGAGAATTTGAGATTCGCGATGTACGACATGAAGGTACCTCCAAGGCCAGCACAGTTTGAGGCTCTAGCGATTTGGGAACTAATGGCTAGACAGCAACAGCAAAAGAAGTTCGAGGCCAGGATAAGAAAGGTAGAAAAGACACTAGCGGACGCTAGGTGGGATAATGCACAGAAGGTGTGGAGATCAGATATATTGCAGGGGATAAAATTGTTTCCCGCAATTGCTAAGGAAGAAGAGGCGACAGGCAAGAAAGCTACCTGTAAGACAAACAGGAGGTGTTCCAAAGATAGAGAGGACGAGGAAAAGTTAAGGAGAGAAGACGAGTCAGAGGATGAGGAGTTCATCATGCAATTGCTGAACGACCGTCCACCACCTTATGCAGAGAGTGAACAAGGTCCAAGTACCAGTTCTGCCCCTCCGGCACCGGTACAGAATAATGAAATTCCGAATTCAGAAACGCCATCGGGATCTAAGGACCCGAGTTTACTGTTCACCCCGCAGATACCGCAGGTTAGGAGAATATATCCAGATGTGCCTATATTGAAAACAGCAGAAAATTATCAGCCGCAGGTCCCAAGGTACTACAGCAGTGACAACAGTACGGGAATGATTCAGATCCAACCGTAATGGGAGTACAGAATGGTCGCAACCCAACATTGGCACAAGCTGAATCAACCCAGCTCTTGATGCCTCAAAAACAGATGCAGGGGGGAACCGCACATGCTCAGATGACGGGGAGTCAGACGGGCATGCCGGCAATGATGACCCATAGTGTGGGAATGAACATGCCTCAGAACCTGAGGAATAGACAGAACCCAGATGCGATATCCCTACCCATTACTGTAGGTCCACCGGTACCTTTGTACATCCATATAGATTGGATTTCGGGACCACAGACTTTGAACACATGAGGTCAGCAGGCATGAAAACGCACCTTAGAGAATTCCTGCAGAGTGCACAAGTGTGGAGGTGCTTAGACAAATGGGAAAGTAGATGGGCAAAGAAAAAGGAAAAGAAGAAAGATAGTGTCCCAGAGCATAAGGAGAAAAGACCGCAGAGTAGTGATGCAATTACCATGTTACCAATGAGGGAGACAGCAGGGGGAAAATTAATACATGTACCGTGGCACAGAAGCGACATTCAGTCTTTTACGGACGATTTTCCCAAACTGAGAGAGAAACCGATTGAATGGTATCAACAGACTGATAGGTTTGTGAAGCTTGCAAAATGTCTTTGGGAAGACCTGAACACCCTCTTTGAGATTGTGGTTCCGGCAGATTTGTGGGAAGACTGCAAAAGGGCTGTAGGTTGGCCGACAAGTGAACCAGAGAGGGACAGGGATACGGGTGCACCATCACCTATGGTAATGAGCTTGTACTATAAGGTGATTGAGCATTTGAAGACGAAGGTTGCCGCGAAAAATGTGGATTGGCAGAAGATTGATCGAACTGCCCAAGAGGCTAAAGAGTCGATTCATGGTTACTATGAGAGGTTGTTGAAGGCGTTCAAGAACTACAGTGGCACGGAAACAATAGAGGCGAAGGACATGCTTCATTTTGTGTTTAGATTTGTGGAAGGGCTGAGACCAGAGATAAGTCAGATGATAAAGACGCATTTGATTTGTTGGCAGTCGAAACCTATTGATGAGGTGTTGAATTATGCGAAATACTGTAGCGACGAAATTGAAGTGAAACAGAAAAGGTTGAAAGAGAAAGTGATGGTGATGCAACTTAAAGCAGCTCAGACAGGTTTGCAAGGGTTGCAAGGGTTCCAACAGCAGATACCGCAGCCGCAGCCGCAGGGAAACATGGTGTTTCAGCCACAGGCGAGAGGCAGAGGCAGAGGAGGCTTTGAACACTGTTGCAATTCCGAATGGTGTGCAGGCAATGAAAAGGGTGATGCCGTGTCACGTGTGCGGAATCGTCGGGCATTGGAAACGCGAGTGCCCGATGGTGGTGCAGGAAGGTGCAGGTGTTGGTCAGCAAAACAATGATGTCAATGCATTCCAGACAATGAGGGGACCGAAAATGAGAGGTCCAAACCCAAATTTTCAGACCATAAATCAGCTGCAGGGATTACAGCCCATGCAGCCGCAGCAGATGCAGATGCCCCGTATGCAGATGACGCAAATGCAGCCAATGCAACAGCAGTTTCCCATGGTACCTAATCAGCAAATGCAAATACCTTTGGCACCAGTGAGTCAGCAGCAAGTGATGGTTCCTCCACAGGTCTCGGGTCAGGTGATGAATACAAATGGCACAGTACAACAGTTCCCATTACATAGTGAGAATGGAATAAACAATGTATGGGAGAGTGAAAGTTCAGATGAGGAGGGAAATTGTGTGCTTGCAGCATCCTTGGAAGTTGATCAAAAGGGTCCATATGTGGAGGGAAGAGTTATGGGTCATCGTGTTTCATTCTTGGTTGACACAGGAGCCACACGTTCAACTGTTAGGAGCATTGAAGTACCAAATTTGCCACTCTGAGGGAGAACAGTTCAAGTAGTGGGAGTAGCAAACAGGCACCTGACGAACCCAATCACAGATCCAGTACAAGTCAGAATTGGTAACTATCAAGGGTCACATAATTTTGTGGTATGTGACTCAAGCCCGATAGCACTGTTAGGGAGAGACCTATTGTGCAAATTGGGATGTTCGATTATGTGTTCGAGCGATGGAATTAGAATTCAGACGAGCAGTGATGGGGAAGAAGAGGACAGTGTAGAAGGGGATGAGATGGAAACTGTCGATGAAGAATATCCTCTGATTAACCTTTTTCCGATGATAACTGAAGAAGATATTCCAGCTGAATTACGGGAAACAGTCGGAAAGGAAGTGTGGGATATGACAGGAAAAGAGGTGGGATTGGTGAAAGGAGTGGAACCAGTGAAAGTGACCGTAAAACCCAATGTAACCTTTCCCCAGACCCCACAATACCACATGGCACAAGACACCCTCATGAAAGTCGCCCAACTCATTGACGAGTTTGTAAAACAGGGAGTACTGAAAGAAGTGTTAAGCAGTCCATGTAATTCACCAATCATGGGACTAATAAAGCCGAGTGGAATGGTCCAAATCGTGCAGGACTTGAGGAAAATAAATGACATCATAATTAAATGCTGCCCTGTAGTACCGAATCCAGCTGTGATAATGTTTCAAGTCCCTTGCGATGCCGAGTGGTTCTCAGTCATCGACTTGTCACAAGCATTCTTTTCGGTGCCTCTTCATGAGGACAGCCAATTTCTCTTTTGTTTCAAATTCTTAGACAGAGTTTACAGTTGGTGTCGAATCCCTCAAGGGTTTTCTGAGTCACCGTCAATTTTCAATCAGATTCTAAAGAAAGACTTGGAAGCGTTAGAATTGCCATTCGAGTCAACCCTAGTACAGTACATTGATGACTTACTGATTGCATCTAAGACAGAAAGTGGCTGCACAGCCGACACCATTGCTCTACTGAACCATTTGGGAAGGAATGGACACAAGGTGTCTCCTTCAAAGTTGCAGTTCTGTCAGAAGAAAGTAAAATACTTGGGTCATCAAATAGAGAAAGGGTCACGGAGAATAATGAAGGAAAGAATAACAAGTGTACTTCAAATGAGTCCACCAAAGACAAGGAGGGAGGTGAGGAAGTTTTTGGGGATGGTGAGCTACTGTCGCCAATGGATTCCCAACTTCTCAACTCTAGCAAAGCCTTTACTGAAACTGACCCAGAAGGATGCGTTGGATTAAATTGAGCTGAAAGGAGATGAGATGGATGCTTTTATTGAATTGAAAGAATGCATGTGCAGGGCTTCAGCTTTAGGTATGCCTGATTACACAAAGCCTTTCACATTGTTTTGTCATGAACGTGATGCATGTTCTTTGTCTGTCTTGACCCAAGCCCATGGTGGCATAAACAGACCAGTAGCGTATTTTTCAGCTACTTTGGATCCGGTAGCAGCAGCACTGCCAGGGTGTTTGCGCGCCGTAGCAGCAGTTGGTATCAGCCTCACTCAGAGTGAAGGAATAGTGATGGGACACCCATTAACAGTCATGGTCCCTCACTCAGTTGAGATACTTTTGACCCGCTCCCGAACGCAACACATGACTGGAGCAAGACTCACAAGGTATGAAACAATAATTCTGGGCTCACCGAATGTGCAGCTGAAAAGGTGCACTACGTTGAATCCAGCAACCTTGCTTCCCGGTGAAAATGCTGAAATTGAGAACGCTGAAGACGTCGAGCACGACTGCCTTCAGGTGACTGAATTTTGCACAAAACCCCGACCTGATATTAGGGATACTAAGCTTGATGAAAATGACCAAATTGTTTTTGTTGATGGGTCATGTTTAAGAGATGCATTGGGAATATTGAAAGCAGGATATGCTGTATGTACTGTAACAGGTGTCTTGGAAGCGTCCTGGCTCCAAGGAGTCTATTCCGCACAAGTAGCAGAGCTTGTAGCCCTTACAAGAGCATGCCAACTGTCTACATTGATGAAGGTTACCATTTACACTGACAGTCAGTACGGGTTTGGAATTGTGCACGACTTTGGGCAACTATGGTCACAGAGAGGTTTCCTGACCTCTTCAGGGTCCCCAGTGAAAAACGGGGAGAGAATAAGGGAATTGTTACACGCCATTCAGATGCCAGCCGAGATTGCAGTGGTAAAGTGTAGTGCTCATACAAAAGGACAGGACTATGTTTCCCTGGGAAATGCATATGCGGATCAGGTCGCAAGATTTTGTGCCTTGAACTGTATATTGCTCAGGGATGAATGGAATTTGATAAGTGAGCCAGAGCTCGAACCAGCTGAAGCATTTGCCTTGAAGGTCGTGGATACAATGGATGAACTAAAAGCATTACAGAATAGCGTCAGGGAGGATGAAAGAGCTTCCTGGATTAAGTCGCAATGTACAAGAAGACCAGATGAGGTATGGGTTTCAAGTGAAGGAAAATTTGTTTTACCAAATAGTCTCTTATCGCAGCTAGCGCGGTTCTATCATGGGCAGGCTCACCTAGGGAGAGATGCCATGATAAGATTGTTCAAAACTGATTGGTTTAACCCCAGATTCCGTCAAGTTGCAGAAGCAGTTTGCCATCGTTGTGTCATTTGTCAGCAGATGAACCCAGGAAAGGGAACGGTTGTGAACGTGAGCCACATTGGCAGGGCGGGTGGCCCGTTCAGCAGAATGCAGATGGACTTTATTGAGATGCCTGTGCATGGAGGTCTGAAGTATGTGTTGGTGATTGTGTGCATTTTTAGTCACTGGATTGAAGCATACCCCACACGTAGAAATGACAGCCTTACAGTTGCAAAACTATTGTTGAGGGAGTTGATACCACGTTTCGGATTCCCGATCTCTTTAGAATCAGATAGAGGAAGTCACTTCAATAACGAGGTGATAAAGTTACTTTGCGCAGCGCTGAACATTGAGCAAAAACTGCATTGTAGCTATCGCCCTGAAGCCTCAGGACTGGTGGAACAAATGAATGGTACACTGAAATCAAGAATGGCGAAAATATGTGCATCGACAAATTTGAAATGGCCTGACGCATTGCCTTTGGTGTTAATGTCAATGAGAAACACCCCTGACAGAAAGACTGGATTGTCCCCGCACGAAATTCTCATGGGCAGGGCCATGAGACTTCCTGCAGTTCCCGCAAACGCGCTTTTGAATATTACAGATGATATGGTGTTAGACTACTGCAAAGGTCTGGCTGACGTGGTTCGCTCTTTCTCTCACCAGGTGGAAGCAACCACCTTGCCACCGATCCAAGGTCCAGGACACACACTGAAAGCAGGTGACTGGGTCGTGATAAAGAAGCACGTGAGGAAGTCGTGTCTGGAACCCCGTTGGAAAGGCCCTTTCCAAGTGATCCTGACGACCACTACCGCTGTGAAGTGTGCGGGAGTTCCCAACTGGATCCACGCCAGTCATACAAAGAAAGTGTTGTGTCCCACAGATGAGGAAGTTGAAGCGCTGAAACTGCCAGTACCTGATAACAAAGTGCCGAGCGCTGAGACAGAGCAAAACAGAACTAGAAGCGAACAGGCAGAAATAGAGGGGAGAGAAATATTCTCTGAGGACGAAACAACCGATTCACTTGGGGAAGACCAAGGAGAAACCTCAGACAGCGACGAAGCAGCTGAAGGTAACAAAGAGCCCGAAGCAGCTGAAAGTGACAAAGAGCCTGAAGAAAGTAACGGTGACAAAGGGCTCGAAAGAGGTGAAGAAGCAGGAGAGCCTGATCAGAGGAGGGCTTTCCCAGAAGCAGACGGTACAGAAAAAGAAAAGGAAAACCTGATTGACTCCCCAGAAGGAGGGGACAAGGCAGAACAGAACGAAACTGTTCAAACTTCTTCAGAAGAGATCGCAGGTCCTTCAAGTGGACACAGTGCAAAGAGAAGACCAAGTATATCACCAGTAAAACTAAGAACTAGAGAAACGTTGAACGACAGTGAAGGGCCAAGAGTGAAAGAGAAAAGAAAGGAAGTGTCTGTCGTGGTACCAACATCAAATGAAGAAAAGGACTTGGCCAAAGAGGAAAGTACCAGTGAGGCAGAATCAAAGAGAGATGCAAAATTGAAAAGGAAAAGGATACCAAACAGGAGATATTCCGGTCCAGAATGGGCATATGTAGTCAATGACGATTGGACTGACGAATTTGTATCTCTTAGCCTCGAAAACGAAGAAGAAGAGATACCAATAGAAAAGAAAAGTTTTATGGACACTATTGACTGAAAAACTGATAAATGACATTGCTTGCTATAATCTAACGTGATACAACCAGCTGAGACATTGCTAAACCGGATGAGACATTTGCTAACTTGATAAGACTTTGATAACCTGATTGACTCTTAAACCCGATTTGAGACAACGTTGCTAACTGATAAAAGACTGAGTTATTGCCGAATTGAGACAAATGCTGCTAACCGATAAGTGACTGGGCTCCTGAAGAAAACTGTGTGAACATTGCGCTCGTTCAGCTTTGTAACTAATTGCTAAATCGTTTCTTTATAAGTGCTTCTAGCTCTCTGATTCTATACAGATCATGACTAAGTACGCTACACAAAACAGTAGAGTGAAATATTGTAAATATGCGTGTATAGGCTTGATAACTGCATGTGTACTAATAATAATGGCAATAGTGCTTGCAACGCGTGGTAAGGGTGAGAATGAGAAAATTGATGCTTCTACTTCTGCTCCTGTTACTGTCACTGAACTAACCGCATTGAAAAGACTAGAATTAGATGAGAGACACTTGCATGATAAGAAGGAACTTTCGTATAATGTTTTCTATCGCCTACTAACAGAATATGTTGAGACTATGGATGCGAAAGATTGTTATGTGTGTACACAGATACCGACATCGGTAACGGAAGGGGTGACTTATCACCACATGCCTCTTACATATGGGATTACATGTAGTTTAGTAACTTCTAGATTTTATGGTCAAACTAACATACAGTATTTTTATTCAAATTATGATGTTACCTTTGCATATGTTCCTATAATAACGCAACTAAGCCAGATTGCTAAAGATTGGGATGCTAAAATAATTAGGGAATTTTTCGAGCCAATGCAACCTTTTGAAACAGCTCACGCTCATAGGGAAAACCTTACCTGCTCGCTCTCTGCAGTAGAAATAAGCTTTTTAGATCGCACAGATGATAGAAGGGCACAAATGAATGCCAAATTAGAAAAGGAGCTAAGTAAGAGGACTTCAGTAGATAATTATGCTTTTGCCGCAATAAAAACACAAGGAAAAATAGCTTTAAACGCTTGGCATGTAGGGAAATTTTGTATATATCGTGGTGAATCTTATTATGATAACATTTTCGTGGGAGCGAGTGAATGTAAACATACGTTTATCTTTAAGGCCAAATGGACATTCATGCTGAACGGACTTGACCCTGTCATACCTGGTGTATATTACATTTGTGGGCATAATGCCTATTATCGTCTTCCAAAGGGATGGTGGGGGAGATGTTATTTGGGTATAGTGTTCCCAAAGGTTTATCAACTGGATGACCTATCGGTGATTCCAAAGACGTCTGGATCTCATCGTATCCAGAAAAGAGAGACCGCAGCTGCTGTGGTAGGAGATATATTTGGAGCCATGATTCCTTCATTGGGAGTTGTGTTGAATTCCATCAAAATAAGAAAGTTGTCTACTATAGTGGATAGCATGTTGACAAAGTTTTCAGGTGCTATAATCCTGATGGATGCTGAACTTGCAGCAGAAAGAGCTATGACTCTTCAAAACAGGCTTGCCCTAGACATTCTTTTAGCAAAGGATGGCGGCGTTTGCAAAATGCTTGGTGCGCGTCACTGTTGCACGTATATACCAGACAACAGTGTGAAGATTAAAACAATGCTTGCAAATCTAACAAAAGAGAGTGCAGACTTGAAGGAATTGAAAGAACCAGGAGTTTGGGAGAAGGTTGGAAAGGGAATTGCTTCAGTGGGAAATTGGCTTGGTGGCATTTGGAATGGAATATTACTAAAAATAATACAGGGAATACTAATAGTACTAATTTGCATCTTTGGGATTTGGGGAATAAAGAGGGGAATACTAATGATCATGGCAAGAATTAAGAGAAGGAAGGAAGAGAAAATGATGAAAAGAATGGCAGAAGAATACAAGGCAAGAACAAGGGGAACTAAAAGGCAAAGAGAACTGACAGAATTTTAATGGAATAAAATTTGTGGGAATGGTTTTGTGTGATGACAAATAGTCATCAGAGGAGGGATTGATGACGCAGAAACGAAGGTTTTACATTTATTAGCGCATAAACGTAGTGCTGCAATAATCAAGTGTGACTTTAACTGAACTAATAAAGATTGTACGGGGACAAATGTGCCCTCAGAGTAGTTCGCCAACATTTATAAGCGTGCTTTATATAACGTGATGTATTAGAATTGTACTAATCTGACATAACCGTAAACGTGTGCTATGATTTGCTTGTTTGAAATGTTTTAGCTTAGCGTAACTTTAGTGGAGGCTTCGGCCTAGTTGCCTTGTCTCACGGTTTAGATGCTCGTGTTTTTCTAATGTGCTAATAAAACGTGTATTCTTGCTTGAAGCTGTACTTTTCCAGTGAGATCGGTTCACATGCTTATCTTTAAGGTTTCGTGCCAGCCTGGCATCTTCTTCTTTGCTCCAAGGTCAATCTGCAGGTGCAGACAATGGAAGCTCTGAAAGTGAGTTAATTGGTAAAATATGTTGTAACTTACGTTCCCGACTCCAAGGATAATGTATGCCTAGGTGGAAGCTTGTGAATTGTTGTTTTTGATTGGACAATTTGAAGCCAACCTATGAACCCTCCAATGGAAGACCCTACTGGATTTGAACTGTTGTTTATAAAAACCTGGTGCACAAGAAGAAAGCAGCCATTTTAGCCATTTTAGCCATTTTAGCCATTTTAGCCATTACCAGCCATAAGCCATTTTTAGCCATTACCCGCCATTTGCAGGACATTGCAGCCCCACTTGGTCAAAAGATTCATCGACCCAAGAGCGTCCAAATACAGGTAATTTATTAGGTCGGAACGCTCTATCAGCACCAATAAGATTCGTTCCACTAGCAGCAAAAGTACCATGGGTTAGTCCTCCCATAACTGCATGTCTTCCTTAGCTCTAAAGTTCCTTCTCCTGGGGCCACGTTTATCAAGGAGTTTTGTCCTGTTTGCACCACGCAACGTGGTGCAAGAGCCACGCAACTCTTAAGGCAGATTTATGAAGCCAGGCAAGGCCACCTTGTGTGGCCTTGCCTGATAGATCTAGAGTAACGCAATGCAGCGCAAATCACTGCATTGTGTTACTCCGCCCTGGGGAGGCATTCCATGGGTGGAGCGTGGGTGTTCCCGTGCATCCACCTATGGATTTTGGCACATTCCCAGATTTACCAGCACTGGTAGACCTGGAAATGCGTTGAACACCTCTGACTACCCAGGTGAGGCGTAAAAAGGTGAAATATCTTTATTTATTTCGATGTGTGCTGAATTCTGCACACTTCCTGCACAAGAACAATCCTGCATACAATGCAGGCACACTCGCACCATGGTGCAAGGGTGCCTGAGTTGGCACTAGGCAACACATAATGCTCCAATGCTGGGAAATGACCGGAATGCACGGTACAGTGTTAAGTACGGCACATTCCTGCCCTTTCCCTATCACGCAGCACAGTGCAGCAAGGTGCCTTGCTGCAACGCATGATATATTGGTAAATGTGGCCCTTATTTTTTAATGTACATTAAATTAGCGGGTTTATCCATGATTGTCTCACACAGAAATGTTGTGCTTCCTTCACGTGATCTCAGTAGTTATATTGGCCTCATATATAGAAGTAAAATCGTGCACATTTTTGAATATTTGGAAATATCTGCTCCTCTAAAGGCATGGGACTGAGATTTTACCTTTTATATTTCTAACAGGTATATTAAGTTGTAGATTTAGAGGCATATTTATGACAAAGTTGCACTGTGGAGCGCAGCAAGTCACCTTGTTCCGCTGCATCACTGTGAAAGGGCAGAAATGTGCTGCATTTAAGGCAATACGGCTCATTCCTGTCCTTTCCCCTACGCTGGCGCACAATAGGCTGCCTAGGGCCAACACAGGCACCCTTACAAAATGGTGCAAGGGTGCCTGCGTTGCGTGAGGGATTGTTGCATGCAGGATTGTTTTTGTGCAGGAAGGGATATCTTCCTGCACAAAAACAACACTCAGAGAATTTTTCCTCTTTCTATTTGGGTTTCAGAAAGCAGCGCACATAGCTTTTTCTCCTCATTATACCTCTCCTGGGGAGGCGTATCTTTTTGGCACATTCCCAGGTTTACCTGACCTTAAAAGTCTGGGAATCTAAAACCATGGATGTTGTTTGGTAATACCCATCCAACACCCATGGAAATGCCTACCTGGTGCAGAGCAATGCAACACAGCCATTTGCATATATTTCACTTTTAATTTGCGTTTCCATTTTGCGTGGTGCAAGAGAAAAGCAAAAGGGTGCAGAAATATGCCCCTTAATTTCCTTATTTAATTAGTGAAAGGGGCGAGGACAAGAATTCCTTTAGTGTAACAAGCTGTTTGAAACTGTCATTATTATTTTCAAATACTTCATGTCATCTGTTTTATGTACCTTTGACATCAAAATATATTATGACATGCATGCAAGAAAGGACACTTTCCTGCACATAAACAATAATTTCTGGCATTTTGCTTTTTCCATGTGTGCCGCAGAATGCAGCACGCATAGAAAAAGCAAAAAACGAGGAGAAATAAAAGTATTCCTCCTCGTTGCACCCTGCTAACGCCACCCCTGGGGGTGGCGTCAGATTTTGGCGCTGCGTCATGTTTACATGATTTCATAAATCTGAGGCAGCATCAAAATGCAATGGGTGTTGCTGTGGCATGCCCACAGCAACACCCATTGCACACCCCTTCCACACACAGTGCTGAATGGGAAGGGGCCATATTTACAGGGTGGCGTTAAGCCACAAAAAGTGGCTTAACGCCACCTTGTAAATACAGCGCTGTGAATAGCGCCACAGGAGCGTCACTAAGAGTGATGCGCCTGTGGCGCTAGGGGCCTATAAATACAGCCCTAAGTGTTTTTGTGTTGTGGAGCACAAAATGTATTGTGCTATGTAGTAGTCTATCTCCAAACAGATTTACTCCTGGTCTAGTGTTAGGCCCTGCAGATTCAAGCCAAACACTATCATGTGGGGTCCCTCAGGGCTCGTCAATGTCATCCTTATAGTTCAATGTCTGTCTTCATCCACTTTGTTCAGTCGGGATGCTGCTAATTTTACATGCATAATAACAATATGACTGTAAGTGATTTCCAGGTTGGCAAGTTGGTAATCCCTGATCCCTTAAATCCAGTTTGGAGAATTACTCGTTCAGTTATTTTTTGAAGCACACACAGTAGAGCAATGGGAACATGTTACCTCTTACTGAACCGTCACAGCTTTTAAAAAGCTTTTAATTCAGGCTAATCCGCACAGCAGCACAATTCCCCAAGGGGCTCTGGTAGACAAAATGGTGGAGTTTTTGCAGGGCTGTCTGGAAAGCGCAGTCCATTGTCTGTCCCACTAACCATCTTGAATGGGACAGCTTGAAGTGAGCACCATGCCCATAAATGTGCCTCTACAGCTCTAAGAAAAAATCCAAATGGGATACCAGTGCTGTCTGTCTTTTTTTGCCCCTACAACTCCTCTTAAAAGTCCATTTATCTGTGCTTCAGCACTAACCACAATGTATATATATTTATAATCCCCTTGTTTGATGGTGAAATAGGTGTAAAGATATAGGTGTAAAGATGTTATGGTGCAGCCTATACTGAGATATCTATCAGGGTTTGCTAAACCCAGGGATCGGCAAAGCTCCCCGATGGCAATGACAGCAGCTAGGAATAGAAATGACTGACCAGGCAATTTCAATTTAGTAGAATACCATGTGATAAAATGGACTGTCACTGGAGAGGAGATTGGCGGAGGCACTCAGGGGCCTTTCCGAAGAAAGACGCAGTAAAGCGAAGCGGCATGCCACAGTCAGCGGTGTCTGCCCAACGTGGAGGTCCGCTCCTGAAAACCATTAGTGCCTTCTGCCCGCTGGGGACTGGCGGAACAGTTCACAGTGACTCCAAAGCCATAATGAAGAACCTCAATTCAGCTGATAAATTGATCCCATTTTATAGCTGGTGGATCGCTGAATGGGAGAGGCAGCGTTGCTCCAGAAGCGCAGAGTACATTTCCTCTTATGCTCAAGGGATAAAGGAGTGAAAATGTGACTGTGTTATCAGAGGAAACCAGGAGATGTTTCAGCAAATGGAAGTGTAGAGAGCCACTCGGGCCTGAGCACACTTCACAAACAGAGCTGAAGCTGAAATTCACATGGAAACTAGAAATAACTCCACCATAGAGGGATACCATTTAAAGTCTAAGGCCCATATTTATACTTCCTTTGACACGCATTTGCGTTATTTTTTAACGCAAAATCGGCGCAAACGTACAATAATATTTTGTACATTTGCGCCGCTTTTGCGTAAAAAAATGACGCAAATGCAGCACAAAGAAAGTATAAATATGGGCCATATTTGTATTTTGTACGTTTGCGCTGCTTTTGCATAAAAAAATGACGCACATGAGGCGCTAAAAAAGTATAAATATGGGCCTTAATGCAATGCTGTTAAACTAGCCATCCTATTGTTGCTGTCACCTATTTCTATTGAAAAAACAATCTACTCTATAAACTTTGAAAACTATAAAGTTTGTAAACTTCAAAGGTTGTTATTACAATAAAGTGAATACAGCATTAACAAGTCACCGTGAAGCTGCGCCTTAACTTCAGTCGCTGGAACATGCAGTGCCAAAGGAGCTCATTTCATGCCTAGCAATATCTGCGTGGCATAAAAATATTCCTTTGAGCATAAAGCAAACATATTCTTGAGCTAGGTTATTTGATTAAAGCCTGCTGGAGGCAGCAGGAGTAATTTATGGAGTTTTATTTCATTCGTGCTATTTTGCATTTTTTCTGCGGAGCAGCCCATCTGAACTCAGGGTCAGATTATCAAAAGATTGGCACCAAAAAGCGGCCACAGATTGCGTACTAGCTTTTTGCACCAGTCTTTAATTTAGCGAGGCCACCTATGTACTAACAGGTCACAATTCAAAATGCCTACATTTAAGGGGGTCACAACACTATCTGCCTAACAAATATTAATTAAATAGGTTGGTATTTGTGACTCCCTGTTATTGGCTACAAACACAGGGATGATGACCTGAAAGGAACAACTGAACACTATTCCTTCATTTGCATTTCAAATTGGAAACTTTCATTAAAATCACAGCCTATTCTCATTGAAGGAACCAGTGCTTCTTTTAAAACAAGCATTTGCAATGCAATGGGTCTTGCATTTGCTCGAGTTAGAGCTATTAGCATTGTAAACTCCTAACCGGACTTTTCTTGCCACATAAATTGAAAATGAAAAGTAATGCAGTTTCACATAAGCGAGCTGATTCAAACCGCCACGGTATCAGTGTGAAGCAGCACACAAAAGGAAAAAGAAGTTCACTCGCAGCCAAACGTATTGGCAAAAGTGCAATTAGCCATGTAACGGGGGCGATGTCCAAGGTGGTAACTAAAACGCCCCAAGGAGGGACAAACGTAAGCATTTACCAACAAAAATAAAGGATTTTTGAAGGCCAAGCCCTTGAACGAGTGATAGTGAGGGGAGTGCGGTGGGCGTGGTTAAATGCCCAAATACATAACAACACATCTGAAAAGCAGCGCTTGCGCGCTGCTCTGCTCGACCCTGAATAGACTTTCCTGTATGGGAACATATTACTGGCACCTAAGGACACCATGGTTGTGCCATATTTATAATATGGAAAGAGAACATATGTTGTACGGAATGCTGAACAATGCAAACATTCACCCCCAATCACAAAGATCTGGGTTTAATCCATTGTTTTTTTGCTCACCACGCCACCCCAGTTTGGAACCAGCCATACGCAAATTCAGTCTTGACCCTGTTCTTCATGAGAACAGTCCAGCCTGAACTGCTAAGCCAAGACCTACCTAGATCAGAAACAAGCATCCTAGGACCGGTTTCAGGGTATCACCCTTCATCAGCTAGGCTAGCTTGAATCCAGTGGTGCAGTGAGCACGGGACCCACGTCTGGGCATACCCTTCCCACTTGGGTCAAAAAATGCAAAAAGAACAGATGATGGACAGAATGTTGAACAATGCAAACATTCACCCGCAGTCACAAAGATCTGGGTTTAATTCATCTTTTTTTGCTCACCACGCCACCCCAGTTTGGACCCAGCCATATGCAAATCAGTCTTGACCCTGTTCCTCGTGGGAACAGTCCAGCCCAAACTGCTAAGCCAGGTCCTCCCTAGACCGGAAACAAGCATCCTGGGACTTTGTAAATATGGCGCTTGGAAAAAAAGCCACTTTAGCATCAAAACAATTATGCAATGGCGTCACTAGGGGCTCTTAAATATGCCCCCATGTGAGGTATGAAAAGTCTGGCCTTAGGTATGTATCAGTTTTAACTGGCATGATATAGGGCACTATTGCAGCTCGTGTTTTATACCAGAAATGTTATGTTTATGTGTTGCACCAGTTATAGGTCACATTGCATTGTAGTTGCTTTCTTTATTTAATTCAATATATATTTTAATATTTTTTAATGATGGCTAATGCTTGCCCCACATAGTGCTTTGCAATAATTAGGTGCAGTGGGTATACTGCTGTAAATACATTTATTTCATTATTGTTTTGTCATTCATGATATACTGGTATGGACAGCTTCTTTTGTGCTGGGTAATGTGATATAAAACAGCAAACACGCTCCATCTCTCTGTCTCCTAGATCCTTGCTTAGGCAAGAAGGCAAAGATGAGAGTGGGGAGAAGGCTGGATTGAGGTCAGCAGTAAACACATCAGGATTCATTGCTGTGAGCCATTCTTGTACTAGGTTTTCTCTGTTTAGCATCGACAATCAGGACGAATTCAGTTTTCAGAGATTTCAGCCTAAGGTAGTCCTTTTACATCCACGCTTAGATGGAGCAGAGGAAGCCCTTTGATGGTTGATGTTGCTTAGAGGACAGATTTTCCCATATGTGTTGATGTTTTTGCTAGCTGTGAGTGCACCAAGGGGTGAGAAACTGAAGATGAATGGAACGGTATTGAGATTTACTGTGTGCTGCAGGCTAGCGGGGCGTGCACCCATCCTGAAGCGTCTATTTGGTAGAGGTGGAGGTGCTGGAAAGAACCTCGTTAGAGTAGCTGAAACCACATAGGAATGCTCTCTGTGCAATATTCAGACCTTTACAAAAAGCTTGGTTAAGCCCAGTTCCTCTCCACATTAAGAGATCTGCTGTTTATTATGCCCCCATATTGGTTATCGGCTTTCACAGCTGGAATTCTTGTTTATTTGGGAGGAAACATAGGGCCAGATATATAAGGCCCAAGCGCCACTGTAACGTCACTTTATGTGACGCTCCTGTGGCGCTGTGCCCTGCAGCACCTTTACAAGGCAGCGATAAGCCACTTTTTGTGGTTTAGTGCCACCATGTAAACATGGGCCCCTCCGATGTAGTTTTCTGCGCCAGAGAGGAGTGGAATGGATGCTGCTGTGGGTGTTCCACCGCAACACCCATTGCTTTTGATGCTGCCCCAGATTTACAAGAAGGTGTAAATCTGTGGCAGCGCCAAAAACTAACACCTCCCCAGGGGTGGTATTAGCATGGCGCAACAAGGAGGAATACTTTAAATCCTCCCCGTTTCTGCTTTTTCGATGTGTGCTGCATTTTACAGCACACATAGAAGTGCCAAATCACCCTTGTAGATTGTTTATGTGCAGGAAGGAACACCTACCTGCACATAAGCAATCAATCCCCTCAATGCGTAGGTAGCTAAATTTAACCCCAGTGCATGAGGACACACAGAGGTGTGCTGTGGTTTAGTAAATACAGCACATCCCTGCATTTCTAAAGTGACGCAGCACAGCGCTGCAAATTGTGGCGCAGCACCGCGCCGCCCCACTTTTTAGTAATTCTGGCCAAAGTACCTCAACTATGAAAGCACTAAGGGGAAGCAATACAATTATTGCTATGTGAGTTGCACTTCTCCGTAAAAGATTAGGGAGACACAACACATGCCACGAGTACAGCATACGATGCCTCCACGCTCAGCCTATTAGAAGCATCTCCTGTTTGTACAGACTGTTTGCACCTCCTCTTCTTCTCCTTGGTGAAGAAAGTATCCCCTTCCCAGTGGGCCTCCTTCCACTCAGAAAATACTAGAGGGTACCAAGGGCTACAAATTAAAGGCACATAGATTACACACCTGGTAGGCTCGTTGTTTACACCTCCGACAGTAACCAGCTATACAATGCAAATAATTTTGGTAGCTGTTGTCATCTTTGTTGATGTCACACTAATGAACTAGGAGATTGATTATACCCTGGAATTAACTCACTGGACCTACAGCTGCCTTTCTGCAATTCCTTCTCCACAGTCCGAACTGAAACTAACAGAAAATGTGTTATGTTGCTTAATGCTGCCATAGGACGCCTCCAAACACACCTTATAATTCAGGACTAGGAGGAAAACTCAGGGGATAGGGAGGAAGTACTGGAGTCAAAACACAACAAGAAGCATTGACAAAACCAATAGGTCTGTGCTAACACATGCAATGTTAGCACATTTGAGTGGACCACAACCCAGCATGAGCGGAAAGAGAAGGCTGTAGTTGTAAAGTGGTAGATCACGTAATTCATTGCAAGCACTCAAGTGGGGGTGTAAGGATACATCTAAACAGCCACTTGTAGGTGAGCGATGAATACTGCAGTGGAGTGAGCTGAAAGATGGTTAACAAAGTCTCAAGCCAATGGCTGAAAGAGGCTGGTCAAGGAAAGCCAATTGTTGAAGGGTTAGACCTAAATCCCACCCTGTATATTATTAACAATAGCAATGTTTGACAGCTGTGCTGTCAGAATCTAGACCTGAAAATGTTACCTGTTTAAAAATTAACAAGATGATGCTTTCTCCGTTGTGATTTGTTCTCTTTGTCTATGAAATCATTTACATACACTGTAGAAAATATTCCCACTTACCCTTTTACAGGTACAATCACACGCAAACATAAAATACATACACATGGCTGATGCATTTAAGTGTGCGAGCACTGAATACTGAGGCAGCGTAATCTTGAAGCCATCTCAGGCCTCTTTAATCCATTTACAGCCACTCCCTGCCCCTTCAGCTCACTCTTGCATCTTTCTGCTTTCTCCCTTTGTGACGCATTCTCGTTTTTCTCTTCCTCCATCTTTCCCATATGTGTCTTTTGCCTGCAGTAAATGCTTGAGGCAGAAAAATAAGTGCCGGTGCCCCTCACTGGAAACCACCAGCTCAAATTAGACACTGGTGAGGGGTTTAGAGCTATGCAATGCTGCACTTCTCTCAAGTTTTGTGTGTTACTGTTGGTAGACCATGCCATTTGCACTGCTTTACGTTAATAAGCGCCACTTAGCTTCTTCAAAGAGCCCAAGCTAAACCATATTAAACCTTTGCTGCAGTCTGCTGTTCAACCCAAAGGACTCTGAATAGCTCAAATTACAGCCCTTCACTCACCAGTAACCTGAATAATCTACTGCTGTGAAGATGGGACCACTAGTTTCTGTTGCCATATAGTTGCCAGTTGGCATGACACCATATTTTACCTCCTTGAGTTTCAATTAAGAAATCAATGCATTCTGGGAGATGCAGTCTTTATACAGTAAGTCCACCGAATGCATCTAGCAGTGATATAGACTGAACAGCACCTTGTTTTTTCAAATACCATCAAAATGATGAGGAACATTTTGCCTCTCTCTCCTCCTTAGCAGGCTTTTCTTTTGCATTTAAATTTCCCAGTAGAAGAAATGTGTCTACCTTGAGGAACAGTGCTCCATTTTTTCTCATTTCTAGGAAAAATCTCCACTAAAGAATGTCATGGATTCTAAATTTACTTGTGCCGTCCCAGAATGAAAAATGTTTTTGGCTGGAGGTGTCACAGAAGACATTGGGCCACGGATGCTTTTTCGAAAGTTCCTGATTATGCTTATTGCTAATTTTTCCATGAATTAGCTTTCATCTTCATGGCGGTGGCTTTGTGGCAAAAACAAAAATAAAAAACAAAACAGTAATCGAGTGTCCGCTATGTCACGGAGAACCTGTTTGAAGGCTTTTTTCTTAGACAATCTTCAAAAATGATGGCTGGGCATTGAAGAGGACAGCCATGGAGGGGAGTGCACAGAGCACTCCCCTCAGTGTGCATGTATGTGTGGCCGGCCGTCTCAGGCTGGCCAAACACACATGCGCACTGTGCTTTCTCCAGCCTGACACTGTGTTGCCGAGCTGGAGAGAGCAGGCACAGGCTCCCAGTCTGCCTGGGAGCGCCTGGCTGTGCAAGTGAAGGTAAGTATTTTTTTTTCATTAAATTAATTCCTCCTCTCCCCCCCATGCCACCCTGCCCCTTCAAAGCCTTGCGAGACACTCCTGGCTAATGGTTTCCACCGATCACACCAGGGACATTTCTGAACTTTTTCCACCCAGGACCAGAACCTGGACAGGGAAAAAAACACCTGCAGGATTGATGTGAAAGGGGCATCTCTAAAAAAGAAAAAAAAAAGATGACCCTGTCATGCCACTCTCACTAAGGATTGCTTTCCCAGTGGTTTTCTTGAAGACAGAGACAGCGCTCTCAGGAAACCCCTCATTATCTGCATTCTAAATGAGATGGGGCGGGGTGGGGTGCAGCAGCACCGAGTATTTGGAAAATGGGCCAGTAACCAAAATGCCAGAGGTAGCGGTAGTGACACCACATGCCCTTTGACCTTTACTTTCACTCACACACATACATGCTTACATATACACACATTCACTCCTACACATACTCTCTCTCACACGTAAACACACACTCACCCACAAGTATGAAAACACAGCATGCATTTAAAAGCATTGTTTTGCTTACCTCAGCTGCCATGGAAGGCCATATTCCAGCTAATTGTACTCCATTTTTTTAATCAAACTAATATTTAATAATGAAACATCATTCACTATTTTTGTACTAAACAGGACTGTGAAAACAGAAAGAGAGTGGAGCCCGAACCGACTGACATCCACAGGGTCGGGCACTGAATTTGCCACCTCTGAAGCCAGGGGTCACAAATACCAGGGTTGCAAGGGCCAAACCAAGGGTCGCAGATGCTACCCCAGACAACTGCTAAATTATGTCTATGGTCTGTTGCCCTTTTTCTGTACTGGTTAAAACTTCAGTGACACATTGCAGCTCAGGGTTCCCTTGATATGTGAGTATTTCTTCCATTTCGTGTTTCTGTGTACCTATACATGCACTATCGATTGCTTCATAATTAGATGTATATTTTGTGGTGAATCAATAACATGAATAGTTACCATTTCTTTGCTCCCATGGTCTGATGGAGATGGGCTGTCTGTAATGTTCTTGGCAGGATAACATACATAATGGTGGTGCACCACTTATCCAAATTGTAGAAATATTGAAATGTCCAGTCTTTTGTATATAATGAAGATATGATGAATCTTCTCTTTATTTTCTTCCACTTGTTCTCAATAACACATAAAATTTGTGGTAACAACAGCCAACAGCCAACGCGTTTCGTCCTTCCACATAGGACTTCTTCAGGGCTAATTCGTTTTCTGACTGGTGTCTTATTTGTCTATGTCCTCATACCCTTGAAATCTGTTGTGACATATCTTATAGGAGCTTCAGAGTCGATATTACCAATGTGTTGACCGAGTTTCACGGTTGTCCCTATATATGTAGCAACACAGTATACAGAAGGTGAGGCCCTCTTGGCAGGATCTCCACCTGCTGGTGAGGTATTTCGTGCTGCGAGTGAGCACTTCGAACGCTTTGCTGTGCCTGAGAGTTCATTCTTGTGTCACACTGGAGTCACTGGAATCAGCTCCGCTACTTTTACGTGTATGCATTGAATTTAAAGGGTATAAAATAGTGCTCATACGTGGATTTTTAACCTTTACTAAACATATTTATTTAGTTTAATTTTCCAGCCTGGGACTAGTAGAGCTATAACAGTGCTGAGAGGCCCTATTCACTGCGATTTGTTGCGCTTAATAAGCAACTGTAACATAGCATAGCATAACATACCAGCGCATACCATACCATACATATACTAACATACCATAACATACCATAACATAGCATAACATAACATATCATAGCATAGCATACCATAACTTAATGTAACATGACATACCATACCATAACATATACTAACATACCATACCATACCATACCATAACATAACATATAACACACCATAACATAACAGACCATACATAACATACCGTAACATAACATATACCATACCTTAAATATAACATATACTAAATACCATAATATAGCATAACATAACATCTACCATACCATAATATACCATAACATAACATACCATACCATAACATAGCATAACATAACATAACAACACATACCATACCATACCATAACATAACATATACCATACCATAACATAACAGATCAAACCATAACATATACTAACATACCATAACATAGCATAACATAACGTAACATACCATACCATACCATAAAATAACATATAGTAACATACCATAACATAACATTTACCATACCATAACATAACATATACCATACCATACCATATACCATACCATACCACAACATAACATAACATAGCATTGCTTCCAGGGCAGTCTGGCCATGTGTGCCTTGCTCTGCCAGCAGCACATTCTCCTAGTCCTGCAGACTCTCTAAGATCCCGAGTGCAGACAAGCTTGGAAGAGCATTCTACAGATTCTGTCTGCCCCTTAGTGGTCTTATTAACAAATGGGGGTTAAGAGGCTAATATCCCCACAGTATCACAGCCTGAGAGTTCTACACTTTACATTGAACGGTGAGAATATTTAGTTCTGTGACCTGAGTGGAAGGTGCACCACAGAAATGCAGATGCTTCGTTGAATGTATATGTCAGCATTTTTTAAGAGGGCGCGCGCAAGGATTTTTGGCGCTGTGGCCAGAAGATAATTTCCCTGCCCTTTGTGCTCTGCGTCATTGCATGCCAGGACCTTGAAACCTGCTTAAGACGGCACTTTCAGGGCTGCATAAATATACATACACTTACCCAGCTCGCTCATGTCCCAGTCCACTATTCTTACCAACTGCTCCTTTTTGTACAAAACCACAGATATGTAACCACGAAGCCCCTTTACCAGTGAAGCCTCCGACTGACACTATATGACTTGTGTACGACTCCAGGGAGGTCCAGTAAGTACTGGGGGAGCCCCTGCATGGGTCCCAGGACCCCGCCCCCCTGCTGTGCTAGAGGCATGACGTCATCCAGGCTTTTCAACTACTTACTTTTGACACATCCTTTCTTCTTCTCAAGCTGCAATGTTGATGCAAGTGGAGCTTTTGCTGCCAATGTACTGACAATGCAAGATGACATACAATGTTTAATTCGTGTATTATTTGCACATGTTGTCTTGTCATGAGAGCACACTGCACACTTTCTGGTCCCAATTAAAATGTTGCAACAACCCCTCTAGGTCTTACAGCTGTGCGCATTATAAAAACAGTATGCCGGGGCAGACTGGCACAGCAGGCCACATGGCACATTATAGCACAGCAGATCACGCCCACATGGTACTGCAGATCAGCGCGAGGGCAGCTTCGCAACATCACAGGGTTTGCAACCGTAAAAGGGCCATTTCTAATGTGCAAACCCCATTAAGAAACAGGTTATGCGAGCCCTACTGGATCACAATTTGGAAGGAGCATGAAAAGGGGGCGTTCCTTTCAAAGTGCGAGTCAGTAACCCACGTATCAACGGTTTGTGAATGCAATTACCGATGGAAATCATTGACTCCAAGATGAAATGGTAACTGATTCACAATGAATCATGTTGGGAGCAGCGGGGGAGTAGGCAGTGGTCCAGGGACCCACTTCCCAATCCCACTGTTGTTTTCCAAGTCAGGTTATTTCTTAAAGCAGCATCTGTTTTGTTTAAGGAACACAGATTGCTTTATTTTAAAAAAATGTTGACATTTAAAAACAGGGATAGGATCTGTTGTCCCTGGCAGAGCACCACCACTGTCTTTGCAAGGGGTCAGAAATTGGAACCTACCTGATGTATATTATTTGGGCAAGTCGTTCCGCTACCCCCTATGATTATTTACTTTGTGAACTGACCTAGTAGTAACACATCGCCAAAATCTGATTCCATTCACAAAAGGTCAGTTCACAGTTTGCAGCCATTTTTTTTTATGTAGTGTTAGTCTATCTGGCCCACTGTCCTAAAATGAAAGAACAGCCTTGAACTTTGTCCTGCTCAGGAGTCCACCACAATAATGTACTTTAAGCATACAGGGACAGCACAACAGTGCACTCAATTTGGAGCTGAAATGATGAGCAATAAATGTAATGAGTAGATGATGTAGGGCTGTGATTCTCAACCATTTGGCTTCTGTGGTCCCCCGCTGAATCATTATTGGAATCCAGGGACCCCAACTTAGTCATTACTAGAAGCCGTGAAATCCCCGGGCTGAGCATTTGCGATGATTTGAAATGCAAGAAATTCACAGAAAATCCCAAAACAAGCGTTCATCAAACAAAAGCGCAAATTATTAAATATTTAATTTAATTCACAAACATATACAAAAAAAATTAACTAGAATGAGTATTTTGGAACGTTTCTAAATTCAATTGAGCCATTCATCATCTATACTATATAGTTTGATGTGCTTGCAGTGCTCCTACGAATAAAACTACAAATACTAACTTCATTTTTAGGCTTGAATTTAAAATTCATCCACATTTACAGAACAGTTTAAAATGTTCAATTTTATAATAGAATTCTTTATTTATATACACTTTTTTAATCTGTTAATATTATTTGATTTTCCAAGCATCACAGACCACCTGAGTAGGCTTCGCCGACCCCCAGAGGTCCCCAGACCACAGGTTAAGAATTACTGATATAGGGGAAGGAGAATAGTAAAAAATGGGAAGGGGAGAAAAGCTATTGGTAAGGAGCCTTCGTCCCAGCTAAAGTATGAGGGGTTATTGTCTCTAAGGAGCCTTACCTCCTCATATAAGTAATCGCTGGGACGACGAAGATGGATTGGAAGGTAATGGAAGGGGTGCATGTTTTTCCTGTGGTGCCTCTGCTTGTGTGTTATGAAATAGATATTTTCCAAAGGTATCTTACCTCACAAATACCAGCCTCTTAACTCGGTCCCTCTCCCAATTTGCAAATCTTCCGGTAACACCAGGTTGAGGAAGGTGAAGATACCTTGGTTCGAGCAAGGCCCATTCTTACAAATGATAATCCAGGTGACTTAATACAGGCAAATGTAAACCCCCGCCAAACCTTAAGAGGGGGACACAAATCTGTATGGCAGGTTTTAACAGATGTATCCCTGTAAAACCCTGAAAAAAGGCACCACACCGAAGAAACAGAAGTAGTTGTGCACTTCATATTGATGGACTGCAGTGGACAAGCTAAGGCAGGGCCTGGTTCAGATGCAAGACAGAACTGTTCCTAAGTGGCAGATTTACCATTCTTTGACGAAATGCGGTAAGGCAACTTCCTGTGCTGTGTTGCGTGAAAGGAAGGGCAGAAAGACTCCATATTTACAAAGATAGGGAGCATTTCTACGCTCTCCTTGTATTGGCACACTGTGTGCTGTCTTGTGCAAATGCAGACACCCTTGCCTTAAAGGGCAGAATGCAGAACACGTGGAAAGTGAAATTAACAAGGATGAACAAAGATATTTCTCCTTGTTACGCATCTGTCAGGTAGGTGCATCGGATTGGCACAAATACAGGTTTACAAGTCTTTGGAAATCTGGATTTGCATCAGAATACATTGGTGAACACATAAGAACACCCATGTTCCGCCCATGTAACACCTACCTGATGCAAAGTAAAGCAAGGCAATGCTAGGTGCTGTGCTGCGTTACCTTGTATTTACCAAACCACCCAAATTGGCTTTGCATGGATTAGTATATAAAAGATACGGATTTGCCTTGCTTTGCGATGACTTGTGTCACACAAGGACAACACAAGCCCTTCGTCAATCTGCCTCTAATTCTTGCCTGATTCTGTTTTACAGGGTTAAAATCATAGTGAGAGGTGTTGATGGAATACTTGTATTTTCAGCTCCTATTTGAGAACTCAGTCTGATGCAGGTGGTATATGCACTTCTGAGATGGAATGCCTGACCTTTGTTTTCTTTCTGTGTTTAACCTCTGTCATTTCCCCATAAGACATATAGCCCCCCCACCACCACTCACATACACACACACACACCAGCCTCCTCCTAATCATTGGACTATACCTGCCATTTTTAAGTCGGGTTATAGAAGCACAGCTTTTATACAGACCTGATACTAACAATATACATTGAGTGGGCGTTTAATTCGGCCCTTTCAAAAGGTGTTTTTCTTCGCCCAAACTCGTCCAACAATTTGTTTCAGATGTTGTCAATCACGGCTAGGCTCAACCCCATACTTTTGACCCTTTAGGTATATCCTTCCACCTCCTGTGCTTCTATTGGACTGTATGATGAACTACTTTATAACTATAGCCTACTCTGTCTGTTCCTGCTGACTAATTCCCATATGTCTCCCTCTAATGTGTTAACGCTCCATGTGTTAGCACATAAAACCCAGGCACCTCTGGCCTTTGTCAAGGCCTGTTCCTTCTTTCGTTGTGATGTCACATGGGTTCAATTAGCTAATGAGTTGCATGGACTTGTTGGCAAGGAAACATATGGTCAGATGGTAGAGATTTAACATCAATCTTCGAGGAGCTCCAGCGGACTCATAAAAGATCATGAATTACTGAAATAAAAGAAGGACTTTTTAACATGGAATATTTACACTTCCTTGCTTCGAAAACAGAAAAGGAAGATATTTGTTAATATTTACATGTTAACAGAAGATTAATATATCATGTTCTGGACAGAAGCCTCACTGACTGATGGACCTGGAGATTTCTCACCGACGCAATCTCCACTGCAGTGATTAACAACTACACTGCCCGCCCGTCTCCTCCATGCTTTCCCACCTGAAAGTGAACCCTCTAGACGAGCAGCTCCTGCCTGACATCTGGCTCTTGGGAACGCTTTTAGCACCAGTAGATGGCAGTAGAGCCCAGCCTAAATACGCGCAGTTATAAAACCGAAGCATAGAGAGCATTAGAAATTGTGTTGTTTTCGAAGCATAGGGATCACAGCGGGCAATTACGTTTTGCTTATAGTACCTTTTGTCTGTCTGATTCATGAGACCTCTGTCCGTATGAATGTATGTGGCAAATATATAGCGCAAACCTAGCTAAAGGCAACGGTGCGCTGCCCAAAGTCAAAAGCTAGCAGTCAATGGGTGATAGGAGGAGAGGTCGCTGGTCTGGTGCCAAGTACAGTTTAAATACTTGTAAATGAACGATACCAATGTTTTAGCCTATATCAGTAGTTAGGAAAGCATAAATGAAGCACATTGTTCGAAACTCTGTGTGAGAGAGCCACAGATTTTAATAGGATCATAAGAAATTAAGACATGATTTTTTTTATCGAACCTCTATTTCCGCATATTATCGTTTCTGTGCTTTTTTTTCCAGAAACACTGTCTGAGCAATTTTAGTGACCATGCCGATGGAAAATATGCTGTCTGTAAATGACAGTGCGCCACCATCACTGTCTAATTTGAGCCTGTGGTTGCCAGTGGGGGGGCACCGGCACTTTTTTGGTGGGAGCATCAGGCATTTACTGCGAGAAAAAAAAGCACACATGGGAAAGACGAAAGAAGAGAAATATGGAAAATCGTCACAAAGGAAGAAAGCAAATAGCTGCAAGAGAGAGGTGTAGGGGCAGGGAGTGGCTGTAAATGGATTAAAGAGGCCCGAGATGGCTTTAAGATTACGTTGCCTCGCTATTCTGTGCTCGCACATTTAGTTGCAGCAGCCTCGTCCACTGGCTACCATGCTTAAGTAATATATTTGCAACAGTGTTCTCGAAAAATCACCTTCAGCTACATACTACAAACCCCCTTGCCACTCTCATGATGACTAAATTGTTTACACTTGTTCATTGTATGACGGTTGGATTTTTTACAGTCCATATTACTCCAACATCACAAGATTGGCAACAGCATCCCACTGTGAAAATAGTTTCAGTACCACTGTTTCACATATATGTAGAGTCTTCCTGGAAGAAGTACCATCTCAAACAATAAGACTAATCAAAGCACTCCCAGATCCGACAGCTTAAAAGGCATGGTGGGACTAGGAGAGAAAATAGTCCACCAGAATAAAAGTGGCTTCCATTTGTGAATTAGGAAGCTCAAAATGTGGCCCATATTTTCAAATTGGGGCAGTTTTGAACTTGTAAAGACACAGTGTATAAGTGCTTTAGAAGGTATGGAGGACTTCATTGATTAGTTCTTGCTGCTGGCAATGTTTATAGTAATAGCAGGGAAAACAACAGTAAAGATTGGCCAACAGACCATAAAACAGGCCCAACAAAACAGCCAAAAAACTGCCCACTCACTGACTTGTCACACCAGCCATTCGGGCACTATCTAAGTGCCATATAGGCAGTGCTTAGTTTGCAAAAAATCAACTGTCACGGCCCAAGTTATTATTCACTGTTCCATGTCAGCTGGCATAACACATGTCACTTTAAACTGCAGGTTTAGGTTCAATTTAAAAAAAAATTATACAGATTTATTAAATAGTTGCATGTGCAACTAATGATCTGTGCTAAAAATACACACAGTGCAATATTGTGTTAGTTTCTCTTAAAATTGTGCTGGTGTTTACAAAACGTAGCAGTGCCGAGCACCAGAAAACACTATTGCAAATGAAGCACTGCCTGTCGACCAGTCTGACCCTGTTAAAGGGTAAAGAAACATCTGCCCATCCTTGCTAATTGTAACATCTAGTTCAGTCATAATAGAGTCCTGAGAAAACAGAACAACGTGAGCATCGTTGGCATGTTGGATCCCCAAGGATGACAGGAGAAGAGTAGTGGTCATGAAAGTGTCTGTGTAGTAATGGGTATTAGAATGTTAATAGATTGCTATGAGTGTTAATAGAATGTTATGCGTAGAGTTCTAAATGGGAACTTCGGCTCGGGGAGACAGTTGGAGCTGTGGCTGGGACGAGACGTTTCTTGGTGTGAGGGGCTTGAAACGATACTTCATAAAGGAATTAAATACTTAAAACCAACTCGCCTCCGGACCGTTCTTACAGAAATTGGCGACGAGGTAAAATGTCAGCCCCCCACACCACCACCTTCCTTCAGGTCCATCCGGACAAATACCTGCTGCTTCTTTGCGTCTTCCATGCCGTAGGACACTCTGGGAGGTGTCTTCTATTGATTCTTGTTTCTTGTTTCTGGATCCTGGTGAGTGGCACACCCCTCCGCACTCAGCTTTTCTGCTCAGCCTGCGCTGTTTCGACACGACTCGAGCAGCATCTTAGCACAAGCGCGAGCGTGCGCCTGCAATATCATCCTGGGCGCGCTGTGTCAGCTGTTTGTGTGTCTTTTGAAAAATCTGGCGCGCGCACAGTGGTTGTTACCACACGCTTGGAATTAAAATAAACTTTTGAGATACTAAACAATTGAACCAAGACTCATGTTAACAACACGCTTTCAAGCTTGAATAGAGTTTTTTATAAACCATACGTTTAACAGTTATTTCCTGGCTCATTGAAGGTTTATTAGAGGAGCAAAAAAAAAAAAAAAATGTCTAGTCTGAATTTACACGCACCCCAACCATTTCTTTTAGCGAAAGGAGAGCCTGTCATGAGATGGCAAGAATGGAGAGAATATTTTTGTAATTACATTGATACTTTCGAGGAAGAGGAATTTTCTGCTGAGAAAAAAAAGAAAATTTTATTGCATTGCATTGGACCTGGAGGTTTGAAGTTGTACAATGAGATGGAAAAAAAAAACTAGGAGCGATGCTGATAGTGGAGATGTATTTACCGAAGCGTTAGAGGATTTGGACGCTCATTTCTCTCCGACGGTTTGCGTAACAGTGGACAGATTCAAATGTTTTCAAAGGAAACAGTTTAAGTCTGAATCTGTTGAAGAGTATGTATCCGCTCTTAGAAACTTGGCTAAAACGTGTAGATTTGGAGGATTACAAGAAGAATTCATACGTGATCAAATAGTTATGCACACCAGTAATTCTAACATCAAAGACAAATTGTGGGTAAATGGTGAGGCGCCATTAAAAGAAGTTATTGCGCTAGCTAAAAAAGCGGAACTTACTGGTAGATGCGTCAGAGCCATTGAAGAGGATATGAGAGATACTAAACAAGTTTTGATCACTAAAGAAAAGTCTAGCTGCAAAAATGACTTGAAGGGAGTACGCTTTAAACAGAAGGAACAACGTGATCAACATAATAAAAAAAAATGTTATAGGTGTGGTAGTGCTGAACATTGTGCTGAAAATAAGAAATGTCCAGCAAAAAATCAGAAATGTTCAATTTGTGGTCGCATTGGGCATTTTGCAAGAGTGTGCAAAAGTTCTAAAAAAGGAAATATTAAGTTTATCGAAGAAGAGAATGATTCGGATTGTCAGGAGGAGAGGGACGATGAAAGTGGAGTCTTTTGCATAGAATATGATTTACTGAATATAGAGCAAACATTGAAAAAAAAACCTGTATGCGAGTTGTGCATGGGTGGTATTACTGTCAAAGTAACAGTTGATTCTGGTTCGCTTTTCTCTATAATAGAAAATAAATTATGGTTAGAAAAATTCAAAGAAACCTATGGTGACAAGCTAGATAGTACGGATGTGAAAGGGAAGAGTTATACTGGGGAGAGAATTAATTTTATTGGTTACAAAAACATGGAATTCGAATTTAAAGGTAAAAAGGCAATGTGCAAATTGTATATTTCAGAAAAAGGTCCTTCGGTTTTGGGGTGGGAAGATCAAGGAAAATTAGATATAATCCTGAACCCAAATAGTTTCGAACCTGTACTATCAACGGAAAGTGTGGTAAATAGTGATGAAATTGTTCACAAATATTCCAATGTGTTTTCAGGGAATGTGGGTTGTTTGAACGACTTTACTCATAAGATTGTATTGAGAAGTGGTGTCAGACCAGTAGTTCATAAGGTTCGATACGTACCCTTCTCGATCAGAGAAGAAGTTTTATGCAAACTTAAAAGACTTACAAATGAGGGTATAATAGAGCGTGTAGAATCAGCAGAATGGATTTCTCCACTGGTTGTTGTGAAATGTGCGAATGGCAAGATTAGATTGTGTGTCGACTTGCGAAGCTTGAATGATAGTATAATAGTTGATCAGTATCCATTACCGAAGATTAATGAAATGTTTGCTTACACGAAGGGTATGAGTTGGTTCTCTACACTTGATTTAAAATCAGCCTATCACCAAATTAAGTTAGATCCTGATAGCAAAAAATTAACAACGTTCATTACACCATTTGGTTGTTATCAATTCACAAGGGTACCTTTTGGGCTAGCTTCTGCTGCTGCGATGTTTCAGAGAATTATGAGTGACTTTTTATTGGGTATAAAGGGTGTCATGTTCTTTCAAGATGATTTACTTATAATGGGGAAGACAAAGGAAGAACATGATGAACGATTACATCGGGTATTGGACGTGTTTCAAATGAAAGGTTTGTCTGTAGAGTTTGGCAAATGCAAGATTGCTTGTAGAGGCGTTAAATACCTTGGTCATGAAATTAGTGTGAATGGTATAAAACCAAAGGAAGAGTTAGTGGAAGCTGTCAGGTTGGCACCCGTGCCACATAATAAGGACGAAGTACATGCTTTTTTGGGTCTGGTTGAGTTTGTTTCAAAATTCATAAAGAATTTTTCTGAAAAAACGTTTGCCATTAGACAACTACTTAAGACCAGAGTTAAGTTTGTCTGGTCCAAGAATTGTCAGGAGGAATTTGATAAGCTGAAGGTAGAGATTAGTAAGGCTCCTTTCTTGAAAGGTTTTGATCCTTTAAGTAAAATTATTATCACCACGGACGCCAGTACGAAAGGGTTAGGAGCCGTTTTATCACAAATAAATGATGTGAATGAAGAATGGATTGTTGGTTTTGCTTCAAGATCGTTATCTGATGCAGAGAGTAAATATTCAGTAATAGAAAAAGAGATGTTGGCGTGTTCTTGGGCTTTGGTGCATTTCAGACAATACATATGGGGACTTAGAGTGATAGTTAGAACCGACCACAAGCCCTTGACAAAAGTTCTTACTAGCAAGGGGTTACAAAAAGCTTCCCCGAGACTGGCCAGAATGTCTGTAAAACTTTTAGATTTCAACTACGAAGTACAATACATACCTGGCACCAAGAATAGGGTGGCTGATTTTTTAAGTCGGTTACCATTACCTTTGGCTTCTAGGGATGAAGGGGATGAGAAGTTTGTGGAGGATGAGCAAGTCTTGTTACTATTTGATGAGGGACAGGATGGTATCAACATAGGTGAATGGAAAAAAACCATGACGACTGACAAAGAATTGCAGAAGATACTGACTTATGTACGTTCTGGTTGGCCGAATAAAAGAATTCTCAGTGAACCAGAACTGAGTTTTTGGGAAGTTCGTAATGAGCTTAGTGAAGAGCAAAATGTTCTCTTGAGGTGTGGCAGGTTTGTACCACCAAAATTGTTACGCACGAAAATTGTGGGTGTGTGCCATGAAGGGCATTTAGGTATTTCTAAGACCAAGGTGAGAGTGAAGAACATGTACTAGTGGCCTGGCTTGGATGTTCAGGTGGAGAGACTAGTTAGAGAGTGCCTCATGTGTGACAATGCAGATAAAACACGAAAATGTTCACACCTCCATTAATTCCTGTACCTTGCCCAAATTTGCCATGGGAAAAAATTGGTATCGATATCATGGGACCGGTTGAAAGTGATCTGGGTGAAAAGAAATTCATTATAGTTGCAATGGATCATTTCTCTAAATGGCTGGAAGTGAAAATCACGGGTAATGTGCAGAGTAAGGATGTCGTGAAGTTTCTGGATAAGTTATTTGTTAAGGAAGCTCTACCAAAATGTATAATTTCTGATAACAGTCCTCAATTTATTGCTGATACTTTCAAAAAATTTCTGCAAAGGTATGGAATTATACACAAATTGACTTCTGTATACCATCCAGAAGGGAATGGTTTAGTTGAGCGGTTTAACCGTGTAATCAAGAGTACGATGCAATTAGCATCAAGTAGTGGATTGAATTGGGAAAATGAAATATTCAAAATGATTTGGGCATATAGGATAACACCTAGTAGTAGTACGGGTAAAAGTCCATTTGTCATCATGAGAGGTAGGGAACCCGTGAGTAAGGAATGTGCATGGATCTGGGAAGGAAAAGTTTCTGAATGGTCCTCAGAAAATTTTAAAAAAATAATATTAGAAGCAAAAAAAAATGTATACGTTGAATTACGATCGGAAACAAAATGTGAAATTGGTGCCTGTGAAGGTGGGAGACTGGGTAAGAGTTAAAAAAAATGGTATGATACGAAATGGAGAAAGTAGATTTAGCGAACCTTTAGTAGTTAGCGAGTTATTTTGTAATTCAGCACGGTTGAGTGATGGGAAGGTGTGGCATCTAAGCCGCTTGGCTAAATGCAAGTATGAGTCTGATCTAAGTCACTTGACTAAATGCAAGGAAAAGTCTGAGGGTGGCAGATTGAGGAATGATAACTGGATGGACGATCTATGTGAGGAAAATGTCATCGGAGGAGAAGTGGAAAGTCAGGAAGCAAGAACTAAGAATGAACATGAGGAAAATATCATCGGAAGAGAAGTGGAAAGTCTGGAAACAAGTACTGGAAATGAACATAAAGATACTATTTCTGGAAGAAGGTTTGGAAGGAATATCAGAACACCATTGAAATTGAGAGATTTTGTACATTAATAAGGTTAAGGTTTTTTTAGAGGGAATTTGCAATTTCCGTTGTCAGTTGTATTGCAAAATGTTTTATCGGTAGTTGACTTACGAGATTTGCTTGTATATAAAAAAAATAATAATAATATGTTTTGGGGGAAGATGTGTAGTAATGGGTATTAGAATGTTAATAGATTGCTATGCGTGTTAATAGAATGTTATGCGTAGAGTTCTAAATGGGAACTTCGGCTCGGGGAGACAGTTGGAGCTGTGGCTGGGACGAGACGTTTCTTGGTGTGAGGGGCTTGAAACAATACTTCATAAAGGAATTAAATACTTAAAACCAACTCGCCTCCGGACCGTTCTTACAGTCTGCTGCTCAGTCTTCCCTTTTTCTCTCTCTCTCACTCTCCTTACTTTCTCCACCCTTTCTCCGCTCCTTACTCTCTCTGTCTCCCAATCCATGTCCCTTTCTCTTTCTACTCCTTAGTATTTCTCTCATCCTCTCTCCCTTTCGGACTCTATCTGCCCCATACTATCCCTCCATTTCTCCCTTTCTTTGCACCCTTTAGCATCTCCCTCCCTCTGCCCTTCTATCTCTCTTTTCAATTCACACTTTCTCTCTCTCTGTTGGTCTCTCTATCTGCCCGCTACCATTTCTCTCTCCCCCGCCCCTCCCCTTTCTTTTTGCCACTAACCACACTCCATTACTCTTGGTCGCCTTACTTTCTCTCCCTTTGCCCTTTATTCTCTATGGCTTCCATCTTTCACCTTTTCCCTTTATCTGCTCCTTACTATTTCTGTGTCTCCCTTTCTATCTCTCTCTCTTTATCTCTTCATTACCATATCTCTTTCTCTCTGCCCCTTACCATCTAACTCTTCCTCCCAGCCACACCGTCTACCTTTCTTTCTTTCATTGCGCTCTCTCTCTTTTTCTGTCTCTCTCTCTCTCTTCTCAAAATAGTATAAGGCTGTGACTCCTTCAGAACTGACATCCTAACAGAATTCGGTAGCCTGGCTGTGCAACCTGTATGGATGGAGTGTAATGCTTCTTTGGGTTCAGGGCGAGGTACTCAAGCAGTGCTTAATTTGAGCCAGTGGTTTCCTGTGCAGGGCACTGGCAATTATTTTTCTGCCTCAAGTATTTACTGCAGCAAAAGACACATATGGGAAAGATGGAAAAAGAGAAAGCGTCACAAAGGGAGAAAGCAGAAAGCTGCAAGAGTGAGCTGAAGGGGCAGGGAGTGACTGTAAATGTGTTGAAGAGGCCCGAGATGGCTTCAGGATTACGATGCCTCAGTATTCCGTGCTGACATATTTAGTTGCAGCAGCCGCGTGTTTCAGAGAAGAGCTTTGGGCAACAGCACTTTTTTATCTACAAATTAAGCACTGCCAGAGAGAGGTCCTGGTACGCGTGCCACACAGAATCAGAGTAGTTATGTAGGTTGATGGGTGTGCCACACCGAGTATGAAGATGATAAAAATGGCCGAAAGCCAGTCCTCACTCCATGAGCAATCGGCAGGGGAACTCATGCCTTCTGATTGGGTACCTGGGGCCGGATTTAGATTTCGACGGATGGGTTACTAAGCCACAATGGTGACAGTTCTCTCATCCACTGAAATAGAACTCTCATTATTTCCTATGGGATGTATATTTTGGCAGACAGGATATCCCTTCATCTGCCGAAGTCTAAATGACGCCCATGATCTTTGTGATAGAGCCGTGGGGATACCAGAATGATGGCGGGACATCAGCCCTCCTGCTGAGACCGCTAACTGTGTCGCCAAGTAATGCCCTCCTTCGGGACAGTGGCGCCCCGTCTGCATTCTGTATGGATTGCTCCAGTGAGGCATAAAGGTTCACTACTGAATCATAATAACATTAAACAAAGTCTCTTTAAGCCTTTAAAGTTGAATACAGTTTGGAAGTACGTTTAGTGCACATCATTCATTGAGAATGATACACTCAGGACCTGGAGAGGGCAAGCAGACAATCAGTGTGTAAGGTAGATTGGAAGCCGGATAGTGCAAGACTGAATTGTGTAACACAATAGTGCAGAGCAGAATATCGTACTGGCACTGCCATGCGCGATCTATCTAGCAATGACTTGAACACAATCCATGATTAATATACTGTGGTATATGTGCATTGTTTTTTTACAGGGTTCACTCATAGATTGGCAGCAACGGAGTACTATACAAATGGGGAGGAGATGACGGAAAGAATCTTGATAACAGAGGGAGCGTGAATTTTATCAGACTGAGGTCTAAGTGGGCAGGGGGAGTTGGGAAGTCTCTACTGATGACTGGTGTAAGTTTGAAGATCCCTCCGTCGATAACACTGCCCAAGGTGATCCCCATTTCTGACTGTTCTCGTCTCACAAGGCCTCAGGTGCTACTCTGAACTTGTTTCTGTTGTTCTCCTGTAGAGTACTCAAGTCTGCTGGAGGCTGGGAAGGGAAACAGTCTTAACAACGCGGGCTAAGCCACGGTTGCCGTTTCAACGCAAGCGTAACAATGCGTGCCTGAACCACGACTCTCCGGATCTCTGCCTTAACAACGAATATACCGAAGCCACGCATATGCGTGGTTAAGGCAGAAAGTGGTGTAGCTGTGCGTATGGACGGAGAGGGGAACAGGAAGGACCGCAAGAGGTAAATGGGGCTTGGCGTGGGTTTGGGGGAGGGTAGTTTTTAGGGGTGGGGTGGTCATAGGGCTCAAAGTGGGTGGGGGGATTGGGGTAGTTTTTCTTACAGTGGGCAGGGTTTTAGGGCTCAGGGTGGGGGTCGGGGTAGTTTTAAGGGGGAAGGGGCAGTTTTCAAGTGTGGGGGTCAATTTTAGGACTGAGGGTGGGGGGGCTGGGGTCGGGGAAGTTTTTAGCAAGGGGTCAGAGAGCAGAGAGAGGAACAGCAAGGATCAGGAGATAAGTGGGGCTGGGTTTAGGGGGTAGTTTTTAGAGGTGAGGCATTTTAGGGCAGGTGGGGGTAAGGGTAGTTTTTATCAGGGGGCAGGGGAAGAGGTAGTTTTAAGGGCAGGGTGGTTCATTTGTAGGGCTCAGGGCAGGAGAGCCGGGTAGTTTTAAGGGCTGGGTAGGATCAGCTTTAGGGCTCAGGACGGGAGAGCTGGGTATGGGGTAGTGAAAAGGGCAGGGCGGGGCCAGTATTACGGCTCAGGGCGGTGGGCTGGGGTAGTTTTTAGCAAGGGGCGGGGTTTCAGGCCTCAGGGCAGGGGAAGGGGTATTTTTAACGGCAGGCAAGTTGGTTGCAGGGCTCAGGGCAGGGGGGTTGGGTAGTTTTTAGCAAGGTGCAGGGTTTAAACCTCGGGGAAAGGGGTAGTTTTAAGGACAGGGTGGGTCATTTGTAGGGCTCAGGGCAGGAGAGCCGGGTAGTTTTAAGGGCTGGGTAGGATCAGCTTTAGGGCTCAGGACGGGAGAGCTGGGTATGGGGTAGTGAAAAGGGCAGGGCGGGGCCAATATTACGGCTCAGGGCGGTGGGCTGGGGATGGGGTAGTTTCTAGCAAGGGGCGGGGTTTCAGGCCTCAGGGCAGGGGAAGGGGTATTTTTAACGGCAGGCAAGTTGGTTGCAGGGCTCAGGGCAGGGGGTTGGGTAGTTTTTATCAAGGTGCAGGGTTTAAACCTCGGGGAAAGGGGTAGTTTTAAGGACAGGGTGGGTCATTTGTAGGGCTCAGGCAGGGGAGCGGGGTAGTTTTAAGGGTAGAGCGGGGTCAGCTTTAGGGCTCAGGGCGGGGGAGCTGGGGATGGGTTAGTTTTAAGGGCAGGGTGGGGTCAGTTTTAGCGCTCAGGGCAGGGGCTGGGGATGGCGTAGTTTTTTAGCAAGGGGCAGGGTTTTAGGCCTCAGGGCGGGGGTAGGGAAAGGGGTAGTTTTAAGGGCAGGGTGGGCTGGTTGCAGGGCTCAGGGTAGGGTGGTTGGGGTAGTTTTAAGGACAGGGCAGGGTCAGTTTTACGGCTCGGGGGAAGTGGCAGTTTTAAGGGCTGGGCGCGGTGGATTGCAGGGCTGGGGTATTGGGCTTTAGGGGCAGGACGGGAATGGTGGGGTGCAATTTACTACGCATATTCCTTTACCAATCATGCTCTAACAACAAATTAGTTGGAAAGGCATGCATGATAAAGGCATGCGTGGTAAAGATGCGGTTGTGGTTCCGACCGCGTTGTTTAGTCATGCACGGTTCAGGCATGCATGGTTGTGTCATATAACTGCTGGGATTCCCTGCAGCTACCTTCCTTTCAACAGCAGAGCTCCTATTTTCCAGGCCATGACACATTGGTGGTTGGTGCTGATTGTAAATAATGGGGTGTGGTCTTCTGACATGCACTCCCAGATTGGAAAGATTGCCTGCCAGTCCTTTGGGGTAAATACATCTGAAAATCTTACTTCATCCACAGAATGTGAGGTGAACCAATAAAGCCTGGTAGAGTGTACATGATGTACACTCACCATGCTTGGGGTTCAGCAGAGTATGTGTATGTGGGGGGGGGGGCATGGGATTTGTGATAGTAGGCTTCAAGTGGTGGGGGATAAGGCATATGTTGCTCTCAAAATCTGCATGTTTTGTGTCTAGTATCTGCTTTCTTGTGTATTTTTCAGTTTTACCTTGTTGGGTGGTTTGGCAACAGGCACTGACGTATGATGGGAATGGAGTACTTTTCTTTTTCTTTGTTTCTGCTGGGATTGGGGTATATTTCTCTCCATTTGTTTGCGTTGAGTGGTATGGACTTGCTTTAGTTACCCCATTCATGTTTTCTGCAGCTCTTTCCACTTTTGTCTTGGTGGGTGGTTTGACAACAGATGCTCGAATAAACATACCAAAGGTACAAAGCACTTTTCACTATCACATTGTTTTAACTGTTTCTACTGAGAATGAGGACATGTTTCTCTACACCTTTACATGGTGGTTGACTTGATCTTGAGTCCTACATTGTCGCTTGTTGTCCCAATAATGGTTTCTGCTTTCAGGTGTATGTCTTGGCCTTAATCATCTTTTTCTTTGCTTTCTGCAGCCCCTGAAGCGTGCCTCTGAAACATCGATAAGGGCCGAAACATCAATAACTCGCTGAAATCCCTAGCTCAAGATGAAGGCAGAGCAATTGGACGCTGAGGACCTAAATAGTTCAAACCTCTGTGCTCAGTTCTTCATATCATGGTAGTTCAATTGCCTGATCTACTTAGAGGTGGGCACTGCATTAATACTTTATTAAATCCTGAGATTAAAAACAGAAATCCTGATTTTACTGACAAGGTTCACCTGGAAAATTCAAGATGGCATAACAATTGGGGTTGTGAGCGTGGCCAGGATGGTGCCCTGGTGGGATGCCTTGCACTCAGGCTCCGAAAGTATCTGTGCCTAATGACTACTTATCCTCCCGGTACCGGAACCCCTTCCTGGCCGATGTCGATCTCCAGCCTCCTGAGTGAGTTGGAGGTTTTGGAAGTGTGCTCTCTGCCATGCATGTGTGGCCGGGGCCCGAGGGAGTCCAGGCACATCCTGTGTGCGGCTCCCGCGGCCTGTGTCTGAGACGTCCCCGGCCTCTGCTGGGAGATGTGGACGGGACGAGTGATGCGATCTGCTGAGGGTCGTTCCTGAGATGTGGGTGCTCCGAGCAGTGATGGAGGACACTGGGGGCCCTGGCATTGCTCCAGGCACATTACCGACCCAGCGGTTCCTGAACGCACAATTGAGTCTGACCTTGGATTCTCCCCTGCTGCAGGGAGTGTGTGACTGCTGCAGAGGCCCCTTCATGCCAGTGAGGAGACTTTAAGGTCTTGGGGGAAGCCGGTCGGAGTAGGGACACTTTGTACACTCGGCCCTCCTTGCACTGACACTGTTACCCCTACTGCTGTTGCCCCTCTTGAATATTTGCACTAAGCTGCACTGAGCTTCTGTGGGGACTTATCCTGCTGGACCCCGTACTTCCATTGCATCTGGGGACTACCTTGTCTGTGCGGCACCAGGCGCCTGAGGAGCCCTGAAGGTCATGTACATGCATTGGGTTGTGTGGTGAGCCGCTGTGAGACGCACGGGCAGGGCTGAGACCCCTGGTGTTATTCGCTGCTCTTGGATGCCCCTGAGTCATTAGCCTGCTGTGAAACTCCCACATAGCTCCCTGGTCTGGTGCCTACTATATTGTTGCTCTGGATGTGATCACGGATGGTGTGCTGCTGCCCCTTCATCTGGCAGATGTTCATTGGGCCTGAGCATTTCAACTATGTCTCCGACTGGGCCCTCATGAGACTCCCAGCATGCCAATTGGAGACTGGTTCATTGACTACTTGGGGGGGTAGCGGCAAGCCATGAGGAGCGCAGTGCTTGGTTCCCCTGCCCTGACTTTGGAAGCCTGTGCTCCCTCTGTGCACACCGTTGTGCGCGGGGAGTGCATCCACCTGGATACTGGAGCTGGGGTCATGGGAGCCTAGTGGATGCTGTAAGTCCTATCTCTTGTTCTTTGTTACACTTGAACTGTGTTTGTGGTGAGACTGTGAACTTGCAGAGATGGAGTGTGCTTATTGCTTGATAAGGGAGTCCTTTTGCCCGAAATGCAGGACTTCTTTGTGGCTTGGTGCGTCCTAAAGCCTCTAAGCCTCCGCCCCAGAAGTCAATTACGGCCATGCTCTCCGCTACCCCGGCTCCAGTGGACCTGATCGACCAATTGGAAAGCACGCTAGAAAAGCACGCAGGTTGATACTGGCCTCCTGCAGGCCAACCACGCCATGCAGGTGAAACGTGTGGATGACACTGAGCCCAAACTAACATCGATGGGACTTACAATAATGGCTTTGCATGACCAGATATGCGAGCTCCCTAAGGAGGTGGGAGCCCTTAAAGTTATGGCTAAAGATGCTGAGAGGCGCTCCAGGCACAACAATATTTACTTCCTGGGGTTCCCGGAAGGGTCTGAAAGCCCAAATATGGAGCTGTTTTTGGAAGACTGGCTGAATAAGGCAGTAATGGTAACCAGGATCCAGAAATTAATTTTTTTTTAAAGGGTCCATAGGATTCCAGGTTGCTCTCTGCCTCCTGGTGCACCTCAATGCCCAGTTAACGCACACCTGCTCAATTTTTGAGACAGACATCCCAAGTATTTAGGGAGAAGGGCCCCTGGACAGATACAGCTTACCCGGACTACACAGCTGAAGTCCAAAAGAGGCGCAATACCTTTGGGGTGGTTAAGGCACAACTCCGTACCTTGGGCATCTTGTATGCACTGTTGTTTCCACCACACCTTCGAGTGGTGAACTCTGGTTCTACACATGTCATTACCACTCCAGAAGAAGCATGAGAATGGATATTCTCCAAGGGTATAACAGAGCAACCTAACATGCCAGGCAATCACCTCCAAGGATGGCCCGTCAGAGGGCTGAAGCGCAAGAAAGAGCACCAGTGGTCTCAGGTCTCCGCATGTAGCATTAACAGGTACCAGGCTCTAGCCATGGATACTGACTTATACTCAGAACTGGGGATTCCTGGATCAGTTGCATCTGCAGATGGATCTCTGATTACCCCACAGGGCTCTCCCCGCAAGGAGATGCCTGCTTTCTGATGATTATGCTAGCACAGTTATTCCCCTCTGACGCAGTGAATGTTGGTCCTATCAACATGTGGAGAGGTTTGGTTCATTGAATGGGTACATCACTGGAAAGAGGCTCTCCACTTTGACTTTAGTCTTTGGGCCCGATGGCTCCTTTTGAGGCACATTTCTCTATCTATACATTAATCCCAGCCCGCCCCACTGTATCACTGCACAAGGACCGCCTACAGTTGGTGGTGCAAACTGTGCCTAGGTTTAGGACATGAATTCATGATCCTAATTGGTGTCCAAACCTGGGATTGAGGTGTTTTATTATATTACAGTTTTTTGTGTTGCTCTTTAGCTGGCTGTGAGGAGGGTTTAATGGATCCTTGGGGTGAAAGCTCGGGGTGGGGGGACCGATTGGCTGCGTTTTCGTAGGATTACATCACAGGTGTTATGGTCTCTTCCTTTAATATGCTGACCTGGAACATCAGGGGCATGGCTACACCTATGTGACATCATAGAATCTACGCATATCTTAGATGCAGACATATTCATATTGCCTGTCTTCAGGAAACTCACCTTGCACAGGGGTAACTTGAAAGAGTTGATAGGCACTGGAACAAGTAGGTTATTGGCACTGGATACTCTGCGTTTGCCTGTGAGGTGCTGATCTGCGTAGCACCTGGGATGCCCTTTGTAAAACAGAGGGTGGTCAGTGACTTGGAAGGCAGATATGTCCCGGGAGGGGCTCCTTTGATGGTCGTTGTTGGGAAGGGAAGTCTTCTGCATGACTCTGGAGAGAGCGCTTCCCCTGCCTTATGCTGATCGCCAGGCAAGTCCCTAAAAAGTCACTGTATGTTTTCTGGATCCCTACTTCAGTCAACATGACAATCATGCATGTCCACTTAGGATCACCCTGTTTACATGGACTAAGACCCTAGAACTTAGCTCTGAGGTTGAGGGGGCATACAGAGTTCACCCCTATTTCTCAGACAGTAGCTTTTGCCCTCTCTATCCAGGCTGTGGTGGACTGACAGGGGTGGCAGCAATAAATCTATAGTCAAGGATACCTGTATCCTTTTACCCTTGGTGGGAGTGTGTGTGGCTACTAGCTACCCTCCTGATCAAGTCTGTTCAGTCTCTCTTGTTTGTGGTCCTGTTGCCTTTTTCTACCTGGGATGTGTGTTTGAGAGCATTTGAGAGCCAGTATGTTCCCTAGGTTAGAATGGTGAGGTGAGCCATTGTGCTTAATGTGAGCTGAGCTGTCCTGCCTGACATTCAGGATCTCCCGAGCCCCTCCCTATTCCTTGGAGAAGCCTGGTGGGGTAGGGGGTAGACACTAACTCTGATAGGAGTGACAGTCAGTGCCTCCTGGTCTGGGGTTAATGAAAATTTCTCTGCAGGGAATAGTCCGGGCTGATACTAAGAGCTTGTCCTGAAGGCCAGTAACTCATTCTTTGCGCAGAAAGCATGACACACATGTGCCTCACGACTGGAATGGCACCCAGGACTCAAAGGTAGCAGCCCCACTGATTGGCCCCACCCTATCAATCAGAGGTGATAAAAGTCTAGTATGTGTGGGCAGTTGTTGTTCAAGACTGGACTTCTGTGCTAACGAGCATCTACGGAAGCCAGCTGGGGGCCCATGGTGTAAAGGCAAGGGAAGCTTGCTCACCATGTCTGAACTTGAGGGAGTTTTCCGTGTGATGATTGGATTGTGCTGTGAAGGAATTTGCTAGCTTGATGAGGAGCAAGGGCATCAGTCAGAAACCTGAATGCAGAGAACAAGCTGTGGTGTGAGGCTTGTGGAGCATCCGCTTGTAACACAAGGAAATTGCAGACAGCTGCTCAACAGAAGGACTCTTGCAGCATATCAACAGAGACAGAGGGAGACGGGGAGGCTTGATCCCAATCTTTGAAGGTGAGATCACTTTGCTCAGACCCCTCCTTTGTGCTGTGGTAGCCTGTGTGATACATCCAGTTACAATCTGTAGCTGGTGAAGAGTGTCCTGTGGTACAGCCCCCCACCTTTCTTTTTTTGACATCTCGGGGTACTAGGGAATAATGGCACTGCGGCCAGCCATTATCCTCTGACAGTTAGCCAGTGGCTACTACACTAGTGGGATTCCAGTAAACTATGCCAAGACATCAGGCACCTGTTATCAGACACCTGATGCCACTAGAGCGATGTCCTTGTTAAGTACTCAAGGGCACTTATGTTCTTTGGATAGTGGGTTCTGGGGATGATCGGGAACATTTGACTTCACATCATATGCTGAAACTACATCATTGCAATACAAGGATTGGTATTATGTGTCTAGTGAATGGGAACAACCCTGTGCAACATTGTCTGTAATATGCAATGCTAATTGTCTGTCTAAATGCTGTGTTTTTATAGTGCTTAGCTTGTAGGTGCCTATAATACTGTTTGGGGTCAGAACTCTAGCCCATAGGGTTATAGAGATGTCTGATGTTCACTGTTTATCCTAGTTTTAGATATAGCATATTTCTCTTATGTGTATAAAAGTACTTTTCTTTTTAAAAAGTAAAGCACTGACTGGACATTGATCTTATTAGCTGTTAGTAAGGTGTGCACTGTATTCTGAATGTCTACACCCACCTCACCTCTTTGAGTAAGCCGTGAACTGCTGTGCCTTTCTACCCCGAAAGAGTGAGTCAAGTGCTGGAGAGGAGTACTTCACTATCCAGTTTTGAGTCTATTACTACTGAGGCCCCAGGGCACCAGCGGGGAACACTCCAGTTGATGCGATTGGAGCATAGTAACTACTGAGTGCCATTGCACCCTCTTCCTGTTCTCTACATATGCACCCAATACACACCAAGGCGAGTTTCTGCAGACTTTAACACTGTCCCTCCTCTTGAGTCCCCAATCCCCTAGATTATGGTGCAGGGATTTCAGCTGCATACATGACACTAGGTTAGATTGCTCTGTGCCGCCTCTACTGGGCACTCAGGGGGTGCAGGCAAGTAAACACTTCAGCACTGGACCAAGATGCTGCATTTACATGATATTTGGTGATTAGGTCATCCAGAAGATGCTGAGTTCTCATATTATGTCCATGGGCATCAGGTTCGCACTACACTAGACTTTTGCACCTCGGACTTTTGGCCGCTGGTGCAGTCCTCGGAATATTTAGGAAGGCTGATTTGAGACCATAACCCCCTCAAAGTCACATTCTGCTGGGGGGTGGTTGGCTCTGCCATCCCAATGTGGAGACTACATGTGGAGACTCTCCGGGACATGCCTTTCATGGAAACTATAGGTATGCACCTGATACATACTTTGTTGAGAATGCTGACACAGTTGATTCCTGTGGATTGGAATGCAACACTTTGAAGGTGGTCCTGAGGGGACACTGTATTAGCACATTTTGGGGCTTGAAAAGCACACCCCTTATGTCCATTACAGACTTAGAGACAAAAATATGTACTACTGAAATTAAGGCAGTGACAGAGGCAGATGCCCAGCCACGATTTGCAGAGCTGCCCCATCACTATTGCAAACTGTCATACCTTGAATGTAGGTCTGCCACTGCACGCAAGCACGCATATGGTGATAATCCGGAGCGCACATTGGCATGGTTGCTGTGCTTGGAAATTCCCAGGACCATCATAGGTGTTATCTGTGACATTGGCGACAGATGATCACTGCCTAGGTGGATGTCAATGAGGTGTTTGTCCAATATAATGAAGGCCTATATTCTCTCCCGCCAGCGCCCTCCCCCGCAAGATATCAGGACTTTCCTAAACAGGACTGTTGTCCCCCAGTTACCCCCATCACAACTATCAGAGCTCGAACATCCCTTACAAATAGAGAAAATACAGTTATCTATGCACCAGATGGTGCAGGGCAAGACCTCTCGCACAGATGGCCTTCCCGTTTACACAGTGTACCAGATCACCCTAGCTCCTAGACTATTGGCATCGTATTGTAAAGCCCATATGCGAGGGGTTCTTTCTGGCTCCCTCCGCGAGGCTCTTATAGTAGTGCTGCCAAAACAGGGCAAGGACCCACTGTTGGTGGGTTCTTATCGCCGGCTCTCCATGCTTAATACAGACTACAGGATTTTGAGCAAATTCTGGTCCAACAGATTGCGCCCAATGCTGGACTCCCTGGTTCACACTGATCAATGTGGGTTTATCCCTCACAATGCCACTTCCTTTAATATACATCATCTGTGTCATATCCTGGAGGCCATGGAGGAAGACGCAGCTGATTTTCCAGTAGTTGTCTACTTAGATTTTGAGAAAGCCTTCAACACGTTGGGGTGGACTTTACTGACCCACGTGTTGGAGGCCATGGGAATTGGCCCGGAATTTCTACAATGGATTAAGTTATTATATATTGAACCATGATCTAGGGTATACACGGGTAGCCACATATCTTGCTCCTTCATCATTGGTAGGGAAACCTGCAATGGCTGCTCACTCTCACCTATAATTTTTGCTCTAACCATGGAGCCATTGGCAGCCATGCTATGACTGGAGATGTAACGGAGGAATATAAATGTGTGCTAGCTGAGATTAATGGTAGGAGCCTGTTGCCCTGGTTGTTTGACCCGAGGGGCTGACATGGGAGCTAAGTAGATTACCACGCACAGCTAAAGTGGTCTGGAGGAGATATATGCATTCCCGACGGAAAATGCCTCCTTACGCTCTGCACTTATCTGCACTTATCTCTTTGGGACATACTGGCCATGAGAGCACCATTAGATGCCCATGATACAATGCCATGCGGTGAAGCTGGGATCATAGGCATGGGGGACTTGATCGAACAGGGAGTCCTGCCCTTATTTCAAGGTCTCCTAGATGCACACAGCTTAGTGCAGGAACCTTCCTTACCTATCATGCACTGATATTAACTATTAGAGATATGGGGTTTGTAATGCCTTCTTACTCATGAACCAGGGTGTAGAGCTATATCTGTCCTTTACACATTATTGCTGGTGACTGGAATAGGCTGCACATTGATAAGTACATTTCACTGAGAGGAGGCCCTAGGCACTGAATTCACGACTAAGCAATGGGAAATGGCACTGGCACGTGTGAAACCTGGGAATACTCACCTTAAATTCACACAATTGAACTACCTTCATGATACATATCTTACTCCACACCAGCTCCTTGTGATGTACCCAGGGACACCCCACACATGCCCAAGATGTGGACATACTGACACTACATTTCTACACATGGTATGCAATTGCTCGGCACTGCACGGATCTGGGTTCAAGTGCTGGATCATATCTGCGCAATAGAGGATGTTCAGCTGACCCGGTAGCCATTACTTTGCCTCCTGGGGATAACTAAATGCAACAAGTGCACTAAATTAACTTGAAATTTGTAGACTGGCCCTGTTCAAAAGATTGATAGCCATGTCCTGGAAGGCTTCCCAACTGCCCACAGTACTTACCTGGCTGCAAGTGACACATAAATGGGCACTAGCTGAGGCTAACACCATGCTAGTTGGCCATCTCTGAAGAGGACGCGCAGGCGCGGCCACTCTTTGGGGTACTTTTGTTCTAAAGTTATATGATAGATCCAACCCCTCTTCCCTCTTAATTCATTCCCTTCCCTGGGACTGCCCGGTCACTGATGATAACTGCTCACAAGTCATTGCTGCACCTACCCCTTCTCTCCCTCTCCTACTCTGCTCTCTGTGGAATATGGATACAGTGTTGTGTGCCCCTCATCCTTTCTCCCCCCTTGACACGCCATTTGGAGGAGTAGCTTTGAGCCAGAAGTTTGTTACTTACATGTTCAAATGGGGTTTTTGTTTGGTTAACATGCTGGTAACTGCTCATTTGATGGCTTATATAAGTATTGGATGTGACAATACTAGCCAATTATGTTGCTGGATTACCTTGCCCTGTGGGCTGCACCATCTACCTTATTTCTACATTTTGATTACCAACGTTACAATTGTAATTGTTCTTTGTGTGCTAAACTGGTGTTACATCTGGGGATGATTCATACAAAAGAGGGATAGGGAGGTTTAATTGGTCCATTGTACAGCCTCCCTGTTCAAATCGACAACACATCAAGGTACACTGTTTCGTTTAGTGGGACTAAGTCAATCCCTTCTCTTAAACACAGACCAACCAAGCACTTCTTAATTTAGAAGCAAGAGCCCTCACACACCCAGATGGGTGTCATGTTTCATCATAGGGCCTGCTCCTCATTGGGCCAGCGCTGCAATGCCCAACGGGCCCCACAAGGGGGGCGCTTTACCAGAGATCTTTTAATCAGTGATGTGGAAGGATACAGGAAAAAATGTAGTCCTGCAAATGAAGAAAGTGATGGACTGGAAAATGTGTGTTAAAATTGACAGTAGGCCCCAAAACGTATGTGTTTAAGAATCTCTAAAGGGTCCTGTTGTAAGAAGTTACTAGAAGAAAACAAGGTAATTGCAGTATCCTTTATTGGTCACCACTCGCTGCTTCCTTCTTTTGCTCCAGTCGATCAGCAGACTGCCTCACATCAACATTATAAAGCAGACTCCCCACTCAACTGAAGGGATATTCCATCTATGAGTGTAAGGGGAGGTAGGAAGGGCTGTACCATTATTGTACTTTCTAATGCTCTAGCAAGAGATATAAACTGAAAGATTATAATAATAATACTAATTATAACACATCCCCTAGCCTACAAATTGTTGAACTATATGTGATGAAGGCATTGGTTACATTACAGTACAACAACACATGTAATTGACTTGGGATGATATATGTATACGTAACAAAGTCAACTACAATACCATGGTATGTCACAGATAATACTATTTCATGAGATAGTCCTTGTGCCAAAAGGGAGGACTACGACTTCTTCCCTTCCAGCACATGAGGTTGGACGGTGATGTGGTGTCAATACTTGTGTTGTCCCTCGTGGGTTGCTGTTTTTCCAATCTGTCCATGTTTCAAATTTGACCATTGTCCATTACGACTACATTGTGTTTTACTTTTGCAATGCGGATAGGGTCATAAAAATTGGAGACGTTGTCACCTCTTCTCAAAGGTTTCTTAACATAGACCCAGTCTCCTATTTCCCACCTTTGTTGTTTAGTTCAATCCATGAGGTCATAATATTCTTTGTATTTGTTCTGGTGTCGAATGATTTTGTCCTTCCTTCCTTCTGCATTGTATACTACTTCAGTTCCTCCTCCTAACTAACCAGGACATTTTTTAGTGCAAGGTTTCCTTCCTTTGAGCGCCGAGGAAGGGGAGATCCCTGTAATTTGGTTAGGGGTGGTGTGATATGCCCAGAGAATGTCTTGAATTGCTTTCTCCACTTGAATGTGGTTTGCGCAAGCTAATTGGATACATTCTTTTATCATCCTGTTTACTCTTTCAACCATACCATTGTCTCTGGGGCAGTACAACGCCATCCTCAGATGTCAGATTCCAAACTTTGTTAAAAATCCTGTCATTGCAAAGGAAGTGAATTGTACACCATTGCCCATAATAATAGTAGAGGTATACCTTCCATTGTAAACGTATCTTTTAAAAAATGTTATGAGAGAGTCTGTGGTAATTTGATTTATCATCCTTGCAATTACCCGATGGGATTGATAGTCGACCAATATGAATGCAAACCTTTTTACTAGACCTTTACGGTTGATTGGGCCAATTATGTCAAGAGCTAACTTCTCCCAAGGTTTATCTGGAACAGACACCTGAGATGTTGGAGGTTTGAAAAATGTTTTGCACAAATAGTACAGTTCTTTACTTTAGATTCAATGGCAGAGTCCATGCCAGGAAACCAGTAATGCTCCCTTAGTCTGGCTTTTGCGAGGCTTCTGCCTAAATGGCCTTCATGTACAAGATCTAAAACCTTTTCTTTCAATGCATCTGGGGGGACTATTTTGTCATTTCTAATCATCAAATTGTAATTCATGTTGAGTTCCTGACGCACATCCCAAAATTGTTTGATAGCCTCGTGTAAGTTCTTGTTATTTCTAGGCCAACTGTGAAAAATGTAGTTTTTCAGGTGTTGTAACACCTCATCCTTAGCGGTGCAATCTTCCCATTCTTTGTTAGTGATGGCTGAGGAATTGATTTCCAAAATGGGATATTTAAACGTTTCATATTCTTCTTTTTTGTTCACTGGAACTCTAGAAAGGTAGTCTGGAGCCTTGTTAAGATTTCCTGGGACATATTCTATCTTGAAGCAGAAGCTCTCCAATCCTAACACCCACCTGGCTATGCGTGGAGTACTGCTGGAAGCTCCTTTGCTTGTAAACATATATGGAAGGGGATTGTGATCAGTACGGATTTTGAATTGCAGCACCCGTATAAAGAATTTGAAGTGTTTGACCTCCCCCAGAAATATGCCAAGGCTTCTTTTTCAACTACGGAGTAGTTAATTTCAGATTTGTTGAGAGATCGTGAGGCGAATGCAATGATTCTTTCTTTGCCGTGAATAATTTGGGAGAGGGTAGCCCCCAGACCTTTGTTGCTGGCATCCGTAGTTAGTATGGTTTTCCTGTTGGGGTCGAAGCTACACAGATACGGAGCCGTAAGAATGGCATCTTTCAAATTGCCAAAGGGTTCTTGATGCTCGTCTAGCCATCTGTATTGAGAGTGGTTCTTTAATAACTCTCTTAAATTAGCTGTTATGCTAGCAAAGTTCTTAACATACTTCGCCATATATTCTGCCAAGCCTAATATTGCTTTGAGTTCCTCTTTAGTTTCTGGGGCACGGGCTTCCTTTATTGCTTCTAGTATGCATATTTTATGTTTAAAACAATCCTTGGATATGGTATGGCCTAAATAATCCACTGTGCCAACTCCAATTCTGCATTCGTCTTTCCGTAAAGTGAGCCCCGCTGTTTTGAGCTTGATGAGGCCATTGCGTAATGGTTTATTGTGTTTCTCCACTGTGGAGCTGTAAATGAGAACATCATCCTGGAAACACATGGTTTTAGGTTTCCCCTCTAGAATTTGCTGCATTATTTTTTGGAATACTGCGGCCACAGATGCCAGACCAAAAGGCATTCTGCTGAACATGAAAGTGCCCATGGGTGTGTGAACGTAGTTAAACACCTAGACTCCGGGTGTAATTCTACTTTCTGATATGCCATTGATAAGTCAAGTACGGAAAAACACGTGGCTTGTCCCATGGTGCTTAGCATCTCATGAATGCGGGTTAGCGGATGTCTTTCAATGCAAATATTGTTGTTAAGGTCACGTAGATCAACACATAGGGGGTCATTCTAACTCTGGCGGGCGGCGGAGGCCGCCCGCCAGAGTTCCCCCCTCCGAAATACCGCACCGCGGTCAGTAGACCGCGGAGGGTATTCTAAGTTTTTCCCTGGGCCAAAAGACCGCCCGCCAGCCCAGGGAAAAACTCCCTTCCCACGAGGATGCCGGCTCGTAATCGAGCCGGCGGAGTGGGAAGGTGCGACGGGTGCTGTTGCACCCGTCGCGTATTTCACTGTCTGCCAAGCAGACAGTGAAATACTTGTAGGGGCCCTCTTACGGGGGCCCCTGCAGTGCCAGTGGCATGGGCACTGCAGGGGCCCCCAGGGGCCCCGCGACCCCCCCTACCGCCATCCGGTTCCCGGCGGGCGGACCGCCGGGAACTGGATGGCGGTAGGGGGGGTCGGAATCCCCTCGGCGGCGCAGCTAGCTGCGCCGCCTTGGAGGATTCCAAAGGGCGGCGGTACACTGGCGGGAGACCGCGGGGCACCGCCGGCCTGTCGGTGGTGCTCCCGCCGATCCTGGCCCCGGCGGTCTTAGACCGCCGGGGTCAGAATGACCCCCATAATCTGATGCCATCACCATTAGCCTTCTTGGCTAATACAATCGGGAATAACCATTCTGAACAGTCTATGGTTGTATGACCCCTAAGTCTCTTAGTCTAGTTAGCTCCTTTTTTAACGGGACCCACATTAAGTGCAGCATAGGTCTTGTTTTGTGTTCAAAGTGTTTGTAGTTTGTTTTCAATTTAATCTTGTGTTGTTATTGTTTTAGGAGTCACAACTTTTCTGAAAATACTTCAAGGAACTCATTACATATATGTTCACTTGCAGTGGATTGATCCACTAGTAGTACTTGCTCCTGGTTATTAGGATCTAATTTTTTTCCTAATTCTTTCTGATGTTGCCAACCGAGGAGATTAGAACCTTCTTGTACTATATACACTTTACCAATGGTGGATCGATTTTTTAAAGTAATGCGCGTATGAACCATGCCTTTAATGGGAATCAGGTCCTTAGTGTATCCACTAGGTGAAATATCTGGGGATTCGAAATTAGGATTGTTATTATTGGTTATCAACTTAAAGTCGGAAATGTTGATAAGTGTAAATGGAGAATAAGAGTCCGTGAACATTTTCACAGATTTGCCATCTAAATTAATTTTGCACTTTGGATACTTTATTTGTAAAATTATTTTCTTTATACTTTGGGAATTCTCATCTAGTATACTACTTTCCTTCCCTCTTAAATTCTTTGATAAGCCTCTGTAAACTCTGGCAAAGTGGCCCTTCTTATTGCACTTCCTACATATGGCACACTTGGCTTGACAATTAATGTAGTTAGCTAAATGGTTACTGCTACCACAACGACAACACTTAGGCCCTCATTCTGACCTTGGCGGGCGGCGGAGGCCGCCCGCCAAAGTCCCGCCGTCAGGTTACCGTTCCGCGGTCGAAAGACCGCGGCGGTAATTCTGACTTTCCCGCTGGGCTGGCGGGCGGTCGCCTTCAGACCGCCCGCCAGCCCAGCGGGAAAGAGGCTTCCACGATGAAGCCGGCTCGGAATCGAGCCGGCGGAGTGGAAGCTGTGCGACGGGTGCAGTTGCACCCGTCGCGTATTTCACTGTCTGCGCAGCAGACAGTGAAATACATGTAGGGGCCCTCTTACGGGGGCCCCTGCAATGCCCATGCCAGTGGCATGGGCACTGCAGGGGCCCCCAGGGGCCCCGCGACCCCCCCTACCGCCATCCGGATCCCGGCGGTCGGACCGCCGGGATCTGGATGGCGGTAGGGGGGGTCGGAATCCCCGCGGCGGTGCAGCAAGCTGCGCCGCCGTGGAGGATTCAATGGGGCGGCGGTACACTGGCGGGAGCCCGCCAGTGGTGCCGGTCCGACCGCGGCTTTACCGCCGCGGTCGGAATCCCCATTGGAGCACCGCCGGCCTGTCGGCGGTGCTCCCGCGGTCCTCCGCCCTGGAAGTCTTTGACCGCCAGGGTCAGAATGAGGGCCTTAGTCTTATTCTGCTCTAAGTCATTTTTATGATGGTGTTCATTACTCAAATAACTTTTGAGTTAAATATTACATATATTCCTTTCAAGTTCCTCTTCTGATATTTTGGAAATCAGTTCACTTGCTACAGTTACTTTCATTTCTTTCAAACATATTGCTGTGTGTTCTATAGATTTAGCAATTTCCACAGCATCCTGTAAGTGTGGTTGTTTTTGCAGTAACTTGAATTTTCACATTGTTTGTGTATCTAACTAGTTGGTCCCTTATTAATGAATCAGTGAGATTTCCGAAATCACAGAACTTGCTTAAGCCTTGGAGTACTGCAACATAACTTGTTATATTTTCTTGTGTGCCTTGTACAGGGCTGAAGAATTTGTGACGTTCGAATACAATGTTGATTTTGTCTCCATATTGATTTGAAAGTTTTACCAAAGTCATTTTATATTCATCTACGTCGTTGTCCACTATTTCCGGTTCAAGAATAGTTTCAAATGTTTTCCTGCCATGGGGTCCTAGGTTGTGCAATAAAATATGCAGTTTTCTTACTGGGCTAAATATTTCACCACCTATAACTATAAGGTAGGATTCAAAGACGTGCACCCATTCGTCCCATGGTTCGTTGGGCTCCCTCAGTTCATTTAAGACTGGTGGAGGTTGTAGCATACTAGCAGCCTCCATGGTGGTATGAACATTCTAAGAATTGTTATAGTTAACTCAGAATGCATAAGCTTTAGTTAGTTGTAGTACATTTTTATCATCATACAATATCAAACAATTGGAAGGTTTGTCATTTATCAGAACTTCTATGAGTAGTGTACATAAATGTAGAAAGATATTCTAAAGATATGAAACTGATACAATGATAATGCTATATGCTATAGAAAAGAAGCATTCACAATTCACTATAACTCAGACCAAAGTTCAAACCAGTTAGATTTGCTCAGCACAAAATAATTGCAATAGCCTTAAGTATCATTGGTATTTTCTTAATTAGCCAGTAGATGGCACTGTAGGACCAGGAATTGTTTTAAGACATGCAACACCTACTGTAAATAATAGTTCCCTGTGTAATCTGAAAGAAAACGGTATTTGTCTCCAAATTACAAAACAGTTTCACAACAGTTCCATATACTTAAAGAATAATTTTAAATATTTTAAATGTATGTAGTGCTGGCCAATTATTCCATGTAAATGACAAATTGAACAGGGAGCAATTTGTGAATAACACAGGTGCGCGTACCACGGACAGTCCTTAAGGACACGCAGGGCCTAACGTGCGGTAAGTAAGGCAAACATGGTGTTCGCATCACCAAAAATATTTGAAGACATTTAAGGCTCAGGCTGCAGTGAGCGTATCGCCATAGAAAGGATAATTCAGATGTCTCGTAATCGAATGTGCTGCAGGAAGCGGGACACGCCTCTCGGGACGGGTTAGGTGACTTAATACGTTAATATCCAGGAAGACGAAAACTTCACTGCCACAAGCATGCAGGGTTCAGAGGAAAGGAGCCTCGTTATGCACCTAGTTCTTCGGGACAGGCATTTCAAATATCGCCCCCCGGAAGAGTTAATTTGAACAGGGCATACGAAAATAGTGGCACAATACCTTGTTTCGGTTGATGTAAGGTCGACGACTTACAATTCCTCGGCGGAGTTAACGAGGGTCATGTGCAGGATCTTTACAGGCTGGAAGCGGAAGGTACACAGAAGGGAAGAAAACCACGCTGCCCCCTTGCACAGAGAGCTCGTCGTCAAAATGTTGTAAGAAGTACCAGAAGAAAACTAGGTAATTGCCGTATCCTTTATTGGTCTCCACTCACCTGTTCCTCCTTTCACTCCAGCCGATCAGCAGTCCGCCTCACATCAACATTCTAAAGCAGACTCCCCGCTCAACTGAAGGGATATTTCATCTATGAGTGTAAGGGGAGGTAGGCAGGGCTGTACCATTATTGTACTTTCTAATGCTCTAGCAATAGGTATAAACAGAAAGATAATGATAATACTAATTATAACAGGTCTATGTCAAGGTTAAAAACCAAGTAAGGAGTGATAAGGGAAATAATTTTCCAACACTCAATGAAGGAAGAAAGGGGAAAAGGAAATTGCCCTTTAGCCCACTGTACTGCTCAACATGTTTCACACCTGTGGTTGTCTCTAATAGATCAAAAAAAGTGAAAAACCTAGTACTCACTACAGAGACCCTAAGGCCCATATTTATACTTTTTTTGCGCCGCGTTTGCATCATTCTTTGATGTAAAAGCGGCGCTAACTTACAAAATACAATTGTGTTTTGTAAGTTAGCGCCACTTTTGTGCCAAAAAGTGACGCAAACGTGGCGCAAAAAAAGTATAAATATGGGCCTAAGTGTGTCTGCAATGTAGAATAATGTAAAAAAGAACTTAATATATGCTGTTTGAGTCCATACCGAATCACCTACCCTTCCGGGTTTGCGGCCATCGGGTAGGTGATTCAGCATGGACTTGAACAGCAACATTTTTGCAGCAATCCTACAGCTGGCATTTTCCTGAGGTGCCCTTTTCCTAATATTGGAGGGTCAACTAAAACATAGGGCACCAACAAGGAGCAAGCTCTATGATGAAACATGACACTCATCTCGGTGTGTTAGGGCTCTTGCTTCTAAATTAAGAAGTGCCTTTGATTGATCTGTGTTCAAAAGAAGGGACTGACTCTAAATGGAACAGTGTACCTTGATGTGTTGTCGGTTACATCTGGGGATGTAAATTTTATTTAGCTGTCTAATTTTCTTGCTATGTCCATGTCTTGAAAATGCCAATAAACGTATCCAAAAAATAAAATAATAATTGGAGTGCCAATTGAATAGTCCTAAACCTCACTATACATAGATCTTAGAATCCATCTTAACCAGGCCCCCTACCAAGAAATAAAGCTTGGCTACTTAGAGAACTTCTCCTGCATCCTAAAGACACTTGAACCACCCTCCTGTAACGAGGGGCAGGTCCACCCAAACAACTATCTCTGAAGACCAGATCTGGAAAGGGAAGTCATCATCATCATCACTTTATTTCGGTAGAAATGTACCATAAAAGCGCAATACAAAACATTTAAAAAAATAGAAATAAAACATAAAATCATTAAAATTTGAGATAATACTCTAAAATCCTAAAAACTTTAAAAAACGAGGTGCTGTACCTGAAGATTTACATAAATATACAGATATAGTGAGGGCGTGCAATATTAGTTGTGCATTGTCTAAGATATAATGCTAACCATGCGTTATATTTCACAACTATAAGCTGCATTGCCTGCTACTAATATCTATGGCTAAATTTTGTCTTTTAGAATTCCGAGTCTAAAATGCCAAATAGATTCAAGAAATTTTGCCAAGGAACACGCCAATAGCACAGATGGATTCGATTTGAATATCCTCAAGGCCGGTAAACAATTCCTGGAAAGGGAATTATATGGTCCAGTAACCTCTGCAAACAAACCAGTATTAAACAAAATGAATTAATTATTTTATTAATACATTTCCAAGACACATGTCCTTCAGCCCCCTACCCACGTCTGCCATTTTGTAGATATGCCACTTTTTGGGTAAAGGAGACCTGTTTCCAATATCAATTTACTCAATTTCCCCTCTGTGCATCCTCCTCTACTGCTTGATCTTGGGGATTGAGGGCATCCCATTTGTATAAGCAGTATTTGCCTGGTGATCCTCTAATAACTCACGTTCTCTCCAAGGTTCCTTCAACTCTGCAGGGGGATGTATGCACCACGTGTTTCCACTAGGCTATGCTCCCATCTCTCTATTTCCATGTTTGATTAAAGCTTGGGTTTTATGTGACATGTCTCTTAATTCGTCTTCTGTTCCCTAAATGCTCGTTCATTTCTGACCTTGCCCACAGATTTATTTTATTGGTTTAAGAGCATAAACATGTCTTCATTTCTTTTTGTTGCAGAGGGATGTTTATCTTGCTGCTGTTCAACTAACATGCCATTACAGTAAAAGCAACATTACTTTATGGAAATTTCAGACTTTTAAAAAGAGATTGCTTTGGACTGAAGTAAATATTGAAAGAAATGCATGATTACATACACAAATACATCAATCAGTAATTACATATTTATGCCTTTGCCTGAAATGCAGTATTGTCATTAACATTTTGTAATGAAACTCCTATAAAAACGTGTTTGTCTACTTTCAGGGATGTTTAATACAAAACCTGCTTTCCTAAAATGATTACTGATTTGAATGATATTTAGAATTGAGGACACAAATGATCAAAACACAATTTTGCACATAAAAGATACTTTATGTGAGCTTTCCATAAAAAAGCAGTATACTATTGATTTTGTTGTGACAAATGTAGCAAATGCCGTCTGAAAACCTTTCAAAACCTATTGTGAGAAATGTTATTAATGGTAAGGCTTCTTGATAATTCTTTGGCATAAAGTACAGCGGCAGGGCTTAACTTTCACCTACTTTGGCCATCATGGCAGGGATTGCTGGCCGGATCGGTAATTACAAGAGATGCTGAAATAAAGCACTCCCACAATGCCACACTTGGGTGCATATTTATACTTTTTGGTGCAAAACTGCACTAACGTAGTTTTGCATCAAAAAGTTTTGCACCGGCTTGCATCATTCTTGAGCACCAGCCGGGCACCATATTCATGGAATGGTGCAAGCCGGCACAAAGGGTAAGCTAGCATCAAAAAAATGACATTAGCTGGGTGGGGGTGGCAGTATGGGAGAAGGGAGTTTTGCACCAAAAAATTATGTGAGGCAGGTTAGAGTAAAAAAAAAATGGCTGTAACCAGCCTAGTGTCATTTTCTGACGCAAAACCATCCATACCACATGACTCCTGTCTTATAGAAGAAAGGAGTCATGCCCACCACCCAAATGGCCAGCACAGGGGACCAGGGTCGCCTGGGCATGGCCACCTCACCAGTGCCATGTAGGGGAGCCCATTTCAGGGCCCCCAATGGCACTTTAAGAAAAAAAAAATACTTACCTGTACTTATCTATACTTACCCGGGATGGGGTCCCCATCCTCCACTGTCCCTCTGGTGTGGGTGGGGGTGTCCCTGGGGCCTGGGGAGGGCACCTGCAGGCTTATTCCATGGTGTTCCACCATGGACATAGGCCCACAGGTCCCCTAAAGCCTGCCCTGACCCAGTCGTTAAATAATGGTGCAAAGCAAGCTTTGCACCATTATTGGACCTCTCCTACTCCATGCGTGATTTTAGCACAGGGGGATGAATATGGCGCTAAGGCCATAGAGTCATTTTTTGTACCGGAATGCCTACCTTGTATCTCATTGACATAAGGTAGGTTTCCACGTCCAAAAGAATGACTTTAATTCCATAAATTTGGCGCTAGATGGGTCTAGCGCCAAAGTATAAATATGTAGTTAGATTTGCCCCGAATTTGCGTAAAAAAATGACGCAAATTTGGCGCAAAACAAGTATAAATATGCTTTGGTTTGTTTACCAGCTGATAGCTGGTCAAATTCCCAGGTAGGAAACAGCCCAATATGACAAATTATTTGAAGAATGGCATGTAGTACAACAGATTTGTGCTATAATTCCCCATTTCTAAGGGACTGCCGAGGGTTCCTCTGTATTTCTGTATCACCAAATTACCAATACACATTATTGGTATTTTACGTTGCAGAAATACCAGTTCGATAAAGTCTATGAATATTAAAGAGCACAGTCACTTTATTCTTGTAAAGTATGCACCTGCATGGCCTTTTCATTCATTACAGTAATTATATGAATGGCAACAGCCAGTTATCCACAGAAGAGGTCCTTATTAGTGTTTCATGTCTATCATGTCTGGTCTCACTGCTGTTTTTTGCACTCTGCATGCTCTGGAGGTGAGGATGATACATCTGCCGCATCCCACTTGATATCTGACATCTTTTTTATTGGTCTGGCTTGACATTGTAGCTTTTGCCAGACAATTTTGTGAGCATCACTATAGAAAAGCTTTGGCTCCGCCACGTTAGGAGCAAGGAGTACATCTTTCGATTGGGCAGAAGTTGTGTGCTTCCACCAAAAAAGGTCTTGCCCTCCACACAGCTGTGATAGATGTGTTTATTTATCCAGCTTCCTGAACTTGAACTTTCAGGAGCATGCACATGATATTGTAAAATTATTAAAGAGTCTCAGATAATAGGATCATTTTTGGTGTTTTCTCTTGCAGCAACATAGATGAGAGGAGAGTATTCATTAACCAAGATGGATGTTTGGGTCTGACTGGACAGTACAATGTTCAAACCTAAAACAAGTACAGTTCTTTGCTTCAAAACAAATACATATGCATTTCAGTGCTATTTACTTGTAATGCTTCAAATTACCAACAACAGTTTCTGAAAGCCAGATATATTGGCATTACCAATGCTTGTTCAGGTTTGCCTCTTGTTTGTGTAGCATTGGAATGCCCGAGATAACCGCATTCTCCCACATCCACTTCCTACCTTAGAGCTTAGCACCCCTCCTTGTCACTCTCACACTTGTTTCTCCAGCACATGTGCCATGCTTACTAGCTCACAGCCCTTTCTCCTTGTTACCATCCACTGAAGAGGAGTAGGTCCAGAGATGAGAGGGTAGCTCGATCCATGTCTTTGCTGCCAGGTAGGAGAAGGAGTGATCTCCACATCTGGTATGTTGGATGCGGGGGAGAGGGTTAGAGAAAAGAAAGTGGAGCAGAGGTGTCTACTGGGCTGATGGAAGTTTAGGCAGTGGTTCAAGTAGCTGAAATGGGTTAAAAATTACTTATACAACACTCCACATGTGGTACAAATAGTGGCAAACATTTGCCAAATGTTTACAGATCACTTTCTGTTGTTAATTGCTCTGTTCATGCATTTCAACTGGGCACTCTGAGTACAGAAACATCCCAAAAAGTGTACTTCTTCTTTTAAGATTTTATGTCCTAAAACGTATAGGGCCCCCAACTAGACTCTCAGGGCCTAAATCGCAGCGGTAAATGTTCATTTTTGTATAAGTTTACAAAACTGCATTTTAATAGTAAGTTTACAAGTGAGGAGACTCTGCAGTTGGGGTGAAGAACTCTGCACATAAAAAGAATGGCCTGTCCTACCTCTTTATATGCTGAGTTTTCCGTCTCAACTGCCAAGTCTCCACACTCGGAAACTTACTATTAACATGCGGTTTTGTGAATACTGAAAAATCATAAAGTTACACAAACTTGTAGGTTTACAATTGCAAATCAGGTCCTTACGTTGTACAAATATAAAAGCATATTTTCAAAGATTTCAAACAGAAGAGAGCAGAATTGTGCCATAACTTCAAAAAAAATGGTGCACTTCTGTTCTCTCCTTGTGCTGATCTATTCGTGGCTGCCTAACACAAATACAGGCACCGTTGTGCCATAGTGCAAGGGTGTCCGCATTCTGAACAAGATAGCTTTTGTGCAGGAAGAAGGACATTTCTGCACAAATACTACAGTTTGAGGCTATTTTGTCTTTGTATGTGTGCTACAGAATTCACCACAGAATGCAACAGACATGCAAAGAGGAAATAAGAAGGAGAAATAAAGATATTTCTTGATACAGCGCTTGCCTGCGTTTTGGCTAGCATTGTGCTATAGACTTGCCATATACATAAGGATTACTGACATAATATCGATGCACACAATATAAAAACACAAACATATCGAAAAATAAATATAATAAAATAAAATATCACCTTCCTATAAAAAAAAACACAAATCTTGAGAACACAAATATCGCTGTTAAAAAATTGATTTTTACCTATATTGAAAACACAAATATCGGAAACAAAAATATTGTACCCTGTACTGCCATTTGATAAATTTTGTTTTGACCAATGACTTTGTGTTTCACCACTGCGCATATTAGTTGCTCAATATTCACCAGTAGCACATGGTATGTTTTGTTCAGTTTAGCCGCCTATGGGCTTTGACATTGCATTAGTCATTACATTCTGTATTCTGCCTATTGGCTTTGACATGGCATTAGCCATTACTTTCTGTATTCAGTTGAGCCGCCTATGGGCTTTGACATTGCATTAGCCATTACATTCTGTATTCTGCCTATTGGCTTTGACATGCTGTATCCAGTCTAGCCGCCTATTGGCTTTGACATTGCATTCCTATTGGCTTTGACATGATGTATTCAGTTTAGCTGCCTATTGACTTTGACATGCTATTAGATATTCTGCCTATTGGCTTTGACATGATATCATATATTACATTTTGTATTCAGCTCCGCTGCCTATTGGCTTTGACATGACATTTTGTATTCAGCTCCGCTGCCTATTGGCTTTGACATGATATCATATATTACATTTTGTATTCAGCTCAGCTGCCTATTGGCTTTGACATATTATACATTGCATTTTGTATTCAGCTCAGCTGCCTATGGGCTTTGACATGATATTATACATTGCATTTTGTATTCAGCTCAGATGCTTATTGGCTTTGACATGACACTAGACATTGCATTTGATATTTAGGTTAGCTGCCCATTGCCTTTAACGTGGAGTTAGACATTGCAGTTGAGAATCCAAGCTGTATTTTTCCAAGCTGTGTTTTTGCACAAGAGAACCAAGATGTTTTTCTCACAGTAGACTAGACATGATAAGAGAGAGTACATGGGTGTTGTTCTCTCTGCTTGAGCTTGGGAACAGGAGTAGTCTTGGAGACCTGGCCAGTCTCCAAAAGGCTTGCTCAGTTTCCCAGGTCTGAGAGGAGGGGGCACACCTTTGTAACAAATGTAACAGGCTGCAGAGGGTCAGATTCGAATCTGCCGGACCTCGTGCTGGAGCTTGGCGCAGGCTGCCAGCAATCCCGTGTGGGTAGATGAATCTCTCTTTCTCGCGGCTGACAGGGGTCATCAGCTTGCAGACCTTAGAAAGATGAAGCTGTAGATAGTTCCCACACGGTGAAGTATTTGTTTTGCTTTGCATTCAATATCTTATAAATATAACCTGCTGTGTATATTGCAAACTGATATATTTTGTTTGATTAACGCGGACTTGAAACCTACTAATTCGTCATTCATAAATATTGTGGTTGGGGAAGAATTAACAACAATAAAAGTCTTCTTTGACCTCAGAAGTGCATTTCTGCTGTGTTATGTTAGTGCTTAGAAACTAGATAAGAGGAAAGCACTACAATTGGTACCAGGAGTCGTGGGGTCGGTCATTAAGAGGTGATTAAGAGGGTGTTGACGAGTTGGTAGATTTCTAAGTGCACACTTTAAAAGTGTAATTGTTTTTTTGTTGTTTGGAGAATTACAGAAATTGTTTTCTGTTTGGAGAATCACAGTAGCACGGCAGACCATGTCTGAGAATTCATGTGTTGATAAACTGCCTGATGGTGCTAAGAAAAACTGTGAATTGTTTTCTGTTTGTGGAATTACAGAAGAAAATGCATGTGTGGCTAAAATGCCTGATAATGCTTTGAAAAATAATTTCTGTTGTACATATGTAGAAAAAGTGTCTTTTGGAAGTAATGATGACAGAAAGGTCTGGATACCTTTATCTGCTTACAGAGAAATGCAGGAGAAATGTAGGCAGTTGGAACATGAAAATAGGAATTTACGTGAGCAAATTAGCCCGACTGAAAGTTATAAAAGGGCTGTTTTTGAAGAATCTTTCTTGTCCCATTCCAGTAATGAGGGGGTTAAGACAGCTCCGAGCTGCACTGAGTATTCGTGTGAGCCAGGGTTTTTGGCAGCCAAAATGCATTCCTTAACTGATAACACGGAGGAGAGAGACCAGAATGTGATTTACGAGTTACCGTTGCAAAATGCACAAGTAAAACGAAGGATTTTAGAGCAAGACACCCCGAGTTTCATTAGCTTGTTTGATTTTTGGAAAAAGAATAGCCCTCATTTGAGTGAAATCCTAACACTTTTGTATATGGTCACTGTGAAAAATTATATGCAGTTGCGCGCTTGTGATTTGGCAAATTAAATAATGCAGACTTTAGGTTTCTGCGCAGTGCAAGAAGGAAATACTTATGTACATTTAAATCAAGAACAAGGAAAGAAAATAGTGCCCCTAGCTAGAATCATACAATGGATCTGGTACTTGCAAGACAGGGCTAGAGTACCACAGGTAAAAGAGTTATCAATGAAGTTGTGTGCACCATTTGAATTCGTGTCTACTGAAGATAAAAAGCATGTTTGTTTTACTAATGATTCATTGACTGAAATGTTGTTTTCTGGCACAGGAGAAGGAATGGAGTTGTATAATGTGTGTCAGATTTTAAAGCAAGAGCTACGTGAGATGTGTCATTTTTACGCTGATTTTTGGTTCATTGCTAATGTTTTAGCACCTAACTGGTTCAATTACCTTGCAGATGTTAATGAGAAAAATTCAGAGAGAGAAGTGTTCACCCAGAATTCTGCCTTAGTGGGGATGGCTAAGTGGGTGCCCCAGAAATGTGAACAGCTGAGAGAAAAAGCCACTTACAGGTGGGCAGAGATGAGAGAGATGCACATTCCCCTAGTTTTGATAAAAACTGTGCAGCACGCACAAAAGCAATCTGTCATGCAAGCAGTCACAGAGCAGTTGGGGAGAGGAAAGTTACCAGGACAGAAATGGCAAATTGATCAGGTTTTAGGGAGAGTGATTGCTGCAAATTACCAAGGAAAAATCGAAATTATGCTGATACCTAGAAAAGAATCTGATTCATTCATACAAATTGGAGACAGAATGGCCCAACTTGACAAAAATGCAGTGAATGGAGGTTTGGTAAAGAAGGAGTCTGCCCCAGCCCTTCTGACAGTGCAAGAAAAGGGAAGCTGTGGTGCAGCAGATAAAAACCTCAGTGCTGATGTGTGGGCTGAAGCCCCAAGTGATCCTCCAGAACCTGCAGTGAATATAACAAAGGGCCCCAAAAACGTCCTGCTGATTATAAAACAGGGAAAGAAAGAGGAAGGGTGCAGTTTAAATGAAAAATGTTATTTGCAAGAAAAGTCATACTTGTTTCTTTTGCAGATCCTACCACGTTTCGCCACTGTCCCTGAGTGTGCTGTGTGGTCCCCCTTCCGGTGTGTGCGTGTGGGGTCGGGGAAGGGACCGAATCCCCAACCTGAACCTGGCTGAGTAAAGTGCCAGCACCATGGATCCATTTTGCGCAAACTGCGCCTTCAGTTCAAGTTCAACTTGTTTGATTGCATTCTTCCACTGGAACTAAGCTGTGTTTTTTTTTTTTCTCCCTCTCATATGGAACTCTGACTTTTGCTTATCTTCCAGCAAACCTTTCAGGTGGACCGTGCACCTTTACATGAGTAGAACTCATGCCACATCAAATTGCTAACACTGTTGAATTAGAGACTCATTCAGAGTACAAATTGCTCAGTCTTTTCTGTATAGATGTATCTGATGTGAAAGGTTATGAAATCAATGTGTTAATTCACTTCTATTGCTTTACAGGGATTGCTTTGATCATAATGTTTTTTTTTGTTTGTGCTGATGTTTTTTTGTTTTTGTTTGAAACAGGAGATATGTGAAACAAAAATTCATTGGTCAAAGTGCGGAATGTACTGCCATTTGATAAATTTTGTTTTGACCAATGACTTTGTGTTTCACCACTGCGCATATTAGTTGCTCAATGTTCACCAGTAGCACATGGTATGTTTTGTTCAGTTTAGCCGCCTATGGGCTTTGACATTGCATTAGTCATTACATTCTGTATTCTGCCTATTGGCTTTGACATGGCATTAGCCATTACTTTCTGTATTCAGTTGAGCCGCCTATGGGCTTTGACATTGCATTAGCCATTACATTCTGTATTCTGCCTATTGGCTTTGACATGCTGTATCCAGTCTAGCCGCCTATTGGCTTTGACATTGCATTCCTATTGGCTTTGACATGATGTATTCAGTTTAGCTGCCTATTGACTTTGACATGCTATTAGATATTCTGCCTATTGGCTTTGACATGATATCATATATTACATTTTGTATTCAGCTCTGCTGCCTATTGGCTTTGACATGACATTTTGTATTCAGCTCCGCTGCCTATTGGCTTTGACATGATATCATATATTACATTTTGTATTCAGCTCAGCTGCCTATTGGCTTTGACATATTATACATTGCATTTTGTATTCAGCTCAGCTGCCTTTGGGCTTTGACATGATATTATACATTGCATTTTGTATTCAGCTCAGATGCTTATTGGCTTTGACATGACACTAGACATTGCATTTGATATTTAGGTTAGCTGCCCATTGCCTTTAACGTGGAGTTAGATTGCAGTTGAGAATCCAAGCTGTATTTTTCCAAGCTGTGTTTTTGCACAAGAGAACCAAGATGTTTTTCTCACAGTAGACTAGACATGATAAGAGAGAGTAGATGGGTGTTGTTCTCTCTGCTTGAGCTTGGGAACAGGAGTAGTCTTGGAGACCTGGCCAGTCTCCAAAAGGCTTGCTCAGTTTCCCAGGTCTGAGAGGAGGGGGCACACCTTTGTAACAAATGTAACAGGCTGCAGAGGGTCAGATTCGAATCTGCCGGACCTCGTGCTGGAGCTTGGCGCAGGCTGCCAGCAATCCCGTGTGGGTAGATGAATCTCTCTTTCTCGCGGCTGACAGGGGTCATCAGCTTGCAGACCTTAGAAAGATGAAGCTGTAGATAGTTCCCACACGGTGAAGTATTTGTTTTGCTTTGCATTCAATATCTTATAAATATAACCTGCTGTGTATATTGCAAACTGATATATTTTGTTTGATTAACGCGGACTTGAAAGCTACTAATTCGTCATTCATAAATATTGTGGTTGGGGAAGAATTAACAACAATAAAAGTCTTCTTTGACCTCAGAAGTGCATTTCTGTTGTGTTATGTTAGTGCTTAGAAACTAGATAAGAGGAAAGCACTACATACCCTTAAATAAAATACCTTTAATTGTGAAACAACTAATTACAATAAAAATTAAACAATAAAAACACGTTTGAATAAAAAAAAATTTACATCACCAAAATAATTATAATTCACCCAGGTAAAATATATAACTAAATATACAACAATATAAGCAAGACATACATTTATACAACAACCTATATATATATATATATATATATATATATATATATATATATATATTACACAAAATAATAGTTCCCAGAAAGTGAGGCTCTATGTGGCGGTCTTGGCAGGGGGTTGGGAACCCCATTAAATTACTACACGTGCTCCCTTGCCTTTTTGATGGAAAACCAAGACACCTTCGGTAGTTGCAAAAAATATCTATTGACAGAAGTACAAAAAGACCTCCTCCCAACGTGTTTCAGCCGTAGCCTTGTTCACGGATGGGGGAGTATACAATACATCATGTTTAAATACACACCTCATAAACATAGAATAGAGACTCACTTTCCAATACATCACTGCAATTTGCTACACGGTGGGAGACATCTTATAATGACTTCAAAAATACTAAATCCTTATGGGTACTTTGTTTCAATCAGTTAGATGTAACTTATAATCCATTAATGATATGTACAAATTTATTATCCTTATTCAATTAAATCACAATTGCTTCAGTGCTCCATCTTATAACTGATTGGTTCAATTAAACAAAGTCCCATAATCTCCATGACCATCCCTCTCTTCACTTATTATTTCCCACCAAAATGTACATTTTGAGTCTTCAAACCCCCAACATAAACCCTTAAGATACCCTATATATACAAAGAAGCAGCCCAGTAACAATGTTAAATATTTTAAACAGGAAAGAAGAAATGCAAAAGAAAAAGAAGTAAAAAATGTCCGGAAGAACTTTTTTAGAAACAAATCTACTTTGAAAAAACTTTTTTAGAGAAAGTTTCATCAACCCAGGTGTGTGGTCATCTCTTCACTCAAATTCAAACCTCCAGGGGAGAGAGTCATGAAGTTGATAATGTACTTGGATTCCAAGATACGTAACATTTTCTGTCTATCACCTCCCTGAGGATTCAGTTTAATTTGATCACACACCAGATAGCTGAGTAACCTTTCATCCCCTTGATGCATCTCATGAAATTGTCGGGCCACAGGATAATTGCAATCAAAGTTGCGGATCGCCCTTACATGTTCCAGCATTCTCTTTTTTGCCTTGTGTATCGTACTTCCCACATATATTTTTTTGCATGGGCATCTCAAACAGTATACACAATAGTCAGTATTACAAGTAATAAATCGATTGATCTCATAGTCTTTCCGTCCATTCCCTACTATGACATTTTTACAGTCCTCACTGTACTTACATGCTTTACATTGATGGCAACAGTAAAACCCAGTCACTTTAGATCTCACATTGACAGAGGTATTGCTGCTCATCAACATATTTTGACTAAGGTTATCTCGTAATGATCTGCCCCTACAGTATGTTACTGCTGGAAAAATTCCTATAAAGTCCTCTAGGTCTAAATCTGTCTGAAGGATATGCCAACTTTTAGACAAAGCCTGTCTTATGTTATATGCCTGATTTGAATAGGTCGTGACAAATCGGATTTTTTCGTCCATCTTAGTGTGATGTTGTGATCGGTATAATACCTCTGATCTTGAGCATCCCTCTACTTTTTTCACGGCCTGCATGATGACATTGTCACCATAACCTCTTTCCTTCAATCTAGTGCACATGGTCATGCATTCCTGCTGGTATTTTTCATTAGTGCTACAGATTCGTTTTGCTCTCAATAACTCTCCATATGGAATGCTTTTAATCAGATTTGGTGGATGGGCACTCATGGCATTTAATAAACTGTTGCCTGCTGTTATTTTCCTATATAGTTTTGTGTGTACCAAACCATCCTCTACATTCACCTCCACGTCCAAAAACTGGATCGATGTATTGCTGTGTTGCTCACTTAATTTCAAATTATAGTTGTTATCATTCAAAGCCTCCACAAAAGTAAGTGCCGATACTACATCACCTTTCCAGATGATGAAAATATCATCTATATACCGGTACCACAACATAACTCTATCTTCATAATCTGCTATGTCTGATGACAACTGTTCCTCCCAATGCCCCATAAAGAGAATTGCGTAGCTGGAAGCAAAACATGTACCCATAGCAGTCCCTTGAATTTGTTTGTATATCTGATCATCAAATAGAAAGAAGTTATTATTAAGGCAGTACCAGATCATGTCGCAGATCATTTCAGTATGCATTAGATGTGATATAGATCTTGCTCTCAAATAGTGTCTAACCACTGCAAGGCCCAATTCGTGTTGGATGCATGTGTATAAACTTGTAACATCCAATGTTAAAAACAGAAAATCATCCTCCCATCTTAAACCATCCAGCATCGTTAGATATTGCGTGGTATCCTTCAAGTACGATGGTAGACTTTCCACAAAGGGCCTGAGGAAGAAATCTATATATCTTGAGGTATCCTCAAGTAATGATCCTATTGCTGACATGATCGGTCTGCCAGGGGGACTTTGCTTGTTCTTATACAGCTTAGGTAAAAGGTAAAGGACCGGAATCTTAGGATGATCACATTTGATGTGTGTATTTAAACATGATGTATTGTATACTCCCCCATCCGTGAACAAGGCTACGGCTGAAACACGTTGGGAGGAGGTCTTTTTGTACTTCTGTCAATAGATATTTTTTGCAACTACCGAAGGTGTCTTGGTTTTCCTTCAAAAAGGCAAGGGAGCACGTGTAGTAATTTAATGGGGTTTCCAACCCCCTGCCAAGACCGCCACATAGAACCTCTCACTTTCTGGGAACTATTCTTTTGTATAATAGTGTTTTAAATTCGAGGCTCCAACATACTGGTTATGTTTGGGAGGCTTTGTGGCCTGTGGAAGGAAGAAACTGATGAATGCCAGTTCGTTTTGATGGAATAAACTAAGTGCGACCGCCTTCTTAATAATAATAGTGATCGCGTAATGCGGGCTATGAGAACTGTAAGACACTCCAGACATTAAGGTGCACATTTAGACCCGGGGGTGTCACTAACCTTTGGGTTTTGTGGCACCTGGTATCGAGCGGTTTGCTGCTTTTGGACCGCCAGAGAGATTTGGCTGCTACCGTGGAATGCTCAAAAATATTTAACTGCGGCCGCCATTTTGGGAGAACGCGTTGAAATCTTCTCCGCCTGGAAGTGCGGAGTGTTTTCGTAGACTATCGGAGTAACGTCCAATTGTGGCTGCCATCTTTGGGAGGACGCGTGGCAGCGAACCGCTTGATGAGAGTGCTGGAAGCCGCTTTTGTTTATACAGAGTATCGGCTTGCTGCAGTGAACAGACTTTGGACCAACAACACCGCCCCAAGGGTAAAATGAAGCATTCTTATTGTTATTATTGGTAGTATTTGGTCGCCCAGTGTTTATAAACATTGGACGTATATTGACATTACAGACTGTTGCCATTTCCTGTCACAAAAACATCTGATAAGTGAAAATAATTTGGATCATCCACGGGGAAAGGAATACAATGCTGTAGAAAAGACTGTAAGATACTTATGGTTAATTTTGTGTAGCGAACTAACTTTCTTGATTCCTTTGGATTTGCTGACAGCATGTGGGAACTGGAACCGGTTTTTGATACCGGAAACCGATTCATTCTGTAATCATATATACAATAACTCAGAACCAATGCATATGACTGGCATTTAAGAATCAGTTAAGGAACAATTCCTCCTTCCTAGTGTTAATTGTAACAGATTTTGTGTGGTGTGGAGTGAGCTTTAAGACCAATATATTATTTTCAATATTGCTCACAACTTTTTTGGAATTTTTCCAGATTTTTTTTTTGAATTTTGTGGATTTTTTTGCATTTTGAAAAAAAAATGTGAATTTTGGAGGGCGTTACAGTAATGGCTTCCTCATTAGAAGCTCGCAGGAAAAAGAAATCGAGTAGACTCTTCTTCACTAAACATGCTGATGAGGGAGATGTACACCAAGGGGGCTCTACTGTGAGTTCTGGTCTACAAATACAACTATTATATGATAAATTGATGAGAAAAGAACTCTCCAAGTGGTGGGAAATTGAGTCTCTTCAGCAATATATTGAACGGGTCCCGAGGGGTCTATGTATTTATACAATTCCGGCATATGAAGGCCCGGACCCGGAACTGCTGGAGGAATGGGCAGAGAATTCTAAAGTGAGTTCCCTCAATATGATGAAAATTTTGATAAAATACGCTTCGAAGGATCGAGAGAAAATCTTGGAAGAGATTGAATAAACCACCAAATTGATTCTGACATTAGTCTCGCAGAGCATCCTTGATGAAGTAAAAGGGAATCTGGATCAGAAACTTACCAAATTTGAAGAGGAGATTACTGTAAAGAAACAGAGAAAATGTATCCGGATTTTAAGGATTATCAGGCAGGGAGGATTTTAACCTTTCATCACAAATATGATCATATGTATTCAGAAGATTACAAGGAACCTATACCCTTGGTTGTTAATGAAACATCTGGTAGTAACTTACGATTGCCTGAAGAGAGTGATGTATCGGATGGCAGTCTTTCTGATGTACCAGATATCCCCCTGGTAAAGAACTCAGATGGGGATACGAATGTTAGTAAGTCACATTTTTTTAAACAGTTTCGCCTTTTAAATCAAGGAAGGACAGAACAGAGGAAAGATTCTTTCCAACCCAGGGGCAGGAGACAAGGACAGAGAGGCAGAGGAAGAGGAACCGTGCAGCGAAAGTACAAAGAAAGAAAAGAAGGTCCCACAATATCAGGAATGAAAACGAGAGCACGCAAAGTACCACAATGACTGTGGTCAACCTGTCCGGTAGAATATTGACTAAAGAGGAAGAAAATCTCCTAGCCTTAGGTCTATCGTTCTGCCCTTCCAACAATTTTGATTATGTTCAGACTCGAATAGATCTTTTTCATTTTGTAAGAAAACAAAAATTAAAAAAATGGTACAAAAATAGAGCGGCAGGTGGAACTGTTATGATGGAAAGAACCAACACCAGTAAATTATGTATCTCAGATATTGATTTGTTGCATACATTATCTGTGTTGGATGATGATACACAGGCACATGATGATCCCTTTGTGAATTTGGATATTTTGGGTATAGAAACAGATATGTCGTGCCGTAGTCCATTTAAACCCAAATCGACCTTTTTACCAGCAGTTCAGAGTGAAGCTATACAAGTATTTGAAAAAGATATGATAAATCGATTGAAGAAAATGAGATATGGGTCTAAGAACAAAAAATATGATAATCTATCTTTTTCACAGAAAATGGCTGTGAATAACCTAAAAAGTGATTCAAGTATTGTTATTCGTGAATCTGACAAGGGAGGTAATGTAGTTGTCCTGAATAAGAGTCAATATTTACAAGAAGGAGAGCGACAGTTAAGCGATGTAAATTGTTACACTCGTGCCAATCTAATGGAGTTTAAAACATCCATTCTACAGTATCATGGTTTATTGGTAGAATGGAGAGACAGGGGTCTATTGGAGTGGGATGAATATCAGTTCCTTTAATGTGATCATCCTAAGATTCCGGTCCTTTACCTTTTACCTAAGCTGCATAAGAACAAGCAAAGTCCCCCTGGCAGACCGATCGTGTCAGCAATAGGATCATTACTTGAGGATACCTCAAGATATATGGATTTCTTCCTCAGGCCCTTTGTGGAAAGTCTACCATCGTACTTGAAGGATACCACGCAATTTCTAAAGATGCTGGATGGTTTAAGATGGGAGGATGATTTTCTGTTTTTAACATTGGATGTTACAAGTTTATACACATGCATCCAACACGAATTGGGCCTTGCAGCGGTTAGACACTATTTGAGAGCAAGATCTATATCACATCTCATGCATACTGAAATGCTCTGCGACATGATCTGGTACTGCCTTAATAATAACTTCTTCTATTTGATGATCAGATATACAAACAAATTCAAGGGACTGCTATGGGTATATGTTTTGCTCCCAGCTACGCAAATCTCTTTATGGGGCGTTGGGAGGAACAGTTGTCATCAGACATAGCAGATTATGAAGATAGAGTTATGTTGTGGTGCCGGTATATAGATTATATTTTCATCATCTGGAAAGGTGATGTAGTATCGGCACTTACTTTTGTGGAGGCTTTGAATGATAACAACTATAATTTGAAATTAAGTGAGCAACACAGCAATACATCGATCCAGTTTTTGGATGTGGAGGTGAATGTAGAGGATGGTTTGGTACACACAAAACTGTATAGGAAAATAACAGCAGGCAACAGTTTATTAAATGCCACGAGTGCCCATCCACCAAATCTGATTAAAAGCATTCCATATGGAGAGTTATTGAGAGCAAAACGAATCTGTAGCACTAATGAAAAATACCAGCAGGAATGCATGACCATGTGCACTAGATTTAAGGAAAGAGGCTATGGTGACAATGTCATCATGCAGGCCGTGAAAAAAGTAGAGGGATGCTCAAGATCCGAGGTATTATACCAATCACAACATCACACTAAAATGGACGAAAAAATAGAGATTTGTCACGACCTATTCAAATCAGGCATATAACATAAGACAGGCTTTGTCTAAAAGTTGGCATATCCTTCAGACAGATTTAGACCTAGAGGACTTTATAGGAAGTGCTCCAGCAGTAACATACCGTAGGGGCAGATCATTACGAGATAACCTTAGTCAAAATATGGTGATGAGCAGCAATACCTCTGACAATGTGAGATCTAAAGTGACTGGGTTTTACTGTTGCCATCAATGTAAAGCATGTAAGTACAGTGAGGACTGTAAAAATGTCAGAGTAGGGAATGGACGGAAAGACTATGAGATCAATCGATTTTTTACTTGTAATACTGACTATTGTGTATACTGTTTGAGATGCCCATGCGAAAAAATATATGTGGGAAGTACGATACACAAGGCAAAAAAGAGAATGCTGGAACATGTAAGGGCGATCCGCAACTTTGATCGCAATTATCCTGTGGCCCGACAATTTCATGAGATGCATCAAGGGGATGAAAGGTTACTCAGCTATCTGGTGTGTGATCAAATTAAACTGAATTCTTGGGGAGGTGATAGACAGAAAATGTTACGTATCTTGGAATCCAAGTACATTATGAACTTCATGACTCTCTCCACTGGAGATTTGAATTTGAGTGAAGAGATGACCACACACCTGGGTTGATGAAACTTTCTCTAAAAAAGTTTTTTCAAAGTAGATTTTTTTCTAAAAAAGTTCTTCCGGATATTTTTTACTTCTTTTTCTTCTTTCCTGTTTAAAATATTTAACATTGTTACTGAGCTGCTTCTTTGTATATATAGGGTATCTTTTTTTTAAACTTTCTTTTTATTGATAATAACGCAATGTGGTACAAAGTCAGCTGGGATCAAGGTCCCATCATTTGGAAATAATTGCACATCAGAGATATTAGAAAATTAAAGAAATTGGAAAACTCATAAGGCACAAACAAAGTGTCATTCGTACTTTGAAAACCTGAGGTAGTGTTCTCTTCCAACATATATTAGACGATGGGGGGGGGGGTTTAAAGAAAATGAAGATATAAGGATAGAGAGTAGGTTGTACCTGCTCAAACGAGGGAACAGGGGAGTTTTGCCTTGGGAAGAACGTGGCGTCGCAGTAATAGTGTGTCTCAGGGTGTCAATTACCAAAAGAGTGTGGGGGGTGTTGCAGCGCGGATGGTGGGTTTTGCGGCTCTTGTCAACTCTGTGGCCAGTTTCAGCTGGGACCAGGTGTCTGTCGAACGACATGGGAGTAAGGGTCTGCCACGGAGGTCTGTTTGGAGTGTTGCTGGAGGGCGACATGTAGACTCTAGTGGGTTTTTAGAAGGAAACGTGGAAATAAGGGACGAGGGGGAGAGAGAGAGAGAGAGAAAGAAAGAAAGAGAGAAAAAAGAAAAAGAGGAACAGTAGGAAAAAGAAGGGGAGGAAGGGAAAGGAAAGAAAAGAAGGGGGGAAGGAAAAGAAAAAAGAAAAGAGAAGAGAAGGAAGAGAAGGGGATACAAGGGGGGGGAGAGAATGCAGAGGGAGAGTGAGATACGAGAGCGAGGGTAGGGAAGCGAGGGAGAAAGGGGGGAAAGTAAGGATGTGAGGGAGGGGAGGAAGAGGGGAGGAAGGAGGGAACAGTGGTGGTTCTGGGTAGGGCACTATTGCCCCCTTGTAAGGAAGGGAGCCCATACCTGCATAAATATTTGAGCTTGATCTAGTAGGTTATAGATGATTCGTTCGTGTGTGGCAGTGCGGGTCATGGCTATGATCCATTCCTCCGGAGTTGGAGGGGTCTCTGACCGCCAGTGTCTGAGTATGCAAATTTTTGCAGTAGCTAGCGCTGTGTGCAACAGTCTCTTATGTGGTCTGGAGAGATCTGGTAGAGAGGTCGTATCTTGCAGAAGTATAAGGGCAGGAGGGAGTGGTGACGGAAGTGACATTACTTCAGCCAGAGTGGAGCTCACAGCATCCCAGAGTGGTCGTACTGTTGTACAGTTTACCAAGATATGCATCAGGTCACAAGATGCCTCTGGACATCGCCAGCAGTTCGCGTGCGGGAGGAGTCCGGTCCTATGTAGTTTCGCTGGAGACCAGTGCCAGTCGTGTAAAATTTTGAAGAGGCAGAATTTCAAGCGTGCCTCCCGGGTACCTCTATCTAGTGCCTCTAGGATAGCTTCCCAATCTTCCGGGTCTAGATCCTGTTGCAGCCGGGTTTGCCACCGTATGCTTAATTTGTCCAAGAGCGTCTGGGAGTAGAGTCGTCGAATAATTAGATCATAGAGACCCGACATTACTCCCTTGCATTTCCCCCATTGCTGCAGGTAAGCCACTATCGGTGAAGGCAGAGACCCCCGTAGGGGAGATGTATTCCCCGGGAAAGGCAGTGCTTAAGTTGCATGTATCTCCATTCCTGATTCGGGTGTAGGTCGAACTCCTCCCGTAGCTTGGGGAAGGGTTTGAGCACATCATTTTCTAGGACCTGTGAGAGGGTGAGGATGCCTGCCTGCTTCCACTGCGGCCAATGGAGTACCTCGCCACCTATGCGTAGGCCACTGTTGTGCCACAGGGGCGCTTGGGCATGTATGAGGGGGTGGACCCCAAACAGTCGGTGGGCCCTTCGCCAGGATGCCCTGGTCGCTGCCAGGATAGGGTTCACCGAGTTAGTGGCTGGGAAGTCTGCACGGTAGGGTCCACCGAGTCCTTCATTCGCAACCAGGAGTTGTTTTTCCACTGCTATCCACAAGGGAGAGTCTAGTATGTTCGATAGTGTATTGGATAGCTGGGACATTCGGAGGGCTAGAGAGTAGTGTTCCACCGATGGGAGTCCCATTCCCCCGTTTATACGACGGGCCAAAAGTTTAGCTGGTGATAGCCGTGGTCGCATTGTGCCCCATACGAATGATCTAATTAGTGCATCAATGCCTCGTAGTGTGGAAAGGGGCACTTGTAAGGAGAGGAGACCCAGGATATAGGTGAAGCGGGGTACCGTCACCATTCTAACCGCTTGTACTCGGCCCCACATAGAGAGGCCTAACTGGGTCCATTTTGCAAAGTCCAGTTTCGCCCGCGTAATGAGAGGGTCAATGTTGTCCGCCACCATGTGTGCCAGTCCTGGGTTAACAAGCACTCCCAGGTATTTAAGACGTTTTGGCGTCCACCGAAATGGGTAGCCTAGGAGTGCTGCTTTTGTGGTTACTCGTGATAGCGGAAGTGTCTCGCTTTTGTCCCAGTTAATGCAGTATCCCGAAAGCGCTGCGAAGAATGTTGTCAGTGTAGAGGTATATCTTGGAGGTGCCTTCGGGTAGTGGTAGGCCGGTTATGGAGAGGGAGGACCGAATGGCTGCCGCCAAGGGCTCCATTGCCAGAGGGAACAGGAGGGGTGAGAGGGGGCACCCCTGCCGTATACTCCTCTGGATAGGGAAAGGATCCGAGAGGAAGCCCCCACAGTTGACTCTGGCCGCGGGCTGATCGTAGAGCAGTCGTACCATGGAGATAAATTTGCTTCCCAGACTGAATCTCTCCAGGGCCACGAATAGGTAGGGACATTCTATGCGATCGAACGCCTTTTCGACGTCTAAGGACAAGGCCAGTGCCGACTCCGGGGAGTCCCTGGCCGCCCATATGGTGTGGCATAGGGTACGCAGATGGTTCCTAGATGTGCGGCCCGGCACAAACCCCACCTGTGTATAGTGTATTAAGGACGGGATTACTTTTCGTAATCTGTTTGCCAGGACGCTTGCTAGAATTTTTATGTCCCCGTTTAGTAGAGAGATGGGCCGGTAGCTGCCACATAATAAAGGGTCTCTCCCAGGCTTCGGTATGACAGCTATTGTAGCATTATTGGATATGGCCCCTAGTGTCTGAGTTTCGCAGGCTTCATTGAGGGCTTCGCATAAAATATCGATCGCCTCTGTCCCTACCCATTTATAAAATTCTGCCGGGTATCCGTCCTCTCTAGGTGATTTGTGGTACGGGAGGTCAGAGATGACTTTATCTATCTCCTGCCTGCTTATTTCCCCTTCTAATAGGCTTCGGCCCTCGTCTGTTAGGGAGGGGAGGTCAAGCTTCTCTAAGAAGGTGGCAGCTTGCGCCAGGTTGGTCGTTGTTTCCGGCGTGTAAAGGTGTCTATAGAACAGGGCAAATTCGTTTTCCATTGCCTGTGGGTGAGTCAGTATGCCCCCAGAGGGGGAACGAATGGCTGGGATGGCTAAAGCGGCTGTTCTTTGACGGAGTTGGGCTGCAAGCAGTCATCCCGTCTTCTCACCCTGTCCATAGTGTCTCCCTTGGAGTCTCTGTAACGCGAATTCGGCCTGAGTGGTGTACAGCTTATTAAGGGCCATTTGGACTTGCTCTAGGCTTCAGTGGCCTGGGAGGGAGGGGTGTGTTGTATATTGTCTGGTTAGTCGACGTATGTCGAGTTCCAGTGCCGCCTGTTGCTCTTTTCTGTCTTTATTCGCTATTGCCGCATCACGCATGAGCTGTCCCCGTATCGAAGCTTTGGCTCCGGCCCACATAGTTCGGCTTGAATCAACAGTGCCTAGGTTGTCTTGGGCGAAAGTGGTCGCATGATCCTGTAGCTGCAACTTACCTTGGGGGGATCGATAGCAATGGATCGCTAATCTCCAGGGTTTTCGGCCCGGAGATACCAGGCCTAAGCGGATGGCTACAAAGACTGGGTAGTGGTCTGAAAGGCCTCCCTCCAGTATATCGTCCTCCAGTGTGTGGGCCACAAGGTTATGGGATAGGAGGAAATAATCACTCCGTGATTGGGTACCATGCACCGGCGAGAGAAAAGTAAATTCTGTGTCCGCTGGGTGAGTCAGCCTCCAGTGATCGACTAAACCATTGTCCGCGAGTATGTCAGTCTGTATGGCTCTGTCTGCATTATTGCTCGTGTCCAGGGGCCCTGTCCTGTCCAATGCTGCGTCCCTAGCTAGGTTCCAGTCTCCTCCTATAACGTAACGGGATGCCCCTATCTCGGTCAGAAGTCGGTTGAGCTGAAGGAAGAAGAGGCGTTTGGGACCTGTTGGTGCATAGACTGATCCCACACACAATGTTGAGTCCCTGATTTTCAGTTTGGTAAATACGTATCGGCCCTCGGGGTCAGTCCACGATTTGACGACTGTGAAAGGGAGGGTTTTACGTAAGATGATCGCCACCCCGCTTTTTCTTGGGACATTCTCCTTACCGGGTGAGGGTGGGTTGCAGCTAAACAGGACGGTACCCACCCAGTCACGTCGCAATCTATCAGATTCAAGACTGTCTATATGTGTCTCTTGTAATAAGGCGATGTCTGTCTGTTTAGAGTTAAGGTAGGATAGGACTTTTTTCCGTTTGATGAAGTGGGTGAGACCGTTTACATTCCATGAGATAACCCGGAGAGGTACTACCGATGCTCCCATCGGGTTGGGCATCCTTACTTCCTGTGTCAGCCCACCCGGGGGTATGAGCTCGGGGAGGGTGGAATAGACTCTATAAACTGAAGAGGACGCCGGGGAGAGGAGAGGGGAAAAGACAGGTACGTAGCGTACGAAGACGAATTGAAAAAAGAATAAAAAGGAGACAGTGAATCAGTGGGGAAAAGAGGAAATAGAATAGAAGATAGAGAAGGAAGAACGGGATATGAGTCCCGAATTACCCGAACTTTAACCGGCAGGTCTAAAACCTAGGCCGAATAAGCATCGACGCCCGGCCAGCGGGCCCCGCGCCGGTGGGGGGGGCGCCTTCGAGACACCCCAGACCCTCGTGTAGGTGTCTCCAGTCATGTCCGGGGGGAGGGTATGTTTGTGGCTAGATGGCGGGGGGGAGGCCGCGTGTTGGATGTATCCTGAGTAAGGGGAGGGGTGGGGGAAGCGTGGGGAAAGGACAGGGACAGGTGCTGTTGTTACTAGGGTCACTTCCCCTTGGTTGTTCTGAAGGGTTGCGGCTTGTATATACCCTGGGACTTAGCATCTGTAGTCTGTTCTGCTTTGCACCAGCTCCCATCATTAGATCACTACTGCGCTTATTAGCAGACCGGGACCTAGAGCCCAAACCCAGTTCAGAACCATTTAGTCCCAACCCGGCTAAGGCAAGCCAGTGATGTGCAAGAGTGTTGCGTCAATTCCCACACTTCCCGGAGAGTATATTAGACCCTGATTCCAGGTGGAGGAAGTGATATGGGATATGATAAGTGTTACCCGACATGAGGAGGAGAAAAAAAAAGGGGGGGTAGTGAGAAACAAGAGCGATCGGGAGCCATCAAAAACTATCACACAATCCGAACAGTCTAAGCAGTCCGAGGCGATCAAAGCCTACTGGGGGGGGGGGTTCTCAGCGGTGCAATGTCTGAAGAGTATACATGAAAAAGAGTACTCATCACTTCTCTGCATCAAAACTCCTTCGCCATAAAGTTCCTGTGTTTCCTGCAACGTTTCTATAACAGTTTGTGGTTATTGATATCGAGGGCTTCTAGGAAAACCGTATCCGTGTTGGTTTCAGGTGGCGGGCACCTAGGGTTTCAGAGGGGATCGGGACTTGTCTCTGTCTGACAGCTGTGTGTGCATCGCCACCGCCTGTAGTACTTGGCCCCTGTCATCGAAGCTTTTCGTTAATCTCTCCAGGTCTCTGCCCCTGGTTTGAGGGTCTGTGGTGGGTCTTCCGTCGGTGTCCAGAGCGATTTCCGGTTGGCCCATACCCCTGGTTTGGTTCTGTGTGTCTTGAGGGGGTTGGGTTGCTGATTCTATGGGTTGTGTCGGGTCATGCAGCCCCTCTAGGAATGATTTCAGGTCCTCTGGGTCATAGAAGGTTCGTGACTCTCCGTTCTTAGTTATCCACATCCTGGCTGGCTCGAAGAGGCCGAATTTAACATCCAAATGGCGAAGGCGAGGACGAAGAGAGAGAAAGGCTCTTCTTCGGTCTGCTGTTTCTTTGGAGAAGTCTGCTGAAAGGCGGATTTCGAGGGGACCTAGCCGGAGTGGGCCTTGCCTTCGGGACATCTGTAGTAGTTGGCGGACCTGCCCATGTCGTAGGAAGCAGGCTATGATTGGGCGAGGGTGGTCTTTTCCGTTTTTTCTCTTGAGACCAAGTCTGTGCGCTCTTTGAAATTCCAGAGGGGGGTCGAATGTTATGTCCGCTAGTTTGGGGAGCGTGTCTCGCAAGTAAGAGAGGATGTCTGTACCCTCAATGCCTTCCGGAAATCCAAGGAAACGGACGTTGTTTCTGCAGCTTCTGTCCTCAAGGTCGGTTAACTTGCTGCGGAGGTGCAAGAGTTCCTGATCTCTGTCAGTCTGTAAGACCACTTGACTTTCCACAGCCGCTACTCGATGATCCAGTCCGGAGATTTGTGACTGGAAGCCCGCTATTTCCAGGCGCATGGATCTCGTTTCCGCTATTAATGCCGTCATGGCATTGCCCATACCTTCCAGTTTGCGACCTACTGCCGATATCTCCTGCAGTATGCTATCCATTGACATTCCTTGAGCGTCTTCTGACATGATGGCGTGTGGGGGGGTGAAGAGTCCGCAGTGGAAGGGTGTTTCTGTTGGCGCAGGGCTTCGGAGAAGAGTAGTTGGCTGGCAAGCTTACCCGATGCTTTACCCGCCGTCTTGCCTCTGGGCATTGCGGGTTTCTCCATACAGATGGGGGTCTGAGGGAGTGCCCGTCTGTGTCACAGTGAGGGCAATCAGCGTGGGAGTGCGGGCAGCAGAGAAGAGAGGGTGGCGGAGGGGGGGGCGAGGAGGACTCAGAGTAATTGGTGAGTTCAAGCGAGTACCTCTCCAAGCGACCTCCTGCTGTAGGCTGTTATTGGTGCATACGGGGAGAAAGATCCTAATGCTGGCTCTATGACAGGCAGCGTCCCACTGGGCTGTGTCTGTACCGCGTGGGGGTGAGGTTTCGTGCTGCTCTCTCCCGTATTAGCTTGGGGGTCCGTGGGTCTGTGGAGAGTGGGATTGCTTTGGAGCCGAGCCCCGCTGTTACTTTTGGCCCTCTTTGCTCTCCATACCTCGTTAGTTCTAGCCAATAGTGACTTTTCGCTATTTCTGTTAGTGTAATATTGCTCCTTTTGTTTTTATATTTATATTGTTCGTTTTCTTTCCTCTTTTTTTTTTCCTCATCTTATTTTTTTGTTTTTTGTTAATTCCTTACTCCTTCCCCCCTCCTATACTTGTCTCTCCTCTCATTTGGTGGCGTTTATTCCTTTGTTCTTTGCCTTTTCCTCTTCCCGTCGTTTTCCTCCCCTCTCTGCACGTTGTTGTATTTCTCTCTCTCTCTCCTCTCTCCCGGCCTTTCTCTCACTCATCCACCTCCCTCACCTCCCTGTGCCTCTCATCCTCACTGGCTCACCGACTCGGCCCTCGCTCCTCTGTCTTCCATGGGGCTTCTGCCGTTCCTCTTGAGGGGGCCTCCTCTGAAGCAGGCAAGGCTGGGAGGTGGGGGCAGCCGTCCGCTGTGCTCCGCTGATTGCGGGGCCTCTTGTCGCCGATCCCGTCGCCCCCGGCGAGGGGAGGGGGTTGAGGAGGGGTTGGGAGGCATGTTACCAACACCGGGCCACCTCCTGTTCTAGGCCGCGGCGCCAGTCAGCTCAAGGTGCAGGTAGGAGCGGAGGGCGCGTCCCTCTCCCTCGGGCTCCAACGGGGGACGCGTCACTCCGCGCCGGGTTGACTCCGCACTCGAGGCCGCGGCTTGGAGGGCTGCCGCGAGCCTCGAACTTGCCCCTCCCGCTCCGTTCAGCGTCTCCGGGGAGGGCGCTCCCCCGCGTCACGGGCATCGGCCGCTCGGCTTCACGGACCTCCACGCCAGCCCCCGCTGCGTTCGGGGGTCCTCTGGTGCGCCTCCAGCACCGCCGTCCCCGCCGCGTGGCCCACCGCCGTGCGGAGCTCGGCCCCTAGGCGCCCATCATAGATCGAGGCCAGACCACACCCCGTCTATATAGGATATGTTAAGGGTTTATGTCGGGGTTTGAAGACTCAAAATGTACATTTTGGTGGGAAATAATAAGTGAAGAGAGGGATGGTCATGGAGATTATGGGACTTGGTTTAATTGAACCAATCAGTTATAAGATGGAGCACTGAAGCAATTGTGATTTAATTGAATAAGGATAATAAATTTGTATATATCATTAATGGATTATAAGTTACATCTAACTGATTGAAACAAAGTACCCATAAGGATTTAGTATTTTTGAAGTCATTATAAGATGTCTCCCACCGTGTAGCAAATTGCAGTGATGTATTGGAAAGTGAGTCTCTTTCTATGTTTATGAGGTGTGTATTTAAACATGATGTATTGTATACTCCCCCATCCGTGAACAAGGCTACAGCTGAAACGCGTTGGGAGGAGGTCTTTTTGTACTTCTGTCAATAGATATTTTTTGCAACTACCGAAGGTGTCTTGGTTTTCCTTCAAAAAGGCAAGGGAGCACGTGTAGTAATATATATATATATATATATATATATATATATATATATATGCAAAATACAAAGGAGAACTCTGGGAAGTTCCCAATTTTAGGTGGAGAGCTGCTCTAGTAAGGAGCACTCTGCAACACCAGCGACACTCTAGATTTGCTCACCTCAAATGTCTGCTTATCTAGCAAAGTCTTTAAGCATAGGATTAGCACAGTGCTATCCTCGCCGAGCTAGATAGTGACAAAGTCTTTTGCCATTTGTACAGCAAAATCTTTAAGCATAGGATTGACATAGTGTCATCCTTGCCGAGCTGTAAAATGACAAAAGCCATTTACCACTCCAGGCACAGTATTACAGCTTTGGACTGGTCAAATACCGTCCAAGCCAACCTGGAATGAGTAAAGCAACCCCTGACACGTGTTTCGCTCTCGTTAGAGCTCTTCAGAGGGATATAGCTTTGTCCAGACACAAGGGAGCACCCAGTATAAGTCAAACCAAAACCCTTTCAGGGATAGAGCGAAGCATAAATTTTGCAAAATACAAAGGAGAACTCTGGGAAGTTCCCAATTTTAGGTGGAGAGCTGCTCTAGTAAGACAAATGGCAAAAGACTTTGTCACTATCTAGCTCGGCGAGGATAGCACTGTGCTAATCCTATGCTTAAAGACTTTGCTAGATAAGCAGACATTTGAGGTGAGCAAAATCTAGAGTGTCGCTGGCGTTGCAGAGTGCTCCTTACTAGAGCAGCTCTCCACCTAAAATTGGGAACTTCCCAGAGTTCTCCTTTGTATTTTGCATAATTTATGCGTCGCTCTATCCCTGAAAGGGTTTTGGTTTGATATATATATATATATATATATATATATATATATTATTATATATATATATATATATATTATTATATATATATATATATATATATATATATTTATATATATATATATATATATGTATATATTTATATATATATATATATATTCACTGAAAAAAACAAAGGTTACAGGGATGTTGTAGTTAGGAAATTGAATTTTAAAGAAACATGGAAATTCACTGAAAAAAACAAAGGTTACAGGGAAGTTATAGATAGGCTCACATTTTAAACGTACAAAACGATAAAAATTCACCTGTTATAGTTAGTTATCTCAAGTAACTATAACTCGGGCCCTAAGGTAACTATAGCTCGCGCCCCTGCCCTGCACAGTTTTTTCCTAAATTTTTTTACTACAAAGATTACATTGATATCATTAGTGATGTTATCAAAGATGTCATGAGTGCTGTAATTTATGGGGTAATTAACAGTGACTGGCGAGAGCCCACCTAGGGGCTTCAGATTAAAGAAGCGCAGGAGCCCGCACTTCTTTTTTTTTTTTTTTTTTTTTGCCAAATCGCAACGAAAATTTAAAAAAATGCTTTTTAGCTCTGGGGGGGTCCCTCTGGGTCCCGCAGCACCAGAGCTAAGGGGTAAAGGTGTCCGTACCCTGGCCGCTTGTCTTTTTAAAAAACGTTTTTGTGGAACTCAGCTGAAGCAGAGTCCCAAGATGGCTGGCAACACTTCCTGGGTGAATTATTGGCAGCCAATCACAGCTGTGCATTTCCCTGCAAAAGCTCATCTTTTTTCATGACATCATCGTGGCCAGAGATATACACATTTATTTTTCCTTTAATAGCTCCAAAAGCTACTGGAAGGATTTACACCAAATAAGTGAATGCACAATCTGCATACCTAAAGCTAGCTTTCTGCCAAATGTGGTGTAATTCCGTCCAGTGGTTGGGGCTGGAGTTGTGTCTCAAGGCCCTACGGGAATTAACATGGGAAACACAATTTTTTTGATTCCTCCTTTTTCTCTGCCACCTGTTCTGCTTTGTTTCAAACTAAGAGGGAACAAGGCTAAAGAATGCAACACTCTTAGTCAGAGTAATTAATTTATTAAGGCATCTCCCAGGGTTCAAACATAAGTGTACAAAAATATTAATGTGAGCACCTAATTTGAATGCAGCAAAACATGTGTAGCTACTAAAATAATCACAACAGTTGACTGATAGTAATCAGAAAGAATGCAATATATCAACAATGAATATGTATGCAGTGAATCTATATTTATATAGCCATGCACACAGTAAAGCTAGATAATTACGCATTAAGAAGGCATCACCATGGGGATCCAATTCAACACCATCTTGGCCTTTGCCAACGTCAAGCTACGTAGCCCTGGACAGCTGAGACAGGAGAAATATTCCCCAATGGGACTCTGATTTTCCTGTGTAATGTGCCCACCCTCAGAAATTAGTTCCTTCTGCCTCAGCGCCAAGCTTCCCCACCTTATTTCAATTAAACAAACTTAAGAGGAAGGTTCTGGTAACCTCCCTCCCTTCTAGTAAGTTGTGAAATTAAAGCACTGGCTGTACTTGGTCAGTGTTGAAAAACACATGCAAAGGATTGGCCAGATCCCAGGGTGTATTTCCAAGACAGAGCTGTACCCTTCTCTGTTATAAACATTTGCATCCTTGTACACTCTTTGTTGCATCCCTCATGGTATGTTCCGTTCCCTGGTAAGAAAAGTGAAAACACGTTAACAAGTGCACCACCGATGTGACGGCATTTGAAGCTAGGCTAAGCACCAAGTGGAGTCAGTGGTCAAGATGGAATTGGTGGTTAAATACAGTTAGCATTAAACCCTCGCTTGCGGATCAATCCGAAACTTTCTGCGTGAAACAAGAATAATCAGCACACTTTTTTGGCGAAATTTCGTCAAGATTCGTCAAACAGAGCCAAAGATATAAGCAAGTCAAAAATGCTCTTTCTATGGAAAACATGGTACTAACTATAACTACCTAGTGGCGCCCGACACTGGGTAATTATTCAAAACTATTGAACTACATTTTAAACAATGTATTTTGTATTTAATCGTTTATTAGTCAATTAAGCCATAAACATGCATTATACCAACATGCAATAAAAGCAATATCAAAAGTAAAATGGGAAAACCAGAGCAGCATGAAATTGTGTAATAGACAAACAAGTTAACCTGCTGATAGATAGATAAGCAGGAATGCAAATTTAAAGAGGGTGCCTCATACCCTTTTTCCTACGCATTAAACTTGCACAATAATACATAAAGGGCATCATTACAAGTTTGGTGGATGATTTAGACTGTCTGCCGAACTTTCGAAGGGGAGGTTGCCGCCATAGTGGCTACCTCCCCGCCGAGCCCAATAATAGTTTCCCTCTAGGTCAGCTGGCAGAAACCCGAGTTTCCGCTCGCTGGCCTAGCGGGAAACACCTATAGCTCTGTCTCCGGCTTGTAATCAAGCCAGATGCAATGCTGTAGGATGCACATGCAGCAGCACCCTTGCAATGTTCACTGTCTGCAAAGTGCATGGGCAGTGCAGAGCCCCCATTGGGGGCCCCTGACCCGTTCTCCGTCAGCCTTTTCATGGTGATGCTACCACCATGAAATCGCTGGCGAAGAATGAGGTCGTAATCCCCAGGGCAGTGCTGCTTGCAGCCCTGCCCAAGCAGCGCGGCCCTGGTGGATTAGGACCGCCGCAACCTCCACACCACTGGGATCTCTGATCCTCGCAGTGCTGGTGGTCCGGTCGTGGCACAAACGCCGTGGCCCTATTATGGTGCCCTGACTGCCGCGTTTGCAGCGGTTCGACCGCCACCGCGAGTCTGGCGGTCTAGTGACTGCCAGACTCATAATGAGGCCCCAAGTGCATAAGGTTGAATATGTGCAAAAAAGCTTAAAACTACACTGAACAACATGCAATAAACTTGGTATCTAATAACTAAGAAACATCTAAAACACATTAAATACAGGGAGTGCAGAATTAATAGGCAAGTTGTATTTTTGAGGATTAATTTTATTATTGAACAACAACCATGTTCTCAATGAACCCAAAAAACTCATTAATATCAAAACTGAATATTTTTGGAAGTAGTTTTTAGTTTGTTTTTAGTTTTAGCTATGTTAGGGGGATATCTGTGTGTGCAGGTGACTATCACTGTGCATAATTATTAGGCAACTTAAAAAAAATATATATATACCCATTTCAATTATTTATCATTACCAGTGAAACCAATATAACATCTCAACATTCACAAATATACATTTCTGACATTCAAAAACAAAACAAAAACAAATCAGTGACCAATATAGCCACCTATCTTTGCAAGGACACTCAAAAGCTTGCCATCCATGGATTCTGTCAGTGTTTTGATCTGTTCACCATCAACATTGCGTGCAGCAGCAACCACAGCCTCCCAGACACTGTTCAGAGAGGTGTACTGTTTTCCCTCCTTGTAAATCTCACATTTAATGATGGACCACAGGTTCTCAATGGGGTTCAGATCAGGTGAACAAGGAGGCCATGTCATTAGATTTCCTTCTTTTATACCCTTTCTTGCCAGCCACGCTGTGGAGTACTTGGACGCGTGTGATGGAGCATTGTCCTGCATGAAAATCATGTTTTTCTTGAAGGATGCAAACTTCTTCCTGTACCACTGCTTGAAGAAGGTGTCTTCCAGGAACTGGCAGTAGGACTGGGAGTTGAGCTTGACTCCATCCTCAACCCGAAAAGGCCCCACAAGCTCATCTTTGATGATACCAGCCCAAACCAGTACTCCACCTCCACCTTGCTGGCGTCTGAGTCGGACTGGAGCTCTCTGCCCTTTACCAATCCAGCCACGGGCCCATCCATCTGACCCATCAAGACTCACTCTCATTTCATCAGTCCATAAAACCTTAGAAAAATCAGTCTTGAGATATTTCTTGGCCCAGTCTTGACGTTTCAGCTTGTGTGTCTTGTTCAGTGGTGGTCGTCTTTCAGCCTTTCTTACCTTGGCCATGTCTCTGAGTATTGCACACCTTGTGCTTTTGGGCACTCCAGTGATGTTGCAGCTCTGAAATATGGCCAAACTGGTGGCAAGTGGCATCGTGGCAGCTGCACGCTTGACTTTTCTCAGTTCATGGGCAGTTATTTTGCGCCTTGGTTTTTCCACACACTTCTTGCGACCCTGTTGACTATTTTGAATGAAACGCTTGATTGTTCGATGATCACGCTTCAGAAGCTTTGCAATTTTAAGAGTGCTGCATCCCTCTGCAAGATATCTCACTATTTTTGACTTTTCTGAGCCTGTCAAGTCCTTCTTTTGACCCATTTTGCCAAAGGAAAGGAAGTTGCCTAATAATTATGCACACCTGATATAGGGTGTTGATGTCATTAGACCACACCCCTTCTCATTACAGAGATGCACATCACCTAATATGCTTAATTGGTAGTAGGCTTGCGAGCCTATACAGCTTGGAGTAAGACAAAATGCATAAAGAGGATGATGTGGTCAAAATACTCATTTGCCTAATAATTCTGCACTCCCTGTACTATGCAGAGACAAAACAATTTGCCTGCTAGTTAATAAGTAAAATTAAGATGCGGACATGACTAGGCTAGTCAAACCCCTTATTTCATCTTGTTCGAATTATTTATGCTTGTGCAATTGCACAAGCATAATTTTGGACATGTGCCAAAAAGCATAAAGTACGGAGCGAATCATATTGCAATAAATAAAAAGATCTTTATCCCCATGCAAATACATGCTAATCCTAAAATGTGCAAATGGAGCATATAATGAACTTGTAAACCTTTAATTTAGTATTGATGCCTCAAAGATAATATTAGTGAGCTGGCAATGACTCAACCTAGTGAGATAGGAGCCTATAAAACGTCCCGAGCCCTAGCAGCCCATCAGGTACAGGAATTCTTAACATGGCAGATCATATAACGGTAAATAAAAAGATCTCATCCCATGCAAATACCTGCTAATCCTGAACTGTGCAAATAGAGCATATAATAAAATTTGAGGACTTAGAAGATAATAATGATTGGCTAGCTATGAATCGTCCTAGTGGGATAGGAACCTATGAAACCCTAGCAGCCCATCAGGTACAGATACACTTAACCAATCATATCAATGCACCCCACAACCATACATTTGCCACCACCCCTTTACTGTCATATGGCAGCCTTGGTAAAAGATTTTAAAATGTCCAATATCTGTTCCAGTCTAATATTCAACATTGTATTTATCGGATCCAATGACTCCACCAGGGCTGTCCTACACGACCTGATACATAAATTATTAAATTAATTTTTCAGCAAACCTCTTCACTGAGTAGCCAAGGCAGGGAAGATACATACAATATGCTGTAACAATTTGTCTACCTCATAACATAGATGGCATTTCTTATTCCCACTTTGGCCCTCTTAGCTCCATTTCAGACAAAAATCTAATGTAGGAATATGCCCCAATCTTAGTGCCAAAAATCTCTGTTTAATTTTCTGATTATATGTGGCTTCCAGAAGGGGTGACTCATTCATAGTGGTGTTTCAAAACTAGACACCCATGGATTGCTTCCTCAGCTGTTGTTTATCAGCTGCCATACTTTGCAGTCTCACAGATTTATTGACGGCCTTTTCAAATTCCAGAGGTTGCCCAACTCCACCATCTCAATACTTTCCTCAAGATAATTTTTATACTCAGCATTCCCTCATTTTAGATTGATTTCAGCCAAAACCAAATTAGCCAGTCTTCCCTCAGCAGCGTACCTCAATTTATGACAGCTCTTAACCAATGCCGTTGTTCTGGCAAACAACTGTTTCAACAGTGAAAATTCCAGCGTCACCTGGGCTAGAAAACCCCACCTGGGCAACTGGAAGACTTGTTTATAAGCTCTAATCAGAATTTTATCAAGAAAAGTGGACTAAGCTCCCAACATTATTTCCGCTCCATAAAACAGAGTGGGTAACAATTTGGTCTTAACTACTGCAGATAAAGATTTCAGATTATGGCCACAGATGGATCTAGCAAGCACTGAAAATGCATAGTTGAGAGCCTGAGCCTTTTTGTTGATTGCCTCTCTATGCTGTGCGAACCTGGAGCAGGCATTTATTACCACCCCCAAGTATGTGTAAGTTGATGTTTCGTCTACAAGTCTCCCCGTACGCTTGTTTAATAACTGACAATTCAGCAACATTACTTTTGTTTTTTTACAATTTAGTTCTAGCTCATTCTCCACTGCATTTGATCCCAAACAGTTTAATTGTCTTAGTAGGCCTAGTCTGGTGTTGCTGAGAAACAGTGTATAAAATGTTGGACAAATGTCGGCCACCTAATCTTTTTGAGCTTCTAGTTGTGTAGAAAGGTCTGATACACAGAGATTGAATAGCAGGTGTGCTAGGACACAACCTTGTTTTAGTCCAGATAATGTTTCCAACTTCCTCAGCAAGTATGTACCATCTCCAGTTTTTATCTTGATCAACGTATCCGAATACACCAGTCTTTAACAATGAAATTAACAACATAAAAGGCAAGCACATTTTAGCAAGTAAATATGTCAAAAACGACAAAAGCTGCAAATTGAGGAAACTCTGCCAGATTCTTTGACCAGCCCCTTAAAAGAGAAACATATACAACTCAACAACTACCTTGCAAAGGATTAAAACTGATGTTTAAACTAAAACGTACTGTAATCAAAATTAAAATTGTCAAATAGCAAATAACTAAGAAAACACTCTCCAACCTCGATTATTTTACATGTACTTACTAAAACAAACTACTAAAATTTTAAAAAGTGCTAGCCTTCCAAAAAACATCAATCACAAACCAGAAAAAAAGAATTAAAATGTAAGTATATATCATTATAAAATAGAAACTCACCCCAATAGCAATTAAAATAAAACCTAACTACTTCAGCCTTTACAAACTACCAACAAATAAACATTTAAAATAAACTGAGGCTCAATTTTCTTCCAACAGAAAGAAAGCACCTGCTAATCATTACAACAGCCCCAACATCAAAGCTGCTACAAATTGAGAAACATCTAAGAACATACATGTAAGTGTAAATAATAAAAGTAGTTGTATAATTTTATATGTAAATAATTTTAAAAAAAATATTTTACAATTGTGATTATTTATACTATTACACTACTTTGATACACAGTGACAGAAAGACAAAGATATATAACACCCCAGAAAAAAGGTGGGTGGCGCCAACAAAGATGGCGGAGTAGGCGCATTTCGTCAAGCTCCTGCCGGCCCGTGAATAATCCTATCTATCCTGCATCAAAATCCTGCCATCAGCGATGAAACAGCACCAGGGGATGATACCTGGTGTGCAGGGAGCCAGAACGGTCCTTGGTGGCAACCCGATGAGGCCTATAAGGTGGCGAGTAGGCCTCGGCTGTAGCCTACTGTGGCACCCTGAGCAACATCTTGAGATGCGGCCTCCCCCCAGCTGGGACACAACGTGGCTGAACAGCAGTACCTGATTTGGTGACCTGGGTTGTGGCTGCGGTCTGGCCTAAGCGCTGCGCTTCCCGGGCCCGGGGACAGACTTAAGCGGGCATGCGTGGCAGCACCCCTACCCGATTTCAAAGGTGAGGAGGCGGAACTAGGGGGTGGCAGAACAGCGGCCTGCAGAGGAGGGCTGACAGCGTGGAATCCACAAGCTCCTCGGCGCTGGGGATTGTGAAGGCCCTGCTGGTGAGGAGTAGTGGGCAGTGGCGAAGGCTGGGACGCGGTGTGGCGCGCCCTACACCTCAATCAGCAATCAGCCGTGAACAGAGAGCCAGATGCGAGGAAGAGCTCAGCGGCGGCCCGGTGTTGGGGGCAAGTGAGGACATGGCACAGCAGATCTATGCGGCTAGCCGACTAGCGTGCTGTAGTGTAGCCATTTTTAATGTAGCTCTCTGCGCGTTTGCTTAAAGTATTAGGCCTCTGTGCACTTTGCCCTAGATGTATTTTATTTAGCCTCGCACTGTTATTTTACAATAACCAGTTTCACGGTCTTGTTATATTTTCTTCTATCACAATGTTAAGCTTACTTCAGCACTGAAGTTCTCAAACAATACATTCTTGCTCGCTCTGTGCTTCAGTCAAGGATACAGTCTGGTACATTGCCGATAGACGTGTAGAAGTTTAGTCTTTAGGGTTTGTAGAAAGTACATATTCTTACGTAGGGACGTTTCTTAGAACACCGGCGTGTTAGTTATAAAAACACTTCCTAGTCCTGGTACACGTGAGAGGGAGATGCCGACCAGGAACCCACAACTAGACGTTGACTGCCCTGTTGCAGATGCTGATCCCGATCACAGGCCTTTGCTCAGGTATGAGGGTCGATGTCCTCCCGGGGGAACCTGAAAGGCAGGCTTAGAGCTTAACATGCTGTGCTCAAAATAGAACTTAGAAGAGAGAACATAATCTAGTTGCACCATGATAGCGTTATTCTTATGTTTCACTCTCCTCGTTACTATTTCAATCCTACTGTGTTGTATGGTTCTGGTTATTGCGGCTCACGCCTAGTTATCTATAATGCAGTTGTTTTATTAAACCAATCTATAAAACTCAAACTGCCTTTGTCATTTATATATGAGACCACACTGTGTATGAGAGAACTGGTTGGGATCTGAGTGACCACGACTTCCCTGGGAAGCACTAAGATGTCATGCGCCCGGCTGCCCAATTGTCTCTTCCCTTTGGGAGAGATGAGGCACTGCTAGTTAGCCGGAGCTCAACCCGGATTTGGGGTGACAAGGGTCCTTCATCGTGGGTTAGACTTAGTCCCCCACACTGTGAATGATCTTGCCGCCCAAAAATCCAGTAGTCTCATTATGATAATGAGAGCCTACGCGACATGGCGCCGCCAACGATTGGTTTGGCTCTAATTTTCAGGTCCACCAGTCTCTCTCGGTCTCATATATGATAATGATCCCTCAGTTCCTTTAACGGAGACGTCTGTGGCACTGAGGACTTCCACCACTGCGATATAGGTAACCCTAAATATAGCGGATGGTTGTTCAAGCTTGAACCTTAAAAGGAAAGACCCCGTTTTGGTGTGCCTTCTCTGAACCATTGCTGTTTTTCTAATGACGAATCCCAAGGTAATAAAAATAGCTCTTAATTTGAGACAGCCGCTCACAGCACATTTGCTTGCACATGGTCTTACGATCCAGGGTGGTCCAGTCACGTTTGTGGTGGCCGCCCATGCAGCCTATAGAACAGAACTTTTCTACTCCTGGGTCACGTTCCCAGCAGTTGATGGGAATACAAATGCATTTCACACATATACAGTTGCGAACGCGCCTGGCCAGTACAGGGCATACGCATACCTAGAGATGCCTTTATCTTATCAAGAACATAATAATTGGCTTGATGGCGCCCTACCCCATACAATATTGCCAGTAAGGTTAGGTCCACTGAGTAATGATGGTCCGACCTGGCCTTTATTGGCCACATATACACCACATCCTGCGGTTGCAAATATGCCGGTGGCTGAAGTTCGTCATTTATATACAGACTTAACGGCTACATATAGACGCTTAGTACAATTTGTGATGCAGACACTAAATACAAACCCAGCGCATGCTGCTCCAGCACAACAACATGCAGTAGCTCCAGGTATAAACCTGGCGACTGTACACTCTATCATGGGTAAAGTTCCAGCAAAACGGGAGGAGACTCAATTTTGGCTGGCACAGAAAATTAATACGCTGGAGGCGGTATTTCCCCATACGGGACCTCAGGACAAACATAGAATATTAACTATGTGTTTACCATTTGGCATGGTTCCCACAGTGGAACATTGTAATACCTGGGGCACGGTGTTTGCCGCGCTCTATACAACGGCACACGGTACACCGACCTTGGCCAACCTACCGGAAGTGCTTAAACAGATTCAGGATGAGTACGGGGCTGCCCCAGCCTTAGATTTGGGAATGCAACTGATGGGCAACTTTGCCACGGTTTCCTCAATAATACTAAGTAATCTTAAAGGGGAGACAGTTGCACTTGCGGTGCGTATGCGTCTTCGTGACGTCTCGCAACTAGATCAGGAGCGGGAGCTGCCTAAAATAATAGCAGAAACATATTCCAGTATCGGTCGAGATAGCCTACGGGCTAGACCGCAAAAACCACAGTTTCAAGGAAAAATTAGTAAAGACAATGCTAAACAACAACCTGAGGGTAATAAGAAGTGCTGGGAGAAAAAACAACAGACACCTAAAAAAGAAAGGGGAGAATCTCCGTGTACGGAGACCCCGCAGAATAGATATAATCTCAGAAATAGGGATAATTTGAAGACGCCTGATAGATATCAATATACTGATACACGCCAATCTCGTTCCTTTCAGGACTCATCGGAAAAGAGAAATGAGAGAGGTGGGCGGTCAGATCGAAGAACAGAGTATGTGAAACCAAGACAGGAATCACAACGCTCTTCGGAGGTTTCTGTCAAGAAGGAAGAGAAACCGATACAACAAAAACAACAGTTTAAAAAGAAAAAGGCGGTGGCAGTCTCAGTTAGACATGCCACACAGGAAGAGAGTTCTCTTGAAGAACAAGACATGGGCACTAGCACTGGTAGACAGCGCGGCAGAGGTCACAATAGTTTGCCGGAATCTTCTAGAGCATCTGGAGGTGAAAGCAACTGATGACTTCATACAAGTTGAAACAGCAGATATGCGTGTCTCTGAACCCGATAGGGTGTATACAGAGACTTTACAATTGGAAGGAGACATTGAACGCACTATAAACGCAATATTTTGGGATCGTATAGTCAAGATATATGACATTTTGCTGGCTGAACAGGATTGGCCGCCTGACTTTGTTCGCACCTGCCCAGTTGAGGAGGAGGTTATTAAACCTTCATTCTCACCACTTGTTCCAGGGGAACTCGCGGAGTCCTATTGCATCAAATGGGCTCTAGCACAAGCACCTGCCTTATATAGAAATCACGTAGGGTGGGATAGGGATTCCCCATTTCATGTAATTCCAATTAAAGGTGAACCTCAGCCACAACCGCAGTATCCAATAAAACATGAAGCAAGGGCATCGGTGAGGGAAATACTTACACAACTGGAATACCAGGGGGTAATTGAACCCTGTGTCTCACCGATGAATAATCCCTTATTCCCTGTAGCTATACCAGACCATTCATATAGAATAGTCTTAGACTACAGACATTTGAACGGACATACACGTACATATGCTATTCAAAATTCACATAGCGCCGCACTGATGAACAACATTGTGCGGAAAAAATATAAAACAACTTTAGACATCTCAAATGGTTTCTTCTGCCAGAATATAGCACCCGAAAGCAGGGATTTGACAAGCTTTAGCGCGTTAGGCTCCCAGAAAAAAATTCTGTTGTTTGCCTCAGGGGTATAAGAATAGCCCGGGACTGTTTGCGGCTCGTGTGACTGCAATTTTACACGAGTTGGACCCTGAAGCATTGTCATATGTAGATGATATATATCTCACGGATGACGAGTTACTGCAACATTTAAGATGGGTAGCCCGCATTGTTGTAGGGTTTGCCAAAATTGGCTACAAATGTAACTTCAAAAAATCTAAAATTGCCTTCCTCAGCATCATATTCCTGGGATATGAGCTGTCGAATGAAGGTAAGAGCCTAGCGCCACAATTTTTAGAAAAGTGTGCACAATTGCAACCACCTAATATGATTAAGAAACTTCAATCATTGTTGGGCTTTCTAAATTTTGGCAGAACATACATTCCTGATTATGCTACACGCATAAAACCTTTATACAAATTAATACGTCCTGATTTTTCAAGCAAATTCTGGACAATTGAACATACACATACTCTTCGAGAGTTACAAGCAGATCTCCTTGCTGCAAAACATTTACATACACGGGACAATAAGACGCATTTGGTCATCAGGGTGATAGCTGGGGCCATTGGGTTTACGTATGTCACATTTAACCCCTTCGCTGGCAGGCCTTATCCCCCTCCTGTGCCAGGCCTTTTTTTGCCTATTTGGGGCAGTTCGCGCTTAGGCCATCATAACTTTTTGTCCACATAAGCTAGCCAAGCCAAATTTGCGTCCTTTTTTTCAAACATCCTAGGGATTCTAGAGGTACCCAGACGTTGTGGGTTCCCCTGAAAGAGGCCAAGAAATTAGCCAAAATACAGTGAAAATTTCGTTTTTTTCAAAAAAATGGGAAAAAGTGGCTGCAGAAGAAGGCTTGTGGTTTTTCCCCTGAAAAGGCATCAACAAAGGGTTTGCGGTGCTAAACTCACCAGCTTCCCAGCTTTCAGGAACAGGCAGACTTGAATCAGAAAACCCAATTTTTCAACACAAATTTGGCATTTCACTGGGACATACCCCATTTTTACAATTTTTTGTGCTTTCAGCCTCCTTCCAGTCAGTGACAGAAATAGGCATGAAACCAATGCTCGATCCCAGAAACCTAAACATTTCTGAAAAGTAGACAAAATTCTGAATTCAACAAGGGGTCATTTGTGTAGATCCTACAAGGGTTTCCTACAGAAAATAACAACTGAAAAAGAAAAATATTTAAATTGAGGTGAAAAAAACATCAATTTTTCTCTACTTTTTACTCTGTAACTTTTCCGTGCGATGTCAGAATTTCAAAAGCAATATACCGTTACGTCTGCTGGACTCCTCTGGTTGCGGGGATATATAGGGCTTGTAGGTTCATCAAGAACCCTAGGTACCCAGAGCCAATAAATGAGCTGCACCATGCAGTGCGTTTTCATTCTGTACCGGGAATACAGCAATTCATTTGCTGAAATATAAAGAGTAAAAAATTGCTATCAAGAAAACCTTTGTATTTCCAAAAAGGGCACAAGATAAGGTGTTGAGGAGCAGTGGTTATTTGCACATCTCTGAATTCCGGGGTGACCATACTAGCATGTGAATTACAGGGCATTTCTCAAATAGATGTCTTTTTACACACTCTCCTATATTTGGAAGGAAAAAATGTAGAGAAAGACAAGGGGCAATAACACTTGTTTTGCTAATCTATGTTCCCCCAAGTCTCCCGATAAAAATGATACCTCACTTGTGTGGGTAGGCCTAGCGCCCGCGACAGGAAACGCCCCAAAACGCAACGTGGACACATCCCATTTTTTTGAAAGAAAACAGAGGTGTTTTTTGCAAAGTGCCTACCTGTAGATTTTGGCCTCTAGCTCAGCCGGCACCTAGGGAAACCTACCAAACCTGTGCATTTTTGAAAATTAGAGACCTAGGGGAATCCAGAATGGGGTGACTTGTGGGGCTCTGACCAGTTTCTGTTACCCAGAATCCTTTGCAAACCTCAAAATTTGGCTAAAAAAACACATTTTCCTCACATTTCTGTGACAGAAAGTTCTGGAATCTGAGAGGAGGCACAAATTTCCTTCCACACAGCGTTCCCCCAAATCTCCAGATAAAAATGATACCTCACTTGTGTGGGTAGGCCTAGCGTCCGCAACAGGAAATGCCCCAAAACGCAACGTGGACACATCCCATTTTTTGAAAGAAAACAGAGGTGTTTTTTGCAAAGTGCCTAGCTGTAGATTTTGGCCTCTAGCTCAGCCGGCACCTAGGGAAACCTACCAAACCTGTGCATTTCTGAAAACTAGAGACCTAGGGGAATCCACGATGGGGTGACTTGTGGGGCTCTGACCAGGTTTTGTTACCTAGAATCCTTTGCAAACCTCAAAATTTGGCTAAAAAAACACATTTTCCTCACATTTTGGTGACAGAAAGTTCTGGAATCAGAAAGGAGCCACAAATTTCCTTCCACCCAGCATTCCCCCAAGTCTCCCGATAAAAATGATACCTCACTTGTGTGGGTAGGCCTAGCACCCGCGACAGGAAATGCCCCAAAACGCAACGTGGACACATCACATTTTTTGAAAGAAAACAGAGGTGTTTTTTGCAAAGTGCCTTCCTGTAGATTTTGGCCTCTAGCTCAGCCGGCACCTAGGGAAACCTACCAAACCTATGCATTTTTGAAAACTAGAGACCTAGGGGAATCCAAGATGGGGTGACTTGTGGGGCTCTGACCAGGTTTTGTTACCCAGAATCCTTTGCAAACCTCAAAATTTGGCTAAAAAAACACATTTTCCTCACATTTTGGTGACAGAAAGTTCTGGAATCAGAGAGGAGCCACAAATTACCTTCCACCCAGCGTTCCCCCAAGTCTCCCGATAAAAATGATATCTCACTTGTGTGGGTAGGACTAGCGCCCACGAAAGGAAATGGCCCAAAACACAACGTGGACACATCACATTTTTTCATAGAAAACAGTGTCTACTTGTGGATTTTGGCCTGTAGCTCAGCCGGCACCTGGGGAAACCTAGCAAACCAGCGCATTTTTGAAAACCCGAAACCCAGGGGAATCCAAGATGGGGTGACTTGCGGGGCTCTGACCAGGTTATGTTACCCAGAATCCTTTGCAAACATCAAAATTTGGCCAAAAAAACACTTTTTCCTCTCATTTCGGTGACATAAAGTTCTGGAATCTGAGAGGAGCCACAAATTTCCTTCCACCCAGCGTTCCCCTAAGTCTCTCGATAAAAATGGTACCTCACTTCTGTGGGTAGGCCTAGCACCCACGAAAGGAAATGGCCCAAAACACAATGTGGACACAACATATTTTTTCACAGAAAACAGAGGTGTTTTTTGCAAAGTGCCTACCTGTGGATTTTGGCCTCTAGCTCAGCCGGCCCCAGGGGGGGGGGCAGAAATGCCCTAAAATAAATTTGCCCTGGCGTCTAGAGGTTTCTTCCAGCACGATGGGAGAGGCCCATGTGACAAATCAGCGCGCGCTGACGTCACAGGGGGGGTTGGGGGGGAGGGGGTGGAAGGGGAAGGACTTCCCCTTCCATCCCCGCCTTGGGGGAGGAGGGGGGTGCACAGGGGGGGCGCGCTAGCGCTCCCCCAAGTTCCCGTGCCTTGGACGAGGTGACCTCGTCCAAGGCACAGAAGCGGTTAATGAAGGTGAGACAGTCCCGATTGAGTACAAGTCCCACTTGTATTCGGTTGCTGAACAACGGTTCGCACCAACAGAGAAAATTCTCACTGCTGTACAGATGGCTGTTATTAAGGAACGACCTCTTGCCCAAGGTAAACGCATTATGGTAGTTTCCCCTATTCCGGCCCTGGAGGCTGTTACAAAAGCAAGTGTTCCTAACGCAAAAGCACTTCACCCGCGATGGATACAATGGGCTACGTCTTTAACAGCCACTGATGTAGATTACATTTTTGACCCAAAGTTACAAACTCAGGAATTTCTGCAATATGAAGTTGAATATCCAGTTCCCGCTGACACGTTGCCTATTGATCAATATCAAGTAGTCATGTACACCGATGGCTCTGTGCAACCGGCGGTGGGGACAAAACACCAATATTCTGCTGCATGTGCAGTAGTGAGTGGCCATGTGGAGGGGGAGAAATTCTGCCCCTAACATACTTATACACAGACCTTAGGGGACTGTACGCACAGTTGGCTGAGCTGTAGGCTCTGCTGATGGCATTAGAACATACGGATCCGACACAGTTTACACTGATTGTTTGTGATTCATATTATTGCGTCCAGTCTTTTAATGAATACCTACATTACTGGCGCTTGAATGGGTTCAGAGATTCAAAAGGCAACACCATAAAACACAGACTACTGTGGGGGAAGGTAGCAGACCTGAAGACCTGAAGGAGACACTACCCAAAGTCCATGTTGTACATACTCTTGGACACCAGCGCGTTGGAATACACGTTGCTGGGAATACTTTGGCTGATGAAGCCGCAAAGTGGGCAGTGGCAGTTGCCACTGTGGCCGCAGTGACTCGTTCGAGTTCCAAACCAGACACAGAGATTCTGGCTGCCATAAAAGCTACGGTTGATGGCACACCCTATCCCAAAGGATTTCCTAATAAATATCAGTACTTCATGGGAAATATACTCAACACTAGTGTAGGCATACGCGAGATCCCCAATAAAGTTGTAAGACCACAATTGATTAAAGCAGCGCATGAGGGAGTGGCATCTGCACATGCTGGCGTGGCCGCCACAATTTCGCTATTACAGGCTCGTTACTGGTGGCCTGGTCTCTATAAAGAGACTAAGCAGTATGTCCTTTGTTGTGACATCTGTCAACAAATTAAAGTTTCAACATCTAAGTGCCCGCCGCAGACACCCCTCTTAATATCGAACAGACCATTACAATGTGTGTACTTGGATCATTGTGGTCCACTCACACTGGAGAGTGCATACAAATATATACTAGTCGCTGTTGAGTCTTGCTCCAGATTTGTGTGGGTGTGGCCACAGCACTCGGCTGACGCTCAAACTGTTATTAAAGATTTGCGTGTCTTTGTCGGTACATATGCAGTTGCGGCATTCCATTCGGACCAGGGCCCTGCTTTAGCCTCAAGGGCATTCAGGGACACCATGGCTTCGTTGGGAGTCCAGCTCCAGTTCTCGTCTCCATTTCATCCTGAGGGAAATTCTGTCATGGAGCGATTAAACCGCGGTTTAAAGCAATCCTTAACAGCAAGAGTCTTAGGTACGGGTCGTAGTTGGCTAACCCACCTGTATGGAGTTCAGAGAGCACTAAATAACTTGCCTAGAAGGTCCCTGGGGGGTCATACTTCATATGAGTGACTGTTGGAACACAAATGTTTGTTCCGGATCTTGATGGTTCTGGTGTGGAGGCGGCGGAAACGCCTTTTGACATAATTGATTGTGTCACTGTTTTGCAGGAATTACAACAGTTCCATGAAGATAACTCTTCTAAAAGTGCTGCCTCCACAGGAATTAAGGATGTGCCAGTAACACCTACTGGTTGGATTCCCAGAGTTGGAAAAAAAGAATTTGGCCCTTCCTATCGAGCACCAGTCCCTGTGTTGGGGATACAAGGAACGAGGACTGTTATTTTACCACCGTTGCTGGGTGCCAAAGAAAATCGCTTTGTTTCTATTGACAATGTCAAGTTACAACATGTGGCCGATTCTGCACAGCAGACCAAGAGGAACATCCAGTAGTTCCCGAATCCCTCTCACTACTGGGGAAGATGTTCCGCTCCAAGTTATCTATACCAACACTCTTGCCTCTCCGAGCTTGGGGAGGGTGGATGATAATCTCACTTTAGTTCCACTGACAACAAATAATTAAGAAACATTTGATTGAGTCACCATGACTACTGACATTGCGGATGGTGCTATCTACAGTGTACCACCGTGAGAAACACCAACACCTCCATTGAATATGGCGACACCTTTTGCACGAACTGCCTCTGGGTTCTTTGCCAACAACAACGATGGTCTATCGGACTCGTTTGCCTCTTCAACTACTGACCCAGGTCCACGTAAGCTGATGTGTTGGCTTAAAGATATGTATTTTGTTTTTCCTTGGAACTATCTGTGGCTCTTATTGACTATGTTAGCATTTTTTCTCTGGATAGGGTTTGTCATTACATTTTTTCTGTTGATACATGGTCATTTTCTTCCTGAGAGATCAGCGGTTGAACAGGTGGAGGAGGTGTTAAAGCCACATTTTTCATCACATAAGGTTCAAAGAGACTTGTCCTTTGTGAAAATTTCTGCAGTGCCAATTCCGGATGGGATTGTGTGGGATGAAGTAATGTTTGATATATACGGTCCCACTGAGATAATTCAAATACTGTATGTCCTAAAGTTATCTATGAATGATATTGTAATACCTGGCATTGTATCTGATGATTGGGATGTGAAGACAGTTGATTCCATGATGACTGAATTACAATATTATACTGTCTATGAAAATGAAGATGTTTACCAATTTAAAGACAATTATGGTGACATGTTTTGCTATCATTACTATGGGCACCATTTTATACATAGAGCAAGTAGTCCAAAAACGATATTTGACTATACGCAATGGGAACATTGCCCAACTCCCCAGCAAGGGAGTTCCAAAACTTATTCTGACAAATTTACGTATTTTTCTGGGCATCATCAAATGAATGCTAAGTCATTTTATTTTAAGTTAACTCCGTCTAAAGATAAGCAAATGTTGTTGACTAATATGAAATTCATATACTCAGATTCCTTTGTTTCCCGACTGTCGATTGAAGGTTATGAATATTGTTCAAATAATGTTGATTTGAAAAGTGTTTGGGGAACAAAACATTGGCAGACAAAGGGTAGAGAAACATTTTTTAGAGCATGTCTCATTCCTGTCCAAATGATTTTTTTAAATGAAACAGTACAACAGACTAGCTGTTTGGGCTTAGCAACGATTAAAGAATTGAACATGCCTAGTATACCTGTCCCTGCAAAAATTAATAACTGGCAGAAATACATAAATGCCACTTTTAGTGAGCTTACAGACTGGGTCCATAATGGTACATTTAACACTTCATTGACACGTCCGGGCGGGTGGTTATTGTGGCCTATAGACACCAACGGGTGTCATCAATGTTTTGTCACCTCATCGGGGGGTTTCAGGGCGAGTCGGGCAGACCCTCGCTATAAATCACCAGAACATGCTGACATAATTACCACATATAGGGGGTCATTCTGACCCTGGCGGCCGGTGACCGCCAGGGTCACCGACCACGGGAGCACCGCCAACAGGCAGGCGGTGCTCCCTCGAGCATTCTGACTGCGGCGGTTCAGCCGCGGTCAGAAACGGAAAGTCGGCGGTCTCCCGCCGACTTTCCGCTGCTCGGGAGAATCCTCCATGGCCGCCGCCATGGGGATTCTGACACCCCCTACCGCCATCCTGTTCCTGGCGGGTCTCCCGCCAGGAACAGGGTGGCGGTAGGGGGTGCCGCGGGGCCCCTGGGGGCCCCTGCAGTGCCCATGCCAATGGCATGGGCACTGCAGGGGCCCCCGTAAGAGGGCCCCGCAAAGTATTTCAGTGTCTGCAAAGCAGACACTGAAATACACGACGGGTGCCACTGCACCCGTCGCACCCCTGCAACTCCGCCGGCTCCATTCGGAGCCGGCATCCTCGTTGCAGGGGCATTTCCGCTGGGCCGGCGGGCGCTCTTTTGGAGAGCGCCCGCCGGCCCAGCGGAAATGTAAGAATGGCCGCTGCGGTCTTTTGACCGCGGTGCGGTCATTTGTCGGCGGGACTGTGGCGGGCGGCCTCGGCCGCCCGCCACAGTCAGAATCACCCCCATAGTGTGGGAAAATTGTGCCAACAATGGTTAAGATCATCCTCACTAGATGCAGTCAAGACACATCTCACTCTCCTGTCTAATAACACTGACTTGCAAGATTTTTTGTCAGACTCGAAGACACCACGTAGGAAGCGTTTCTTGTACGAAGTGTACAATGAAATATGGAAACTTTCCAAACAGGAGGCTGCAGCCCAGTTAAGGCAAATAGATCAGGAAAATTTGAAAAAGGCATTAGCTGTTGTGGATAATGGAATTCACACCTTGTCCGACCGAATATATACGATTAACAACATTGTTTCTTCTGCGATAGACATTATACGATCTGATATGTCTTCTTTATATCATGGACAAAGTCAGACTCGGTCCATTATGCATTTGGGTTGGACACTTCAGACATTGAAGGTGGGTCGCGTTCCATGGCTGCACATCAGTGCCAGGGAGATATTTTTTTCCTTTAATTTAACGCGACAACAACAACTAATGGCTAAGAAGGAGGCGACTTATGTCATGCTCAACATTGAGAAATTAGTAAGATTGCCTTTTACCGTGGCCAAAATACCGTCTGCTGAGTGGTTGATACATGGGGTTATTAATCTGCCTATTTCTACATTACAATTCACTTCTTGTTTGAAACATGTTCCGGTAGGCAGATATGAAAAGTTGGGAGATAGTTACATCCATGAGGTGTGGGAGCTTCCCTTCTTGTACAAATGCCTCAATGGCATGAAAGAGGTCTTTTTTTAGCAGCAGTGAATGTGAGACTTCAGTCAGCCATTCGATGATTTATAAGCAGCTGTCCTTGCATGGGGCATGTAATGCCTCGGTTGCAAATTTGGCTTGCTATCTGAAGGGAGTTCCAGTCCCCTTGATTAAATGCACGTTCCATGTGCTTTCAAACGGCAGCTACGTCCTCCTCAATAGTGAAGACTGTTGCGGCATGCGGGCCAGAATAGTTTACGTTGTTTCGGTCACCAAGGTCGTTACTTGCTGCGGGAATGTGTTGTTTCCCCCCACTAAATTAAGGGAGGTAGCGGATATATGGCCTCACATTGCTACTTCCAAGGTGAATTTCGACAAGTTAAGTAGACTAAAGGCCTTATTGTTTCAAAAGCATGTGGCCCTTACATCTGCATGCAAGACCTACGCACTTCAGGTGGCAAGGTCATCAGCAGAAATACAGTCCCTGTTAAATACAAACTTTCCGAGCCACTTTGGTGAACTCGTGGGACGTGTATTTAATGCGTCCAGCACAGCTGGATTAGCATTTTTTTTCAAAGCTGTTGGTGTTGGTTTCGTTCACACCTTCTCTTCCATACTGGGTTTAATACCTTCGGCTATTCATTCAATTTTCGGAAACATTTTTTGGGGATTTCCGATAGCTTTGGCTTTATTAGCCGGCATTTTGCTGTTGCTGTTGTTTTTCCGCAATGGCTGTCCCGCCGCAACAAGGACGAATGTGGGCGCTCCCATCAGCGCAGCTGTGTTGTGAACGCATGATGCAGCACTTTGGAGCAACACTCCTGGAACATTTGGGGTGTGACTGGTCTCTGTCATTCAGACCGGTTTTGGATTGTGTGCAGCCCGTGTTTCGGTGCCGTTGGTGCTTTTTTGAACATGCACTAGACGTCTGTCTCTCGCAGCAACACCCCCCAGTGGTTGATGCTGATCTGTTGATGTTCACGATGAGGGCTCATTCCCAGACATGCGCGCTGCAGCTGCGTTTGTTTCGTGAGGCTGATTACGAGATACCCTTCCTGGAGGAAGTTGATATTAACTCGTTCACGGACTCTGTATGGGATGCCGCCTTGGTTGACACTGGGGCTTTGGAACACACCTGCTCCTTGATAGTCTTTGGCGTGGATTTTCCGGTCTTGTCATTTGCCAAAGTGGAGAACCTCCTGCTTTCCATGACCACTGCTTAAATTGGATCTGGTCTAAATTAACACTGTCACATGAATTTGGCTCTTAGCCGCATGCTTATTTCTAAATTGAGGATTAATGTGCTTTGGTGTCCTCTTGACTTGTTGAAATTCTGTAGGGTTTTAATTATCTTTTAGCGTAGGGCATTTTTAGCTTCAGCTTAAACCACTTTCTACCGACAAGGGGAGAGTGTAGTGTAGCCATTTTTAATGTAGCTCTCTGCGCGTTTGCTTAAAGTATTAGGTCTCTGTGCACTTTGCCCTAGATGTATTTTATTTAGCCTCGCACTGTTATTTTACAATAACCATTTTCACGGTCTTGTTTTATTTTCTTCTATCACACTGTTTAGCTTACTTCAGCACTGAAGTTCTCAAACAATACATTCTTGCTCGCTCTATGCTTCAGTCAAGGATACAGTCTGGTACATTGCCGATAGACGTGGTAGAAGTTTAGTCTTTAGGGTTTGTAGAAAGTACACATTCTTACGTAGGGACGTTTCTTAGAACACCGGCGCGTTAGTTATAAAAACACTTCCTAGTCCTAGTACACGTGAGAGGGAGATTCCGACCAGGAACCCACAACTAGACGCTGACTGCCCTGTTGCAGATGCTGATCCTGATCACAGGCCTTTGCTCAGGTATGAGGGTCGATGTCCTCCCGGGGGAACCTGAAAGGCAGGCATAGAGCTAAACATGCTGTGCTCAAAATAGAACTTAGAAGAGAGAACGTAATCTAGTTGCACCATGATAACGTTATTCTGGTTATTGCGGGTCACGCCTTGTTATCTAAAATGCAGTCGTTTTATTAAACCAATCTTTAAAACTCAAACTGCCTTTGTCATTTATATATGAGACCACACTGTGTATGAGAGAACTGGTTGGGATCTGAGTGACCACGACTTCCCTGGGAAGCACTAAGATGTCATGCGCTCGGCTGCCCAATTGTCTCTTCCCTTTGGGAGAGATGAGGCACTGCTAGTTAGCCGGAGCTCTACCCGGATTTGGGGTGACAAGGGTCCTTCACCGTGGGTTAGACTTAGTCCCCCACACTGTGAACGATCTTTCCGCCCAAAAGTCCAGTAGTCTCATTAGGATAATGAGAGCCTACGCGACAGTGCCAGGCGGGAGAAACACTTGAATTGTAATACTGGGGAGAATAGGACTGCCAGGGCATATCTAGCGTCTTATGAACATCATTGGGAAGACCGGTGATGTATTGTTGTGCCAGTCCTGGCCCTGGATAGAAGGTCACTGGCATGATTGGGAGACATGGGCAAAGACAAAGGGGGACATCAGTCTCAGGTAAATAAAATTGCTAACTATACGCAGGTCACCCACGGCAAAGGCAAGATGGGCATGACCACTCTGGAGGACACTTGGGGTGCAGCAGAGAGTTGCGACCCCCAAGAACCATCCATGTCTGATTTCCTGAATGAAATCAAGGGCACAAGCATTGAACTGGTCACCAAAATCGACACCGTGGCCGTGGATGTTACGCTGCTGTGGGCAGACCTCCATAAAGTGGCAGACAGCGTGACAGAAGCGAAAGACACCATCGGAGTGCTTAACCAGGAGGTTGATGCCCTGAAAGAGACTGTTTCCTCTCTCCAGAAACTTACAGTGTGATTAGAAGAGCGGACAGAGGATGCGGAGGGCAGATTGGAAGACTTCTTGGAACACTGGCTGGTAACAATAGCCCCCCCAGAGGGACGAACCCCCTTCTTCAATGTTGAACGTGCCCACAGGGCCTTGATGCCTCCCCCTCGCCTGGGGTGCCGCCACATGCTATTATTGCTTGTTTCTTCCACTACAGCGACCGTGACATGATCCTACAGCATGTACGAAATGATGGACAGCCACTCTACAATGGCCACCAAATATTGGTATTCCTGGACTACACCCAGAAGGTGCAGAACCTTAGGAAATCCTTTATGGACGTCAAGAAAAAGATACAAGATTTACATTTATGCTACAGTTTAGTATTTCCGGCAAAACTTAGATTCATTCACAACAATAAAGTAAATTTGTTATGGACCTGCAGGAAGCAGGCGAAGGGGTGGACATGGTGTTTACGCATGGGGTCCCCGCCGGGCCCCCAGGATGGACAAACAGGGATGTGGTGAGAGCCAGCGAGCAAGGCGGCGCACCCAGAAATCATCGCAGAATGGAGCCTCCTTGCTGATCCCAATGGGCAGAGTGACTGTGCAGCTGGATGGTACTCTGGCTGCGGAAGGAGATGAATTGTATGGACAAAACACACTTGAAGACCGGCGTGGACATACAGACTCAGATACGGATGCAACAGGGGATGGCCAGCCCTGACACTGATTGAACTATCTACGGCAAGGAAGTCCTGAGGGGGAGAGGGGAAATTGCATTACAATACATGGGTGACTGAGAGAATTGCGTCCTATGAGACTGATTGCTGTTGGCCAAGATTAGGCTAGTCCTATATGAAGATGTATATATTATTAAGAAATGTGAGATTTCCCATGGCACTGTGAGGGGCCAGTTGGCTCTATACCCCCGCAGGGGTGCATGCAAAGTTCTGGCCACTGGAGGCTAGCCCCATGGTTAGGCTTGGTGATGATTCTGACAAAACATAATGCTATATATCATTGATCAATAAGTTACTGATCTGGTTTTATTGCTTAACTGGGTCATGAGGCGGGGCCTGATGTCCACTAACCCGTTATGATTCACACAGGATTGAGTTGGGTCACTGCCTATGGGAGGGGGGGAGTTGAGGACTGTTGTGTTTTTTGGTTCTTTATCAAAGGGTCTTACTGCTTGCAATGATCACTGGGAAAGTTTACCTCTTGGTTCTGATGTGCAGAATAACTATCTTTGACATATACCATAGGTTGCACTCATGGCAGACGCATACACCTTAATGTCATAGAATGTGCGAGGTATGACTCAGCTTGCTAATCGGAGCCAGGTACATGCCTACTTCTGATGCTATCAAGTCTCGATAGCCATGCTGCAGGAGAAACATACACGGGTGTGCTGTATCCCTAGTCTCCGAAAACGATGGAGGTGCCAGTTATACGCAACCTCCTATTCTAGCTTTGCGAGGAGTGTACTAACCTGGATAGCCCCTGGGGTTCCATTCCAACACACAGGTCATGTATTGGATCCAGAGGGGAGGTATGTGGTATTGTTTGGGACCCTGGATGGCCGGGACTTATGCTTGATAAATGTAAACACCCCCAAACGTAGATAGTGGAACCCATTTTGGTGAAGTAGCACAGGCTGCTTCCCTATATTTAACAGCAGAGATCATATTAGCAGGAGACTGCGACTGTGTCTTGGATAGTACGCTAGACCAGGATCCTCTGCGAAATGCCAGAAACCCCACCTCACTAGACAGCTGTTAGATACTATGGGAGAACTGCAGGACCTTTGGCGACATAGGAACCCTACTATTAGGGAGTTCTCATGTTACACCACAGCGGCAAACACTTACAGCAGACTGGATTATTGTTTAGTATCCGAGAGCCTATCCCCGCAGATACAAGCTACTGCATATTTGGCCCGCCACATATCGGATCATTCCCCTCTCCTAATACAATGAATAAAGGTTATAAATGACCCGCTGTTCTGATGTGGTGGCTACGGCCGCAGGCATTAATGGATGCCCTGTTTACCAAGGCAGTCTGAGACAGACTTGTGCAATACTTTGAAGCAAAATAGGGAACATCCATGATTAGGGGTTGTGACTGGGAAGCAATGAAGGTCTTTGCGTGCAGACTACTTATGGAGTTAGACGTCAACTCGAAAAAGTTGTGCTTGACCATGAGACTAGGCTCCAGGACATGGAGAAGTGCCTTCAGACACAGGCGCAAAGACTGGGAGAAAGGCAGCAGGCTAGGCCACTGCTACTGGAGGATTGGCGACATCTGGAAAGATATGTCTATAGGGCATATTGGCAGCGTTTACATGCGGATGGCGACAAAGCAGGCGCACTCTTGGCACGTCTGCTTAAACAGCATGCTAACCACACATTTGTCACTGCACTAGTAGACGGTACAGGCAAAAGAGTGTGTACACAGTTAGCAATAAATACAGTGTTCCGAGACCATTTGGACAGACTTTATGCTATGGCCTGGGGATGGACCGCCGGAGGTGGGGAAGACCTTCTTAAATGGAGTCACACTCCCACAACTAACGCAGGACGCCAAAGACCTGTTGGAGGCCCCAATCGATCGGGAAAAAATACAAGAAGCCATAAAGCACTTAAAAGCGGAAAAAGCGCCTGACTCTATTGGTCTTCCAGCTGAGTTCTACCAAAAATATGTTGATATCCTTGCAGAGAAGCTATTAGTGATATATGAGGATGCGGCAGCCCGTGGTAGACTACCGGATTCGATGAGGGAGGCTTAGCTGGCCTTTATCTCCAAACCAGACAAGGATCCGACGGACCCTACTTCATACAGACCGTCACACCTTTTGAATGTAGATTAAAAATACTAAGCAGCATCCTAGCCGCACGTCTGCTCCTGCATTTGGCCTCCATCCATGAGGATCAATGTGGTTTTATACCTCATTGCAGCACCAAGTTTAATATTCGTCGCCTTACCCACATATATCACATGTATTTACAGTGGCACGAGCCATTAGCGTTTTCTCTTCTAGATACAGAGCAGGCTTTTGACTCTGTGGACTGGGGGGATCTTTGGCAGGTTATGGCCGTAATGGGGTTCGGCCCGAAGTATATTGCCTGGGTCCAACTCTTGTACCAGAGCCCAATTGCTCGTGTGCGGACTGGAGGAATGGTCTTGGGGAGTGTCCAGTTGAGGAGAGGGACGCAGCAGGGCTGCCCGATTTCCCAACTCCTGTTTGCTAAGGCTATGGAGCTATTGGCGGTGCATCTGCGGGACCTGATGAACCCCTGGGGCCTACAAGTTGGGGGGATACCCATGTGGTTTCCCTCTACGCAGACGATGTGCTAGTCTATGTGCGGCACCCAGAATCATTGATTCATGTACTTCTAAAAGCATTGGAAGAATTTGGGGAGTGCTCCGGTCTCCATGTAAGTTTTCGTAAATCTTATCTGTTCCCGATGGGTGCTCTGGCTGGGGATCGAACCAATGCTCTCCCGATGGTTGGTTTACCGTGGGGAGGTAGGGGCCTTCGATACCTTAGGATACGATTGTTGCATACGACTGATGAATACTATGACCTCAATCATGGCAGAGTACTAGAGGATCTGGAGACTTCGGTCAAATTCTGGAAGGAGTTACCGCTTTCCCTGATGGGCAGGGCGGCCATTACTAAGATGGTTATCCTGCCACGTTACCAGAACTTTTTAAGGGTGATTTTACGTCAGGTAACTGGCGCTCCCTTTCAAATTAAACCAAACAATTATCTAAGCGGTGCCCAATCACTGGGAAATCCCCCCAAAACCCCAGACTGATAACAGCAACTGATATACAATATAATAAATTAGAGTGCCATACCGTCCCAGTCAACACATCTTACTATGTGCACACTTTTCCGAGGTACTTGCGGTTTGCAGTTCAACCAAAACAGGATACGCTTCCTCCACATCAGGGGCATCCAAATAAACTTAGTACTTGTGATATACATAGTAAGATTACACATTGCAGCATAATAATCATTAAATGATCATCAACTAAACACAGATTTCTACGTATGAGACTATCTATTTCGAGATAAGAAAGTCCTGAAGAAGTCAAGGGGTATTCCCCAGTCGAAACACGTGTTGACTGGGACGGTATGAAGGGACAGTGATATGAACAATTTTGGATACAAGAACTTTCAAGAAGAATAAATAACATTATGGTTGAATTTATGGAGGACTATCTCATTTATGGACATTTATAACTATCAAAGTATTTTGTATTAGGAACATTGTTGAGTGCCGCTCTAATTTATTATCCTGCCACGTTGCTTACATGGCTTGCAGAATACACTATATGAGGTGCCTAAATCGCACTTTGCACAACTAGGTAGTTTAATTTTGGAATTACTCTGGGAAAGTAGGAGGAAAAGTGTGGGAATGAATGTTGCGGCAAACATGGGGTCGCAGGGGCATTGAGCTCCCTCATATGGAACTTTATTATTTTGCTTCTCAACAGCAGCATGTGGTACACTGGTTTGACCCTGAAGATAACTGGGAGAAGAGACTATTGCAAGATGGGTGCGGACCACATACCTGCTTGGCCCTACTCCTGGGGAACCGAGCGATGAGGGAAGGGGCCCCCTACATAGTGAAGCAGGTCTGCAGTGTATGGGCCCGGGTGGTGTCCTCTGTATTGCGTGACTACCCTTACTCTAGGGATGTACCCATTTGGGATATGCAGGCTTTTGCGGGAGTCCCTCTGACATTTCTCTGAAGCAATTGAAAGACGGGGGATGTGAAGTAGCGGGAGCTCTCTTTCTTGGGGTAAATTCTTTGCTCAGCAGGATGCAGTGGACGGATTTCAGCTGGGGGGAGGTCAATTCCTACAATATGCAAAGATGGCAACGACGGTGCAGGGTCAGTGGCCTGGATTGCCTGAGGAACCCCCGACCTCTGCCACTCTGGATGCATTATTGTCCCTGTAAGGGGGGGCAAAGACTGGTTTCTCACCTTTATAAAACACTGAGAGAGGATGCTCCGAGTATTACTCCAGCAGCGCAGTTTAAGTGGGGGGGCAGTGCTGGAAGAGGAGGTTTCAGCTGCAGAATGGAAACATGTGTCTGAAGGGGCTAAGACTAGCAGTTCAAATGCCAGGTTTAAACTTATACAATATAACTATAATCATCAAATAAACCTAGCCCTGAACATTCTTCAGCGTATATACCCTGCGCGATCCCCTTGCCGCTCGCGATGCGACTTCTGCAGATTTTTTCCACATTGTATGGCACTGTAAGGCTTTAAGGGCCAGATGTATCATCACGGCCCTTTGCGAGTCGGAAATAGCGATTTTTAAGAAATCTCTATTTCCGACTCGCAAAGTGCCATGTATCACATTTGGGATTCGGTAATAGCGATTTCTTTAAAATCGCGAATGCTATTACCGAATCGCAAATTGCGATACCGACCCCATTCGCACCTTTGGGCCTGTTGGCCCACAGCTGCAAATTTTTTGCATTTCCAAAATTGCGATTTCTGAACCAGAAATCGCAATTTTGGAAATGCAAAAGCCCAGGGTGCTGGGGGCCTAAGGCCCCCTCTGCTGCACCCCAAAAATGCCTTGGGGGACATGTAAGGTGCACACATGCCAAAAGGGCATGTGTGCTTTACATGTTCAATTTAAAAATGCATTTTAAATGCATTTTTAAATTTTGCACCAGGTTACCAACTGGGTTCTTTTCATGGTATTTTGCATGTGCAAAATGCCATTCTGCGAAAAATCGCAATTTGCGATTTTTTGCAGCATCGCCTTGCGATGTGGATTTTGCGAATCGCAAATTGTGACTCGCAAAACCAGGTCGCAACGCAAGAAATCGCAATTTTAGCGATTTCTTATTTGTGGTCTGCGAATGCCTTTCATGCATCGCCGACCACTTTTTTGCACTCGCAAACGTCCAAATTTTGCGATTCGCACCGTTTGCGAGTGCAAAAAAATGTCATACATCTGGCCCTAAATTCCTACTCGTAGTGTATAATAATGGCCTTGAAGAGGGCTGCAATGTGGAAATTGGCATGTACTCCCAAGGTGATACTGCTGGGATTATTGCCTACTCGTAGGGGGAAATATTTAAGCCGCAAATTTATGGTGCTGGGACTCTTGTTGGCTAAACATTGCATAGCTATTAAATGGCTTAACCCCACCCCCTGAAATATGGAGATCAGTACCGAGATCTCGCTGAATGGGTAGTAGCAAATGAAATATGTCCGCACAGATGCAAATTAGCAGAGGAAGTAGCGGCCTGGGCTCAGATGCTGCAGGACCTTGGGGGGCCGGATACTCAACTAAATACACTGAGTGATGATTAACCAATATACAAGTGTTGGGAGGTAATGGGGCTTACTGTAGCGCACTGGAAGGAGTGAGTGGCCAAGGGTGTGAGATGTAAACACCTGTGAAGAGTGAATAGGATGATATCGCTAAAGAGCTGAGGAATATAATGGGATACAAAAACAAACATCAAAAGATAGTAGATATTGAATGTACAACATGCTCAGACCTGAGAGATACCGCAAGCAGTATGGGAAGGGTGGGGGGTTCGTTGAGGGTTTTGTGTTAACCTGCTTGGTTGTGATCCCAATATAGATTACTGCCTAAATTGTATAGTACTGAAGTGTAATGAACAATTTCAGTTCTGTGTGTATATGGCATGATCATGCAGAAAACAATAAAAATATATTTAAAAAAAACATCCCAGAACGAAAAGTAATTACTAAACCACATGGGCTACACCTAGAAACAAGAAAGCACATTAATGGAAAATATGCTTTGGAAATGTACTGAATATTATTCTAATGCATGCTATTGGAGAACCACTACAAACTATTATATTGTAATTAATGTAAGGGAACACAACCAACTCCAAATGTGACAGAAATAGAAGTAGGGGAGCTGTTGCAGGATATCTGAGAGGCAAACACTAGCTCCCCGGGGGCCACAACTAAATTCCTAAAAGATAAACTTGCTAAACTCCCTGAACATACTGTATCACAGACAAACTATTGCTTATACCCTCTTTACAATATTCAATTGCATAAACTAAAAAACCCATCAGTGATACTCCTGCTTCCCCTAGATGATACCAAGATATAGAAATACCCGAACAGTTAAAAATTACACATAATAGGAATCCTTCCTGTTATATGACAAGCTAAACAATGATAGATTAATCCTAATATTTTCTACAGGAGCTAACCTACTAAAACTAAGCCATTGTCAATTGTGGATAATGGATGGTACCATCAAAATATGTCCCAAACCATTCACTTAGCTATACATCATACATGTTGAATATCAAAACACAAATATCCTTTTCATATATGCCCTAATACCAAATAATGAGAATAGCCCTTAATACAAATACTTAAACCACATTAAACATAAAACAAATGGGGGGACGCTTCAGAGCCGTTCCGAGATGGCTGCACTATAGTGCAGCTCTGGCTGAGCACACTAAATCACCCAAAATCCTAGCAAAAGGCACGCACCTAACATAAATCACAACGGCCCTGCAAAAAGAAAGCATCCGGGACTACATTCACTCCTTTGACTGGGTCAAATGGGCCAAACCGGCCAGAACTGCAAAGTGGCGATGGTGGGTTCAAATGCTTGCAGAGGCCTAATGTGGCGGCCGCGAGCGGTGACTGGAGGGTTACTGGGCCACAAGTGCTGCCCTACCTGCAGTGAAGCTGCAAGTGAGACGCTGGTGTGACCATCACCCCGATGGTCTCTGATCGACAGTCCTGCAGCAGGTGAGAGTGGGAGCTGACAGAACTGTAGGGGCTGGACCCCACGCACACAGTAATCCTACTGCCATAGGCTGAGCGCGCCTCCACCAGGACCGGAGGCGAGAGCCTCCGAAGTAGAAGAGACAGCCTAGCATTTTGCCATGTGGACGGCAGTGCTGGGAGGCGGCCTGCTGGGCCTCTGCTTGAGGAGCTACGCTCCCCAACTTGGGGCATTAGAGGGCAGATTGAAGTTGGAGGGCCGACTGACATGAAGAGAGGCAAGCCCCCTGCTCAATGAGACTAACTACAATGTATGGTGTCTGAGGCCTGGTGGGCTCATTGAGACTGACGAGGGGGTGACGTCTCCAGTGCGTGGACATATGCAGGCCCCTTGGAGACACATTCACTTTCACTGTCCTCAGAGCCCGGCCCTGCTGCACCTGCAAGCACGTAATGTGGGAAGACTATACAAGATGGGCTGCGTGAAGAGGAGGACCACAATCACATGCTCGCACTGCTGGAACTGTTGCTGGCCATATCTGTGGAGCTGCTGTGACCCCGCTTTTATCTTTGTTGTGCCCGGCAGCGATGGGCAAGACAGGCAAGCATCAGCCATGCTTCACGTTTGAGTCCTGGTGGCTCCCCTGGTCCGAGCCCGACCCCATGGCTGCACTGGAGCATGACCTGATGACACTAGGGGCAGCCGTCCTTGAGTCACCCCTGCTTGCCATGCAGCACAGCCTCCAGTCCGTAATGGCAAGATAGACATTCTCAACATTCTCAACATCCGCATGGACCACATGCCGACAAAGTTGGACAAGTGGAACATGTGCATAACGGAGACGGAAGAATGAATTTTATCGACCAAATACACGTTGCAAGCACTCTCCTCAAAATGCCTTGACATGGAAATATATATATTGCTGATCTAAGCGAAAAACGAAAAATGTAAGAATCATAGGAATGCCTGAATCAACCAACACCAGAAAAATGGAGCCCTATGTAGAAAGCTGACAATCTCTCAACCATGCTGGTGGTGGAAAGGGAGCATAGGTCACTGGCAGCTCGGCCCCTACCAGGGCACCGCCACGGCCCATCATTGCAAGACTTCTCAACTACCAAGAATGGCACACAGTCCATCGCCTTGTGAGGGAAAAGAAATCCATCCAATATCAAGAAGGGAACATTGCCTTCTACTCCGACTTCATAGTGTTGGTGCAGGCTGACCGTAAACAATACATGCCAGTGAAAAAAAGGTTCCAACAGATGAAGATACCATACGCCATGCTCTATCCGGCCAGTGGAATATGGAGGGATGCATAAAATTCTGCCCACACCCAAAGCTGCAATAGAAATATTCCAGCAAAAAAGAGAGAAATCACCTACACAGGAACATAATGACTCTTATGAATAGCCCCAGGGTTTCCTGTGTTTGGATCACACCTGTGGCCCCTGAGTTCTCCGGTGCGTCTGGCGGATGCAGTGTTGCCAACCTGGGCAACGATAGAGGCCAAAGTACTGGACTATGGCTGATGCTACACTGAAACTCAGCAACCTCCGGTTAATGCCAGGAGGTTGATGGTGCTTCTAGCATCCCCCACAATGAGAGCACCCCAGATCTTCATTTAAGAAGATCCATGCTGTGGTTGACACACAGATATGATATACAAAGATATGATGTATTTGAGGTTGCACTTTCAAGGATAAGGTTAAGGGTTTTGAATGTCTTTAGCATAATTGGGATGCTTACGTGGGTGGGAGGGGTTTCACATTGGTCATTAATGTTTTATCACCACTGTACTACCATTTACAATAGTAAAGCAATTTGGTGGGAGATGTCGGGGAGCGATTGCACTGCTGTCCATGATATGTCAATGACGTGTATGGAAGGCCACATTACACTCATGACCTGGAATGTACGGGGACTAAATGACACTCGGAACGCTAAACAAGTGCTAGCGTATCTAGATAGGCATAACGTTCAGTTTGCCTTCTTGTAAGAGACGCACCTCACAAAACACACAGAGGGGAAAATTGGGAAGTGACGGTCTGGTGTTCGTTTCACCTCTTCCTAGTCCTCGTACTGTAAAGGGGTGGTGCTGCTAGTACAGAGGATAGTGCCAATCACTCTTACACAATCAAGCGCAGATGACGGAGGGCAGTGGGTGGTGGTGCAGGGCAGCCTATATGGTACGCTGATCATTTTGGTAAACACATATGGCCCAAACGTTGGCGACTCTGAATTCTACAAACATATATGGCACGGCATACGCATGGCTGCCCCGGGGTTGGTGCTCTGGAGGTGAGACCTCAACACCTACCCAGACCCGACACTAGCTAGACCTACCGGCCTCAGGGGACTGGCATGGGGAACTCTCCACACAGGTGATACGATAAGGGTTCCCAGCCCAGGTCTCCCTCCCCTCTGTTTAGCTGGAGGTTCCGATCAACATCATTGCTAGACCTCACATTGTGAGAGGATATGCGTGCAGCAATAATCTAATTTTTAAAAATATTGTGGCCATAGTACAGGAGATGGGTACTCTGTGGAAGGCCTTCAAGGCCCCCTTACAGGGCCTCGGTATAGGGGCCCAGGCAGGAGTCCTGAAGAGCATAGGTAACTGACTCCAGACAAAGGAACATAACATCAGAGCCCTGGTTGAATATGACACCACACTCGATACCCGAATACTCGCTGATATTAAAGAGCAGATTAAAGAATATAAGGAAAAAGCAATGCGGGAGGACCATTTCCTTTTGAAACGACATACAGCTCACATGTATGGGGGGGTGCCCGAGCCGTAGTTTGGTGAATATACTATATGAAGCCAAAGTGCGCATGCACGTCGTGACCATTGAGGCTGTTGATGTCATGCTCAGACACACTACTACACAGATCCTCGCCACCTTTATTATTTAACTCAACTATATGATGCATGACCCTCAGTCTCCGGGAAGGAGATAGCTCACTGCTTGAAATGTATCACCCTTGCTTGGCTTTCTCAATGGAAAAGAGAATATTTTGTGCCTCATTTACAAGGCTTTGCACCACTGTTGCGTAATTTGTTTTTGACACAACGGTGGTGCAATCAGTGCTTTACAGTGCTCCACATTTACAAACTGACGCATTTGTCCCAATGCGTCAGTTTCTAAAGACTTGTGTCACATTATACCTGTGCCAGGTATAATGTATGCAAGGTAGGAGCTCCCTCTGGAAAAGTCATGCAGAACTGATGCAAATTAAATGTACATTTCACTGTGTTGTTCTGCAATTTCACTGCGTCAGAATTTTAATGCCTGCTCAAAGCAGGTGTTAAACTGCCTTCCTTGCATTGCTGGAGTAGCATCATTTTGTTCATGCTAGTCCAGCAATGCACCAGTTTAGTGCCATAGATGCGTCAGAAATTCTGACGCATCTGTGAAAACGTGCGCCAAGAAGCTCTGTGTTTTAAATACAGTGCATCCATGGCTTTGTTTGGGGGTTGTAGGGTAGCACAAGAAATCTGATGCATCACAGCAGATTCTTGTAAATGAGGTCCTTATTTCAACCCATCACAGTGGATGAGATCAGGTAGACCGAATGGCAACGCGCCCAGGAGTGTTGGTATTACCAGCGGGCGAATTCTACAAAGAATTCACTGAACTCCTGTCAACCCACCCACATGCCATGTTTGAGGAAGTTTATGTGAAATGACTGCTAATCTCTCTGGGAGGCTCTCCTAATTACCCTGCTTAAACTGGACAAAACTCCAGATAAATGAGAGTCATTCTGGCCCCTACCCTTAATAAATGTAGACGCCAGAATCCTAGCCAAAACATTGGCTACTAGAATGCAACCCTTACTGCTTAAAATGGTCCTACCAGACCAATCCAGGTTCATCTCCATGCAGTCGACTACACATAACTTATGCTCCTTATTTGCCACTCAACATTATCTGGATCCATCTATGTCGCCGGCGGCAGTATTTCTCGACACAGCTAAACCATTTGATTCAATAGAATGGACCTACCTGTTGGAGGTGCTCCACCGAATGGAGATCCCGCAACATTTTCTCTATTGGATACAACTGCTCTATGTGGACCCTGTGGTGTATGTGCAGGTTAATGATCAAATGTCTGACCCGATCTGAGTGTGTAGGGGAACACGTCAGTGCTGCCAGCTTTCCCCATCCTATTTGCTCTGGCCCTGGAGCCAATGGCGTTTATTATTTGACAGACAAGCCACTGCGGCACTGCGATTCCATCAGCACCCTTTAGCTATATCATTTTATGATGACGATATGGTGCACTATGTCAGAGACCCTCGCACATACCTTGCGCCTATCATACGGGAATATATTCACTACGGGTGATACTCCGGGCTCATAATTAAAAGGTCAAAATCTATTGTGCTCTCCTGACCCTGACTACCCTTCCATATAGGCTGGCTTTTCTACTCGAATGGAGCACAGAGCCAATTAAATATCTTGGGATATGGGTGCATAGAGACCCAGACTTTGTAATCCATAGCAATTATGGTGTAGCTATGTCTAAAATGGAGGAGCAAGTGGTCAGGTGGATTTAGCTGCTGATAGAATGGTATTTTAAAAAATGGTTGTGCTCCCCAGGTTTCTTTACGTGTTAAACAACATCCCCATTACCCTAACTCAGCAATTTTTAAAACCCCTATATCGCAACTGATCACCCTGGTGTGGGTGGGCAAGCTGCCGCAAGTCTGCTGAGAAATGCTTACTCTGCCTTTTCACCAGAGTGGCTTAGAGGCACTGGACCTCTACCTCTATTATTTATGCATGCAGGCCCAATTTGCCCACTACTGGTTCCACCCACCCAAATACCTACCGCATCTGGCAATAGAATGCAATGACACACACACCCTATACTGCTTGCCGCAATCCTCACTCACAACTGGCCAGGCTGCTCGAGGGGGAGATCAATACCGTTAACCGCACCACTAAGGCCTGGAGGGCGCGGGGTGCCCAAGTTGGTAAACTTCTGCTATATGCACCGGCTCTCCCGCTCAGCCACCATCCCAATCTCTCAGTTACTCAGGAACATGGGGCCATAGAGACACTAAAAACACATGGACTCCACACAATGGGGGACATATTCCCAGGGGAGAAATTCATGAAGCTGGCGGACTGACTGGGGGCGTACTATAAAATATTCTAATTATTGCTATTAATAATCAATATATTTTATTCATATTTGCTAATATTCCTAAACGTTGAAACATAACATAAACAAATCATACTCCATAAAACAATTACTACAAAACTCGAAATCATAGAAGTAAAAAAAAAGATGGAACTCATTTTCAACTTGAATATTAAAAATATGCTTTGACATTACCATTAAAAATTTAAGAAAATATATGCCAAACAACATAACTTTTTCCAGTAATAAACATATCAACAATTTTATTATTATAATCTTGTGTTCATAAATGGGATGGAAGAGAGACAGAGAGAGAGAGAGAGTGACAGGACTCCGGGGGGAGCATCAAGACCCCCGCGGTCCTAGCCTGCTCCCTGCGTCCTGAGCGAGCTGGAACTGCTCTCACAAGCAGGGAGCTGCTTGAAATAGCAGCTACCTGCTTACAGGAGCACTGTTTTTATCTATCTCCAAGTAGACATATTTGCGTACAGGGAAACAGATGAAAAATGTGCTTTCTGCCAGCAGGAGCTGTTTGGGCCTCATTACGACTTTGGCGGTCTGACCGTCGGGGCCTCACATCAAGTCTTTTTACAATGTTTACACTGGGCTGACTGGTGGAAACGTCGTATTACGACATTTCCACCGGTCGGCTTGGCAGAAACAGAGTGGCGCCATTGACCGTCTCCCATAAGGGAGCTGAGGCCAATGCTGTTGCACATCAGCACCCTCCGAAAGTGCACTGTTTTCATAACAGACAGTGTGCATTCTGAGGGTGCTGGTCTGATGACCGCCAAACTCATAATGAGGCCCTCTGTTTGCTTTTGCTTGGTGGGAGCTGTCAGGGAGGCCCAGCGGGGAACATGGCTTTAACATTAACGGCGGCTCATAATTGAGGTGGTGGCAATGTGGTGGTGTGTCGGAAGTGACAGCACCTGTTGTGCTTTTCCCTGTCCGTAATTCGGGCAGTGAAAAGCGTGACAGGGCTGTTCATGGGGGACCCTGCACTGCCCATGCCAAGTGCAAGGGCACCCCTTTCTGCCAGCCTGTGCATGGTGGGGCTACTGCCATGCAAAGGTTGGTGGAAAGGGGACTCGTAATCCTCAGGGCAGCACTGCACGCAGTGCTGCCCTGGTGGATTGATACCACCGGCACCGCCAGGCTGGCGCAACCTGCCAGTGCCGGCGGTTGGACCATGGCGCCTCCGCCATGGTCATAAAAGGGCAGTTGGACCGCCCATTTCGGCAGCGGTCTGAACACCACCGCGAGTCTGGCGGTCCATGGAACGCCAGACTCGTAATTAGGCCCTATGTGATCCTGACCAAGCATAGTGTGGTCTTGGGCCACCATCTCGTAAAATAAATTGGAGGGGCATCAGCTCTCTTTACATTTTTACAAACTGAATTCCAACTAAAATATTTGGTACAATTTTGAAATGCCAAAATTTTAGCAATTGAGGGCTCTTGTGTGAAACACACATAGGTGGTCATTAAGAGTTTGGAGGGCAGCAGATCCTGCCAGGATGTAATGTCTTTAGTACCGGTACTCTCCTTGACAAAGGAGAGGTGCAGGTACTGAGAAAGGAAAAATGTAGCAGTGCCGGTACTTGGTACCGGTGAGTACCGCCCCATTTAAAGCACTGAGGCCCAGACTTAAGAAAAGTGGCGCTTCATTAAATGAAGCGCTACTTTTCTTGTGCCTCATTGCGCCCCCTAACGCCCCATGTGTGCTCCATATTAATGTTACGACGCACCATGGAGTACATTAGGAACAATAGCATCAGAATTTCTGATGCTACTGTGGTGCTTTGCAGGATCCTTAAACCACATCAAATCATAATATCATTTCTTCAAACAGAATTATATCCTCCAATTCCAATTCTCTTCAAAAAGTAAACCCAATCCAGGCTTGAGCAATACCGTAGACGTTTCGACTCCCTCACGCTCTTGGGCCAAATATCGGCTTCCACAAAACTTTTTGACGAGGAGATTGAGGTACAAAGAAGGCTGACGAATAAAAGGTTGTGAAATAGAAATAGAGGTGGCATTGGTTGGAAGACTATTGAAGAGCATGAAATTTGTGGAATAAGGAAATGATTGGGCACTATATGAGTGAAGATTGATGGATTCATTAAGGGCTATGGATGAAGAAGGATATTTTATTTAGTGTGGACTTATATGGGTTCCCCTATCGGTCAGTCCTGATGAAGACCCATATGGAGCTGATATTTGGCCCAAGAGCGTGAGGGGGTTGAAACGTCGACGATATTGCTCAAGCCTGGAATGGGTTTACTTTTTGAAGAGAATTGGAATTCGAGGATATAATTCTGTTTGAAGAAATGATATTATGATTCGATGTGGTTTAAGGATTAACCAACAGGCTGTATTTTATAATGTATATGTTTTCTTAGGAGAATGACTTCTGGAATGGTTTGATGGGAAATCTATTTCTTTTCATTCTTAACTATAAACACGAGCGCTTTATATCTTTTGCACTTGCTTCTCTTCTAATTCTTTTTTGTTGTGATATGATACAGGATGTTATAAATTGTGTATAAAGAGAAATATCTATTTGGTATTTGTAATAAATTATTTTTGTGATAAATGAAGGGTAATGATGTGTTTTTATGGATGAGGATTGAATGGTTGGGAGTTATTGTTCTCATTATGAACACAGCGGTAAACACCGTCGACTGCTGTGGCGACGGCGAACAGAAGCCCGCCATTGGCGGTGAACAGAAACCCGTCATATAATGATGAAAAAATCAGAATCCAACAAAAATCTCCCTGCCATTAGTCACTGCCAGGACCTTGTCGGCAGAAATGCTGGACCTCCCATCCCGCCAACGCTGATCACACAAACTCCCCGCCCTCCAAATAATGAAGCACAAATCACTGCGGCGGTCAGTGGAAGCTGAACGACTATTGACGGTACAGACCGCCACGGGTGGCAGGTGGACCTAACAGTAAGAAAAGCATACATTGGCAAGTTTGAAACCCACAGACCTGCAACACATCCACAACACTACAAAACACTCACAGACACACCCCACAATCCTTTGCATCGGCAATAGGAGAAGGCAGACGGGCAACAATACAGGCAGACACTGAACATCACATCACACGACTCACACACCCAACCACACAAGAGCACCCTCACCTAGATCCACACAAGACACCATTCACAAAACATAGCATGGCACCCCCAACCACCCACGCTTCACAGAAAGGGAGCTAAGGACCATGGTGGACGAGATGTTGAAGGTCGAGCCACAATTATTCGGGGCACAGGTCCAGTACACACCCATCGCCAGGAAGATGGAGCTATGGCAGACAATAGTCAACAAGGTCAATGCAGTGGGACACCATCCACGCACCAGGGACGGCATCCGCAAGAGATGGAACGACCTGCGTGGGAAGGTCAGGTCCATTGCATCCAGGCACCACATTGCAGTCCAGAAGACTGGGGGAGGACCTCTGCCAACACCACTGACTACACTGACTGGGAGGAAAAAGTACTGGCCATCCTGCACCCTGAGGGACTCACTGGACTCACTGGAGGAATGGACTCAGGTAAGTCGTCTACATTTACCCCATATCCATTCCACCTGGAATGCATACACCACCCCACCGCTCCAACACCCACCAGGACCACTACCCCACCCAGGCCACAATCAATATATCCAGTCCCCCTGCATGCCCACAAACCCACTAACAGGCCCAAATCCCTTCCCCTGTGCACAGCCACCCACCCCTGCAAGGAATCACAATGGCCTACAGCACCCACAATACACCTCCACATCCAAAGCAAAATGCAATGCTAACTTCACAAAAGCACCCTGCATGGCCCCAAAGTGTGGAAACCTGCACAAAACTGCCCAGTCCTGTGCACTCCATCCGATCATGCAAGTGTAACAGACATGTCAATTCCCCCCAACTGGCCCCACCACCCATGCCACTCTGACAGACAGGACAAGGAGCAGCAGTGCCCCACAGGGAGACAGAGGTACCTCCCAGGACACCGGAGATGGAACCCTGGACATTGACGATCACTCTGGCCCCTCACATCAGGCCAGGGCAACCATTCCCACACCTGTGTATCCAGGCCACAGACTGGTGGAACACATGGACAGAGGCCACAGTCACCCCCTACCAACAGAAAGGAAGACGATGGCCCCAGTACAAGTGGTACCGCCAGACCTGTGCAGGGGAAACATGCACAGAGGGCTAAGCCCAGTGGGAGGGCATCAGTCGCCCAGGGGGGAGGCCACAGGATTGATGCAGCAGCCGAGGACGTGATCTCTGAGGTCCTGGGAGCATATCACCATACTCAGGACAGATTGGCCCAGATAGTATCCACCCTGGAGCAAAGTCAAAGGATGCAGCTAGCACACCACCAAGAGGCGATGGAGCAGTGGAAACTGCACAATGCCACAATGGCCACCATAGCAGGTGCGCAGCTTCACCTTGTCCCAACACAGCCTGAGGCCCACAGAAACCAGGAAGCCCATACTACAGGCCAGGTTACAGACCGGACAACAACAGCATCAACAGCAACTGCAAATGTTCAACCCTCTCAGGACACACAGGGGACACCCATCTCAACCCGTACAGGCCAACACCAGGCACCCAAACGGACCCTCAGGCCCAGATATGGCACTGGAACACCTGCCAAGACCAAGGCCCCCTCAAAGAAGTGACTCTGGCAATAACTGTCCACCAAGTATCCCACTGTATCAATGACCCAACCGTGTGAAAACTACAACAAACTCTTGTAAACATAGATGGACCTACCACAGCTCCCAACAAATGCTGCAACCGTTGCCATATTGTAGAACCACCAGTAGCCCACTCCCATCACTGTAATCTGCACGAATGAATCCCTGCACCAAATAAAACACAATTTCACCTATTACAATGTCCCCTGTCATTATGTTTAAACAAAGTGAAGTATGGATGTAACTGTATTATAACTCATTTATTATTATCTGAGTAGCAGAAAATGCACCATACGCATAACATGTTGTTGTGCCTGCAGATGTGTTGAACTATCATACTATAATGTTACCTATCCTATGCTGACCTGGTCACAGTGGCAATGGCTATTGATCCAACCCCCCTCAGATGAAAAGGCAAACTGACAGTATGCTTCACAGACAGCAATGTCATCCAATAGTCCCACATAGTTACTGGAAGTAGAGTTGTATCAGTTGGGTCCTGGAATTTACATCTTCCCCCTCCTCATCATCACATCACTCTCATCCCCTCTCTGAGGAAGCAGGTCTGGATGTACAGCACCCTCCTCCTCCAAGAGGGGGATTGAATTCCTCACAGCCACGCTGTGCAGCATGCAGCAGGCCACCACTATTCTACACACTGTTTCAGGCTCATAGGCCAGGGAACCGCCAGAGATATGTAGACAACAAAATCTAGCCTTCATGAGACCTATTGTGCGCTCTATCACCCTCCTAGTACGTCTATGGGCCTCCTTGTAATTCCTCTCTGCATCTGTTCCAGGATTCCTCACTGGTGTCAGGAGCCAACACAAGTTGGGGTAGCCAGAATCACCTAGAAAATGGTGCAAAACAGGACTGTCAATGACAAGCCTCAGAGGCAGACAGTCTGGCTGTCTGCTATGTGGCAATAAGTATCAGAAACACCTACCTATGATCCATTCTCTGTCCTCTTGTAGTTGTTCTATCTTGTGTGGCACAATACTGTTCTTTAGCACAAAGGAATCCTGGACTGATCCAGGGAATATGGCATTCACATGTGAGATGTACTGGTCTGCAGTACACACCCATTGAATGTTCATGGAATGAAAGTTCTTCTTATTTCTGTACACCTGTTCACTGACTCTTGGGGGGATGATAGCTATGTGGGTGCCATCGATGGCATCTATCACATGGGGTATGTTGGCAAAGGCATAGAAGTCTGACTTGATGGCAGGGAGGTCAGCACTTTGGGGAAACCTCACATAGGACTGCAGGTGTCGTACAAATGCATTCAGGAATCTGGAAAGTATAATGCTAAACATTGGCTGTGAAAAAACCTGCACCCATGCCCACTGTCGCTTGAAATGAGCCTGTGGCCAGGAAATGGAGTGCAGAGAGCACTTCAGTAGGGATGGCATGCTGAATACGATTAGCTGGTTTCAGTGCTGGATCAAGTAATGCACCAAGTTAATCAATAGTAGCACGAGTGAGTCTGTAATTGATAATAATGTGACGCTCCACCATGGTCCGTAAATCAACAAGTGGTCTGTACACCGATGGGGCCCTCCCTCGCCACAAGGGTCTGTACCTAGGAGGAGTTGAAAACACGTGTGAGGAACACACATACATCTGCACACATTGTTTATCATTCAGCACTGCTGGCATGATTGTCGTCGACACAAATGCTTAGTGAGTGTGACATCACAACAACATCACCACAACGATATATCAGGACAGGTCAGGTGAGGTAATGTATATTGTTCCATGCTTATGTGTGTTTAGGGGACAATAGGGCCTGCATTGTGCTGATGAGGGTTTTACAACTGCGTAGTTAGGGCCAAAATGTCTGCCCCCTGTAATCCAGAAGTGTTGTGGTGGAAGTGACCTCATACCACTAGCAGTTGATGTAATAGCGTAAGGCGTTGTTTACCGCCATGCGCAAATTCATTGGTTAACATGGTTGGCAATGGCCATTCTTAGCGTATCATGATCGCCGCCGGGAGTGACGGTGTACACCACTGTGGTGCGTACGCGAACTAGTCACCGCAACTTCACTTGACTCCCTGATCTCGTGCATGCAGGTACTCCACTGAGTGTACTGTTGTGTCCTGCCTCTGGTCATATAAAACGGCACATGTTGCAGGGGAAAGGGTCCTGGCCTTCACCAACGAGGAATTGGAGAAGCACGTGGATGGGGTCCTGCCCCTGTACGCCAAGCTCTATGGTCAGCCAGAGGTACAGGTGAGTAGAATTGGGGGGCATGGATGTGTGTAATGGTGGTTGATGGCTGCATACATGTGTGCACGTGTGACACTGTATAGTCCAGGGTTCCTGACATGCAGCTTGTGTGTGTGCTGTAAGGCAGTTTGAAATGTCCGTCCCATAGTGGATGTATAGCCAGCTGTATATTATTGCCCATTGTCTGACCTCAGTGTTACTTTTTCTGTGTGTTCCTTATAGGTAAGCACCCACCAGAAGAGGGGACTTTGGCATGCCATCGCCAAGAAGGTGCGGACCCTGGGGGTCTACAACCGGCAGAGCACCCACTGCAGGAAGAGGTGGGAGGACCTGCGGCACTGGGTGAGGAAGATCTGTGAGGCCCAGCTGTGAAAGTCCTCCCAACGAGGAAGGGGTGCCCGTCTGGCACTGACCCCCCTTATGCAACCCATCCTGGTGGTGGCGTATCTGGACCTGGACTGGTGCTTGAAGGCTGCACAGCAGTCACAAGGGGGTGAGTACTGTTAGACCTGACAGCCTTAGGGTGGTCACCCCTAACTTTTTGCCTGCCTCCCTCCACTTTTTGGACACTGTTTTTGCTGGCTTTTAGATTCTGCGCACTTTACCACTGCTAACCAGTGTTAAAGTGCATATGCTCTCTCCCTTTTAACATGGTAACCTTGAATCATACCTGATTGGACTATTTAATTTCCTTATAAGTCCCTAGTAATGTGCACTATATGTGCCTAGGGCCTGTAGATTAAATGCTACTAGTAGGCCTGCAGCACTGGTAGTGCCACCCACTTAAGTAGCCCCTTTTCCTTGTCTCAGGCCTGCCATTGCAAGGCCTGTGTGTGCAGTTTCACTGTCACCTCGACTTGGCATTTAAAAGTACTTGCCAAGCCTAAACCTCCCCTTTCTCCACATATAAGTCACCTCTAATGTGTGCCCTAGGTAACCCCTAGAGCAGGGTGCTGTGTGGGGGAAAGGCAGGACATGTACCTGTGTAGTTTACATGTCCTGGTAGTGTAAAACTCCTAAATTCGTTGTTGCACTACTGTGAGGCCTGCTCCCTTCATAGGTTAACATTGGGGCTGCCCTCATACAGTATTGAAGTGGTAGCTGCTGATCTGAAAGGAGTAGGAAGGTCATATTTAGTATGGCCAGAATGGTAATACCAAATCCTGCTGACTGGTAAAGTTGGATTTAATATTACTATTCTAGAAATGCCACTTTTAGAAAGTGAGCATTTCTTTGCACTTAAATCTTTCTGTGCCTTACAATCCACGTCTGGCTGGGCTTGGTTGACAGCTCCTTGTGCATTCATTCAGACACACCCCAAACACAGGGTACTCAGCCTCACTTGCATACATCTGCATTGTGAATGGGTCTTCCAGGGCTGGGAGGGTGGAGGGCCTGCTCTCACACAAAGGACTGCCACACACCCTACTGGGACCCTGGCAGACAGGATTGAACTGAAAGGGGACCTGGTGCACTTCTTAGCCACTCTTTGAAGTCTCCCCCACTTCAAAGGCACATTTGGGTATAAAACAGGGCCTCTGCCCTACCTCATCAGACACTTGCTGGAGAAGAAACCTGAACTAGAAACTACATCCTGCCAAGAAGAACTGCCTGGCTGCTCAAAGGACTCACCTGTCTGCTTTCTACAAAGGACTGCTGCCTTGCTGAACTCTTGTCTGGCTGTAAAAGTGCTCTCCAAGGGCTTGGATAGAGCTTGCCTCCTGTTCCCTGAAGTCTCAGGACCAAAAATACTTCTCTTTTTCACTTGGACGCTTCGTGTGCCGAAATTTTCGACGCACAGCTTGTTCCGCGGCGAGAAAAACGCCGCACACCGACGCTGATCGACGCGACGCCTTCGGGATGACCGGAACTTCGAAGCAAGGACAACGCGCCCGACCTCCAGAGGAGAAATCGACGCGACGGCTGCCGTGAGAGCGAAACTTCGACGCACAGCCCCACAGAACGACGCGCAGCCGGAAAACAAGCAGGAGAATCCCCGCACAGACCCGGGACATCTGGTAATCCCCGCGACCCACAGAGACTGTCCGCGCGCCGGAAAACGACGCAAAACTTCCCGCGTGAAAAATAACGACGCAAGTCCGTGTGTGCTGTGGAGAAATCGACGCACACACCATTTTTCCACGTATCTCTTTTTCTGCGGCCCTTTGCGGAGATTTTCCACTCCAAACCAGGTACTTTGTGCTTGAAAGAGACTTTGGCCCTCATTCTGACCCTGGCGGTCTTTGACCGCCAGGGCGGAGGACCGCGGGAGCACCGCCGACAAGCCGGCGGTGCTTCAATGGGGATTCCGACCGCGGCGGTAAAGCTGCGGTCGGACCGGCACCACTGGCGGGGTCCCGCCAGTGTACCGCGGCCCCATTGAATCCTCCGCGGCGGCGCAGCTTGCTGCACCGCCGCGGGGATTCTGACCCCCCCTACCGCCATCCAGATCCCGGCGGTCGGACCGCCGAGATCCGGATGGCGGTAGGGGGGGTCGCGGGGCCCCTGGGGGCCCCTGCAGTGCCCATGCCACTGGCATGGGCATTGCAGGGGCCCCCGTAAGAGGGCCCCTAAATGTATTTCACTGTCTGCTGCGCAGACAGTGAAATACGCGACGGGTGCAACTGCACCCGTCGCACAGCTTCCACTCCGCCGGCTCGATTCCGAGCCGGCTTCATCGTGGAAGCCTCTTTCCCGCTGGGCTGGCTGGCGGTCTGAAGGAGACCGCCCGCCAGCCCAGCGGGAAAGTCAGAATTACCGCCGCGGTCTTTCGACCGCGGAACGGTAACCTGACGGCGGGACTTTGGCGGGCGGCCTCCGCCGCCCGCCAAGGTCAGAATGAGGGCCTTTGTTTGCTTTTTAAAGACTTAAGACACTTTATATCACTTTTCAGTGATATCTTTACAAATTCATATCGCATCTTTATTCGTTTTGACCTACAATTATCCTGATAAATATTATATATTTTTCTAAACACTGTGTGGTGTATTTTTGTGGTGCTATATTGTGGTATTGTATGATTTATTGCACAAATACTTTACACATTGCCTTCTAAGTTAGGCCTGACTGCTCGTGCCAAGCTACCAGAGGGTGGGCACAGGCTAATTTTGGATTGTGTGTGACTTACTCTGACTAGAGTGAGGGTTCTTGCTTGGACAGAGGGTAACCTGACTGCCAACCAAAAACCCCATTTCTAACAAGTACATATACCATATTTTTGCTCCTCGATGGATGTGTGTGTGTGCGTTCATATTTATGCTGTCTAGTGGCAGGGACTCTGACTGATGTCCATCTACATAATGGCCCCCGTGGGGAGTAGGGGTGTAAGGGTCAATTCTGCAGTACGTCAGGTCCTTAAGTTCTGTGGGGAATGGCTGTAGAGCATGGTTGTGGCCACTAGTCAGGGGCATAGCCATGTGTATAGCGGTAGGTGCTGCCTGGTTGAATATGTTCTGGGTGGGTGTATATGTGAACCACTTATGTACCTCCATTCGGCTATTTACAAGTGTCTCTCCTGTTTTGTCTCCCCATCTCTGTTTTCTTGTGTTGTCCGTGTACATCAGCATCATCTGGCGAGGGAGCTGAGGCATGGGCGAGTGGGGAGGCAGTGGCCCACGGATCCTCGGAGGCAGAGTCATCCGACGCCAAGAGGATCAGTGGGTTGGAGGGCGAGGGGAGTACCACGGGGGAGGCAACTACCACTGGTGGTAGTGACTCTGAGACCTCCTCCGATGGGAGCTACCTGGCAGTGGCAGACCCTAGTGGGCCCACCCCTACTGTGCCATCTTCCGCCACCCCCCATACCAGCACTGTCCTCCCAGTTGCTCCCCACCGAGTTGCCTGTGCCCACTCACCCAGAAGGGTGGGCATCTCCTTTGCCCTAGGCACCTCCTCCCCTGCCCCAGTCAGCCCTGCTGCCCTCAGGGAGGAGGCTATTGACCTCCTGAGAACCATCTCTGTAGGGCAGACAACTATCATCAATGCCATCCAGAGGCTAGCATCGGAGGTACAGCAGACCAATGCCTATCTGGGTGGCATTCACGGTGCCGTGTCTGGCCTACAGAGATCTTTTCAGGCTCTGGCCTCCTCTTGGACGGCAGCCAGTGTCCCTGGTCATTCCGTCCCCCCTCCAACCACCTCTACCCCTTCCAGCACCCCATTCCCTTCACCCATCCAAAGCACACATTCTGACACGCAGGCACACACCTCAACACACAAGAAGCACACTTCAAACACAAGCACCACACCTCCCACCGCAAGTATACACACAGCCAACATACACATGCACAGTCACCAACATCCACTTCCCCCAGTGTGTCCACCACTTCCGCCTCCCTGTCTGTCCCCTGTACATGCACACCCACAGGCACTGCACCCTCATTCAATGTTGCTGACCCTATTTCTGCAGTCACCACAATAGTGCACATACATTCATGCACTCCAGACACCACACCTGCACTCACCACAACAACTTTAGTTGACACATGCAGCACACTCACAAGACTTGCAGATACCCAGACAACATCCATTTACACTGGCAGCCTGTTTTGTCCCACTGTGTCCACGCCCCCTCCTCCCAAGACACTCAAATGCTCCAAAACACCCACCCAACACACATACACCACACCTCAGCATACTGTCCAGTCACCTGCACCCACGTCATGCATACCTACACCTGTCACAACCACTCCCTCTACCTCCACTACGACACCTTCCACCAGGTCCACCCCAATTGCCCCTAAGAAACTTTCCTATCCCCTGTGGACCTATTTGAACCCACTGGCCCACCCTGTTTTGTCCCTAAACGTGCTCACCTGTCCCTGTCCACTCCTCCCACGTCACAGCCAGGCCCTGTCCGCCCTTCCCATTCCCGTGCTACCTCCCCTATGAGGAAGAGACCCCGTGCTGGCCCAGGAACATCTGCCGCACCCCAGGCCAAGTCTGCTCCACCAGCTGCAAGCACAAAACCCAAGCCGCCTCCACCTTCCAAACGTAAATCTAAGCCCACCCCTCCCAGTTGTAAGTCCCCACCCCCAATACCCCCTTCCCCTGTTCCCTGAGGTGCCTGGATGCCCCATTGTTGTCCCTATGAGGTGGAGTACCGTAGCACTTGTGTGAGTCAAGTTGGGGCCATTGTGGCCCATCGGACTTCTTTACTTAAGGACTGGCCATTGGCCTAATATGCACTTCTATTGCTCATTGAGCAGATTAAAGGTTAATGTGTGGCCTGTGTTGTTTAAAGCACACTCTGGATCCGTGGTCTCTTGTTTCATTGTTTGAGGGTGTTGGGCACATGTATGTACTTTGGGCAGGTTGGATTTGCCTTGTGTCGGGTAAGTACCTCTTGCTGAGGGGTGTATGGCTTGTGCTGCTTTGAAGCGTTGTGGGAGCTTTGCAGGGTGGATGGAGTGGGTGGGTATGTAACTGTGCCCTTTCTTCCCTTGTTTAGTAGGTTGCGGGACTTACTGTCGTCGTCTTCGTCGGCGGTCTCGGTCGGGGAGGTATGTGGCAAGGAGCAAGGCTGGCATGATCTGCAACTCTCTCTCCATGTCTGCTTTGGCGTGTTGTGTGAGCCTCTGGTGAGTGTTTTCTTATATTTGGTTTGTATCTGCCTCGCTTTGCGTGGCAGTGGTTCCCGCCCCAGAACTGACGGCGGTCTAGTGCTTCATTATTTGAGGGGCAGGTAGTGCCTTTCCGTCTGCCTGTGGGCGGGCTCTGCCATTGTTGTCGGCACTCCTCTGCTGGCGGTGAGTGGTTTTCAGTATGCCTGTGTTTCAGTTGGTTCATTATTTGGCGGTTCGGACCACACGTCTGTTGGCGGTTGTTACCGCCACCGCCGGCGGTGCAGTGTTTACCGCCGTGTTCATAATGAGGGCCATAGTGTCAAAAGGGCCATGGGTTTAGGGATGCATGTTTCTTTCCCTGCAGAATGGTCTGAGGGGTGGTACTCAGCCTTCCTGAGCTTCAAAGTGTAGCTTGAGGGCTGTCCCTTCCTGACTTCTAAGTCTGTCTGCTCTGCCACTGACAAATGCAGCTCACACCTAGGCCAGTCTGCCTTTGTCACCCAGACAGATTGGAACCAAATCCAAAGGGAAAAGTTACACAAAGGGGACATCCCCACCGGCACCCCATAGACTGGCACTGGGTATATAAAGAGTACCCTCACAACCTCTCATCAGAACACTCCTAGACTTGTAGAAAATGTATAAGAAGGACTGCTCTAATGTAGAAGAAGGAATACTGGACCAACTTGCTTTTAACACAGGATCCCTAGGAATGACTCCAAGGGTCAGTTGGCTCAACTCCTGTTTGAGCTAAAGGGACACAGCAAGCTTCTAGAAGCCTTCTCTCCAGCTGTTCAGCTGACCAGCACCAAGCAGACCTGCCTGAGCCCTGCTGCAGTCCTGAACCTCAAAAGATGCCCTACCATGTGCTGGCATCGGAGAGTATTCCTCCTCCTTCAAAACGACAAAAACTGAACTGTATGTGAAAATCCAGACGTTTATGGCTCTTCACAACTGTGAGCATGCTGTGTCTCAGCAACAGCACCCGCCTCTCCCTCCAACATGAAGTTCCGACGGAGACCTGTTCATCATGCCAAACAGCAACCACCTGCATCTCCTGCCAACATGAAGCTTGATAAATACTCCAGTAAAAACGATCTCCTACAACACTCCCATTCTGGTTTTCAATCTTTTATAAGAACCATTCCTCCCTCCTTTTCTTTCTCAATTTAACTGTTACCTTCAACATTGATTACAACACAGTGTTACAATTTCAATGCCTTTCAATTCACTATGCAGCATTTTCTTCACTCCTTTTCCTCCCCGCCTTCCCCCTGTATAATTTTGCATCATGGTTGATGCAGGTGCAGAAATATGTATTTTGAAGCTGTAATTTTACTGTTAGCTGCTGCTCTGTGCCTGTTGGATGAATAAATTGTTCCTTTAACTCATAGGCCCTCATTATGTGCATGCCGACAGGCAGCCTGACAATGGCGGATTACATTATCCGACAGCGCTGCCCTCCAGATAATGTACCCTGTTTCCCCCAGCCTTTCTCTGGTGGGTTCTCCTGCCAGGAAAAGGCTGGCAGAAGGGGTGCTCCGGGTTCCCCTGAAATACGGGCAGTGATCTGCGCAACGGGTGCTGCTGCACCCACCGCACACCAACATTGGCGGCGGCTCCATTTGTAGCTGCTGTCCATGTTAAGGCCCTGTTCCCTGCTGGACCAGCGGGCAGAAACACTGCTTCCGCCGGCTGGCCCAGCAGGGAAAACATTATAGTGCCAGCGGGGGAGCCGGCACGCTGGTGGCCTTCTATTGACCGCCAGCGCTGATCTCGGCAGTCTTTACCGCCAAGATCATAATGATGGCCATAGTGTCTTTTGTACACACAGTCCTATCTGTCAGATTTCAGTGTATAAAAATTAGAAACTTTCTCCACACCTTATTCTAGAAGCATTTTCTAGCAATTTTGCTTACAAATCACTCCTATCGAAAAGTACAAACATGTACTGCTACACTTTTGAGAAAAATACAGTATTTTTGTTCTATTATTAAGAAATATGACATGTATCTATGGGCCATATGTACAAAAGCTTTTTTCCCACAGACACAGAATGGGTAAAATCATTTGGTACATCTGGCCCTATATCTTTAGTTTGTGAACAAAAATACACAAATCTACCAACATCCTATCATGACAGTAAAGTAAAACAAAGGAATGCACTGTGCCCTTATTTAATGAGAGGCTTAAGCATCCAAACAGAAAGGGTTGTATGATAGAACCACGCATGCCTAAACAACGTGGGCTGAACCACGACCACGTCTCTACCATGCATGCCTTTAGCACGCATGCCTTTACAACAAATTTTGTTGTAAAAGCATGATTGGTAAAGAAATATACATGGTAAATTGCACACCGCAGCACCCCCACCCTATGTCATAACACCAGATACCCCAGCCCTGCAATCCACCGTGCCCCAGCCCTTAAACTGCCCCTCCCCTCCACCCTGAGCCCTAAAACCCGGCCTCACCCTCTAAAACTACTCTTTTCCCTCCCCCCTCCCTGAGGCCTAAAACGCTCCCTCCTGCTAAAAACTAGACTGGACCCAGCCCCCACCCTTGTGGTGAATCAATTTTCAGTTTCCTACTGGGCACAGGAGTTAGCATAGCAATTGGCTTGCAAGCTTGTTGCCCTCGTCACCTAGTAACCTTTACACACTTAGCATGCTCTGTTTTATTCCATTTATTTTATTATTTATTTTAGCATATTGCAGCTGCCTGCCTTTTATAAGAAATGTTTTGCGTTTGCTTATTAGTGCCATTTTGAGAAGGCGTTATTATCAGTGATGCACGTAGACATTATCATCATGTCCCTTTCTCACTTATCTTTGACAGGAACATAATGGGCCTCTGTTAGGTATTGATTATGTAATTGCTGACACAATTCTGCGTACATTATCAGTTGTTTAGGTACATGTCAGGGGTCCTACAGGAGCCGTATTAATACATCTCACATGGACAAGGGCATTAAAGGGGTTACTTCCAGATACCATTTATGCTGCACGTCACTTTGCTGCAGAACTCAGCCTTTGGGTCTCCATGGAGTCTGATCTAGAAACCTCATTCCAAAGCAACGAGGGTCGGGGGCACTTCTCATGGACATGGTACTGGCAGATTAGGGTTTATCACACCTAGTTCTCGTTAGGGTAGAGATTAGGCTCTTTTGTTAAGGATTGCATATCTCATGTTTATTGCAATATGGCGGGGTTTTCATATTCACAACTCTTATCTTCACGGTTTTGCTTTTATTATTGCTCATTATCCTAATCATTGCAGCTCATGCAATTTCTCATAGATTGCAGTCTTTTCAATAAATATATTAAAAACTCTCCTGCATCTCCTTCATTACATGTGTGTGTGTGAGACTTATTGCTAATGAAAAAAAGAGTAACTTCCGTTCCACCATGAGTCCCCTGAGAAGTCGCATCTAGAGGCCTATGCATAAGGCTGCCAGAAATCACCTTCACTGTCTAAGTTTCATGGGGTATTGCTTGTAAACTGGAGGGCTGGGCTGACAGTTGCGACTTGTTGTAGGAGTGACTCAGTCACCTTAATCCAAAAGTGCTGTCACCCCTAACCCATCAGTCTTGCTTAGGAGCAAGAGTTCAACTACGACATCCTGAGCCCTAAAATTGACTGCCACCCCTTAAAATTGCCCCTTACCCCACCGCCCTGAGCCCTAAAACCCGGCACCTGCCCTTAAAACTACCCAACTCCCCTGTCGTGAGCACTAAAACTGACTCGGCCCTGCCCTTGAAACTACCCCGACCCCACCTTCCCTGAGCCCTAAAACTGACTAAAACCCTGCCCTTAAATCTTCTCCTCCCCCCTCCCCCGCCCTGCGGCCTAAAACCCTGCCTCCTGCTAAAAACTACCCTGACCCCAGCCCCCCGCCCTGAGCCCTAAAACTGATCCCCACCCCTAAAATCTACCCCTCCCCCCACCCTGAGCCCTAAAACCCAACCCCGCTCTAAAAAACCCACACCCCTAAAAACAACCCTCCCAAACCCAGCCCCACTCACCTCTCCTGATCCTTCCTGTTCCTGATTAGCCCATCCACACAGCTAGACCGATCTGTGCCTTAACCACGCATATGCAGCCAACATGTATGATCACACTAGTGACACAGGGCATAGGCTTTAACCACAAGGTCGTTTTGGGAATTTGGAGTTTCAAGAGCGAATAGTATTTGATGTATAAGCTGTGTCTGTGTTCCTAGGGGACAGATACACAAAGCATTTAAGTTGAGCGACTAATTCTGTTTCTTGCTAAAAGTTTTATTTACGTATGCATACAATAAAAAGAATTTGCACTGACGAACCCCCTCTAAACAATGCTACATTCACACAATTAGAGGTAACCAGTGACATTTGAAAGTGATGGGGCATAAATAATGTCATAGATTTTGAGTGAGTGAGCAAGTGAGTGAGCAAAGCAAGTGAGCTAGACCCTCTTTAGGGGTTTTGACGGACTCTCTCAAGATAACTGTTTTTTGAAAAGCTGACCAAATGGAGCGATTTTGCAGCACTATTTTTTCACCAATTTAAAAAAAACAGAGGCTCTTAAGTGCACCGGAGGCTCTTGGGAGACACAAGGTGAAAGGTGGTTGGCTGGGTAATGAGCAGGACAGGAAAGGGGGCTTGGGAGATAGACAATGGGAACAAAAGGTAGCAAATGGACAGGCACTTAGGCGGTCATTACAACATTGGCGGTAAAAGCCGCTTACCGCCATGCAGAAGCCCGCGAACACACCGCCGCGGCCGCGGAAAACCGCCACAGCTATTATGACACACAGCACGGAATCCGCCAAACTGTAGACACCCACACAAGTCCGCCACACCAAAGGTCAGTGATAAACTGGCGATATCAAAACCTCCACCGTCACGCCAACAGAAATACGCCCACACTATCACGACCCACGAATCCACGCGGCGGTCTTTCAACCGCGGTATTCCATTGGCGGTACACACCGCTGCGCTCAAAATACACACACATTTACAAAACACAGCCACATTGGACAAATCAAAATACACACACCTGATACACATACACACACCACTCCCACACACCCAATCCAATATATAACACACACCAACATCACCCACAAACCCCTACGACCAAAATTCATGAACGAAGGCCAGAGAGAGACACCACCATCAACAATACTAGCATCCACAGGCACACAACACCATCACCCACGTAACTTCCACGCACCTCACACTACACACCACTACATATCAGCACACTTATCACCCCACACACCACCCCACACATCACCTACACCACCCCATGGCACGGCAAAGACATCCCAAGTTCTCGGAGGAGGAGCTCAGGGTCATGGTGGAGGAAATCGTCCGGGTAGAGCCACAGCTATTCGGATCACAGGTGCAGCACACCTCGATTGCAAGGAAGATGGAGCTATGGCGAAGAACAGTGGACAGGGTCAATGCAGTGGGACAGCATCCAAGAAATCGGGAGGACATTGGGAAGAGGTGGAACGGCCTATGAGGGAAGGTGTGTTCCGTGGTCTCAAGACACCACCTTGCGGTTCAGTGGACCCCCACCTCCTCCCCCACAACTAACAACATGGGAGGAGCAGGTCTTGGCGATTCTGCATCCTGAGGGCCTTGCAGGAGTAGGTGGAGGAATGGACTCTGGTAAGTCAAATCTTAACTATTACATCCCCCACCCTACCTGCATGCCAGCACGTACCCCCACCCTCACCCCCATCACTCTAACTCCTCACAAATGTCCCTACATCACAACCCACCCATCCCAACACCAAGCGCTGCATGCAACAACAACGCATGGCCACACATCACTAAAGCATGGCCACTGCACATACCCATACACCCCCCTAAACCATCATCACACAAGGTCCCACACAGGAATGTAAGCACTGGGGTACACGGTCACCCACCCATTGCACACCATGGCACACACAGATGTAATAAACATCCTTTTATACCCCTGCAGGACCCCTACCCAACGTCACCGGACAGGAGGGTCCACACATGTCCACACCACCAACAGAAGAGGCGCACAGTGATGACAGCACCTCTGTCCAACTGGATCTAGATGACCAGCCCGGCCCATCGGTGACCTCGGGACAGTCGGTTCCCCACACCCAGTCACAGGCCACCACAGAGCTTCCCCCCTTGGAAAACACCAGCACAGCACCCACCCAGCGGGCCCATACCTCCGTCCCCAGGACACGTCAATCAGCAGTGTGTCCACCACTACAGGGAACCCAGGCTAACCCACCACCCCAACAACAACAGGGACCTGGGGGCAGTGGTAGTGGGCACACGGTCCAGGGGACGGAGGCCTAGGAACACAGGGGAACTGGGTGGGCTGCTGTGCGACAGGGGGCGGACAGGCCCAGGGAACCCACTCTCCACGAGGCCCTCTCCTCCATCATGGGAGCCTACCACCACTCCCAGGAGACGATGGAAACGGTACTGGACAAGTTTCAGGAGACCCAGCGCCTGCAGGAGGAACAGTATATGGGCTTCAGGGAGGAACTCAGAACCATCAATTCCACCCTGGGCACCATCGTAGGGGTGCTGAAGGAAGTACTCAACACCAGGTGGGACACTGTGGCACTACAAGGGGCCCCTGACACTAGCATGGACGATGAACTGCCCACCACCTCCGCCGGCGCTAGTGGACAGGAGGCACCGCCACAGGACCACCACACCAGCACCCCACCCCCTGCAGATGGAGAACCAGCTCGCAAACGGTCCCTGAGATCCAGGACAAAGACAGAGAACGATGCCAAGACCCCCGCCAAGAAATGAGACCACCCTGATTGTCATCCTACTGTCCCACTTTGTCACCCTGTCCATACTTAAACTGTCCCAGCTCCACTTCCTATGCCCATTTGGCAATGCACCTGTGAGACTAATATGGACATTTCTCTGCCATCACCCCTCACCATTTTGCTACCCCCTCCAATTTTGAGCACTAAAATAAACACCCTTAAAGCACAAAACAATCTGGAGTCAGTCTGTGATTTCGGAATACTGTATTAGCAATTACTGTGGCAAAAAGCTCTTTCACTTGTAATGCCAACATACCTATGTCACACAGCTCTAGTCCATGAGGAATCAAAGCAGATGTCACACTGTGGGACCCAGATCTGTGAAATCGTAAGGGAAAGTGACAACTCAGTGACCATACACTGGATGAAAACGACAGACAGTAGAGAGGTAGTAGTGTTTAAGTACATGTAGTAGGCAGGTTTGTATTCTTACCTGTGTTTCACTGGAAATATTGCTGGATCACTGAGTCCCTGTTGTCCATGTCTTCTTCTTCTGCTTCCTCGTCTTCACTGTCCACAGGCTCCACAGCTGCAACAACAGTGCCATCTGGACCATCCTCCTGCAGAAAAGGCACCTGTCGTCGCAAAGCCAAGTTGTGAAGCATACAGCAGGCCACGATGATCTGGCACACCTTCTTTGGTGAGTAGAATAGGGATCCACCTGTCATATGGAGGCACCTGAACCTGGCCTTCAGGAGGCCGAAGGTCCGCTCGATCACCCTCCTAGTTTGCCCATGGGCCTCATTGTAGCATTCCTCTGCCCTGGTCCTGGGATTCCTCACTGGGGTCAGTAGCCATGACAGGTTGGGGTAACCAGAGTCACCTGCAAATGGCGAGGGACAACTGTTAGACACACACTAACCTGGAGGGATATCCCCAGACCCAGACAACCATTCCCACTGACTAGCTTCCATGTGCTCACCTAATAGCCACACACGGTGCCTCTGGAGTTGACCCATCACATAAGGGATGCTGCTTTTCCGCAGGATGTAGGCGTCATGCACTGAGCCAGGGAACTTGGCATTCACATGGGAGATGTACTGGTCGGCCAAACCTACCATCTGTACATTCATGGAATGATAACTCTTCCGGTTTCTGTACACCTGTTCACTCCTGTGGGGGGGGGACCAAAGCCACATGGGCCCCATCAATGGCACCTATGATGTTGGGGATATGTCCCAGGGCATAGAAATCACCTTTCACTGTAGGCAAATCCTCCACCTGAGGGAAAACGATGTAGCTGCGCATGTGTTTCAGCAGGGCAGACAACACTCTGGACAACGCGTTGGAAAACATAGGCTGGGACATCCCTGATGCTATGGCCACTGTTATTTGAAATGACCCACTTGCAAGGAAATGGAGTATTGACAGCACTTGCACTTGAGGGGGGATTCCTGTGGGATGGCGGATAGCTGACATCAGGTCTGGCTCCAACTGGGTACACAGTTCCTGGATTGTGGCACAGTCAAGCCTGTATGTGATGATCACATGTCTTTCCTCCATTGTCGACAGGTCCACCAACGGTCGGTACACCGGAGGATGCCGCTATCGCCTCACATGTCCCAGCGGATGGTGCCTATGAAGGACAACAGCGAGCACAGAGTCAAACAACTCAGAGGTACGTACCCACAGCTTACACAGAACACCAATCATAATCTAAAAAGTGTCCTGGATGTGTGTTGAGTCTAGGCGTAGGTATGTGTGACGCAGTTAAAAATGAAGCCATGTGGGCCTCTGAAATGGCGGCTGCCTGACCTCTAAAGTGGGACAATGGGATGTGAGGTAACTGCGCTGGTGTTGTACACCGTCGCGGTAGGCGGTCGAAGACCACAGCGCAATGCTGCATTGGTTAACATTGGAACCTATGGGTCCCAGGAGCCAATGACGATGTACGCCGGCAGTGATGGTACGCACCGCCGCGGACGTGACCACCATTTTCTATCTGTTCAATCACTCAATACCTGATCTTCGACAGGAGAGGACCTACACTGCAAGTGCTGCTGTGACCTCGGTCTGGAAGAGACAATGGCTCGTGCTACTGGGGAAAGGGCCCCTGCCTTCACATCGGGGGAGTTGGAGAAACTCGTGGATGGGGTCCTCCCCCAGTACACGCTACTCTACGGTCCTCCAGACAAACAGGTAAGTATACTGTGAGCATGGTGTATGGGCTATGCCTGTGTGGAGAGGGGTGGATGTAAGAAAGAAAGGGGGAGAGTGCGGCGTGCATGAAACGACGGTGAGTGCATGTGCCACATGGCAAGGGTAGGGATGGGGGCCAATCACTTTGACGGTGCAGTTGGTAATAAGTTTCTCTTCCCCTTGTACAACTCATGTAGGTCAGCGCCCACCAGAAAAAATATATTTGGCGTGCCATCGCCAAGGATGTCCGGACCCTGGGGGTCTACCACCGACGGAGCACCCATTGCCGGAAAAGATGGGAGGACATTCGCCGCTGGAGCAAGAAGACGGCGGAGGCTCAGCTGGGGATGGCCTCCCAACGTGGGAGGGGTGCCCGTCGCACCATGACCCCCCTGATGTTCAGGATCCTGGCGGTGGCGTACCCGGAGTTGGATGGCCGCTTGATGGCATCACAGCAGCCACAAGGGGGTGAGTACACTCTTATTCAGCTGAATTTGCGCGCAGTGGAGGGGTCTGGGTGGGGGAGGTGGGCTGTGGGTTTCCCTAGGCCAGGGCGAGTTCCGTAGGCAAGGTCCCTCCGTAAGGCAGTCCATGTGGCACCCCACCGCACCTCTGTAGAGTGCCAAGTACACCTAGTCATGCCCCTGTGTCATCCATGTGTGCAGATGTCGTCCATAGCCTAGTAGGCCATTTCCCAAGAATTGAACAGTGGAGCCCAAGAGCGCGGTGTAGTGCAGGGGGCTTCTGTGTCTGTCGTGTCCGCCAACGGTAGCGGTAATGCATGCACTCAACATGTCTTTCTTCTGTCGTCCCTCCCCTTTTTGAGGTCTCCCTGTTCTTGTGTGCATTAGCATCATCAGGCGGAGGAGCAGTGGCACCGGAGCACAAGGGGGCTGCATCCCACATGGCCATGGAGGGCCACACTACGGAATCGGACTTCACCAGTGGGACGGAGAGCGAGGGGAGCTCCACGGCGGGGACAGGAGCTGAGACCAGTGACACGCACTCGTCCTATGATGGGAGCTCCCTTGTGGTGGCGGCAACATCTGTGCCCCCCCCATCTACAGGTACAGCCGCCACCCCCCGTTCCAGCACCGCCCTCCCAGAAGCCCCTCAGCCTTAGCCCCGTGCCCGCTCACCCAGGAGGGTGGGCATCACCTTCGCCCCAGGCACCTCAGGCCCTGCCCCAGTCACCCCTGCTGCCCTCAGTGAGGAGGCCATTGACCTCCTCAGGTCCCTCACTGTTGGGCAGTCTACCATTTTGAATGCCATCCAGGGTGTAAAAAGGCAGTTGCAACAAACAAATGCATTCCTGGAGGGCATTCATTCTGGTCAGGTGGCCATTGAGCGAGCTTTTCAGACTCTGGCCTCAGCACTGATGGCAGCCATTGTCCACCCAGACCCAATCCCCTGTACCCAAGCCTATCCCAAGCACACCTCTAGACCAGCATGCACACACGTCAACACACAAGGGAAGCTCAGGCAAACATAAGCACCACACATCCCACAGGCACTCACGCAAGCATCAGACACATGCAGACACACCAACATCCACTGCCTCCACTGTGTCCCCCTCCTCCTCGTCTCCCTCCTTCCTCCCAGTCTCGTCTACACTCACACCTGCATGCACTACCTCTACAGCTACTACTACCATCACCAGCACACCCACCACCACACCCCGATCACGTGCAGTCACCACCTCCACTACCATTCACACGTCCCCTGTGTCCTCTCCCAGTGTGTCTGTGACGCCCCCTCCCAAGATACACAAACGCAGACACACACACACCCAACATCCATCCACCTCACAACAGCCTCCAGCGCATGCATCTTCACCCAAAGTCAGCAAACGAACACCTCCTACAACCACAACCTCTTCCTCCACTCCCAAACCCCCTCCAGCTACCCGTCCCAGTGTCTCTCAAAAACTTTTCCTGTCCAACCTTGACCTCTTTCCCACACCTCCCCCACCCAGTCCGTCTCCTAGGTCCCGAACTAGCACCTCAGCCACAACATCTCTGGGACCAGTGGTGCCTGTAGTCACCGGAATCTGGAGTGCACCGGCCACCAGGGCAGCCAGTGTGGCATGGAGCCACAGCACAGACAGTCCCCCACCTGTGAAGCATCAGAAGTTGGCCAGTGCCCGGTGGGAGAGGGGGAAGACTCCAGCCACCAAAGCCGCTCCCAGGGGTCCAGGTGGGAGTACGGAGTCAGCTGCGACACCTTCCAAGGTGGGGAAGGGGCACAAGAAACTCAGCAAGTCTGGGAAGAGCAGCACGGCGGAGAAGACCGCCATCATCCCCACTGCCCAGGAGCCCACCGCCACCAGCCCTGCTGCCCAGCAGGCCACCGCCAGCACCAGCCCAGCTGCCCAGGAGGCCACCGCCAGCACAAGCCCAGTTGCCCAGGAGGCCGCCGCCAGCACCAGCCCTGCTGCCCAGGAGGCCACCGCCACCAGCCCTGCTGCCCAGGAGGCCACCGCCACCAGCCCTGCTGCCCAGGAGGCCACCGCCATCATCCCCGCTGGTCCAGAGAGGACCACCAGCACAAGCCCCGCTGGGCCAGAGAGGACCGCCAGCACAAGCCCCGCTGGGCCAGAGAGGACCCCCAGCAGAAGCCCCGCTGAGCCATGAAGGACCGCCAGCACAAGCCCCGCTGGGCCATGAAGGACCGCCAGCACAAGCCCCGCTGGGCCAGGAAGGACCGCCAGCAGCTGAGTCACTGCAAAGGAGCCCGCCGCTCCAAGCACCGCTGAACAGGGCAACGCCGTCTCAAGCACCGCTAAACAGGGCACCGCCGTCTCAAGCACCGCTGAACAGGGCACCGTTGTCTCAAGCACCGCTGAACTGGGCACCGCCGTCTCAAGCACCGCTGAACAGGGCACCGCCGTCTCAAGCACCGCTGAACAGGGCACCGCCGTCTCAAGCACCGCTGAACAGGGCACCGCCGTCTCAAGCACCGCTGAACTGGGCACTGCCGTCTCAAGCACCGCTGAACTGGGCACCGACGTCTCAAGCAACGCTGGCCCATGAGCGCCAAGGGCACTGACGCTACTGAGTCCATCACGGGCAGGATGAAGCACTCTGGGAACCATGCCCCCTCCAGAACCAGTGGTGAGATCCATCCACTACCTCTGTCCTTAGCAGGATGAAGCACTCTGGGCACCATGCTCCCTCCAGAACCAGTGGTGAGATCCATCCACTACCTCTGTCATTAGCAGGATGAAGCACTCTGGGCACCATGCCCCCTCCAGAACCAGTGGAGACTTTTATCCACTTGAGAGACTGTGGCTTTGCACTCCCCAGGATTGAACAGTGGGCAACCCACCCACTGTAGAGACTTGAGAGACTGTGGCTTTGCACTCCCCAGGATTTAACAGTGGGCATGTGGCCCCCTCGTGGATTTGGCGTCGTGCACTCAAGCGGCTGAGGTGCCCCCCTTTCCCTCCCCCTGAGGTGCCTGTTTTGTTGCTCTCTGATGCCCCTGCAGTGTTCTCTCCGTCATGGTCGGGGATCTTGTGTGGGCCTCGCCCATACCGTGTGGGCCCAGTGTTCCACGGACTAAATTGGAGCACTACCTGGACTACTATGCTTGGTGTATATTTTGTTAATGGTGTATATATATATTTTTGCGTATTTGCTGTTAATATATTACAATGGTTACACTCATTTCCTTTGGTCTTTGCATTCTTCCAGGGGGGCTAAGGGGTATAACTGTGATGTGTCATGCTGTATTAGTGTGTGTGTTGTAGTGGGTGAGGGTGGGGTGGGGGTGTTGCGTGTGTGTGTCCCTGTTTTTTCCCTCCCCCTCCCCTGTGTCATAGGTGCAGTACTCACCGTGGTCTTCACCGCCAGCGTCCGTGCTCCTGGTAGAGGAGCAGGAAGACTATCGCAGGGAGAATTTGGAGTTCCAGATCCATGGTGTCCTCGTTCCTCGTGGGGTGTGTAGAGGTGAGCGTTTTCCCTTCGGAATCCTGTTTCCGCCGTGTTTTTATCCACGGTGAATCCGCCCCGGAAAAGGTGGCGGATTGGTGGGTTGTAAAACTGTGGGCGGTACTTTGTCTCCCGCCTGTCTGTTGGCAGTGACCGCCGCGATGTTTGTTTGTACTGCCGTGGCGGTCGCAGTGTTAAAGTGGCTGTCTTTGTTGGCGGTTTCCGCCACGGTCGTAATTGCTAAATTTTTACTGCCGGCCTGTTGGCGGTCTTACTGCCGCTTTAACACCGACCGCCAGGGTTGTAATGACCACCTTAGTCAGCAAAGGGATATCAGAAAAGTGTCAAGAAGTGGCGTGGAATGGGGAACTTAAGGAGAAACATACCATTTTTGTTTCATGTGTTTCAGAACAGAGAAAGTGCTGTGAAGAAATGACATCACAATAAGTACATCATAGTGTGTATTGTGCATTCTTTTCAAACTCATAGTATAGCAAAATAAGGAGACAAAGTGGATTTCAGGGTGGACGGAGGGATTAGAAGCAGTGGGAGGCAATGTTACCTAAAAATAAGTGCAGTGGCTTCTTTTGTAACAGAGATATTCTTGTGTCCGGTGCTTTTTTCCAAGTACGAAGGTATGTGGCCAGTTCCTGAAATGGAAATGGGAGCCTAGAAGTGTTTTATAAAACTCCTGCCTTAACTTAACATCTGTGTATAGTTTTGTTTCTAAGAATAGCCTGTACTCTCCCATTTAAAGTACTGCACCTATGCTACATGTGCTAATATGCTCCGTAACACATTAAAGAGCAGGTACTCATCCAGAACCTGCTCATTCACAATATCGTGTTTGTCTTCATGTCTTACAAAGTTGCAAATATTTTTAATTTGTGACCTTACAAAATTGCATCCGGCATAGAATAGCATAGCCTAGTACAACCAAGAATAACCTACAATATTGTAACAAAGCATAGAAAAGAATGTCTGCACAACATAGAAGAACATAACAACATAGTCGCAGATGGGCGCAGACATCCATGCATACCATATCATTAAGCAACAATTATGAATGAATCAGCTTTAACAGAATTGCACCCCTCACACCAAAATATGAAAGTCCAAGTTACTTTTCTAATGGATCGAGTACAAGAGCTGGAATGAAGAGGGACATAGCAGGTGGAGTAATGTGTGAATAACTGGTCTTCCAGAGGGAACTGAGGAGTCTGACATGGTGGCCTACTTGGATTCATGGCTGAAGATGGTGGCGGCTCTCCCCCAGCACAACCCCTTTTTTCATGCTGGAAAGAGCGCATCGAGTGCCAGTTCGTCTGCTGACCCCGGGTCATCCACCTGACTAAATTGCTAAACTGCTAAATTCTTACATTCCAAAGACAGGGATGCGCTTCTGCAGTGGGCGCCACAGGCAGGCCCTTTCTGGGTGGGGAATGACCAGGTCACATAGTTTCTGGATTTTACTGCAGTAGAGCAAGCCAAACTAGCCTCTTTCTTAGAAGTAAAACAGGCACTCCACACTGAAGGGATCCAATATTCTCTAAAATTCCCTGCAAAACTGAAAATAATGCTGGATGGTCGCGCCCAATTCTGCCAGAGCCTGGAAGAGGATTGGGCCTGGCTGGAAGTACACCATACAGGGTTTGTCAATACATGTGCTATTGAAGTAGAGGCCCCCTTTGCTGTCAAAAACACTGCAGGTGAAGGGGACGCTTGTGAGCAAATCCTTCTCAGTCTCAAACATAGATGAGCCGAGTGGCAGCACTGTAAGCGGTGGCATTCCTGACTGAAGTAGTGACATCTGATAGGAGGCCATCAGTAGCTCTGACCACCAAGAAGAGGCCTCTGACTCTGATTCAAACGTTGGGCTGCCAGCTGTGAACCCCCCCCCCAACCAACAGCAGATGAAGTTATTTGATAATATCACTGTGACTTTTTTTCTTTTTTCTTTTCACAACACGAGCCACTAATGGGTTTCATTATAAGTACTGCTCGGGCTGATGCTGTTACATTCACCTTTCTCACATCATTGCTGCTTTAAGGTTTTTGGAGCAGAGATGTTATGTGTTATGAGTATTGTTTGAGTGGCCGGCCGTCGCTGGGCTGCACTGGGGATGGGGAGTTGTGAAGACAGTTTTCTAGTTATTATCCTGTGCAATCTAGGTGCGGGATTATTGAGGGAGTGGTGAGTGGGGTGGGACTCTTTATAGATTTGATAAGGGGAAGTCCTATGGCTAACACACGTAATAGTTAAAAGTTGATGACATGGAATATTCAAGGCATGGGTTCTCTGACTAAGCAGCATAAAATTCTGATGTACCTTAAGAGATGAAAGCCCTCATTCCAACCCTGGCGGAGGGACACGGAAGCACCGCCAACAGGCTGGCGGTGCTTCCAGGGCCATTCTGACCCGCGGCTTTCAGAAAAGGGGATCCGCCGGATTTCCCCTGGCCCGGAGAATCCTCCATGGCGGCGCTGCTTGCAGCGCCGCCATGGGGATTCCGACCCCCTTCCCGCCAGCCTGTTTCTGGCGGTTTACACCACCAGAAACAGGATGGCGGGAACGGGTGTCGTGGGGCCCCTGGGGGCCCCTGCACTGCCCATGCCACTGGCATGGGCAGTGCAGGGGCCCCCTAACAGGGCCCCATAAAGATTTTCACTGTCTGCTTTGCAGACAGTGAAAATCGCGACGGATGGAACTGCACCCGTCGCACCCCTGCAACTCCGCCGGCTCCATTCGGAGCCGGCTTCATTGTTGCAGGGTCTTTCCCGCTGGGCCGGCGGGCGCCCTTGTGGCGGTCGCCCGCCGGCCCAGCAGGAAGGTCGAAATGACCCCTCCTTCAAGAATCACACCTCACTCTGGTTGAAGCAGACTGTCTCTCCCAGATATGGGGAGGGACATCTTCATGCGACTACATACTCAGCCATTGCGAGGGGGGCCCTGCTCTGGGCTAGAGTTCCCTTTGAAACCACTGCAATTGATATAGATAAAGAAGGCCAATATGTCCTAGTGGAGGGACAACTTAGTGGGAGACCACTGGTGCTGGGCAGTGTTTATGAACCAAATCATGACAAGACCACATTTCTCCACACCCTGTCTGCATGTCTAGCATGGGGTCTATACCCTCATTGGAGGTGATTTTATTTGTGTTCTTGACACTTCCCTGGATCGACTGACTCTCCCACTGGTGGATGGGGCGGGCTTTAGGGCATCCACAGTTTTGTCCACTTAGATCTCTCAGTGGGGCATGGAAGACCCTGTCGTACACAGCATCCCACCGATAGAGATTACTCTTTTTACTCAGATGTTTATCAGATCCATTCTAGGATTGATCGAGTTGTCTGCTCCAAGTCCATTAATAGCTGTATCTCACACATTGAATACTTGAGTCGGCTCTGTCAAACCACAATCCTCTGCTCTTGTTGATGCAGCTGGGAAAGGAGTGTCTACTTATACCATCATGGAAACTACATTAGTTTTCCCTAGAAGACGTTGCATTTAGGGACTCTTTAGCAGCAAGGGTTTCTGAATTCTTTGCTTCCAACTTGGGCACGCATTAAACCGTGGTGCTGAGTGGGAGAAATTTAAGGTAGTGATGCGGGGGCACTGCCTGGGACAATCAGTGGGTGTCATATGTAATTTGGCGAGAGACCTTGTGAAGTTGGAGAATGATCTCCAGGAGCGAGATAACGATCTTAGTAGTAGCCCAGGAGCCATTTCACGATTGATGGAAGTACGTGAGCAGTACAATGTGACTTTTGAGTGGCTGCAATGCCATGATTACAAAAACTATTTATACAGGGTGCATGAAGAGGAGGTATCATTGGGTCAGCACCTTGCCTGGCTGGTATGGGTGGACAGTAGTGGGGCTCCTATTACTTGCCTGGTGTTGTTGGTAGGAACAGTTGTTCTCCAGCCGAAACATTCAGGTCTTGTTATGTGTCCCTTTATCGATTACCAGAGTTAGAATTTCCAACAGCATTGGAATCCTTCTTGGGAGGATCTTGCGTTACAATCTCTTCACGGGCGGAACAAGAATGGTTAGGCGGTCCAGTAACAGATGTGGAGGTGAGAGAAGCTATAAAAGACTTGGCAATAGGTAAGACATCTGGAGCAGATGGGTTCCGTCTGGAGTTTTCTAAGGCGTTTATGGGTGATCTGGCACCTAAATTGGTGAAAATGTATGAGGAGGCTTATGAAAAGGGTATTCTCCCTGTAACGACTAGGGAGGCGCTAGTAGTGCCTCTGCTTAGGTCTGTGGTGCAGGATGTGGCTCTGCCGGATTTACGGCCCCTCTCCATGTTGAACTATGGATTCTCAGTGAGGTATTAGCATCCAGACTGTTATCCCACATGCAGGCCCTGATCCATGAGGATCAAAATGGATTTATACCTAAATCTAACAACTCTAACAATTTGCGAAGACTTTATTCAATTCTGTATGCCCAGATCTACTGTCTGACACTGCTGAAGTAATTTTGTCAATGGATCTTCGGAAGGCCTTTGACACAGTGCTCTGAGACTTCCTGGAATCTACTATGCATCGGATGGGCCTCAGTGCTAAATGAGATGGGTCAGATTGCTCTACCCTTACTCAATGTCTAGGATTAAAACAGGGAACATGATTTTGGAGGCCTATAAAGGGTTTAGGGAAACAAGGCAGGGTTGTCCCCTATCACATTTTTTTTTTGCTTTGGCTGTAGAGCCACTGGAGGAACAGTTTTGAATGAAGAGAATGGGATGGGGGATTAGACAGAATGGCTCTGCACATGTTATTTCCTTATTTGCGGGTGATCTGCCCATTTATCTTTAGGATGGATTAACAGATATTCCTTGGGCTCTGCGACTCCTGGAGTAGTTTAGGGAATACTCTGGTCTCCGGGTAAATAAGACAGGTGTGTTTCCTGCGGTTGCAGGTTTGGATCTCCCAGCTTCTTGTCCATCTGATATACTATGGGTTCTGCGAACCTTTGGATATTTGGGTACCCAGATCTTCCATGATCTGGAGGACCTGCTGAAGGGGAATCTGGTGGGGGGAATTATGGATGTTATTGGATCATGGAAGTCCTGCATGTCTTTTTGGGGGTATGCTCAAACTACCAACATCGCACTTTCTAGAATGATCATGCTCCCTAGACTTCTCTACTTTTTTGGTAATCACCTGGTGAAAATTCCAGGTTCCTGATTCCAGAGACTTAATGGACTCTTTCGTGACCTGATTTGAGATGGTGGGCACCAGACGGGTGCATTTGCTAGCCTCTGATGCCACGCACTTGAGGGTGGCCTGGGAGTCCCGGACTGTGAATTGTACTTTCTAGCAGCTCAATTCCAGTGGATTGCGATATGGCTTGGAGTGGGACTAGCGGATCTTGGTCTGGTGGGCAATTAACCAACCAGGGACTCCAGTTGGCAAAACTTTTGCGTCCGGCAATCTGGATTCCTCGCCCTGGTATCCTTTTGTCTACTTCCCTGAACTGCTGGCAATGTGGGCTGCAACACACTGGTATGGTGTCCCGATCACCACTGAACTCCCATTGGTGGATCTCCCTCATGACGAGCCATTGTCTTGCTTTAGTTTCAGGCAGATGGACTCCTGGATGGAGGTAGGGTTGGTGACCCTAGGAGACTGTTTCCAAATGAATGCCTTAATTCCCATTGGTGAGATGTTGGAACAGTCAGGCCTGCCAGTGGGACAATTCATTACTTATGAAGCCCTTACTCATGCTACACAGGATTTTTGGGGGCATGCGAGAAGGAACCTCCAATGCATGCGATCCCTCAGTTACTGCCGCCCCTGGGATTGGGATCTCACCTGGTCTCATGGGTCTAAAAGGCCTTAAATGGGCTGGTGACAAAACCTTTGAGTGCTCGCTAGGCTTACTGACCTGCTGATTCAGGGAAGGATATGAAACACTAAATGGGGGAGGGTACTTGCGTATCCACAGAAGGTTTCTCGCAACACATGTTTTAAATATATTTAATTTAATTATATCCATAGGACATATCTTACTCCTCGCAGGATCCAGGCAATATATGGAGGACAGCCAAGGTGCTGCCCTCGCTGTGCAACTTTAGGACCAGAATTTAGACATGTGAACTAGGGAGGTCCTGGAATAGTAGGGTTCTGGGGTGAGGTAAATTTGCCTCTTAATAAGAGTCTGTCTAGATCACTCATTAATACACCTGCTGTGTGTTTACTTGTCCTTTTCTGTAGGCCAGGCCCCAAGAAGGTGGGGAACAGATTTGTGGACTTGGCCCTGACATTGGCCAGGTGGTGTGTGGTCATGGCCTGGAACTCACCCAGGGGCCTAGTGTGGTGACATGGTTGTCTGATGTTGGTCCCTAGGGATGGGCTGAAAGAAGAAGCCTTCAGAGGGAGGGAGCTAGGGGTGTACGTCACAGACCTATTGCTCTTACCTGGAGGGAAGTGGTTGATGAATGGGAGTCCCCTCAGGATGTGTGAACAGTTGACATTGAGGAAGGCTAGGCTGTGGGGTGGTGTCCCGGAGGGCGACGAGTAACTGATGGTGTAGATAAAATGGATTGCCTACTCCTGCTCCCCACTTTGGTCCCCCAAACCTGCATCAATTGATGTTGTCCTGACATCCTATATTAAGCCTTAGAGACGCATGGACACAGTTAATGTGTTTTTATTATGCTGTGTATATTTTAAATGTGTATTAATATTATTGTATGGCAATTAGTGCTCCTGAAGTAACCCCATCCCTGGGAAGTGTTTGTTTATCTCTGCCGGCAGAGTGTGAGTATATAATGGTAGATCTATAAAAATTATTCATTACGTATTTTGAACTGTATTACTGAGAGCTGTAATGCAAGAAATCTGACTTGGATTTTATTCTGTACTGCAGAAAGTAATATTTTTTAAAATGCCAACAAACAAAAGTGCTAAATAAATACCTTAGCATAACATAAACAGGTATAAATTAGCATCACATTGCATAACAGGGCATATCAAGGTAGCAGAACACAGCAGCCTAAGGCAGCACAGCAACCTGGCAGAGTAGTATTACAGCTTAACCCAATAGAGCAGTGTACAGACACACACATGTAGAGCCTTCCATAGCATAACTCATTAATGAAAACAGATCAGAAGTTACTAAAAATGTAGCAACACATATTGTTGCTGTGTTCGCAAATGGTGCATGATTACCTTTTTGTCACTTATTTCTGCATTTGGGAGTCAAAGTGATACTAATTATGTGAGACCTTTGCTCAGATAGTTTTAACGTGTGGAAAAACGCCAAAATAATTAGGTAAAAAACAAAAAGGGCCACATTGGGATACATTACGACTCATAATTTGCCTTTTCTTGCTTCATAATTTTGTCAACCAGGCCACATAATTTGGTCCTCCACTGATGCATTATTCCAGTGGCCGTTAAGTATACTTGCATGTCAAACCAGAAAGAGAAACTGGACGGGGAATTGATCATCCATTCACAATGGCTCCTAGTTAACCTGGAGAATATGAATCACAACTGAGGGGGACAAGAGAGGCCCCTCAGGACGCATACAACACCGCTGAGCATCTCTCAAGCCAGCCCACCCCTTACTCTCGCCGCCAGCAGGTTCTTGTGGCGGCATCCATGAAATCCTCCATCTAGTTTTCTCAAGACGAAAATCCAAAATCAAAACAAAAATGGAGCCCAAGCCAATCACAGTCACACACTTGTCTGCAGTGGCGGCTGCTTTGGAAAAGTAGTGTTAGGAGGGGGTGCGGGCATTGATTAAAAAATAAATAAATAAATAACAGTTCACTTATCTGTGAACGGCCACCGGCTCTCCTCCGTCTTCTTCTCTTCCTGGCAGCACAGAAACACACAGGCTCTCAGACTCCCCTAACTCAATCTCACATCTGCTGTCACCAGCGTGACGGCAGCGTCATGACTGGTTTTAGCAGCCTGGTCTGGCGCTCAGACAGAAAGTGGGAGCCTGTACACCATCCAGCTGTGCAAAACCGCCAGGTGGAGAAATGCTAACTGCGCATGTCTATTTGGCTGGCCCAATACAGCCGATCAAATTGTCATGCGCACTTATGGTGCACATACTACTCCTCTTCCCTGTGACACAGCCCAGCTCTGCCCCAAGTTAATCTGGCTCCGCACTGAAAAATAAAATGATAATAACATATTGTTATTATCATTTTATTTTTCCTTTTTTGCACTGCATAGAGCAGTGGGGCGACGCTTCTCCGCCTTAGTGGAGGAGACGCCGCTGGTTGTCTGTCACAAATCTTTGGAGAACGTTTAGTATCTGGCTGACAAGTGCCACAGAAGAAATTTGTTCCAATATTAGCTCACTGAAAAAGTATTCACGTGAAGCTCCCATGTGTTGAGGACTTGTTTCACAGTCTTCTGAAACAGAAAATCAAAACCACAGCTTGAAGGACTGGCAATTGTTACTAGGTGCTCTCAGAGGTACGGGGAGGCTGTACACTTTAAGCTGTTTTTCATTTGTTTATTTTTTTACATAGAGCATCAAACCCCGAAATAGGCTCTGAGTGAGTTGTTTACATAGAAATATATATATTAGATCATGTCCAGACAATGCTGTGAAAGCAAGATTAACAAAATATTTTACACATAGACATACGTACATTACATTAATTCATGCCTCAACTTTGCAAGACCAAAGCAGTGATCTGAAATTCAAATGGAGAAATTACACATTATATTAACAGTTCCATGTCAAAAGACAGAGGGGCACATTTAGTAAAATTCCACGCAAGGCAGCAGGCAAAGTTGCTGTGCTGCATTGCATGAGAGGGAAAGAGCAGAAGTGCTCCATATTTACAAACAAACTGAGCATTTCTGCTCTTATTGCACTGGCACATGGTATTTCTCACTGGCTAAGGCATAGCATTTTGATGTATTCCCAGGTTTACTAGCTTTAGTAAATTGGGGAATGTGCCAAAATCCATGGTTGGATGCATGGGAATGCCCATGCACCACCCATGGAATGCCTACCACTATGAAATTTAAAGCAACAGAGCGCAAGCAGTTCCGTTGCATTACATTTCTTTACCCAGCCATGCAAGGCCACACAAATCAGAATTCACAAACTGATGCATTGGGCCCAATGTGTCAGTTTGTAAAGCCTTGCATCACATTATACATGTGCCAGGTATAATGTATGTAAGGTAAACATACCCTCGGGAAAAGCCATGCAGAACTGACACAGTGAAATTTACATTTCACTGCGTCGTTCTGCGACTTCATTGTGTCAGAATTTTAACTCCTGCTCAGAGCAGGTGTTAAACTGATGTAGGGCTTTTCTCTATTGGCTTTTCTCTATTGGAGCCTTCCTCGCACTGCTGGAGTACCGTCATTTTGTGGATGCTAGCCCAGCAATGCGTCAGTATAGTGCCACAGATATATCAGAATTTCTGACACATCTGTGAAAATGTGCATTATGGAGATCTGTATTGTAAATACAGTGCATCCATGGCACCTTTAGGTGATCGTAGGGCAGTGCAAGAAATCAGACGCATCGGAGCTGATGCGTCAGATTCTTGTAAATGAGGTCCTCAGATTCAGGGGAGCAGGACCTAGGTAAGGTATAATGGGGTGTTTAGGAAGAGCCCTTATAATTGCCCCTTGAAGGAAAAAATAGAGGGTCTTTGTTGTAGAAGCAGTCAACACTGGAGTGTTGACAACGGAAGCAGTCAACACCACGAGGAGAAACAGGAGAGGGGGTCTGAGGCCCGACCCCTCCGAACGTGGTGCAAGATGGATTGCACCATGACGGGGAGCGGGAGGGTATATAAGGGAGAGCGGGAGCGGGAAAGTTAGGTGACGCGGAGACAGCGAATGTACATGCTGAATAAAGGCGTCCTGAACACCTATCCAGAGTCACAGCGTATTCATTGGTAGCCGCGCGACAGCTGCATAGCGCGACGCTACATTTGGCGACGAGGGAGTAAAGATCCCATTGCAAAACGATGCCCCGGTCCAGCAAAAGAAAAGAGGTTCGCCGCTAGCTCTCACCATCGGGGTGTGCCCACATTCGGGGTGGCCCCCATCCAGTCTGCAGGGCCGCCGAGGTGAAACACGGCCGGATCCACGTGGCATCGCTGCAATCCTGCCCCAACGTCTGCAGGCGGCAGGAGGAGACTGCGCGCCTCACAGAGGAGACGCCCCTCTGCAGGCCGCCGAGGAGCGAAGACAACACGTGTCAGGTGAGAGGCCCCGACACGTTCGAAGTGCCGCTCAACCTCAGAACGCTCCGCTGCGCTGATCTGCATTTTCTAAACACCGCGCACGTGCCGCGTGCACCCCGAAGGCAACACCGAACCTCCAGACACCCGCTACGCCACTCTGCAAGACAAACAATAGGAAATTGAGGAAACATAGGGGCAGAAAAAAAAAGAAAAAAGAAAGTAAAAGAGAAACAGAACCAGAAATAAAAATATATATAATTAAGAAAAACAAAAGGAAAAGTTAAAAGCACTGAAAATTGTACTTCTCTGGTCCTATTCACAAACAACAATCAAAAAAAAAATATATATATAGAAAAGCGTAAAATACAAGCAACAATACCGGCACCACCATCAAAGCAGGCATGGCTGGCATACCACCCCTAGAACCTTTCACAGTAACAGGTGCGCCCCCCCACCCAAGCAGCGAGATGGAAAGTATGGGTGGAACGCCTAGAAACATACTTCGAAGCATTAGGCATACAAGCAGAAAGAAAGAGACCACTCCTTCTCCACATAGGGGGAGCAGACATACACAAAATTTTCAAGTCGGTCACGGAAGCCAGACCTCGCACGTATGACACTCTAAAAGGGGCAATCACAGCACACTTCGAACCGTATGCAAATCCGGACTACGAAAGGTTCCTCCTACGCCAAGCCCGACAGATAACCGACGAGTCAGTCGATGTCTTTTACACCAGGCTCAGAGAACTAGCAAGCACCTGCACATTACCCGATGAGGAAGACGAGATCAGAGCGCAGTTCATTCAAGGGTGCTCGTCATCGAAACTTAGAGAACGCATACTACAACAGCCAAACATGTCGATGAAAGATATACTCACGCTAGGGCGGTCGCAAGAACTAGCACGGGCTCGCGCAGCACATATGGAACAAGCCCCCACAGCTCAACCAAAGGCAGAAACAGCAAACGCAGTAACGAGGGAGGCAACGCGACACAAAGAGGCGTACAAAGGGAGACCCAAAGGCAGAGTGTGCAAGTGGTGCGGAGGCCCGGCACCACACCCAACGACCTGCCCAGCGTGGGGCAAAATGTGTAGTGCGTGTGGGAAACTGAACCATTTCGCGAAAGTTTGCAGATCGACACCAAAACAGCCAACTATGGCCCCCAGGAAAACAGTTAAAATGGTTGAAACTACTTCGGACCCAGACTCAGAGAGCGACACAGACGATGAATCCCATGTAGTGCATATCATACACACCATCAAAGGCCGGTGGCTGCCCACATGCAAAGTCACGATTCAAGGTACACAAGTACCAGCGCTGGTGGACACGGGAGCATCAATAAACCTAATGGCCATGAATGTATATGACACCCTACCCAAGCCGCTACCACCGCTAAGACCCACCAATGTCCAGGTGTTTGCATTCGGGAACAACCGACCCCTAGAAATAGCAGGGACTTTCACCACGGAGATCACTCACGAGGACACTGTAAAGCCCACGAAGGTATATGTGTCCAAGGAGGGCACAGGATTCCTATTAGGCTGCCAAACAGCACAAGACCTGGAACTGATACATTTTGCTTTCAGCATTCATGCACATGCGTTACTCCAGCTCACACAAGAGTTCAAGGCTCTTTTTGATGGCATCGGGTGTCTAAGAGGTCCCCCATTACGACTCCATATAGACGAATCGGTCACGCCGACGGCGCTCAGACATCGCTGCATAGCTTTCCACCTCCGCCCCAAAGTGGAACACGAACTCCAAATGCTGGAGCAAGCAGGGATCATCGAAAGGGTCACAGGCCCCACACCGTGGGTATCCCCGATTGTGGTCGCAAAGAAACCAAAACAACCTGAAGCAGTCAGGATCTGTGTGGATATGCGCATGCCCAATCTATCAATAAAAAGAGAGCGCCACCTCACTCCAACAATCGACGATATCCTAAGTGAGTTGACAGGGTCCTGCTGGTTCTCTAAGATGGACCTCCGATCAGGGTACCACCAGGTCAGGGTACACCCTGAGTCGAGGCCCATCACCACTTTTTCCACACACAACGGCCTATGGTGCTACAAAAGATTGAACTTCGGCATATCCAGTGCTGCTGAGGTTTTTCAACAGGTCATCAAGGAGGTCCTGCAAGGCCTCCCAGGAGTGCTGAACGTCAGCGACGACATCCTAGTACACGCCCCAACCATAGAAACACACATGAAACGGCTGCGGGCTGTCTTCACGAGACTACAAACAAAAGGCCTGACGCTCCACAAAGACAAATGTGACTTCCTCAGGGAAGAAATTTGCTTCTTCGGATACCGTTTCTCGAAACATGGAGTCGGACCAGATCCACAAAAGGTCAAAGACATCCAAGACGCCCCAGCACCAACAACAGTCACAGGAGTAAGGAGTTTCCTAGGAATGGTCACATACTGTGGGCGGTTTATGAAGAATTTGGCTGACATCACGGGGCCCCTAAGAAAACTCACGCAATCAAACCAACCATGGATGTGGGAAAAGGAACAGGAGGCCGCTTTTCGGGCCACTAAAGAAGCACTCTCAGCTGACACCACACTAGCGTTCTCCGACCCCCAGCGACACTCCCAGCTCGTGGTAGACGCAAGCCCCACAGGGCTAGGAGCGGTGCTAGTGCAAAAACAAGACTGCAGCGAATGGGCCCCCATTGCATTTGCCAGCCGTACACTCACACCAACGGAGCAAAGGTACTCCCAAATCGAAAGAGAAGCCATCGCCATCCATTGGGGATGCCGCCATTTCCACCTGTACCTGTATGGCAACGCATTTTCGGTAGTGACAGACCACAAGCCGCTACTTCCGTTGTTCAAGGGATTGTCATCCAAGCCACCCCCAAGAATCGAGAAGTGGATCCTGCAGCTGCAAGAATACGACTTCACGCTCTCATATCAGCCAGGCACAAAGAACCCAGCGGACTTCCTATCCAGGCATGCACGCCCGGCCACGTCAGAAGAGATCGAGGAAGCCGAAGACACAGAAGAGTACGTGAGATTAGTAGTGGAAAGAGCACGGCCGACGCCCCTACCACTTACCGAAGTAGTAACAGCGACCAAACTAGATGAGTGTTTGCAGCTAGCCATAACAGCAACCCGCACAGGAGAGTGGAGACCTCTCCAAAGGCCAGACTCATTCCGAACACAACAGGCCCAGGCCTGCCTGCATGCGCTGTTCAATGTAAGACAAGAGCTGTCAGTAAGTGAGGAAGGCTGCCTGCTCAGAGGACTCCGCCTAGTAATACCGGCGAGCCTTACACACCGAGTGGTGTCTTTGGCTCATGGAGCACACCAAGGGATTGTCAAGTCCAAAGCCCGCATCAGGAGCAAAGTCTGGTTCCCAGGCCTGGACAAGCTAGTGGAAGACACAATCAAAAGATGTATGGTCTGCCAAGCCAGCGGCAGCCCCGACCCCCCCGCACCCATCATAACAGAGCAAGAACCTACGGCGCCATGGCAAAGAGTGAGCGCAGACTTTGGGCACCTACCAGACGGTTCACACATGGTGATTGTGGTGGATGACTACTCGCGATACCCAGAAGTGGAGGTGGTACAGTCAACCTCAGCAACAACGGTCATCCCCAAATTTGAGAAACTCATGGCCACCCACGGTTTCTTCTGCGAAATCCGGACAGACAATGGACCCCCATTCAACGGCCAGGAGTGGGAAGAATTCCTAGCGTCCACCAACACGAAGCACAGACGCATCACTCCCCGGTGGCCACAGGCAAATGGTGAGGTGGAGAGGTTTGTGAGAACCCTCAACAAAGTCATCCGCATAGCGGTGGCGGAAGCAAGGGATATAGAAAGAGCGATCTATGGGTTCCTAAGAGAGTATAGAGTAACACCGCATGCCACCACAGGAGTCACGCCCAGTCAACTCTGTTTCGGCAGAACGGTAGTGGACGCTATCCCGCACCACCCATCCTGGGCAGCGAGTACACCACCACCCAACAAGTCAGCAGCCAGGAGGAGTGCCACAAACATGTACGCATCCCAGAAAAGAAGATCGAGGCAGACAAAGACGCAAGTGGGAGACACAGTGTTAGTAAAAGACCACCATCCAGGTAGCAAATTCCGACTACCTTTCGAAGTAAAGCCATGGACAGTGACGGCTGTAAAAGGTACAATGGTGACAGCCCAGAGGGGGCAAGAAAGGGTAACCAGGAACGTGGCGTTCTTCAAGCGGCTGACCCCACAAACATCCAGCAATGAAAGAGAAGGCTACATGGAGACAAGAGCCGAGTCGGACGCAGAACCCAATGACTGGGGCACCGCGGCAGAGCAACCAAGACACAGCCAGGAACAGCTAGGAGGCCGACTACCACCAGAACAAGGGCAAGCCCAAGCGGCAGAAGTAGAAACACCCGACCCAAACGGAGAAGGAGCACAAGCGTCAGGGCGATCCGGAGCAGGAAGGTACCTACTAAGGCACAACCCAGGACCCTCACGGCGGTACGCAGATTTTGCATGTGATTGATCATACAACCATGCTGTTCAGACAAAAGCCTCCAGTAGGTAACGAGTCATGGACCGTGAGCCGTTTCTGAAGTTAAAGGTTAGTTTGTTTGTTGAAGTTCACCTTCACCTTTCCCCATTGGGGAGGGATGTAGTATTGACGGCGGAAGCAGTCAACACTGGAGTGTTGACAACGGAAGCAGTCAATACCACGAGGAGAAACAGGAGAGGGGGTCTGAGGCCCGACCCCTCCGAACGTGGTGCAAGATGGATTGCACCATGACGGGGAGCGGGAGGGTATATAAGGGAGAGCGGGAGCGGGAAAGTTAGGTGACGCGGAGACAGCGAATGTACATGCTGAATAAAGGCATCCTGAACACCTATCCAGAGTCACAGCGTGTTCATTGGTAGCCGCGCGACAGCTGCATAGCGCGACGCTACATTTGTGATGCGCCTTATCAGGATGTTGCTGAATAGCCCCACATAAAAATTAAAGACTATCGTGGTCAATGATGAAACCTTCCTATTGTACCTACCTACTGTACGTACCTTCCATCCCTAAATCTCTCTGCACCTCTGCAGCGGTATAGCTTACACTGACCTAAAGTGTTTTGTAAAAAAAATATGATAATAAAAGAGGGCACGTTGAGCCCATCTTGAAGGGCATGAAAAGGTGAATGCCACGCCATCTAAAACAACATAACGAGACCTAATGGCTTTGGCAATGCAGCTGTGACGACTTCGCTAAAAACAGAAGAGCGCTTATGGCGAGGCAGGCAGCGGCGAGTGAGCCGACGGAGCAGGTACTTCTATCTTCTCCAGTCCTCCTCCGAGGCCTTCTCAAAATATCGCTGCCGAGAGCCAGGCACTGCAGCGCCGTGTTTATTTCGGAAGCAGGCGAGTTGATTACCCTCTCAAGGTGATCTGTCAGTCACAGAGGGCCGCGGCTCGAGCACGGGGTACCGTGCGCAGACGAGCACACAGGCTCCTGAGGCGAGCAAGGCGGGACGCATCCTCCGGGACGGCTGATTAATATTCACCGCGCAATTCACATCCTCCTGATTCCGCTATGAGCTGCGCTGCACCGGCTGCCTGGAGCATCTCCAGCCGAGCGTTCCGCCGTCAGCCCCGGGACCGAGGCGCGCAAGTCGGAAGCGCTCTCAGCCAGGGCGCGGATGCCAAACGGGCCCGTCTTTGAACACCCCGACTGTGCACCGGTGTCTGCGCGAGATTAGACACTTGCCGGCGGTTTATTTTCTTGAGTTACAGGGTACAAGTCGGCGCCACCCACTATTTTCACAAGGCGGACGCCGTCCACCCTGACAAGTAGTTGTGCCGCACTGTAACATGCTGTAGTCCTCCCGGTGTAATGTTTAAAAAACGGGAAGCATACAGCTGCGCGTGCACGTTGTCTGCTTCCCTTTTTTATTTATTTTATATTCGACCTGGGGCCAAAACAAAGGCCAAAGTGGCCATCAGGCCTCCTTTTGCTCTCGTATGAGCTATTTGGAGCCTCATATCCACCTGTGAATGCATTTGGAGTGAAAACAATGACACATGACTTCTTTTCACATAAAAGGTACTTGAGAGCATGATTTTGACTTTGGTCAGTCACAGGATTTAAGAGATATGAATGCACAGTAAGAATGTCAGACATGCTTGCCTGTTCCTGCATTTGCACAAATAGCAATTTCAATATAACTATTTTATTTTATTTCTTTTATAGTGCTACTTATCCCAATGCAGGGTGTCAGAGCACTTTACATCACTTGTACACATTATACATGGACAAATGATGTGTGTAACTCTATGTACAAGGTGTGTTACATAGGATAGTGAGGGTTGCAAGGTGTAAGAGTCACTCCTTAGCTCACTGTGCTATATTAGGAGGCTTACAATTGATGAACTTCAAGTAACATAAGGATCTTTATGGTAAAAGCAGTAGCCCACTTACCTACACTACATAAAATAAAGATCTGTCATCATGTGCTTTGTACATGTTAACCCTCTATGCTACTTTGATTCAAAACTGGGACTGGACACCACACACATCTTTCCAGCAAATGTATTAATTACCAGAGTCATCTTACCATTCTTATTATTCCCTGAGATTTGTGGGGCATACAAAGCTCTCTGCAGCAGGTGTCTCAACAGCATAAGATTTGTAGGTGAGTTTACAATGCTAATAGCTCTAACTCGAGCAAATGCAACACCCACTGCATTGGAAATGCTTGTTTTAAACCACAGTTTTTGCAAACACTTAAGTAGAACAGATGTATTGCCAAGTTCCTCCTTGTGTAAATTTCTTTGTGGCAGAGATATTAAAAAAATAATGTTGAAGTTGACATCCAGATTTTGCCTCAGACTTAAGTCAGGTTTTTGGCACAACCCCAACTCAAAATCTCATTTGGTAAATTTGGTAATTCACTCAAATGTAATCCTTAAAGACCAGGTAAACATATGTGTGAGATCTTAAAATCAGATGCCACTTCTGGTGATGTCACTTCCCCTGACGTTATGGGTTGTAATTCCACTTCCTGTGATGTCACTTCCTTTGATGCCACTTGCAATGTCGCTCCATGATGCCACATACTACGATATAATGCACCAAGATGTCACTTGAATACTTGAATACTGTCTAACTTGGTTAGTCCCCCCCCACTTCTTCTTTTAGGACTTGTGCCCTGGTTATCTGTGATTTCCTACCGACAAAACCAGTTCCAAGCTGTCATCAAAGGAATGTGTGTACCCAGCCTGATCCAGTATACTCTGTCCAAAATAGGACGACGTTGTTTGTTATATATTTGTACATATATTTGTTAACAAGCACCTGCAATTAATTCATAAAAAAAGTATTAACAAAAATCTTTCTTGCTGAACTTGATCGAATCAGAGAGCAAGCCCATCAAGCAGCAAGACTATTGGTTAATTACATTGCGTCACTAGAATTTCTCACGCCTTTTACCAGCACTATGATTTTAGCACATTTCTGGCCCTTTGCACACAGCACCTATGTATTGTCAGTGTAGTATCAGTGGTGTAATGAAACTTGAGGGAGCCCCCTGCACAGTACGTGGAGGGCCCCCCTCCAGTCTCACACAGGAACTCTCAGGCCAGAGTATTGTGCTGAAGGGCCCCCCTGATCTCGGGGACCCTCCGCACTGCAGGGGCTGCGGAGTCTTTTGTTACGCCCCTGTGCAGAATTTGTTCAAATGTAGGTGCTGAGGCACAAAGATTTCGGCAGAAGTCCCTGCCAGAGATGCCGAATGTTGGGGTTGCTGAAACACAGCGGCTAACTCATATTGATCTGTCTCTTCTTTTATTTCACCACCCTTCACTCCCTGCCACTTTGTTTTGCTCTTGCATGCTATTTGTCATCCATGCTTTCTCTCCTGGTCACTATTTCTCCATCTTTCTCTTCCTCCTCATTGCACCCTTTTCTGCCTTTCTCTTTCTTGTTCAGAGTCAAAGTCTGAACAAGAAAAATAAGTCCTAGTCCAGGACCGTGCTTAATTTGTAAAAAAACATAAATAAATAAATAAATTCCATGACCCTCGTCAGGAGAATACTACAGTTTACACCATTCATTGCTCCTGCCAGTGACAGTACCAACACAACTACTAACCATCACACTCTTACAGTGTGACAGTTTACACTATTCCAGGTCTCCAAATTTATAAGAATGGTGGCAGGGAGTAGTTATTGTTAATGTATATTCAATTATTAAACAGCTGTTGTGCTCATATCTAAATTAGTTTAGGCAGATAGCACCACCGTGTGGTAGACTGTGGCTGACAATTAAGTGCCAGTGCCGAGCACCGTGAACCACTGGCTCAAATTAAACACTGAGTATGCCTCGGTACTCAAGGGGCTCTGCATGCTACAGTGGCCTCCTACGGAGGGTCTTGGAGCTTATTTTTTTTTACAAGTTAAGCACTGGATACATCAATATTATGGGTGAAATACTGAAAGGTAAGTGCACAGAGGAAAGTACAGATTTACCATTCTTTACTCAATTCGTAGGTACCTTGAAGATATGCATTTTCAAAATACATATAAGTGGAATCAGGTATAGAAAATCTATGCATAGGAACCTTTCAATATTTTCTCCATGATATTATTGTCCCTCGATATCCTGAGCTTGATATTCAGGAGCCACACCCTAACCAGAGATGGAAGAGGGTTTGAAACTCAGACTGTATGTAACAAGTGCACACCCACAAATACCTGAATGTATAATTAGAGTTACAGCTCCCAAAAAGAAAAGAAAACGTTATATTTAAGAACGTTTTTATTAAGAAAAGTAAGGCAGCTAAAATATGGAAGTGCATGAAAAGCAGAAGACACTAGAACCTTCTGCTGAAGAGAAACAATCCCAAACACTATTATAGTGCTCATAAAATATGCCACCTTAGGACAAATAATATAGAGAGTTAAGGGCAATGTTGTCTATTTGGGAACGGTTTAGGTATGATTGTCCATCATCGGAAGCCATTAAGATACAAGTGCATCTGCTCAGTCTATTTCTGCAATGGTGACTTCCTGCATTGAACTTAGGCTAGTACCCAAGATTCATCTCTTGGGAGTGTCACATTTAAGAGCCATATCTTGAAAGGGGCTGGTCATGGTCAGAATCTTTGATTGCCAGATGCATCCTCAAAGCCACAAGCACCCACTGGTTCACCAGTTCAAGTTGTTGGAGTGAGTCAGGGTCCAACCATGTTCTCTTCAAAATATATCAATATCCATAAGCACTCTAGAGGTGGTTCAGGTGGTTCTGAATTCAGCACGTCTAGCCTCAGTCAATGGGATATCATCTTAAGAACAGTGATGGGGAGGAAGATCTCTTTGCCTCTATTTTTTTCAAACCTCTGGATAGTGCAGATGCCACTGAATCCAGCCAGGTGGATTTCAAGATCCTCATGTCTCATATGTGGTTCACTTCACCTCCACACAGGCTTCTACTGGTCCTTGCTTTTTGACCACCTGGTGAGACACCCACTTCTCTCCACTTTGGGCAGTTCAGTTTCCTCTTTGTCTTGGTTAGGCTGCAAGAGGATATCTTTTCATGATCCTAGGCTTGCTCCTGGAAGAGAAACAGCGACACACAAAGTACTGTTCCTAGTAATTGCTCCTATATGGTTGTGTGACAGGGCTGCGAAAAACTACAGCTATATAACATGTACCATACCATTCCTTATGGAAAATGAAATATGCATGCTCCCCACAAACATAATAAACTCAATCTTCAAACGTCATACTTTGCAGGCAGCTGTCGTGCGTCAACCAGTCTCATGATGTGTTCCCCTTTGGGGATCTAGGGTCCAGATGATATTATAAACCCTCTTTTTGACCATAACTGTCAGAATTCTTGAACAATGCCAAAGCCATACAGACTACCCATAAATATAGTCACTCTCAGCTCTTCAGAGACACAGCAAGCTCTAGTGAGAGCAATCAGTTCAGCCACCTTTGCAGAGAGCATTCCTCGAAACCAGGAGGGTTTTACTACTCGTGAGATTGTGTAGACTGCATAAGCAGCTTACAGGGCTCCCTCATTGTCTCTTAAACAAGGCCCATCCACAAACAGTATGTAATCAGACTCTACCAGTGGCTCATCTTATATATATGGTCTTGACTTGGTGCATAGTTCAGTGACATCGAGACAATCATGCTCAACCTCCCCATCATCATTTTCACTCACAGGCAGTGGCAAAAGTGTGTCAGGATTCAGAGAGACGCATCTCTTCAAGGTAACACTATCAGCTGCATGTATGATTTGCTCATATTTTGTTATCGACTGTCAAGTGCTGAGTGCAGAAATGCATCAGTAAAATCTCAACTGAATCGGGCACAAGAACAGTTAGAGGATGTCCCATCACAATACTCTCACACTGTTCTATGCTGACATCTACTGCATCTACTGCTTTAAGGCATCTGGGTAGTCCTGCGTGTAGAGGGTCAAGAGTAGCAGAAAAATCAGCCACAGCTCTGCAAGCATTTCCATGCATCTGTGTAAGCACTGAGAGGGTGCAGCCCTCCCTCTCAGTGCAGAAAAGAGTAAAAGCGCTTATTTGTAATCAGGCATGCCCAGTGCTGGGGCACAACAGAGACTTTTAGCTCTAGAAAGGTAACCAACCAATCGTTACCTTATGGTATCAGATCAGACTCATCCTTGTGTGTCAGCCTCTGTAGAAGCTTGGTCCCGAGGGAAAGGTTGGGGATCGACTGGCGACAGTAGCCCACCATTCCCAAAAACATTCTGACTTCTCTCTGGGTGGGTGGTGGATTCATCTTAAGAATGGCTGAAATTCTTTCTTGCAACTTCTTCCTAGCTGCGAGATACAGAACGTCTCTGACAGTATTACAACTTATTTGGAGACACTTTGGGGTCATTCCAACCCTGGCGGTAGACTACCGTCAGGGCCGGGGACCGCGGATGCACCGCCAACAGGCTGGCGGTGCATCCATGGGCATTCTGACCGCGGCGGTACAGCCGCGGTCAGAAACCGGAAACCGGCGGTGTCCCGCCGGTTTCCCGCCGGTTTCCCGCTGCCCTTGGGAATCCTCCATGGCGGCGCTGCAGGCAGCGCTGCCATGGGGATTCCGACCCCCTTACCGCCAGCCTGGCTCTGGTGGTTTTGACCGCCAGAACCTGGCTGGCGGTAACGGGTGTTGCGGGGCCCCTGGGGGCCCCTGCAGTGCCCATGCCACTGGCATAGGCACTGCAGGGGCCCCCTAACAGGGCCCCACCAAGATTTTCAGTGTCTGCCAAGCAGACACTGAAAATCGCGACAGGTGCAACTGCACCCGTTGCACCCCTTCCACTCCGCCGGCTCCATTCGGAGCCGGCATCCTCATGGAAGGGGGTTTCCCGCTGGGCAGCGGTATTCTGGCGGTTCCCGCTTGGCGGGTGGCTCCCGCCGCCCGCCAAGCTCAGAATGACCCCCTTTATGTCCATTCTCAGACAAGGGGTAGGGCAATGCAATGGGGTCTTGTTTTCAAGCTTCCTTGGTGTCCGATCACTAACAGGTCATTGATAAACTGGACTAGGACAAAGTTACAGGGCATTATTAAGGACTGAAGGTTCTTTTTAAGGATCTGGTTAAAGATTGAGGGACTTTCCGTATCCCCCAGTGGAACTTTACACCATGCCAAAACGTGGTTCTGGAGACGGAAAAGTACTGACTGTCCTCATGCAAGGGCATAGATTCAAATGCCTGACACAAATCGATGACAATGAGCCTCACATGGAATCTGAAACAAAATCACAGCTGGATTCGGTGCTACAGGACAACCGTGAAAAACAATATCAGTAATCTTTCTCAGGTCATGTCCTATGCAGTTTTTCCTGCCAGGATTCTGAAAGCCCAAAATGGGTGAGTTACATGGACTCCCCATTTTCTCCTTTAAAATACCCTGTTGTATCATTGACTCAATCACTGAGTAATCCCAGCAATTGTTTTGGGAATTTGATTGAAGTTGAAGTTCATAGGTATTCAACATTTTGTTTTACTTTTATGCGGACAGGCTCAACTCCTTTTATCAGACCAATGTCCTTTCCTGAAACATCCCAGACTTCAGGTTTCGCTGTATCTTTAAGATCCAGTGGCAAATTCTCAGTTATCATAGGATATAACTAACATTCGGCCATTGTCTCATCAACTTGACGTCCACATCCTCGTCATGGGTCTGAAACTCCACAACCCTGGGCCTGCAATAGATAGTGCTATTTAACTTGCACAATAAATGACGTCTTTTAAGATTCACACGGCTAGAATCACGCACCAAAAATTGGTGATTCTCCTCAAAAGACCCCATTTTAACCAGCACTTCTTTTGTTATGGGGTTGGTAATGTGCTTATTTGCAACTCCTACAGGTGTGATTAATGTGATTTATTTCTTTTTATCTATTGTATTTGTTATGCATTTGTTTATTGACTTACATAATCATTTGCTCATAAATGTGTCTTTTAGTTGTCCATATAGTAATTCTGAAACTTTACACATGCAGTCTAGTTTATGTTTTGTGCTTCCTTGCTACCTTTAGTAGGATTGTGCTACATTTGAAGCCCAAAGCAAATGAAAACCAATCCTTTTTGCTATAAAAATTAAAACAAATTTGTTTTCCTAATGGCCAATTATCATGTCCTCCATATTGTAGTTTTTGTCGTTCACTGCTAGGTAACTTTTCCATTTTGTTGCACAGGAGTGCATAGGAATATTTTTTTTTGTTTGACTTGTTGGGAAAAGTTTTATTTTGTGAGCCAGAAATCAGGCAAAAAATTATGTAGATTAGGATGTATTCTATTCATTATGTATTTGTACATAGGTTTCCATTAGCATATGACCATAAATGGGTCTTTCAGTTGTTTATGTAGTAAATCTGAATCTTTACATATGTAGTCTATTTTATTCTTTGGGCTTCCTTGTTACTTTTATGAGTATTGTGCTACAAGGTATCAGTAAGTTGAAAAACTTTATAACTTAACATTTACTTAGTCTAATTACCTGCAGTACCCCCCACAGAATCATCTGCATCAAATAGAAAAAAAAACAACCAATGGTTATTGCGCTATGCAAATTACAAACATCTATGAAAAATGCATTGGCTTGACCAGTTACAAAACTTTCAGTCCTTCTAAAATGAAATGGGGGCAGCAGGTCTGCATAGTTTCATGTACATTCGTAAAACTGGTGCAAAGTTATAAAAGGACAAAAATCCAAAAGATCCTTATCTCTAGTTACTCTAACTATATATATCTCTAGTTGCTCTAACTATATATATATATATATATATATATATATATATATATATATATATATAGACATTTATGATGAATTTGTTCAGACATTATGATAGTCTTTCTTCACTGGGTTTATTTTCTATGGGAAATCAAAGTATTTCACCTTGACAAAGGCTGGTTACAGCTGAAACGTGTTGGAACGGCTGGGTCCGCGTTTTGTGAAATAAAGAAAATTTCCACATCTCCTGAAGTGCTGGTTTTCCCCACTGGGACATTTGTGGGTGAGGATCATATTTGCAACCGGAGGCTGTGCTGGTAATGGAGCACCCATACATTGGTGGAAGTGGTGACTTGCACGGCGTTGATTTACATTTATATAACCTAGTGGCTTTTGCCACTAGGTAGTTATAGTAAGGACCTAGTTTCTATAGAAAAAGTGTTGTTTTTGTTTTGCTAATAACTTTAGTGCCGTTTGATGAATCTTCACAAAATTTTAAAAACGTATACTTTGGCAAGTTCAGCTCCTGTCTTGAAAGTTTCAGGGTGATCTGTCAAGCAGGGGCCAAGAAAAAGCAGGGGTCCCAAAACGTGTTTCTTCCAATTATTTTTCTGTCAAACCTCCTTTAGACACGACTACAGCCCAAACCACTGAATGGAATTGTACCAAATTTGGCATGAAGGTAGATTCTGCTGCTCAGATCACACTTTTCATGACTGTAAATCAGTTCAGTAGTGTCAGAGTAATTTATGGCCAAAAAATATATAGAGGGACGCGGATCCACCGTGGATTGATTAGCTGATCCACGCTCCTCAAGAAGAGTCTGATTGGCTGGCCACAACCTGACAGAAAAGTTGCGGCCACCCTTTTGTTTGTCGCATCGGCTCGAGGGTGGGAAAATAAGTGAGAAAAATCACATAGGAGTTAGGTTCCAAGTATTCAGACCCCATAGGACACATAGAGGGATCCCTTAGGGACAGCTTGTGGTAAAAAATTGCCCAATTATTTTTTTCCATCCGATTTGTGGATCCACGGATGGATCCAAGGATCCCTGATTTGTGAATCCATTTGAGGATTCGCGAATCCACAGAATAAAAAATAAAAAAAACACCCACTGTAACCTAAATATAGCGTCCCTGTAACCATTGTTTTTTTTAGTGACTATATACATATATATATGCGTATATATATATATATATATATATATATATATTTACATATATATATATATATATATATATATATATATATATATATATATATATATGAATCAAGGGTTGCGCCAAGGGTGCGTACTCGCACCAACACTGTTCTCACTGTTTATAAATAACGTAATTAAATTCCTAGGTGATTGTGTTCATGATTACCCAAGGCTAGGTGGTTGTTCCATACCCACAATGCTCCTAAAAAATGGCACCATTTTGCTTTCTCGAACCTCGCCTGGGCTTCAAAGCTTCCTTAATAAATTTACTGAGTTTTGTGATACCTGTGGCCTGGAGGTGAAAACTACTATTAAAATTAGAATCATGATTTTTAACCTGCATGGAAATTGCAAAGGCAAATTGTTAACGAAGGGGATGCCTTTGCAAACAGTAGGAACATTTGATTATCTGGGGATCAGAACTGATAAGAGCAGAATCTGGAAATCACACATTCAGAAAAGTGAACTAGTGTTGTTACATCCTGCCTCAGCAATTACTAAGAGGTTCAAGGCATCTACCACCAAATCTCCATTCTCTGCCATTGAAGCATATGGGGCTCAGGCTGCAGCGCTCTATGGGGCAGAAGTCTGGGGGATTTTAAACACTAAAGGTCTGACCACAAAAAAAACCAATTTATTGAGATCTTAATTCAGCCTACCGCAGAGCACCCCTATGTTACCGCTATTTTTTGATACAGGCCTTAAAAGGGTCGGTGATTTGGCATTGTTGAAACCCCTCTTATAATGGGTTAGGTTGTGTTCCACCCCAGAGTTACATCATTATAGGCTGGCAGTGGCTGAAGTACTGAGCCTTGGAAAATCGCAGATCCCACCCTGGTTTGATCTTGTCAAATTCCATCTTAATGACCTAGACCTGGGTGCGTACTGGAGTAATCCATCTACAATTGATATTGTTGCCAAAGGCATCATTAAAGCTGCATTTTGGAATAGAAATGTCATTAAGAATCACTGCAAGATTAAATACGGGGGTCTGGTGGAAGATTTGTTATCTTTTAAGCCCACCGCTACAAAATAATTTACTTAGACATGATTCAACCATCTATAGCTTGCACACTATTCATTACATTTAGGATGGATACACGATGAGTCAATAAATTGGCAAATAGTAGGAAATCCCACAAAACTACATTGAGAGCTTGTGTGTTTTGTAACCATGAAAGCAAGGAAGTTGAACATGTATTGTTTTTTTGCCCTAAATACGATAGGCCTAGGTGGAGTTGGCTCAACCCTTTATGCATTTCTATTGGTGTGAAACAATATAGGGAGGCATATCGAATTTTGCAGACTGACACAAGAAAGACTGTAGGATTTGGAGTCAGCTGATATTGATATGCAGTGTGGTTATAGAGGAAAAGGCGTGAGTAAAGTTTTAAATACTGTATGTATTATTTTTATGTCTTGCTTCTTGGCTGCTATATATTATTGCTCTTTTAGTAAAATGATGGGTTCTATGCGCGGAAAAGTGTATAATTATTTTTATGAAATGTTTATTGCTGCTACTTTTTAATTTTTAAAAATGTTTGTTGTTTGATTCCTGGAAACTATATTATATACTTGGATGTTTTTAGTGGGAACAATTGTTCAATAATAACTTGCTTCATGTGATGTCCCTTTTATGATGCTTGATGTACTTTATGGGCATTCGCCTGAAATGAACATAAATATATATAAGGGACGTTATAGTTAGGTTCTAAATTTACACGTGCAAAACCATACAAATTCAGCAGTTATGGGTATGGTTATCTCAAGTAACTATAACTCGTGCCTCAAGATACCACCATGCACAGCTATCTCATCAATAATTTGACTGACTAATGTTATACTGATCTTTATGATGATGTTATAAAAGATATCATGAGTGCTGTAATATCTGGGGTAATTAGCAGTGCATGACAAGGGTGCGAGTTACAGTTACCTTATGCCCTTCAGAAGTGTATGGTGGGGGTTTGTCGCAGGGCCCAGGAGTTCTGCGCACCCCCCCAGTGTTTATTTTGCCCTGGGGAGGTGGTAGTCTCCAGGGCATCATTAAGCCCTAGGCAGGGGTCCATGCAGCACCCTCCAACAAGAAGCCCAGGGTAGATGGTGGTCCCCGGGGCTCATTACAGCCCATGGAGGGGGACTGTGCAGCCCCACTCCAAAATGTATATTAAGCCACAGAGAGGTGATGGTCCCTGGGGCTATTTAGACTCCTAAGAGGGTGGCCCTGTGTGCCCCCTCCTTCTCTATTATATTTTTGGGTATGCCTCTGGGACCTGAACCACCTGGGGGCTTTCTTTGAAAACAAGAGCAGGAGCCCACGGATGTGTTTTTTAATTTTTGTGGATTTTGTTTTTTAATGCTTTTTTGCATTAGCAGGGTCCCAGGGGGAACCCAGCACCAAGGCTAGGGTGTCAAGGTATTTATACCCTGCCCCTTTCCTTTCCTTTTTATGTTTTTGCTTAGGATTCAGCTAAGTCTGAGTCTCAAAATAGCTTCTGGTTGAAGTGTTGGCAGCCAATCAGAGCTCTTACACAAGATCCGGAGAATTTGCAAATTATTCATGCACCTAGATATGTAAATTTGGATTTTTTCAAAACCTCAGAAACTGCTGAACAGATTCACACCACATAACAAAAAGTGTGTGTTAGAAATTGGGTCTTTGGTTGACAGTCAGGTTACCCCCTGTTCAAGCAAGGACCCTCACTCTAGTCAGGGCAAAAGAGGATCACCCTCAGCTACCCCCTGCTTACCCCTTTGGTAGCTTGGCAGAGCAGTAGGCTTAACTTCAGAGTGCTAGGTGTAAAGTAAAGCACTATTTATAAAGTAGTTGTACCAACACACACAGTAACTTAATGAAAACACTACAAAATGACACAACACCGGTTTAGAAAAATAGGAAATATTTATCTAAACAAAACAAGACCAAAACGACAAAAATCTGACATACACAAGTCAAGTTATACATTTTTAAATATTAAACTCAAAAATACCGCTTAGAAACACAACATGCTTCGATGAGGTGAGGATGACCCTGCATAAGCAAAAAAGTCCAACACAACCCCCTACCAGCCTAAAGCCAGGGGAGAACAATCAATACCTTGATGTACTTCCCTGATTGGGGCGATAGAACAAGGACCAGGGCCCACAACATCAGGGGCATGTCCAGTTCTATGCCTTCATGACTCCAGTCGGATCCCTCTGTCCATACTCTCAGGGCCCACTAAGCTAACCCACGGGAACCCTTCTCCACATCTGCAGATACCATCTGTGCAGCACCTAACTTTACTTTGCTCACAGATGTATCCCAATGGGCAGACAGTACTACCAGGGCCAACACAGTGGTGTTGCTTACTCCACCCCCGGGGTGTGACTCTCGCCCCCCCCCCCCAGGGGCAACTCTGTCCACCAGGACAGAAAGCCACAGTGGCCCCGGACAACTGTCAGGGATGAGAGCCCGACCTCAGGCCTCTCCAACCACTGTGACTGCGGAGAGTGGGGGGCGGTAGCCCCAGGTGCCTGGCACCCTTTGACCACTCTCTCTTCCACCAGGTAAGGGATGACAACCTGACCCTGGTCCTCCCCTCTGGGGCTCTGTACCCTCCCTGCAGGAGCGGCACCCCCAGAGTCCAAAATTGTCACGGTACTTGTAGAAGCAGTCCTGCACAATTCTTCCACCAGTACAGGGATATAAACCTGCAGCTGGTCCTCCAACCTGGGGTCTGTACCTTCAGGTTGGACCAGGGCCAGGGGTGAGGCTTCCCTCCCCTTGCCCCCCCTTCTGGGGTCCTGCACCCCCCAAAAAGGAGTGGCCTCCCCAGAAGACAACATGGTAGGGGCACTGTTAGCAGTAGCCCCTTCCTCCAGGTCAGGGGGGACACCCTGGACCTGATCCTCCAGTCCATGGTCTGTACCCACAGACAGGACCACCGCCTAGCAACCCAGGACCTTCTGGGGGGCATACTTACCCCCCACCAGGTCAGAGTTTACCCTCTGAACCTGGTCATCCAACCCAGATTCACCACCCTGCGGTTGAACCATTGCCTGGCACACCAGAACTTCTAGGGGGGCACACTCAACCCCCTTAAGGGACACACCGTCCCCAAGGGCCACACAAGAGTCTGGCTGGCGCAGGTCTCCTGACCTCTGCCCATCTGACAGAGTCTGGATTCCCCCCAACCCAGAAATGGTCTCACCAAGGTCATTCCTGGGGGGCTCTGCTCTCAGAGCTAACCCCTGACCCTCCAGGTTCTCTACTGGGGTCCGCAACCCCCTCTCAACCCTCTGTCTGGACTTCTGCACACCCTCACTAGTAGTGGTACTGCCAGACATCAGAACTGGTGGGACGCTGGCTACAGCCACCCCCCCAAGTTCTCCTGACACTGTGGGGTCTCCCTCAACAGATGGCCCTACGGTACAGGCCAGGCTTCCCTCCTGGAATTCCCTCAGGGAACCCTCCAGGACCTGGGACCAGATCTCGGGCACCTTGGGCCTCAACCCATCCCCATTCCCTCTCCTCTGAGACTGGACATGGAGTCCCTCACCCATCCCACTACACTGGGACCTACCTGGGACACTACAATCCTTCCCTACCTCACCTGGCTGGGAAATACCTTGACCACTCCTCTCAGGAGCACCCCCAAATGCCTCTTCAGACTCTCTGGTACTCACCCAGAAGTCTGCCTCCATTGTAAGCTCCCTGGGGTCAGAGAACTCCCTGGTGTTGGCGTAGCTCTGGAAAATAAGGACTAGACATATGCTCTCCAGCAATTACATCACTCAGCCCCTCGCATGAATTAACCAAAGTACCCTTCACCCAACCATCCAGTGACTCTGCTTTGAAAAAGCACCCCACATCACCCTCCGGAGACTGGTGAGACAGTACCTGACTGTCCCCACACTCTTCTGGGATGTCTTCACACTCCATAACCAGGACTTCTACCTTGGGGGAACCCCTCTCCCTGTTACTCTCACTTAGAGTCAGTAGAGTGTCCCTCCCACCAGTAGGAATATGACTCCCCATGCCAGTTCCCCAATCCACCTCAGGGACCCTGTGCATCACTGGAGCTACCTCATACCCCTGAACCTCCTGGCGTGTGTTACCTCCCTCCTTCAAGTTGGACACCACATCTCTGGGCATGTGCACTTCTTCAGCAGCACTGGATATGAAATTGTTGCTGCCACCATTCCTGCTGGACTCAGCCCTCCTGACTGCCAGCTCTTCCAGTTTTAGCTCATAAGCCACAGTCATCCTTTTTATCTATAAGTCTCTTTTCCACTCGTCGAACTCCCTTTGCATCCTCAGCTTTTCTGCCTCCAACCGGCGAGCCCTTTCTGCCTGACTGTCCTGCACATCTTTAGGAGTCAGATCCTTAGAGGACCTACTGCACCACTCCTGGAGACCCTCCCCCCAGGTGTAACAGGTACCTCCACTACGCCACTGTGTAGACTCTGCACTTCCACATCCATATCCTCTGTGTGCCCCCCAGCTTCCTTGGCTGTCACCCAGGCCCTCAATACCTCTTGCAGCTCCCCCTTCCTGGCGGAGCTCTTAATGGGACAGGCAAGATCTTCACAGAACTGTCTCAATTGAGAAACTGAGTACCTCATCAGTTTCCCTAATTCAAACACAGCTCCAGCTGTTGCATCTCCAGATTGAGACATGATGGCAACAAGTGCAAAGTTCCAACGGCAGAAAACAAGTTCCCAATGAAGTAAAAAGAATCAGTCAAGGGATCAGCAAAATCATGGAAGTAGAGTAAAAAGGAGTCCTTAAGAGAAAAAAATCAAAAGATCACCAAACAAGTAGTATGTGGCCACGTAGTGGTCTGCACTCAAAATAGTAGTGTACATTACTGTATGTCAAGTACAAATACATGTCCAAATCCCATCTGCTGATCACCAATGTTTGAAATGGGGTCTTTGGTTGACAGTCAGGTTACCCCCTGTTCAAGCAAGGACCCTCACTCTAGTCAGGGTAAAAGGGAATCACCCTCATCTAACCCATGCTTACCCCCTTGGTAGCTTGGCAGAGCAGTAGGCTTAACTTCAGAGTGCTAGGTATTTGTACCAACACACACAGTAACTTAATGAAAAGACTACAAAATGACACAACACCAGTTTAGCAAAATAGGAAATATTTATATAAATAAAAGAAGACCAAAACGAAAAAAATCCGACATACACAAGTCAAGTTATGAATTTTTAAAGATTAAACTCAAAAACAGTGCTTAGAAACACAAACTGCTTCGATGAGGTGTTAACACGGCTTTGTGACGGAGTCGTTCCCAACAAGCTGACACCAGCGGCGCCGGACACAGAGTCGCGTAGACCCCCAAGTACAGTACCTTTGGTGAAGAGTGAAAACAAGTCGATGCGCGAAGTTGGGGATCGCGGCGTCTGTGCGAAACGTTGAATCCGCTCACTACGAGCGGCGCCAGTCATGACGTGGTGCGGTGACTTCCACGGAGTCGGGTGCAGGCGGCGTTACCGAATTCAGCAGCGGTGTCGGTCCGAAGTCATCCAAAGTCGATTTCCTTGGATTTCCACCAGCTTTCCTTTCAAGGGCCCAGGGACTGGATAGGGCACCACTTGTCAGAGCAGAGACTCCAGCTGCTGGCAGAGAGAAGTCTTTTCTGTGGCTGAGACTTCAAACAACAGGAGGCAAGCTCTAAATCAAGCCCTTGGAGATTTCTTCACAAGATGGAAGGCACACAAAGTCCAGTCTTTGCCCTCTTACTCTGGCAGAAGCAGCAACTGCAGGATAGCTCCACAAAGCACAGTCACAGGCAGGGCAGCACTTCTCCTCAGCTCTTCAGCTCTTCTCCAGGCAGAGGTTCCTCTTGTTTCCAGAAGTGTTGTAAAGTCTGTGGTTTTGGGTGCCCTTCTTATACCGAATTTATCCTTTGAAGTAGGCCTACTTCAAAGTAAAGTCTCTTGTGAATGTGAAATCCTGCCTTGCCCAGGCCAGGCCCCAGACACTCACCAGGGGGTCGGAGACAGCATTGTGTGAGGACAGGCACAGCCTTTCAGGTGTAAGTGACCACTCCTCCCCTCCCTCCTAGCACAGATGGCTCATCAGGAAATGCAGACTACACCCCAGTTCCTTTTGTGTCACTGTTTAGTGTGAGGTGCAACCAGCCCAACTGCCAAACTGACCCAGACAGGGAATCCACAAACAGGCAGAGTCACAGAAATGGTATAAGCAAGCAAATGCTCACTTTCTAAAAGTGGCATTTTCAAACACACAATCTTAAAATCAACTTTACTAAAAGATGTATTTTTAAATTGTGAGCTTAGAGACCCCAAACTCCTCTTGTCCCTCCGCTCTCAAAGGGAATCTACACTTTAATCAGATTTAAAGGTAGCCCCCATGTTAACCTATGAGAGGGACAGGCCTTTCAACAGTGAAAAACGAATTTAGCAATATTTCACTGTCAGGACATATAAAACACATTACTATGGGGGTCATTACAACATTGGCGGTAAAAGCCGCTTACCGCCGTGCAGAAGTCCGCCCATACACTGCCGCGGCCGCGGAATTCCGCCACAGCTATTATGACACACATCTCGGAATCCGCCGAAATACAGACACCCACACAACTCTGCCACACCAAAGGTCAGTGATAAACTGGCGAAAACAAATCCTCCACCGTCACGCCAACAGAAACACGCCCATGCTATAACGACAAACGAATCCACGCAGCGGTCTTTCAACCGTGGTATTCCATTGGCGGTACACACCGCCGCGCTCAAAATACACACACATCTCCAAAACACCGCCACATTGGACAATTCGAAATACACACACCTGATACACATACAAACACCACTCGCACACACCCAACACAATATAAAACACACACCCACATCACCCACAAACCCCTACGACCAGAAATTTTGAGGAAGCCGAGAGACAGAGAGCACAGCAATTGAGAACCCCACCACACAGAGGCACACAACACCATCACCCATACAACAGTCCACGCACAAAACACCACACACCACTACACAGCACCACACACATCAACACATACACCACCCCACACATCACCCACATCACCCCATGTCACGCCAAAGACACCCCAGGTTTTCCAAGGAGGAGCTCAGGGTCATGGTGGAGGAAATCCTCCGGGTAGAGCCACAGCTATTTGGCTCACAGGTGCAGCACACCTCCATAGCCAGGAAGATGGAGCTATGGCGCAGAATCGTGGACAGGGTCAACGCTGTGGGACAGCATCCAAGAAATCGGGAGGACATCAGGAAGAGGTGGAATGACCTATGGGGGAAGGTGCGTTCTCTGGTCTCCAGGCACAACATCGCGGTACAGCGGACTGGCGGCGGATCCCCACCTCCTCCCCCACAACTAACAACATGGGAGGAGCAAGTCTTGACCATCATGCATCCAGAGGGCCTAGGAGGAGTCGGTGGAGGAATGGACACTGGTAAGTCAAATCTTAACTATCATATCCCCCACCCTACCTGCATGCTATCACACACCCCCACCCTCACCCCCTCCCCTATCACTCCAACTCTTCACTAATGTACTAATAACACAAACCACCCATCCCAACACCAAGCCCTGCATGACACAACTAAGCATGGTCAACCATCACTAAAGCATGCTCACTGCACATACCCATAACAACCCCCTAACCATCATGAAACAAACCCCCACACAGGAATGCTTGCACTGGGGTACACACCCACCCATTGCACACCATGACACACACACATGCAATAATCATGCTCTTATACCCCTGCAGGACCACTACGGAACGTCACCACACAGGAGGGTCCAGACATCTCCACTCCACCCACAGAAGAGGCCCACAGTGACGACAGCAGCTCTGGACAACTGGATCCAGATGACCAGCCCAGACCATCGTGGGCCTCGGGACAGTCGGTTCCCCTCGCACAGGCACAGCCCAACACTGACCTTCCACCCTCTGGTAACACCAGCACAGCACCCACCCAGCGGGCCCATACCTCCGTACCCAGGACACGTCAATCAGCTGTGTGTCCACCACTACAGGGAACCCAGGATAACCCGCCACCCCAACAACAACGGGGACCTGGGGGCAGTGGTAGTGGGCACACGGTCCAGGGGACGGAGGACCAGGAACACAGGGGAACTGGGAAGGCTGCTGTGCGACAGGAGGCGGACAGGCCAAGGGAACCCACCCTCCACGAGGCCCTCTCCTCCATCATGGGAGCATACCACCACTCCCAGGAGACGATGGCGACGGTCCTGGCCAAGTTTCAGGAGACCCAGCGCATGCAGGAGGAGCAGTATTTGGGGTTCAGGGAGGAGCTCAGAACCATCAGCTCCACCCTGGGCACTATCGTAGGGGTGCTGAAGGACATACAAAAGACCATGAGGGACACCATGGCACTCCAAGGGGCCCCTGACACTAGCATGGACGATGAACTGCCCACCACCTCTGCCGGTGCTAGTGGAGAGGACGCCCCGCCACAGGACCACCACACCAGCACCCCACCCCCTGCAGACGGACAACCACCCCGCAAGCGGTCCCTGAGATCCAGGAACAGGACAGAGCAAGATGGCAAGACCCCCGCCAGGAAATGAGACCACCCTGATTGTCCTTCCACTGTCCCACTTTGTTACCCTGTCCAGATTGGAACTGCCCCCAGCTCCACTACCTATGCCCATATGGGCAAAGCACCTGTGAGACGAATAGACTGGACTCTGCCATGGACATTCCTCCACCATCCCACATCACCATTTTACAACCCCCCTCCATTTTTGAGCACTTAAATAAACACCCTTGAAGCACAAAACAATCTGGAGTCAGTCTGTGATTTGGTAAATTTGTATTATCAATGACAGTGTCAAAATGCGTTTTCTATTGTAATGCCAACATACCTATGTCACACATCACAAGTCCATGAAGGTTGCATGCAGATGACACACGTTGGTAACCACACCTGTGAAACCGTAATGGAAAGGTTCAACTCAGTTACCAAATACTGCTACTAAATGACAGACAGGATAGAGGTAGAAGTGTGAAAGTGAATGTAATAGTGAAAAAAAAAATTCTCACCTGTGTGTCACTGGAAATATTGCGCTATGACTGACTCCCTGTTGTCTATGTCTTCTTCCTCAGCTTCCTCCTCATCACTGTCCACAGGCTCCACAGCTGCCACAACACCGCCATCTGGACCATCCTCCTGCAGAAAAGGCACCTAGCGTCGCAAAGCAAGATTGTGAAGCATCGAGCAGGCGATGATGATCTGGCACACCTTCTTTGGTGAGTAGAATAGGGAACCACCTGTCATATGGAGGCACCTGAACCTGGCCTTCAGGAGGCCGAAGGTGCGTTCGATCACCCTCCTAGTCCGCCCATGGGCCTCATTTGTAGCGTTCCTCTGCCCTGGTCCTGGGATTCCTCATTGGGGTCAATAGCCATGACAGGTTCGGGTAACCAGAGTCCCCTAATAGCCACACCCGGTGCCTCTGGAGTTGACCCATCACATATGGGATACTGCTATTCCGCAGGATGTAGGCGTCATGCACTGAGCCAGGGAACATAGCATTTACCTGGGAGATGTACTGGTCTGCCAAACATACCATCTGTACATTCATGGAATGATAACTCTTCCGGTTCCTGTACACCTGTTCACTCCTGTGGGGGGGGACCAGAGCTACATGGGTCCCATCAATAGCACCTATGATGTTGGGGATATGTCCCAGGGCATAGAAGTCACCTTTAACTGTAGCCAAATCCTCCACCTGAGGGAAAACGATGTAGCTCCTTACGTGTTTCAGCAGGGCAGACAACACTCTGGACAAAACGTTGGAAAACATAGGCTGGGACATCCCTGATGCCATGGCCACTGTTGTCTGAAAAGACCCACTTGCAAGGAAATGGAGCACTGATAGCACCTGCACTTGAGGGGGATTCCGGTGGGATGGCGGATTGGTGACATCAGGTCTGGCTCGAAACTGGGTACACAGTTCCTGGATAGTGGCACGGTCAAACCTGTAGGTGATGATTAAATGTTGCTCCTCCATTGTCAACAGGTCCACCAGCGGTCGGTACACCGGAGGATTCCGCCATCTCCTCACATGTCCCAGCTGACGGTGCGTAGGAAGGACAACAGCGACCACAGAGTCAACAAAATCCCAGGTATGTACCCACAGCTACACAGAACACGACACCAAATACAAAACTCTTCCTGTATGTGTGTTGAGTGTAGGCCTAGGTATGTGTGACGCAGTAGTAAATGAAGCCATGTGGGCCCCTGAAATGGCGGCTGCCTGACCTCTAAACTGGGACAATGGGATGTGAGGTATCTGCGCTGGCGTTGTACACCGTCGCGGTAGGCGGTCGTAGACCACGGCGCAATGCTGCATTGGTTAACATTGGACCCTATGGGTCCCAGGAGCCAATGATGAAGTGCGCCGGCGGTGATGAGACGCACCGCCGCGGACGTCACCGCCGCGGACGTGACCGCCATTTTCTATCTGTTAAGTCACTCGATACCTGATCTACGACAGGAGAGGACCTACACTGCAAGTGCTGCTGTGACCTCGGTCTGGAAGGGACAATGGCTGCTGCGTCTGGGGAAAGGGCCCCTGCCTTCACTGCTCAGGAGTTGGAGAAGCTGGTGGACGGGGTCCTCCCCAGTACACGCTACTCTACGGTCCTCCAGACCAACAGGTAAGTACACAGGGAGCACGTTGTATGGGCTATGCCTGGGTGGAGAGGGCTGGATGTCAGTAGGAAGGGGGCAGAGGTCAGGGAACATGAAGGACTGTGAATGCATGTGCCACATGGCAAGGGTAGGGATGGGGGCCACCCACTTCGAAGGTGCTGTTGTTAATGACTTCTCTTCTTCCCCTGTACATGTCATGTAGGTCAGCGCCCACCAGAAGAAGGACATTTGGCGTGCCATCGCCAAGGACGTCCGGACCCTGGGGGTCCACCAGAGACGGGGCACCCACTGCCGGAAAAGATGGGAGGACATTCGCCGCTGGAGCAAGAAGACGGCGGAGGCTCAGCTGGGGATGGCCTCCCAACGTGGGAGGGGTGCCCGTTGAACCATGACCCCCCTGATGTTCCGGATCCTGGCGGTGGCCTACCCTGAGTTGGATGGGCGCTTGAGGGCATCACAGCAGACACAAGGGGGTGAGTACACACTCATTCTGCGGACTTTGCGCACAGTGGAGGGATCTGGGTGGGGGAGGAGGGCTGTGGGATTCCCTAGGCCAGGGCGAGTTCCGTAAGCTAGGCCCCTCCGTAATGCAGCCCATGTGGCACTCCACCCCACCTCTGTAGAGTGCCAAGTACAGGTATACATGCCCCTGTGTCATCTATGTGTGCAGATGACCACCATAGCCATGTAGGGCAGATCCCAGGAATTGCATCTGTAGAGGCCAAGAGCACGGCGTAGTGCAGGGGGCTGCTGTGTCTGTATTGTCCGCCAATGGTAGCAGTAAGCCATGCACTCAACCTGTTTTTTTTCTGTCGTCCCCCCCCCTTTTTGTGCTCTCCCTGTTCTTGTGTGCATCAGCATCATCAGGCGGAGGTACAGTGGCACTGGAGGGCCACACCACAGACTCTGAATACACCAGTGGGACGGAGGGCGAGGGGAGCTTCACGTCGGTCACCGGATCACTAAACAGCGACACGGACTCGTCCGCCGATGGGAGCTCCCTTGTGGTGGCGGCACCATCTGTGCCCCCACTTCTACAGGTACGGCTGCCAACCCCCCTACCAGCACCGCCCTCCCAGCAGCCCCTCAGCCTTCGCTCCGTGCCCGCTCACCCAGGAGGGTGGGCATCACCTTCGCCCCAGGCACCTCAGCCCCTGCCCCTGTCACCCCTGCTGCCCTCAGTGAGGAGGCCATTGACCTCCTCAGGTCACTCACTGTTGGGCAGTCTACCATTGTGAATGCCATCCAGGGTGTAGAAAGGGAGTTGCAACACGGTAATGCATTCCTGGAGGGCATTCATTCTGGTCAGGCTGCCCTTCATCGAACCCTGCAATCTCTGGCCTCAGCACTGATGGCTGCCATTGTCCCTGTGTCTAGCCTCCCCCCTCCAACTCCCTCCACCCAGACCCAGTCCCCTGTACCCCAGCCTATCCCAAGCACACCATCAGACAAGCATGCATACACCTCAACACACAAAAGTAGCTCAGGCAAACATAAGCACCACACAACCCACAGGCACTCAAACAAGCATCACCCACATACAGACACAACAACATCCACTGCCTCCACTGTGTCCCCCTCCTCGTCGTCTCCCTCCTCCCTCCTAGTATTGTCTACACTCCCACCTGCATGCACTACATCTACAGGCACTAGGACTCGCACCAGAACACCCAGCACCACACCCCGCTCACCTGCACTCACCACCCCCACTACCATTTACACTTCCCCGGTGTCTACTCCCATTGTGTCTGTGACGCCCCCTCCCAAAGTACACAAACGCGGGCACCCACACACCCAACATCCATCCACCTCATGACAGCCTCCAGTACCTGCACCCAAATCACCTAAAGTTACACCTCCTACAACCACCTCCTCTTCCTCCACTCCCAGACCCCCTCCAGCTACCCATCCCAGTCTTCGTCAGCAACTCTTCCTCAGCAACGTTGACCTCTTTGCCACCACCCCCACCCCTCCAATTCATAGGTCCCGTAGTAGCACCTCAGCCAAAAAAAGTCCAGTACCAGTGGTGCGTGTTCAAGGTGTGTGGAGTGCACCGGCCACCAGGGCAGCCAGTGTGACACGGAGCCAAAGCACTGCCAGTCCACCCCCTGTAAAGCACCTAAAGTTAGAAAGTGGCCGACGGGACAGGGTGAAGACTCCTGGCGGCAAAACTGCTCACAAGGGTCCCAGGGGGTGTGCCGAGTCAGCTGTGACTCCTCCAAAGGTGGTGAAGGGCCAGAAGAAGTCTGCACAGTCTGGGAAGAGCAGCACAGCGGACAAGGGCGCCATCCTCCCCGGCGGCCAGGACACCACCGCCAGCACTGTTGTCACTGGTCCGGAGACCACCGCCAGAGTCATTGCCCAGGAGGGCAGCACTGTCGTCACTGGTCCGGAGACCACCGCCAGAGTCAGTGCCCAGGAGGGCAGCACTGTCGTCACTGGTCCGGAGAGCACCGCCAGCGTCAGTGCCCTGGAGGGCCCCGGCAGCCACAGAGCCGCTGGGCAATGAGGGACCGTCATGCCACACACCAATGCACAGGTCAGAAACTGCAAAGTAAAGCACTGCTGAACAGGTCAGAAACTGCAAAGTCAAGCACCACTGAACAGGGCACAGACCGCCATAGCACAGCACCGCTGAACAGGGAAAAGACCGCCATGGTGAAGACCGCTGAACAGGGCAAAGCACCGCTGAACAGGTCAGAAACTGCAAAGTCAAGCACCGCTGAACAGGGCACAGACCGCCATGGCAAAGCACCGCTGAACAGGGCAAAGCACCACTGAACAGGTCAGAAACTGCAAAGTCAAGCACCGCTGAACAGGGCACAGACCGCCATGGCAAAGCACCGCTGAACAGGGAAAAGACCGCCATGGTGAAGACTGCTGAACAGGGCAAAGCACCGCTGAACAGGTCAGAAACTGCAAAGTCAAGCACCGCTGAACAGGGAAAAGACCGCCATGGTGAAGACCGCTGAACAGGGCAAAGCACCGCTGAACAGGTCAGAAACTGCAAAGTCAAGCACCGCTGAACAGGGCACAGACCGCCATGGCAAAGCACCGCTGGACAGGGAAAAGACCGCTATGGCAAAGCACCGCTGGACAGGGAAAAGACCGCCATGGTGAAGACCGCTGAACAGGGCAAAGCACCGCTGAACAGGTCAGAAACTGCAAAGTCAAAAACCGCTGAACAGAGCACAGACCGCCATGGCAAAGCACAGCTGAACAGGGAAAAGACCGCCATGGTGAAGACCGCTGAACAGGGCAAAGCACCGCTGAACAGGTCAGAAACTGCAAAGTCAAGCACCGCTGAACAGGGAAAAGACCGCCATGGTGAAGACCGCTGAACAGGGCAAACCACCGCTGAACAGGTCAGAAACTGCAAAGTCAAGCACCGCTGAACAGGGAAAAGACCGCCATGGTGAAGACCGCTGAACAGGGCAAAGCACCGCTGAACAGGTCAGAAACTGCAAAGTCAAGCACCGCTGAACAGGGCGCAGACCGCCATGGCAAAGCACAGCTGAACAGGGAAAAGACTGCCCAATCAAGCATCGTTAGCCCATGTGCAGCTGGGACAGTGACAGAACAGGAACTGTCACGGGGAGCCTGATGCAGTCTGGGCACCAGTCCCCCTCCAGAACCAGTGGAGACTGTTATCCACTTGAGAGACTGTGGCTTTGCACTCCCCAGGATGGAACAGTGGGCAACCCACCCACTGTAGAGACTTGAGAGACTGTGGCTTTGCACTCCCCAGGATAATGCAGTGGGCAAGCCACCCACTGTAGAGACTTGAGAGACTGTGGCTTTGCACTCCCCAGGATGGTACAGTGGGCAAACCACCCACTGTAGAGACTTGAGAGACTGTGGCTTTGCACTCCCCAGGATAATGCAGTGGGCAAGCCACCCACTGTAGAGACTTGAGAGACTGTGGCTTTGCACTCCCCAGGATGGTACAGTGGGCAAGCCACCCACTGTAGAGACTTGAGACACTGTGGCTTTGCACTCCCCAGGATGGTACAGTGGGCAAGCCACCCACTGTAGAGACTTGAGAGACTGTGGCTTTGCACTCCCCAGGATACTTCAATGGGCATGGAGCCCCGTCGTGGATCTGGCGTGGTGCTGTAATCCGGCTGAGGTGCCCCCCCTTCCCTTCCCCCTGAGGTGCCTGTTGTATTTCTATCTGATGCCCCTGCAGTGTTCGCTCCGTTTGTGGACTGGTATCTAGTGTGGGCCTCGCCCATGCATTTTGGGCCCAGTGGTGCACGTGCATTGATATGTGCATACCTGCACTACTAATCGTAATGTATCAATTCTGGAATGTGTATATATATCTGTATATATTAGCTTACTGTATTTTGATACATTACAAAGTTTGAACTGATTTCCTTTTGTCTTTGCATTCTTCCGGGGGGGTTGGGGGTTGTTACTGTGCTGTTTGGACATGCATTGGTGTGTGTGTTGTAGTGGGTGAGGGTGGTGTTGGGGGTGTTGCGTGTGTGTTTGTCCCTGACTTTTGTCTCCCTCCTCCCCTATGTCATAGGTGCAGTACTCACCGTTGTCTTCGGCGCCTACGTAGATGGTGATCGTAGAGGAGCAGAAAGACAAGCGCAGGGAGTATTTGTAATTCGGGCTCCATGGTGGCCTTCTTCTCTCGTGGAGTGTGTTCAGGTGAGCGTTTTCCCATTGCAAAAGCTGTTTCCGCCGTGTTTTTATCTACGGTGAATCCGCCCCGGAAAAGATGGCGGATTGGCGGGTTGTGATACTGTGGGTGGTACTTTGTCTCCCGCCTGCCTGTTGGCGGTGACCGCCGCGCTGCTTGTCTGTACCGCTGTGGCGGTCGAAGTGTTAAAGTGGCTGTCTATGTTGGCGGTTTCCGCCACGGTCATAATTCCCTTTTTTTTCCCGCCGGCCTGATTGCCGTATTACCGCAGCTTTAACACAGTCTGCCAGGGTTGTAATGACCACCTATATGTCCTACCTTAACCATACACTGCACCCTGCCCTCTGGTGCACTTTACTAGGGACTTACTAGTAAATCAAATATGCCAATCATGGATAAACCAATTACATACAATTTACACAGAGAGCATATGCACTTTAGCACTGGTTAGCAGTGGTAAAGTGCTCAGAGTTCAAAAGCCAACAGCAACAGGTCAGAAAAAATAGGAGGCAAGAAGCAAAAAGATTGGGGATGACCCTGCATAAGCAAAAAAGTCCAACAGTGTGCTTTCTGGACCAAGAGCTACCTTTCTGCTAACTTGTAATGGTGTAATTCTGCTCAGCGATTCGAGCTGTAATCATGTTCGAAATCCCTATGAGAATTAACATGGGAAACACACATTTTTGACCCCCCCCACCTATTTCTCGGCCCCTGCTTCACAGATCCCCCCGAAACTTTCCATATACAACAAGACCCTTGAGGACGCTATTTTTTGGAAAATTTCATGATTCAGCAAATGATGCCAAAGATACAGCAAAGCCAAAAAACACTTTTCCTATTGATTGAAACCAGGTCCTAAGTATAACTACCTACTAATGACTGGCAGTTGGCTCAGTTGAAGTCGTGTAGCCAAAACCTGTTGGCCGAAATGTGTAGGACGTTTAATTTTTTTATTGTTTGCACCATTTTGGATATCTGGCACCTGTTTAATTATTCCCGTTCTTGGATTTATCTGTGTACTGTGCCGCCATGAGGGTGATCTGGAAGGAGGATGGAAAGCGAAGACAGTGGTGGCGCCTTCGTGTGGGCGGAGAAGCACCGCCACTCCCCGCCTGCAGCGACAGCTATAAAACCTTTTGACCTGTAGGGTGCCTGGGGCGAGCTGGTCTCATGTTCGCACACGGTTTCTGTGTGTTGGGGATGAGACCAGCTCGTCCTGCACCCGGCCTGGGCCTCCCTCCCACACCCCCCCAGTCGGGGATGGAAGGGGAATCGCTTCCCCTTCCACCCCGACCCCCCGATCTCCTCCCTGTGACGTCTGATGATGTCAGCACGCGATTGCGTGCTGACCTCATCAGAGGTCACCTCCCATCGCGCTGGAAGCATGCTAGTTTGCAGTGCAATGCGGAAGAGAAATGCTGAGCATTTCTCTTCTGATCGGGAGGAGAGGGCAGGCAGAGGCATGAAAGGAAAGGAAAAGTCTTTCCTTTCATGTCTCTGCAAGTATGTCTGCTGCCCGATCGTGATGCAAAGCCCACCAGAGACCAAGGGGGCAATTACACCCGATCCACACCCCGGGGGGGCTGAAAGTCTACTAGATGCCAGGAAATGAAAAAAAACAATTATGTGATGGTGGCTACTAACCAGTATGGGCATGGTTATGCCCCACCCCAACTGAAGGGGGTAACAGTCTTTCAGCTCTCCCCCACACACTAAAACATCTTATCCCACAGCAAGCAAGAGGACATTTTATTTTTTGGGGTTTTGGTATTACATTTGGGCTATGAGAGCTTGGCTAACTCTCAAAATCGTCCCACTTGGAATGGTGAGGGTTGCACTTTTTGGACTTTGGGACACTGCCATGTAGAAAAATCCACACAACCTAGACACATCTGAAAACTAAACATCTGGGTGAGTCCAGAGTGGTGTGCTTCACATGAACCCCGCACCATTTTCTTACCCACAATGCCCTGCAAACCTCCAACTTTGCTGGAAATCACACATTTTCCCCACATTTTTGTGATGGAACCTTCCAGAGTCCACAAAATTCCTACCACCCAGCATTGTCTCATCTATACCGATAACAATTCTTCCGCACTTGTCAGCCTAAAGATGTTTTTTTTTCAAACTGTCCTTTGTGACCCGCTTTGGTTCTCCCTCAATTTTTACATGTTTTTGGCTCTTCCCTGTCACAGGCACTTGGCCCACCTACACAAGTGAGGTATCATTTTTACCGGGAGACTGAAGAGAACGTTGGGTGGTAGGATTTTTTTTCCGGTGCGGTGATCCCACACAGAAATGTGGAAAAAATGTGTTTTCTTCAGCTAAATTTGAGATTTGCTGAGGATTCTGGGTGAGATCCACGCAAATCACACATCCCTGGATTCCCTCAAGTGTCTAGTTTTCAGAAATATTTGGGTTTGGTAGGTTTCCCTATATGGCTACTGAGCCCAGGACTAAAAACACAGGTCCCCCCGCAAAAACAGGTAGTTTAGTATTTGATAATTTTGACGTGTCCACATAGTGTTTTGGAGCATTTCCTTTTGTTGGCACTAAGCCTACTTACACAAATGAGGTACCATTTTATCGGGGACTTGGGGGAACACTGGGTGGAAGGAAATCTGTGGCTGCTCTCATATTCCAGAACTTTCATCACCAAAATGTGAGGAAACAGTATTTTTTGGGCAAAATTTTGAGGTTTGCAAAGGATTCTGGGTAACAGAGCCTGATGAGAGCCCCACAAGTCACCCCATTTTTGATTCCCCTAGGTGTCTAGTTTAAAAAAATGAGCAGGTTTGGTAGGTTTCCCTAGGTGCCAGCTGAGCTAGAGGCCAAAATCCACAGCTTGGCACTTTGCAAAAAACAGGTTTGTTTTCTTTGGGAAAATGTGATGTGTCCACGTTGTGTTTTGGGGCATTTCCTGTCACGGGTGCTAGGTCTACCCACACAAGTGAGGTACCATTGTTATCAGGAGTCTTGGGGGAAAGCTGGGTGGAAGGAAATTTGTGGCTCCCCTCAGATTACAGAACTTTCTGTCACTGGAATGTGAGGAAAAAGCATTGTTTGGCCACATTTTGAGGTTTGCAAATGATTCTGGGTAACAGAACCTGGTGAGAGTCCCACAAGTCACCCCATCCTGGATTCCCCTAAGTGTCTAGTTTTGAAAAATGCACAGGACTGGTAGGTTTCCCTAGGTGTTGGCTGAGCTAGAGGCCAAAATCCACAGCTAGGCACTTTGCAAAAAACAGCTCAGTTTTCTTTGGGAAAATGTGATGTATCCATGTCAAATTTTTTGTCACGGGCATTAGGACTACCCTCACAAATGAGGTACCGTTTTTATCAGGGGACCAGGGGGAATACAGAATAGAAGAACAAGTGTTATTGCCCCTTGTCTTTCTCTACATTTTTTCCTTCCAAATGTAAGACAGTGTGTAAAAAAGACGCCAGTTTGAGAAATGCCCTGTAATTCACATGCTAGTATGGGTACCCCGGAATTCAAAGATGTGCAAATAACCACTGCCTCTCAACACCTTATCTTGTGCCCATTTTGGAAATACAAAGGTTTTCTTTATACCTATTTTTCACTCTTTATATTTCAGCCAATGAATTGCTATATACCCAGTATAGAATGAAAACCCATTGCAAGTTGCAGCTCATTTATTGGCCCTGGGTACCTAGGGCTCTTGATGAACCTACAAGCCCTATATATCCCCACAACCAAAAGAGTCCAGCAGACGTAATGGTATATTGCTTTCAAAATTCTGACATGGCAGGAATAAGTTACAGAGTAAAACGTGGAGAAAAATGGCAGTTTGTTCACCTCAGTTCCAATATTTTTTCATTTCAGTTGTTATTTTCTGCAGGAAAGCCTTGTAGGATCTACACAAATTACCCCTTACTGAATTTAAAATCTTGTCTACTTTTCAAAAAAGTTTAGCCTTCTGGGATCCAACATTGGTTTCACACCCATATCTGTCACTAACTGGAAGGAGGCTAAAAGCACAAAAAATAGTAAAAATGGGGTATGTCCCACTAAAATGCCAGAATTGTGTTGAAAAATTGGGTTTTCTTATTCAAGTCTGCCTGTTCCTAAAAGCTGGGAAGAAGGTGATTTTAGCACACAAACCCTTTGTTGATGCCTTTTTCAGGGAAAAGACCGCAAGCTTTGATCTGCAGCCATTTTTTCTCACTTAAAAAAAAAAAATGAAATGTTTGCTGTATTTTGGCTAATTTCTTGGTCTCCTGGGGAACCCACAAACTCTGGTTACCTCTAGAATTCCTGGGATGTTTGAAAAAAAGGACACAAGTTTGGCGTGGGTAGCTTATGTGGAAAAAAAGTTATGAGGGCCTAAGCGCAAACTGCCCCATATAGCCAACAAAAGGCCTGGCACCTGAGGGGGAAAAGTCCTGGCAGCGAAGTGTTTAAAGAAAACGATAATAAACTATGTTTGTTATCATTTTCTTTGAAAGGGGTGTGGCCACAGGGTGACGTGCACTGAGGGGGAGTGCTCAGCACTCCACCTTCACAGTGCATGTGTGTTTGGACGGCCGTCTCGGGCTGGCCAAAGACACACATGCTCTGTAGGCTCTCTCCAGCCCAGCAAAGTTTTTTTGGGCTGGATAGAGCCTGCACAAGCTCTCAGTCTGCCTGGGAGCGCCCTGGCTGGGCGCTCCCAGCCAATCCTGATGCTGCTCTGAGCAGCATCAGGATTAGCCCAGGGCAGGCTTGGAGCCTGTGCCTGCAGAGGCAGAGGAGCGTTGAGAGACAAGGAGCGGCAGAGGAGGTAAGTGTTTTTTTTTTTTTATTAATTACATTTAACGTTTATTCCCTCCCTCCTTCCCTCGTGCCTCCCTGTCCCGCCCCATCCGCGGCCCTCGAGCTGCTACTGAGCGAAAACATATGTGTGTTTGGCACCATTTCATGAATCTTCACAAAACCTTCTAAAAAAGTGCTCTTTTTAACTCGGAGATTTAGGTTGCCCATCACATGGGGGCTGACAAAAGGGGGGTGTACCAAAACACTATCAGGATGTTTAAAAAGGGCTACAGTGGAACTAACTGAACAGAATTACACCAGATTTGGCAGGAAGCTAGATCTTGGTCCAGAAAGCATGTTTTTGTGATTTGGTGTAAATCTTTTCAGTAGGTTATGAGAAATTAGGATTAAAGATGTATCTGGAACTGGAGTGAGGGTACTGCCGGAGCGAGTGCTCTGATTGGTTGGCCGTGACCTGATATGAAATGTTGCTGTGGTCATTACAAAATTTGGGGACTAACCAGTCCTAAAAAAGTCTAAACAAAAGATTGTTTGAGGGCAGGGTAGGGATATCCTCCCACTTGCCTGTTAGGAGGGGCCTCAGAGGGAGCCACCCTTGGGCCACAAGTAAAAATTAAAAGTTTACATTTTGTCCAAATCCCACAGTTCTCCCGCAGGATGATGGTAAAACAAAACAAAATAGAGGTTGTCATAGTTTTTCTTTTATAAATGACTAATGGGAAAGGGAGGTACCGGGGTGAAACCTTATTTATTTTCTTTAAGAAAAAGGGAGGGGCATGCGCGGGGCCCCCCCAAAGCTGATTTGGGCGCCAAGGATCGGAACCCATGGAGCCTGGTGTATTATTAAAAGGGGTGCGTAGAGCGCAGCCCCCGTCTCTGTGCCTCAATTAGGGCCCGGGGACCTCATCCCTAAGTCTGAATATGAAATAAAGGGGAGGGGAATGTGGCACCACCAAATATTTATTTTTAATTTTAGGGGGCTGCAGGAAGTGTAGCAACCCCCCAGCAACATTAAAAAAACAGTAAGTGCCTTGGCTTATTAAATCCGTGACTCCAGGAGATCCACCTATCATTGATTGCATGTTGATTGCATGTTGATTTAACGTTTTATAATTTATAAAAAATAAAAAAAATCAACATGTATTTTTTTACATTTTTCAGCCCAGAAAATGCAATCATAAAAACAATGTTAAAACAAAGGCTCAGAAATGTTGATTTTATTTTGTTTAATAACATTTTATTAAGCATTTTCATAACAATCACTCTTATTAAATATTGCATTCTATAAATTTGTGAAATATACATTTGATTACAATTTTGGTGATTTTTGGAGAACGATGATAGATCTGTTTTACATATGTTGACAGGCTCATCCCTTGATAAAATCAATAGGTCTACTTTTTATATTTCCCTCTCGGAAAAAGTCAGTAGGTCTTCTTACGCACTTTTTATAGTGCGGCCAACCCTGCGATATCAACCATATGCTGTGCACTTCAGAAGGATGTGTGCTGTGGGAGGTAGGACGCTTGCAGGCACAGGCTCTCACAACAGGCCAAACCCTGTTCCCCATCCGATGCCGCACATGGCAAAGGCCGTGGACAGTAGATGTTAGGGCACCCATAAGTGCTCATAAAGCCTCACACACCAATAAACTTATTTCTTTATTTTTAAAAACCCTCAAAAATCACTGAAAAAAAACAAAAGTTAAAGTGATGTTACAGTTAGGAATTTTAATTATATCTTACTTAAAATTTTAAGTTGCACCCTTGCCATGCACTGCTCCTTACCGCCCATCAGTGCTTAATTTGTAAATAAAAGTGTGCCGGTGCCCAAAGCTCTCCGAAGAGACACACGGCTGCTGCATGTGAATCTGCGAGCACTGAATGCAGAGGCAGCGTAATCCTACAGCCATCTCGTGCCTCTTTAATCCATTTACAGCCGCTCCCCACCCCTTCAGCTCACTCTTGCAGCTTTCTGATTGCTCCCTTTGTGACGCTTTTTCGTTTTTCTCTTCCTCCACTTTTCCCAGCTGTGTGTTTTGCTCGCTCTAAGTCATAATGCAGAAAACTATGTGCCGGCCCTCAAAAATAAATGCTGGTGCACCGCATCGGAACCCAGCAGCTCAAATTAAGCACTTCCTCCCAGATTACTTCACTCATTACATGGTCTATGACATCAATTAGGACATCACTGCAACATCTGAAGTTACATCATTCTTGACCCACGTATGTACATGCATGTAGGAGGCATAAGTTATAGTTACTTTAGGGCATGAGTTATAGTTACTTAAGATAACTATAACTGGTGAATTTCAGTGGTTTTGTGTTGGAAAGTGGATTATTGGTAAGGGCAAGTAAGTACCTACACTTAGCAATAGGCCACTAACCCCCACTAGGTCCAGTTAGGTCTCAATAAATTAATCCCAGCTCAACCGTTGGTAGCTTGGCAATGAGCAGTTAGGCTTAATTTAGCATACATGTGTGTAAAGCAGTTAAAAATCCCAAAACAGTAAATAGGTAAAACACAAAACACAATAAAAATCCAACACAAATTTATAAAAATAGATTATATTTTTATCTTTAAAATGATACTAAAATGACCGGAACAAAGTCACAAGTTGGATCCGACCTCCCTGGAGCCCTCTACAGATACGCGTCACAGGAGACCTCAGTGAAAAATTCTACCTTCGGACTTAGATGATTTTTTGTGATGGACATCTTCGTCCAAACTCAACAAAGGTCAAGGCACACATGAAATGATAATATGAGATCAGTAGTCCGTAAGAACTGTATTGACAAATCAATATTCCAATCCGAGTAGATCATACAGGTTAAAAGAAACTCCAATTGAATCTTTGGGATGAAAAGTTCATCTTATAATGGAACAGAAAACAGCCAACACGTGTTTCGTCATGGGAGATAGTACTCCCCGTGACTTCCTCAGGGCTGTAAAGGATACCAAAATTCTGTAAATATAAAATAAAAAGTATATAATATGTACATAATACAATGATGTAATGTTTAACAGTAAAGTTCATGTACAACCAAAAGAAACCCACGTGACTTAGTGAAAATCACACTTAATACACCAAAAGAAGCTCGTGGCAATATGTGTGTATCCAAATCTGACCATGAGAGAAATTCCTCTCGACCATTCCATCTGAATTGGAAAAAGCATGAGAAACCATGAGACCCACGTGAAGAGAGAGCAAACCACAGAGTTGACAAAACCCAAATTAGATTCCAGATTCTTAGCAAAAAGCACAACCAAACAACTAAAATTTCCTACAATATATCAAAGTATCAATCAATCATGCAGTGAAAGACAGAAACTCTAGAGCAGACAAACATACCTCATAAGGTATAGTGCAAAGATTCAAGGCACTAAGTGGCAAAGCAGTCCCTCCGGTACTAAAAGTCAATATGCTGTGAACAAGATAAATAATTAATGAAACAAAATTAAAGAGGAAACGTCCCCCAAGTGGTATTCCTCGTGTGTTAAGCAAGCCATGGCACACAGACACCTACCAGTTTATGTGGCTCTGTGTGAAGAAATCCGTAAAAAGAATGCTCATAAGTGGTGTGTAAATAAACACCAACTTGACTGCAGGCAAAAGAAATCATATTTTAATGTTTATCAAATATACCGCTGTAAACAAAACCATCATGCGATTTAAGTAGTTCCCGGCAACAGAAACCCCTCGCTTACCTTGCATTACTAAAGAGGCACAAAATGACGTGTCTTGGAGCCATGTAATAGGAGTTCCGGTCGGCATGTAGCGCAAACGGAGCCCCACAGCCTTCCGTTTAAGTACTGGTAGACAGAGTAAAACACCGCAAGGACAGACTGCGCCCGCAAAGCCCGGCCGCCATGTTAATGGCATTTACAAACGTGAGATAAGAAACTCAGCGCCATCTTGTAGTGATTACAAAATACATCCTTAAGTGCATACCCTTGCATGCATATAAGAAACGGGAAGAAGTATGTTAACGGAATCGATGAGAAATAAGTAAAACTGTTAAGTATGAGAAAAAGAGAAGTGAAGTGCCGACCCATAATCATTTTGTTGGCAAAACAAAATAAAACCTAGATAGGCGATAAAAAAATATATATCCCCAATTTACCAAAAGGTGCAACTAGTGAAAAGTGAAGTAGAAAAATCCTAAAAAAATAAGCATAAATTAGTATCTCAAAAGTGACAGTATACAATCAATAATATGGTATGTAACCCCCTCCACGTCTGTACCATGATACCCATCACAAACTCCAATTCAGATAGCTCCACATAATATACATCAGTATTTTTTCTTTTAAAAAAAAATAGAATTATGAGTATATATAAGAATAGAGAAAGCAACCTTAGTAAAAAGACAAATCAACAACCATTAAATCATATACAATATCCAGTTACATGATTATAACATGGCAATATCATAATTAATTGAGAATAAAGTCAGACCAATTATCAGATTAATTATATGAGTTACACCCTAAGAGCTCATGTAATTCAATACAGAATGGCAGATTCATTGGTACAATAACAGCCATGATTTTAGAAAGTTGATAATAATATACATTTGCCCTATACCTGTTATATCAAACTTTAGGGCAGAAACAAAATAATTCTATAGTATATTCTCAACGTGTGAGTAGTACAGAGGACAAATCAATATTAGCCCAAGAAATATTCCATCTCATGGTTAGTGTTGAGGCCTATCTCCACAGCCCTCAACTTGAGGATCCAATAGCATTCCCTTTTCCTGCGTGCTAATCCCCTGTTTCCTCCCCGTGGATCTCTATGTACAATCTCAAAACCAAAGAATTCAAAACTCTGGGTTTTGCCCTGTTTGGGGCATTGACACATATGTATTGCAATGGGATATCGTTCATCCCCCTGTATAAGAGCTCTATAGTGTTCACTCACTCTCATTCTTAGCGATCTGATAGTACTGCCCACATAGTAAAGTCCACACTTACAGACAATCAGGTATATGACATAACTACTATTGCAAGTAATATTTGAAATGATGCAGAATTGTTCACCCGCCTGGCTGTTAAAGGTAGAGATCCCTGATTGGGTCCATTTGCACATACCGCAGTGTCCACATTTATAGAACCCCTTGTTTTGACTTGTAAGCCAATCCTCAAGCTGATGTGTAACTGGGTAACTGAGACATAGTATGTTTTTAGGGGTTCTTCCCCTACGGTAAGTGAAGGTAGGTGAATCAAAAATTAGGCCCTTAAGGGTAGTATCATCCTTAAGTATATGCCAGTGTTTAGTCATGCATTTTCGTAAAGGTTGCTGAAGCATGTGTATAATTAACTATACATCGTAAGTTGGTGTTGGTAGCTTTGGCTTTATGTCTAAGGGTATCCTCCCTAGTTAAGCGCATAGCTGTACTGTGTACTTTATCCAAAATGCATGGAGGATAGCCCTGTGATTTGAACCTGACCTCCATGTCCTCAATGCTCTTCTTAAATTCCACATCCAAACTACAATTCCTTCTTGCATGTACCATTTCACCATAAGGAATCAAATTAATTTTATGTCTGGGATGTGAACTTGCTGCGTGCAGTATTGAATTGCAGGCTGTGCTTTTTCTATAAAGACGACTCTCAATTCTATCATTGTGGATAAAAAGTTCCATGTCCAAAAAGGTGATATTAGTCGTGCTGTGTTCCCAGGTAAATCTAATGTTCAGATCATTGGAATTCAGATAGGTAATAAAATCATTAAGTTTGTTCGTATTCCCCGTCCATATCATGATGCAGTCATCGATATATCGACCCCAAAAGAGTATATCCGAGTTCCAAGTATTACCTTCCATGCTCCAAATCACCCTCTGTTCTAAGTACCCCATAAAGAGGTTCGCATAAGCTGGTGAAAAACGAGAACCCATGGCAACCCCCCTTTTTTGGTGAAACCACTCCTTTTTGAAGAGGAAAAAATTATTTTCCAAAATCATTTTAACCATGTCTAGTATCATGTTGGTATGTCCATATAGGCTAGCTGATTGATTATATAAGAAATGGCGCAAGGTAGTCATTCCTAAATCGTGATCAATACTTGTATAAAGAGAAGTCACATCAAGAGTTACTAGCATCATCCCTGGCTCCCAGGTGATGTCGGTAAGGATACTAAGAATATGTTTAGTGTCCTTGATGAAAGAAGAAAGGTTAGTCACAAAGGGTTGTAAGAAGATATCAACAAATTCAGAGAATCTCTCAGTAGGGCCACCCATACCCGAAACTATGGGCCTGCCTGGTGGAGAGAAAGAGTTCCTATGGAACCACAGGGCCCCACAGGGCCCCATACAGATTTTCACTGTCTGCTTTGCAGACAGTGAAAATCGCGACGGGTGCCAATGCACCCGTCGCACCCCTGCAACTCCGCCGGCTCCATTCGGAGCCGGCTTCCTTGTTGCAGGGTCTTTCCCGCTGGGCCGGCGGGCGGCCTTTTGGCGGTCGCCCGCCGGCCCAGCGGGAAATCCAGAATGGCATCCGCGGTCTCCTGACCGCGGAGCGGCCACTTGGCGGTGGCCGCATGGCGGGCGGCGACCGCCGCCCGCCGCGGTCAGAATGACCGCCATAGTAATATGTTTTATATGTCCTGACAATGAAATATTGCTAAATTCGTTTTTCACTGTTGCAAGGCCTGTCCCTCTCATAGGTTAACATGGGGGCTACTTTTAAATCTGATTAAAGTGTAGATTCCCTTTGGGAGCGGATGGACATGTGGAGTTTGGGGTCTCTGAGCTCACAATTTAAAAATATATCTTTTAGTAAAGTTGATTTTAAGATTGTGCGCTTGAAAATGCCACTTTTAGAAAGTGAGCATTTTCTTGCTTATACCATTTCTGTGACTCTGCCTGTTTGTGGATTCCCTGTCTGGGTCAGTTTGACAGTTGGGCTGGTTGCACCTCACACTAGACAGTGACACAAAGGGAGCTGGGGTGTAGCCTGCATATCCTGATGAGCCATTTGTGCTAGGAGGGAGGGGAGGAGTGGTCACTCGCACCTGAAAGGGCTGTTCCTGCCCTCACACAATGCAGTCTCCAACCCCCTGGTGAGTGTCTGGGGCCTGGCCTCGGCAAGGCAGGATTTCACATTCACTAGAGACTTTGCTTTGAAGTAGGCCTACTTCAAAGGAGAAATTGGGTATAAGAAGGGCACCCAAAACCACAGACTTTAGAAACACTTATGGAACCAAGAGGAACCTCTGCCTGGAGAAGAGCTGAAAAGCTGAGGAAGAAGTGCTGCCCTGCCTGTGACTGTGCTTTGTGGAGCTTTCCTGCAGTGCTGCTTCTGCCAGAGTAAGAGGGCAAAGACTGGACTTTGTGTGCCTTCCATCTTGTGAAGAAATCTCCAATGGCTTGATTTAGAGCTTGCCTCCTGTTGTTTGAAGTCTCAGGGACAGCAAAGACTTCTCTCTGCCAGCACCTGGAGTCTCTGGAGAGACTCCTGCTCTGACAAGTGGTGCCCTATCCAATCCCTGGGCCCTTGAAAGGAAAACTGGTGGAAATCCAAGGAAATCGACTTCGGACCGACGCCTCTGCTGAATCCGGTGACACCGCCTGCACCCGACGCCGTGGCCTTCGCTGGAACACGACGCTCTTCGCAGGCCCGACGCCGCTGTAGCCTCGCTGAAGTCCGCGACTCCGTGGAAGTCGCCGCACCACGTCGTGACCGACGCTGCTCGAAGTGCGCGGATTCAACGTTTCGCACAGACACCGCGATCCCCGACTTCGCTCATCGGCTTGTTTTCACTCTTCACCAAAGGTACTGTACTTGGGGGTCTACGCGACTCCGAGTCTGGCGCCGCTGGTGCTGGCTTGTTGGGAACGACTCTGTCACGACGCCGTGTTAACACCTCATCGAAGCATTTTTGTTTCTAAGCGCTATTTTTGAGTTTAATCTTCGAAAATTCATAACTTGACTTGTGTATGTTGGATTTTTGTCGTTTTGGTCTTGTTTTGTTTAGATACATATGTCCTATTTTTCTAAACTGGTGTTGTGTCATTTTGTAGTGTTTTCATTAAGTTACTGTGTGTGTTGGTACAAATACTTTACACCTAGCACTCTGAAGTTAAGCCTACTGCTCTGCCAAGCTACCAAGGGGGTAAGCAGGGGTTAGCTGAGAGTGATTCTCTTTTACCCTGACTAGAGTGAGGGTCCTTGCTTGAACAGGGGGTAACCTGACTGTCAACCAAAAACCCCATTTCTAACATTGGTGATCAGCGGTTGGGATTTGGACTTGTATTTGTACTTGACATACAGTGATTAAGTGTACACTACTGTTTGAGTTCAGACCACTACGTGACCACATACTACTTGTTTGGTGATCTTTTGATTTTTTCTCTTTGGGACTGTTTTTGTTCTACTTCCATTTTTTTTTTCTTCGCTGATTCCTTGATTGACTTTCTTTGGAACTTCATTTGGGAACTTGTTTTTCTGCCTTTGGAACTTTGCACTTGTTTTTGAATCTTCATCATGTCTCATGCTGGAGATCCATCAGTTGGAGTTGACTTTGACCTTGAGAAATTGGAGAGTTATACCAAAGCTCAGTTGAAGCAGTTCTGTAAAAGTTTTGACTGTCCCATTAAGAGCTCATCCAGGAAGGAGGAGCTGCAAAAGGCGCTGAGGGCCTGGGTGACAGCCAAGAGCACTGAAGGGCACACAGAGGAAGAGGGAATGTGAGGAGGATGAGGAAGAGTGTTCAGTACACAATGGTATTGTGGGTGGGCCTGTTATGTCCAGGGAGAAGGTCTCCAGGGCAGGTAGCAGTGTCTCATCCAAGGTCTGACACCTGAGGAGTTACAGGACAGACAGGCAGAAAGGGAGTACCAGTTGGAGCAGAGGAGGCTAGCCCCTGAGGAGAGGAAGTTAGCGATGGCTCATGAGCTTAGCTTGAAAGAGATGGATCATAGAAGCCAGTCCAGTAGAGATGGTGGCAGAAACCCTACAGTGCAGCCTGAGAGGAGGGTGCACATTCCTAAAGACCTTGTGAAAGACTACAAGAGGGAGGATGACATATACTTGTGGTTCAAAGGGTATTAGTCTGCTCTCCACATGAATCTGGTCCCTGAAGCTCATTGGGGGGCGGGTCTGTGGAAGCACTTTGAGGTAGAGGAGAGGGATACACTGACAGCCTTAGGGGATGCTCAGAATCTCACCTACTCTAACATGAAGGATGCCTTGCTTACAAGGTATGGTCTTACCCCTGAGCAGTACAAGGATAAGTTTAGGTCCTACAAGAAGAAGGAATCCCAAACATGGTTGGAATGTGTTGATTCTTTTTGCAGGTCACTGGATGGTTGGGTGAAGGGCAGTAAGGTAACTACTTTACAATCTGATTGCTTGGCAGCACTTGTACAGTTTATGTTTTCCAGAGCTGTGCCAACACCTGATTGACAGCAAGCTGACTGACCCCAGGAAGCTTGCGCAGGAAGCGGACCGCTGGGAGAGCACCAGGGTCCAAAAGAGGTATGGGGGAGACCACGCCAAGGGTGGGCAGGGTCCCCCTCAGAAGAAAGTGGGGGTAAGGGCAAACAGGGGGAGTTCTCTAAAGGGCCCCAAACTGATTCCCAGGGTAAGGATTCCCAACCCCCCAGTGAAAAGAAGCCATGGTTCTCCAAAGGGAAGCCAGTGGCAGGTGGTCCCCCACGTAAGTGTTATGCATGTGACCAGGTGGGTCATGTGAGGGGGGACCCCAAATGCCCCAAAAGTACACCGGCACCCACTGGTGCACTGTCCCAGGGTTTGGCCAGTGTAGCGCTTTGGGAGGAGTTGGTTTCAGGTGGGTGGGAACCAGCTGAGATGACCCTTGTCTCATTAGGAGACAGTGAGATGGTCCAGAGAACCCTAGTGCCTGAAAGCACTAAGAAATACAGGCAGTGGGTGACCATTAATGGATAGAGGGTGGAGGCTCTGAGAGACACAGGAGCCAGTGTGACTACAGTGAGGAGTCAGCTGGTGTCTGAAGAGCAGATTGATCCCCGGGTACTTCACCAGGTAGTTGCAGTGGACACCTCAGAGCGCCTGTGCAGAGTGGCGCAGGTTCCCATTGAATGGGGGGGGGGTCTCAGGTTCCTTGAAGGCAGCTGTGAGTCCAACCATTCCTGTTGATTGTTTGCTAGGCAATGACCTGGAGGATTCCCCTTGGAAGGAGGTGGAACACAGGTCTCACTTGGAGATGTTGGGTCTGCCTGGGTGGGGATGCGTATCCACCCGGTCAATGGCAGCCCGTCAGGGTAATCAAGAGCCCCTGGTGCCTGAAACAGTGGCCCAGGGGACTGCCAAGAAGAGGAAGGGCAGGGGGCACGGGAAACCGGCCCCTGAAGTTCCCACGGTCCGGGAGGAGGCGGAGCCTGAGGGTGACGCCCCGGAGCCTACAGGGGAACAGGTGGCTGAACTGAGGGAGGTCCCTGAGCTGTCGCAGTGGCAGCAGGAAGGGGGGCCCACCATGTAAGCATTCTGTGCAGCACAGAAGTCATGCCCTACGTTGGAGGGTTTGCGGCAGCAGGCGGCAGACCAGGCGGCTGGCAAGGAGCCAGGATCACACCTGATTTATTGGGAGGATGACCTCCTGTGTAGCGAGCCTAAGGTTCCTGAGCCTGGGTCAGCCCGTGTGCTGGTGGTACCCCAGTGCTTCAGGGCCTTCCTACTGGGGTTGGCTCATGATGTGCCTTTAGCTGGACATTTGGGGCAGGACAAGACCTTTGAGAGGCTTGTCACCCACTTTTACTGGCCCCTAATGCGCAGGCACTCAGATGCACATTGCAGGTCTTGTCAGAGTTGTCAGGCAAGTGGCAAGAGTGGGAGGAAATGTAAAGCTCCCCTCCAACCTTTGCCTGTTGTCAGTACTCCCTTTGAGAGGGTTGGCATTGACATTGTGGGGCCTCTGGATCCCAAGACAGCCATGGGCAACAGGTTTATCCTGGTCTTGGTGGACCACGCCACCCGGTACCCAGAAGCCATTCCTTTGAGATCAATCACTTCCCCTGTGGTGGGTCGTGCATTGATGGGGGTTTTTACCCGCATGGGGTTCCCCAAGGAAGTGGTATCTGACAGGGGTACCAACTTCATATCCACATATATGAAGTCTCTGTGGAAGGAGTGTGGGGTAACCTACAAGTTCACCACCCCTTACCACCCCCAAAGTAATGGTCTGGTTGAGAGATTCAACCGCACCTTCAAAGGCATGATCATGGGTCTGTCAGAGCCCTTGAGGCGGAAGTGGGACGTCCTCTTACCATGCCTTCTGTTCGCCTACAGGGAGGTGCCTCAAAAGGGACTTGGGTTTAGTCCCTTCGAGCTGATTTATGGCCACCCTGTGAGGGGACCCTTTAGTCTGGTTAAGGAAGCTTTGGAGAAAGCTCCTAGTAAACCCCCCCAGGATGTATTCAGTTACATGCTGGCTTTGAGAAACCAGACTGCCCGCTTCAGGAGTCTCGCTCAGGAGAACCTGGAAGCAAGCCAGGAGGATATGAAACAGTGGTATGACCAGAATGCCACTCTGGTCGAGTTTCAACCTGGTCAAAAAGTGTGGGTGATGGCACCAGTGGAGCCTAGGGCGCTCCAGGATAAGTGGACTGGGCCATTTGAGGTGGTGGAGCGCAAGGGTGAAGTCACCTACCTGGTGGACTTGCGGTCTCCAAGAAACCCTTTAAGGGTCCTGCATGTCAACCGCCTCAAACCTCACTTTGAGCGGACTGAACTGTCCATGCTCCTTGCAACAGATGATGGGGTAGAGGAGGAGAGTGAGCCTCTTCCTGACCTCCTGTCTGCAGGAGAAAAAGATGGGTCAGTGGAGGGAGTGATCCTCTCCCCCTCCCTGACTGAGGAGCAGCAAGGTGGCTGTCGCCACGTGTTGGGACAGTTTTCCTCACTGTTTTCCCTGATCCCAGGAGTCACACACTTGTCCACACATGATGTGGACACTGGAGACAGTACACCTATTAAACAGAGGGTTTACAGGGTGACTGACAGGGTCAGGGCATGCATTAAGAATGAGGTATCCAAAATGCTTACCCTAGGGGTTATTGAGCACTCCAGCAGTCCTTGGGCCAGCCCAGTGGTATTGGTCCCAAAGGCTGCTGCACCTGGTACCACCCCAGAACTCAGGTTCTGTGTGGACTATCGGGGACTCAGTGCGTTCAGCAAGACTGACGCACACCACATCCCCCGAGCTGATGAGCTCATTGACCGGTTGGGAGCTGCCAAGTACCTCAGTACGTTTGATTTAACATCTGGGTACTGGCAGATTGCCTTAACTGAGAGGGCCAAGGAGAGGTCAGCATTCTCTACACCAGATGGACGCTTTCAATTTAAAGTGATGTCATTTGGAATGAAGAATGCCCCTGCCACCTTTCAGAGGTTGGTCAACCAGGTGTTGGCAGGACTGGATGAGTTCAGTGCCGCCTACCTGGATGACATTGCTGTGTTTAGTTCCACATGGGAGGAACACCTGCAACACCTCTGGAGAGTGTTAGAGGCCCTGCAGAAGGCAGGCCTCACTATTAAGGCGAGCAAGTGCCAAATAGGGCAGGGTTCTGTGGTGTACTTAGGACACCAGGTGGGGAGTGGCCAGGTGGCACCCCTACAGCCTAAGATTGACACGATTCTGGCTTGGGAGCCTCCAAAGACCCAGACTGAAGTGAGAGCCTTTTTAGGTCTCACAGGATATTACAGGAGGTTTGTTAAGGGATATGGTACCATTGTTACCCCCTTAACTGAGTTGACTTCTAAGAAGCAACCCAAGAAAGTGATCTGCACAGAGGCTTGCCAGAACGCTTTTGATGCCCTGAAGGCTGCCATGTGCACAGCACCTGTGCTGAAGGCACCTGACTACTCCAAGGAGTTTGTTGTGCAAACAGACGCCTCAGAGCTTGGTATTGGAGCAGTACTCTCACAGCTTAATGAAGAGGGCCTAGATCAACCCGTAGCCTTCATTAGCAGGAGGTTACTACCCAGGGAACGTAGGTGGAGTGCCATAGAACGTGAAGTGTTTGCTGTGGTCTGGGCACTGAAGAAGCTAAGACCCTACTTGTTTGGGACTCACTTCCGAGTTCAGACCGACCACAGGCCCCTCAGATGGTTAATGTAGATGAGGGGTGAGAATCCAAAACTGTTGAGGTGGTCCATTTCCCTACAGGGGATGGACTTTACGGTGGAACACCGTCCTCGTACAGAACACGCCAATGCTGATGGTCTGTCCAGGTTCTTCCGCCTTAGTGATGAGAACTCCCATGAGGTTGGGTAGTTGCTCCCCACTTTCAGATGGGGGGGACACGTGTTAGACTTTTCATCCTTGGCGTGGTCTCCCTTAACTTTTTGCCTCTGTTCCCCAGGTTGTTGATGTGTGCTGGACTCTGATTTTGCTATTAGTTTTACTCTGGGCACTTTACCACTGCTAACCAGTGCTAAAGTGCAAGTGCTCCTTTACAAAATGTGAATGTGATTGGTTGATCCATGATTGGCATATTTGATTTACTAGTAAGTCCCTAGTTAAGTGCACTAGAGGTGCCAGGGCCTGTAAATCAAATGCTACTAGTGGGCCTGCAGCACTGGTTGTGCCACCCACATAAGTAGCTCTATAATCATGACTCAGACCTGCCATTGCAGTGTCTGTGTGTGCAGTTCTACCTGTAAATTCGACTTGGCAAGTGTACCCACTTGCCAGGCCTAAACCTTCCCTTTTCTTACATATCAGACACCCCTAAGGTAGGCCCTAGGTAGCCCCAAGGGCAGGGTGCAGTGTATGGTTAAGGTAGGACATATAGTAATGTGTTTTATATGTCCTGACAGTGAAATGTTGCTAAATTCGTTTTTCACTGTTGCAAGGCCTGTCCCTCTCATAGGTTAACATGGGGGCTACCTTTAAATCTGATTAAAGTGTAGATTCCCTTTGGGAGCGGATGGAAATGTGGAGTTTGGGGTCTCTGAGCTCACAATTTAAAAATACATATTTTAGTAAAGTTGATTTTAAGATTGTGCGCTTGAAAATGCCACTTTTAGAAAGTGAGCATTTTCTTGCTTATACCATTTCTGTGACTGCCTGTTTGTGGATTCCCTGTCTGGGTCAGTTTGACAGTTGGGCTGGTTGCACCTCACACTAGACAGTGACACAAAAGGAGCTGGGGTGTAGCCTGCATATCCTGATGAGCCATCTGTGCTAGGAGGGAGGGGAGGATTGGTCACTCACACCTGAAAGGGCTGTGCCTGCCCTCACACAATGCAGTCTCCAACCCCCTGGTGAGTGTCTGGGGCCTGGCCTCGGCAAGGCAGGATTTCACATTCACTAGAGACTTCGCTTTAAAGTAGGCCTACTTCAAAGGAGAAATTGGGTATAAGAAGGGCACCCAAAACCACAGACTTTAGAAACACTTCTGGAACCAAGAGGAATCTCTGCCTGGAGAAGAGCTGAAAAGCTGAGGAAGAAGTGCTGCCCTGCCTGTGCTTTGTGGAGCTTTCCTGCAGTGCTGCTTCTGCCAGAGTAAGAGGGCAAAGACTGGACTTTGTGTGCCTTCCATCTTGTGAAGAAATCTCCAAGGGCTTGATTTAGAGCTTGCCTCCTGTTGTTTGAAGTCTCAGGGATAGCAAAGACTTCTCTCTGCCAGCACCTGGAGTCTCTGGAGAGACTCCTGCTCTGACAAGTGGTGCCCTATCCAGTCCCTGGGCCCTTGAAAGGAAAGCTGGTGGAAATCCAAGGAAATCGACTTCGGACGACTTCGGACCGACGCTGCTGCTGAATCCGGTGACACGCCTGCACCCGACGCCGTGACCTTGGCTGGAACACGACGCTCTTCGCAGGCCGACGCCGCTGTAGCCTCGCTGAAGTCCGCGACTCCGTGGAAGTCGCCGCACCACGTCGTGACCGACGCCGCTCGAAGTGCGCGGATTCAACGTTTCGCACAGACGCCGCGATCCCCAACTTCGCTCATCGGCTTGTTTTCACTCTTCACCAAAGGTACTGTAATTGGGGGTTTACGCGACTCCGTGTCCGGCGCCGCTGGTGTCGGCTTGTTGGGAACGACTCTGTCACGACGCCGTGTTAACACCTCATCGAAGCATTTTTGTTTCTAATCGCTATTTTTGAGTTTAATCTTTGAAAATTCATAACTTGACTTGTGTATGTTGGATTTTTGTCGTTTTGGTCTTGTTTTGTTTAGATAAATATTTCCTATTTTTCTAAACTGGTGTTGTGTCATTTTGTAGTGTTTTCATTAAGTTACTGTGTGTGTTGGTACAAATACTTTACACCTAGCACTCTGAAGTTAAGCCTACTGCTCTGCCAAGCTACCAAGGGGGTAAGCAGGGGTTATCTGAGGGTGATTCTCTTTTACCCTGACTAGAGTGAGGGTCCTTGCTTGAACAGGGGGTAACCTGACTGTCAACCAAAGACCCCATTTCCAACATTGGTGATCAGCGGTTGGGATTTGGACTTGTATTTGTACTTGACATACGGTGATTAAGTGTACACTACTGTTTGAGTTCAGACCACTACGTGACCACATACTACTTGTTTGGTGATCTTTTGATTTTTTCTCTTTGGGACTGTTTTTGTTCTACTTCCATTTGTTTTTCTTCGCTGATTCCTTGATTGACTTTCTTTGGAACTTCATTTGGGAACTTGTTTTTCTGCCTTTGGAACTTTGCACTTGTTTTTGAATCTTCATCATGTCCCATGCTGGAGATCCATCAGTTGGAGCTGACTTTGACCTTGAGAAATTGGAGAGTTATACCAAATCTCAGTTGAAGCAGTTCTGTAAAGGTTTTGACTGTCCCATTAAGAGCTCATCCAGGAAGGAGGAGCTGCAAAAGGCGCTGAGGGCCTGGGTGACAGCCAAGAGCACTGAAGGGCACACAGAGGATGAGGGAGATGAGGAGGATGAGGAAGAGTGTTCAGTACACAATGGTATTGTGGGTGGGCCTGTTATGTCCAGGGAGAAGGTCTCCAGGGCAGGTAGCAGTGTCTCATCCAAGGGTCTGACACCTGAGGAGTTACAGGACAGACAGGCAGAAAGGGAGTACCAGTTGGAGCAGAGAAGGCTAGCCCCTGAGGAGAGGAAGTTAGCGATGGCTCATGAGCTTAGCTTGAAAGAGATGGATCATAGAAGCCAGTCCAGTAGAGATGGTGGCAGCAACCCTACAGTGCAGCCTGAGAGTAGGGTGCACATTCCTAAAGACCTTGTGAAAGATTACAAGAGGGAGGATGACATATACTTGTGGTTCAAAGGGTATGAGTCTGCTCTCCACATGAATCTGGTCCCTGAAGCTCATTGGGGGGCGGGTCTGTGGAAGCACTTTGAGGTAGAGGGGAGGGATACACTGACAGCCTTAGGAGATGCTCAGAATCTCACCTACTCTAACATGAAGGATGCCTTGCTCACAAGGTATGGTCTTACCCCTGAGCAGTACAAGGATAAGTTTAGGTCCTACAAGAAGAAGGAATCCCAAACATGGTTGGAATGTGTTGATTCTTATTGCAGGTCACTGGATGGTTGGGTGAAGGGCAGTAAGGTAACTACGTATGAGGGGCTTTACAATCTGATTGCTTGGGAGCACTTGTACAGTTTATGTTTTCCAGAGCTGCGCCAACACCTGATTGACAGCAAGCTGACTGACCCCAGGAAGCTTGCGCAGGAAGCGGACCGCTGGGAGAGCACCAGGGTCCAAAAGAGGTATGGGGGAGACCACGCCAAGGGTGGGAAGGGTCCCTCTCAGAAGAAAGGGGGGGTAAGGGCAAACAGGGGGAGTTCTCTAAAGGGCCCCAAACTGATTCCCAGGGTAAGGATTCTCAACCCCCCAGTGAAAAGAAGCCATGGTTCTCCAAAGGGAAGCCAGTGGCAGGTGGTCCCCCACGTAAGTCTTATGCATGTGACCAGGTGGGTCATGTGAGGGGGGACCCCAAATGCCCCAAAAGTACACCGGCACCCACTGGTGCACCGTCCCAGGGTTTGGCCAGTGTAGCGCTTGGGGAGGAGTTGGTTTCAGGTGGGTGGGAACCAGCTGAGATGACCCTTGTCTCATTAGGAGACAGTGAGATGGTCCAGAGAACCCTAGTGCCTGAAAGCACTAAGAAGTACAGGCAATGGGTGACCATTAATGGACAGAGGGTGGAGGCTCTGAGAGACACAGGAGCCAGTGTGACTACAGTGAGGAGTCAGCTGGTGTCTGAAGAGCAGATTGATCCCCGGGTACTTCACCAGGTAGTTGCAGTGGACAACTCAGAGCGCCTGTGCAGAGTGGCGCAGGTTCCCTTTGAATGGGGGGGGGGGTCTCAGGTTCCTTGAAGGCAGCTGTGAGTCCAACCATGCCTGTTGATTGTTTGCTAGGCAATGACCTGGAGGATTCCCCTTGGAAGGAGTTGGAACACAGGTCTCACTTGGAGATGTTGGGTCTGCCTGGGTGGGTATGCGTATCCACCCGGTCAATGGCAGCCCGTCAGGGTAATCAAAAGCCCCTGGTGCCTGAAACAGTGGCCCAGGGGACTGCCAAGAAGAGGAAGGGCAGGGGGCATGGGAAACCGGCCCCCGAAGTTCCCACGGTCCGGGAGGAGGCGGAGCCTGAGGGTGACGCCCCAGAGCCTACAGGGGAACAGGTGGCTGAACTGGGGGAGGTCCCTGAGCTGTCGCAGTGGCATCAGGAAGGGGGGCCCACCATGGAAGCATTCTGTGCAGCACAGAAGTCATGCCCTACGTTGGAGGGTTTGCGGCAGCAGGCGGCAGACCAGGCGGCTGGCAAGGAGCCAGGATCACACCTGATTTATTGGGAGCCTGTAAATCAAATGCTACTAGTGGGCCTGCAGCACTGGTTGTGCCACCCACATAAGTAGCTCTATAATCATGACTCAGACCTGCCATTGCAGTGTCTGTGTGTGCAGTTTTACCTGTAAATTCGACTTGGCAAGTGTACCCACTTGCCAGGCCTAAACCTTTCCTTTTCTTACATATGAGACACCCCTAAGGTAGGCCCTAGGTAGCCCCAAGGGGAGGGTGCAGTGTATGGTTAAGGTAGGACATATAGTGATGCGTTTTATATGTCCTGACAGTGAAATGTTGCTAAATTCGTTTTTCACTGTTGCAAGGCCTGTCCCTCTCATAGGTTAACATGGGGGCTACCTTTAAATCTGATTAAAGTGTAGATTCCCTTTGGGAGCGGATGGACATGTGGAGTTTGGGGTCTCTGAGCTCACAATTTAAAAATACATATTTTAGTAAAGTTGATTTTAAGATTGTGCGCTTGAAAATGACACTTTTAGAAAGTGAGCATTTTCTTGATTATACCATTTCTGTGACTGCCTGTTTGTGGATTCCCTGTCTGGGTCAGTTTGACAGTTGGGCTGGTTGCACCTCACACTAGACAGTGACACAAAGGGAGCTGGGGTGTAGCCTGCATATCCTAATGAGCCATCTGTGCTAGGAGGGAGGGGAGGAGTGGTCACTCGCACCTGAAAGGGCTGTGCCTGCCCTCACATAATGCAGTTTCCAACCCCTGGTGAGTGTCTGGGGCCTGGCCTGGGCAAGGCAGGATTTCACATTCACTAGAGACTTTGCTTTGAAGTAGGCCTACTTCAAAGGAGAAATTGGGTATAAGAAGGGCACCCAAAACCACAGACTTTAGAAACACTTCTGGAACCAAGAGGAACCTCTGCCTGGAGAAGAGCTGAATAGCTGAGGAAGAAGTGCTGCTCTGCCTGTAACTGTGCTTTGTGGAGCTTTCCTGCAGTGCTGCTTCTGCCAGAGTAAGAGGGCAAAGACTGGACTTTGTATGCCTTCCATCTTGTGAAGAAATCTCCAAGGGCTTGATTTAGAGCTTGCCTCCTGTTGTTTGAAGTCTCAGGGACAGCAAAGACTTCTCTCTGCCAGCACCTGGAGTCTCTGGAGAGACTCCTGCTCTGACAAGTGGTGCCCTATCCAGTCCCTGGGTCCTTAAAAGGAAAGCTGGTGGAAATCCAAGGAAATCGGCTTCAGACGACTTCGGACCGACGCCGCTGGTGAATCCGGTGACATCGCCTGCACCCGACGCCGTGACCTTCGCTGGAACAGAACGCTCTTCGCAGGCCCGACGCCGCTGTAGCCTCGCTGAAGTCCGCGACTCCGTGGAAGTCGCCGCACCACGTCGTGACCGACGCCGCTCGAAGTGCGCGGATTCAACGTTTCGCACAGACGCCGCGATCCCCGACTTCGCGCATCGGCTTGTTTTCACTCGTTCACCAAAGGTACTGTACTTGGGGGTTTACGCGACTCCGTGTCCGGCGCTGCTGGTGTCGGCTTGTTGGGAACGACTCCGTCACGATGCCGTGTTAACACCTCATCAAAGCATTTTTGTTTCTAAGCGCTATTTTTTAGTTTAATCTTTGAAAATTCATAACTTGACTTGTGTATGTTGGATTTTTGTCGTTTTGGTCTTGTTTTGTTTAGATAAATATTTCCTATTTTTCTAAACTGGTGTTGTGTCATTTTGTAGTGTTTTCATTAAGTTACTGTGTGTTGGTACAAATACTTTACACCTAGCACTCTGAAGTTAAGCCTACTGCTCTGCCAAGCTACCAAGGGGGTAAGCAGGGGTTAGCTGAGGGTGATTCTCTTTTACCCTGACTAGAGTGAGGGTCCTTGCTTGAACAGGGGGTAACCTGACTGTCAACCAAAGACCCCATTTCTAACAGTCGGCACTTCACTTCTCTTTTTCTCATACTTAACAGTTTTACTTGAATTTTATTTATTCCGTTAACATACTTCTTCCCGTTTCTTATATGCATGCAAGGGTATACACTTAAGGATGTATTTTGTAATCACTACAAGATGGCGCCGAGTTTGTTATCTCACGTTTGTATATGCCATTAACATGGTGGCCGGGCTTTGCGGGTGCAGTCTGTCCTCGCGGTGTTTTACTCTGTCTACCAGTACTTAAACGGAAGGCTGCGGGTCTCCGGTTGCGATACATGCCGACCGGAGCTCTTATTACATGGCTCCAAGACACGTCATTTCGTGCCTCTTTAGTAACGCAAGGTAAGCGAGGGGTTTCTGTTGCCGGGAACGCGTTAAATCACGTGATGGTTTTGTTTACGGCGGTATATTTGATAAACATTAAAATTTGATTTCTTTTGCCTGCAGTCAAGTTGGTATTTATTTACACACCACTTATGAGCATTCTTTACAGATTTCTTCACACAGAGCCACATAAACTGGTAGGTGTCTGTGTGTCATGGCTTGCTTAACACACGAGGAATACCACTTGGGGGACGTTTCCTCTTTAATTTCGTTTAATTAATTATTTATCTTGTTCACAGCATATTGACTTTAAGTACCGGAGGGACTGCTTTGCCACTTATTGCCTTGAATCTTTGCACTATACCTTATGATGTATGTTTGTCTGCTCTAGAGTTTCTGTCTTTCACTGCATGATTGATTGATACTTTGATATATTGTAGGAAATTTTGGTTGTTTGGTTGTGCTTTTTGCTAAGAATCTGGAATCTAATTTGGGTTTTGTCAACTCTGTGGTTTGCTCTCTCTTCACGTGGGTCTCATGGTTTCTCATGCTTTTTCCAATTCAGATGGAATGGTCGAGAGGAATTTCTCTCATGGTCAGATTTGGATACACACATATTGCCACGAGTTTCTTTTGGTGTATTAAGTGTGATTTTCACTAAGTCACGTGGGTTTCTTTTGGTTGTACATTAAATTTACTGTTCAACATTACATCATTGTATTATGTATATACTATATACTTTTTATTTTATATTTACAGTAATTTTGGTATCCTTTACAGCCCTGAGGAAGTCGCGGGGAGTACTATCTCCCATGACGAAACACGTGTTGGCTGTTTTCTGTTCCATTAAAAGATGAACTTTTCATCCCAAAGATTCAATTGGAGTTTCTGTTAACCTGTATGATCTACTCGGATTGGAATATTAATTTGTCAATACAGTTCTTACGGACTACTGATCTCATATTATCATTTCACGTGTGCCTTGACCTTTGTTGAGCTTGCTTTTGTCTCTTTGAGATTGTGTTGGAGGAGGGGGAAGATCCTCTGGCCAGGAGCACCGTGCCCTAAATTGTTTGTATGTATTTACTAGTGTGGTGAATATTGTGAGCGCTTAAATTTCCTTGAATTTTCTTCCCATTTCTGTTGTTCATCTTCGTCCGAACCAAACTTGAAATTGGATCCGACCTCCCTGGAGCCCTACTCAGATACCCTCCGCAGGAAGCCTCGTCAACCTTTTACGTTCGGACTTTGTCACTTTTTTGGAGCTTTTTGTCACTGACATCAGATGAACCTCCACAGCAAACCGATTTCGAATAAATATCATCAGATTGTCTTTCCAGGAGCCCCCATTGAAATCCTGGAAGTCTGAGGCTCCAGAGCTTTTCAGTGGGACGAACCTGCAAGTCAGACTGGGTCGCGGTCAACGTAAGCCAGCTTGGCTCACCACGTCGGATCGGTACCTTTATGGAGCTTTTTTTCAAAAAGTTCTCCAATGTTCTCCAAACTTCTGTGTCTTCTTCAAGAAGCTCTTTGAAGGTCCTTCTGGAGCCCTCAACTCACCCAAAAGTTCTAGAAGCTCTGAGGCCTTGAGGGTTAGGACTCCCAAAATGCACCTGGCTCAAATCCAAAAATGACCACTGGACAGTGATCAGCTGGTCAGTTTCTTCAAGCTTTAATGCAGGAGACTCTGGTCAGCTATTTTCTACTTGTATCAAACAGGGAGTCCCTCCGTGAACCAGCTGAAGACATGCAAAGTCTGTTCAGCCCTGGCCACTTTATACCTCATCCAGCAGCCTGGCCAGGCTGCTAGAGGCTGGCCAATCAGAGAAGGGTACTACAGAGCAGAAACTGGTAACTTTTAGAAAGAGTTCTAAAACTGTTTCTGGGTGCAAGTTGTATTAAATTCAACAGTGGCAGGTTTTGGGATTTACTATAACATTATGTTTGATACTAAATTTGAAATATTTAGCTCCTTCTTAGACTTAATTAATTAAAAATAAAGTCTCCCCTTGTTAGCCTTTGGAGCCCATTCACTACAATGGGGGAAAACATATTTAGCTATTTTTCCCTCACAAGGGCTTATAAAACATCTATAAAGTTCCTGCTTATAGTTATACTGCCCCCAATCCGGGGGGTGCTTGGGGCATACCTTAGGGGTGACCTATATGTAAAAATAAGGTAGCTTAAGACTTTGGAAGTACTTTTAATTCCAAAGTCGAATTTGGGTGTAACTTTAACTTAAAAGCAGCTAGCATGGCAGGCCTGCCTTTAAAAAGACCCTGGGCACCAGAGGAGTGCACCTATGGGTGCGCTACCTATGCTGGGGTCCCAAAACCTTCATGTCCTACCATATGCTAGGGACTTATAGGTATGTTGATCGAGCCAGTTATACTTAGCCTAATTTGCATACTCATTTTAATCAGAGCACAGCCCCTGGGACTGGTTAGCTGTGCCAATGGGCACCATCAGTCAGAAAAACGCCAGCATAAGTAAAAAATGGGGGCAAAAAGCTAGGGGTCTTCAGACAGTTTTCCTACATTTCTTTTATTTTAAATGGTATTTTTTTAACTGCGATTTTCACTGAACTTTAATGTACCTTTGTTTTTTCCAGTGAATATATATATGTATATATGTGTGTATGTGTATATATATATATATACATTTACAAAAACAGAAAACATTATTAGATCCTGAAAGAAAATCCCATGAAGTATATAGAAAAAGTATATCATCAGATGTTGTCCCGGAGAGATGCTGGACTGTTGGAGATAGACAAATTTAAAGAAGCCACAGTATTTATTTACGATTTAATTACTCCCTAAAATCAACAAATCACTTGTAATTCCCCCTGCTAGGCCTATTGTGAGCTCCATAGGAGCTCTATTAGAGAATACATCCAGATATTTAAACCTATTCTTAGCAAGCTATGTGGTTTTACTGCCATAGTATATTAAGGATATGTCTGAGGCAAATAAATAATATACAAGGAAAGCAATATTTATAATGGTAACAATGTATATCACCTCATTGCATACATCAATTGATCATGAACAAGATATTGCTGCATGTCAATATTTTTTACGAGCACGATCACTGAATTATTTGCAGCATACACAAATGATTATCACCATGCTGAGAAACTGCCTCATTCATAATATATTTGCGTTGTAACCTTGTTGTGGGTCCATTTTAGTTTGTCTGGCTACAGGAGTTTAGCTTAGCTTTGCCTTGCTGGCCTGTGCCCTTTTACCTAGATAACAGGCTCTGTTTTATTATCATTTTTATTCATTTTAGCATTGCTTGCATTTCCTGTATTTTAAAAGAAATGTTTTTATTTCATAATCAGTTGCCATTCCGTGTAAGTGCGATTATCAGTAATGTACATTTTGGAATGTCATCATATCCTTTGCGTCACTTTGGACAAGAACAGAATGTGAACATGCCAGGCATTTGTTATGATGTTGCTGATACAAGTTTGCACACACAATCTAACATTTAAGTACATACCGATGTCAGGATGTCTGCACTAACAATAACGTGCCTTATAAAAACACCCTGTGAGACCAAGGCCATTAGAGTGGGTTCTATCCAGGATATTCCATCTATACTGCACGACACTTTGTGGCAGACCATAGTCTTTGTGTCTCTATGAACCCTGATTTGGAGACTCGATTCTGACCTTGTTCTAAGGTAACGGAGGTTGGGGCGCTTCTCATGGACATGGCTTGGGCAGATTAGGTTTATCACGCCTTGCTCTCTTTAGGGTGGAAAACATGCCTTAGGGAGGAATTTGCATATTCATGTTTATTGTAATATGTTGGGATTGTTCATATTAACAGCACATATTTTCACAGTCCTGATTTTGTCTCTTGTCATTTTCCTATTCATTGCAGCTCATGCGTTTTATCGTAGATTGAAGTCTCTTCAATAACTGTATTCAAAACTATCCTGCATCTTCTTTCTTGCTTGTGTGTGTGTAAGAGACTCATTGCTAACGAGAGAAAAGGGTAAGACTTGTTCCACTGCAATTTCCGTGAGAGGTTTTCAGAGTCTATGCACTAGGCTGCTAGAAATCACCTTCACTATTTGGGTTTTGGTGAGATGCCTCTAGAGAGCCGGAAGGATTGGGCCGACAGCAGCCAATTGGTGTAGGAGTGGCTCAGTGGCCTAAAAGGAGAGGTGCTGCCATCCCTATTCCAGCAGTCTCGTAGAGATCCGAGAGTCCGTACAACCACGTCATTGCTCAGCTCTTCTTTGATAAAGTTGCTTCAATTAGTCGTCTTTTCTTGAGACAGTTAGAGATGCCCACTGCTTTAAGGTGTGATTTGAACCTATAGCGGATAGTGCAGGGCTTTCCATCTTTAAACCTACCACAACTGAAGAATTGCTCCTGTTATTTACAGATGTCAAATCAGGTGCCCCTATCGACCCTGCTTCTCCAGCCGTGTTGGAGCGAGTGATGGATTCAATAGCATCTGTGTTATGTGACCTACTTAATAGTTCCTTTAAGAGAGGTTCGGTCCCCCAGTGTTGGAAACCTGCCACCATAGTGGCACTTCTAAAAAGCCGCTATTAGATCCCACTAAGCCAGAGAACTTTAGGTCCTTCTCACTGCTTTCCTTTGTCTCTAAGGTGCCAGAGAAAAATACAAATCAACAGCTTTCGGCTTTCATCGAGGCGAGAGAACATTTCCATAGGATTCAGTCGGGTTTTCTTCCTCGTTCTAGTACAGAGTAGGCACTATTGTTCGCCTCTGAGTCCATTCATCAAGCTGTGGATAGAGAAGATACCATAGTATTGCTAATGTCAGACTTCCACGCAGCCTTCAACACTGTGTCCCACAGACTTCTACTCAAACGACTGTGGAGATGTGGTCATTGCGTTGGCACGCGTCTTTTTTGCAGACCCACACCTTTCAGGTTGCCCAAAAACCTTTTTCATCTAAGGTTTTTCCGCTGGAGAAGGGGGTGCCTCAGGGATCCTCTCTGAGCCCCACATTATTCAGTCTTTGTACGCACCCCCCGGATAATATCATAGATTGCTACTGTTCTAATATTGTATCATATGCCAGTGATACGCAGCCGAATATCACCTTTTCTCAGGATGCAGCCAACACTGCGGTTCGCCTGAGATCTTGTTTGTCAGAGGTAGCTGATTGGATAAACCTCAGTTGCCTTAATCTGAATGCTTGGAAAACTGAGGTCCTCATCCTAGGCAAGCAGCCTTAAATCTGGTCCTCTGTTTGGTGGCCTGATTTGCTTAGGCCTCTAACCTAAGACAAGAATTAAGAACCTCAGTATCTGGCTTGATTCAAGGATCTTGTTTGATAGTCATATCACGATATTGGTGGGATGGTGTTTTGGGATCTTAATTTTTTTTTTTAAAAAGATCCTTGGACTATTCCCAGAAGCAGCTAGACAGACAGTAGTCCAGGCCCTGGTTACATCCAGGCTAGACTGTTGTAATGAGTGAACTGGGGTGTAATAACAGGGGACTAATGGCGCTCAGGAAACTAATTGGCCACAATACATATTAGGGGTTGCCTGCACAAGGGAAAACACCCATCCCTTCAGGGTTCAAAATGAACCCAACATTAATTAACATAACATGCGGCCCCCCTACCCAAAGTAATCCTATCACAAATCAAGTAAGTCAAAAACTCAAGTGAGTAAAGTTCAAAAGAAACGCAATCTGTAATTCCACGCCAATCTTATATAAAGTCCAATCCAGTCCAGAAGTTTATTGGATCATATCTTCACATTTACAGCATTCTTCATTGAAATACACTCCGAGCCAACACGTGTTTCGTCATGGGAAAGTTCTCAAGTCGACTTCTTCAGGGCTCTATATTATAAGTAAATTATTTAAATTAGAAACCAAAACGCTCAAATCGAAAGGCGTTAAATTATCATAATCCTAAATATAGGTCCCCTTTATGCTAAAGGAAGAAGAAAATGGAAAAGAAAAAAATATATATAGAAAAAATGTGACTCACCAGTAATGAGGTTACTATAAGTAGTGAGGGTATAATTCAGAACACATCACGGAATAGCTTAAATTTACAAAATGAAGGCTTAAGGAGCAAGTTTATTAGATTGGAGAAACTAAAAAAAAGCGAACTATCCAAATGGTGGGATGGGGCGACCTTAAAACAGTATAAGAAATTAAATTGCATCCCCGAGGTTTAAGATCTCAGATTTTTCCTACCTTTGATGACTTGGATATGGATCTGCTAGCTATGTGGGACAATGAGCTAACTACTAGCTCGATGAAACTGATGGATATTTTAATTATCAATTCAGAGAGGAAAGTGATCAAACTACAGAGGGAGATAGAGGTTTTAGAAAAGGAAATTGTTAATCTGAATCTCAAAGAAGCCACCGACAAAAACTATAAGATTCTGGAGGAAATATTACTTAAGCACCAGGAGGAAATCACACAAAGAAAAGCCCGTAAACTGAAACGGGATGAAAAGGATTATTTGACAGGGAGAATTTTCACATTTTCCAGTAAATATGATCATCTGGTACAGACCAATTCGGCCCCTAGGAGGTCTAGCGTTTCTAACATTTCTGACTCGACATCCATCAGTACCTCGATCACCAGTGACAGCGAGGGAGAAGGTGGTCCAAGTACTGCTGCACAGGCTAGTGACACTTTAGAGGGCAGCACTTTTTTACAGGAGCTAATGAGAATGAAACGGGGCAAATTTATCCAGAACAGAGGAACACCCTTCACAAAAAGACTAGGAGGGGTAACAGAGGATCAGGTAGTCAAAACAAAGGATCAGGAGGGAGTCATATCAAGATCACGGGACAAGAAAAAGTAGATGAGGAGGAAGCTTCAACCATAAACGTGGTTAACTTGTCTAAATTTGAACTCACTTCAGGGATGCTCCTTTAGTTTCTTAGCCTCCAAGATGTGGAATTCCCTTCCTCTCTCACTAAGCCGGGAAAGACCTGAGCTATAATTCCGTAAAACTGTAAAAATTGGGCTTATAACATCAATCTGATTGAGTTGCCATTTAGCAGTAGGTCTGTTCTGTGTCTTGGGAACGAAACCTTAGCACTGAGATACTTTGTTAGAAGTAACTGAGCGCTTTATAAGTTACTTTATTATTACTATTATTATTATGTTTGGGAATGACGTACCTACAGAAGCAAGGTACAACCAGGGGGACCTTCTTCTCCCTGACAGATACAAATTTGTTCATAGGGTGGTGGGAGAAGGAGGTGGCCTGGTGCAAAGACAATGAAACATATGTGGGCAGGCTTCATAGATTACCTATTCCTAATATGGGACAGAGAGGAGAACACCTTGAAATAATTTCTAGAAAAGCTACATAATAACAAATATAACCCATAGGTAACTAGTAAATGGAGTAAAATTGGGGTGGATTTCCTTGATGTAGCACCATATGTAGCGGAAGGGACACATGACAGCATTCAGGAAATCTATAGCATTAAACTCCCTGTCACATGTGTATAGTGTGTATCCAAAGTCTTTAAAATGGAGTATCTTGTACAGCCAACTGTTACATGCCAAAAGAATATACTCAATGGAGAGAGAATTTGACAAGGAGGCCCGGATGATAAGGTCAAGATTTTTGCAAGGGGTATCATAGGAATGTGTTAATGGCCGCATACAGTAGACACAAATTGAGAAATATAGATGAATTTCTATTCTATTTGAATGAGGTGAGATTATGTGGTCCCCCATCACTACAACAGTACAATAACACTTGTAGAGTTTTCATTAGGTGCAATGTGGAAAATGAAGACATGAGAAAAATGCTTTTAAAAAATTGGAATGTACTTATGTGTGATAATGATCTTTAAAAAGCTGTAGGACTGCACCCACAGCTCACGTGCAATTGGATAGCAAATTTGGGTGATTTACTAACAACAAGTAATTTCCCTGGGCGCCAATAATCCTCCACTTGGTTGTCATTTGATATGCAGTTCCTATTTTGGTATAAAGACTGTGGTGGTCATTACGTGTTTGGCGATCCTAGGAACGCCACGTGTCGATAGCAGTCGCACCGCTGGCATCCCAGCAGAGACGAATGCCATATTATGAGCATGGCGTTGTTCCCAATGGACTACAGCTGATACACCGCCAGTACCGTCAGTGTGGACGGACCACCGCAGCTGACGTCAGGCATCTCCAGGGCGGTGGAGACCATGTTTCCGCCGAACATGTTACGAGGTTGCACACCGCCAGGATTTCCGCGGCAGTCACACTGTCACGAAAAGCCTGGTGGAAAAGAACAACATTAAAGGAGACACTCACCTTCAGGAACACAGATACGTCCGCAGCCGCCATGTAACCCGAACTTTAAGTCTCCCACTGCTCCTGCTGGCCATACAATTCCAGAACCAGTGGCGAAGACAACAACCGTAAGTACACCTACCTAGCACACACTGGAGGGAAGGCGATTAGTACACACCCACACACAACCCCACCACGGCTAGCGACGGCCACACACACATGCAAACATACATCTGTACCAACACACAAACACACTTACATATACACACAAACAACACACACCACAGCCAACATACATGTGCCGTACACACATCACACCGCACACATACACCACCGCCACTGTCAAACACATCCACACACAACACCACCCAGTCACACAACAACACCATCACAGCCACACAAACGCATTGGCAGAGAGGCACACCGCACACCTCCATAGGACAACACATACTGGCAGCAACACGTAATAACAGCACACAACCAATCCAAACCAAAACACTGCCAAACAACATGTCAGATAACACGTCATGTCCACCCAACATACAAAGCACATCACAGATGCATCACAACACACACAGACACACACACCACTACCACACAGTAGCACACAACACCACCACAACACATCACAACAAGTCCATAGCACAACTCACCTACACAACTCATGCTGCTACACAAACACATACACATACACAGAACACACACACCGAATCGCACATATACAACACATACATGTGGAAGGAAAGCCAGGACAAGTTTGTCACCCTTGACACAAATGGTTCTCTGGTGCAGATATATTAAATATAAATGTTATGAACAAAATAAACTATGTACAACATAGGCCTACTGGCCAGTCCAATTGTTCATAGTGCCCCAGGCACACTGGGCAATGTCTCTGGGTCCAACTTGACCCGTGACATGGCAGGGGCATCATTGGGGTAGGCAGGCACCTCAGAGGTGGAGGGGCGAGATGGGAGCTTGATTTGGGTTTGGGAGGGTCCTTTGGCGTGGGTTTGGGGGGTTTGCCCTTAGTTTTTCCCTTTGGGGAGGGCCCTTGGTTATTGGTTTGAGAGGGGTGACCTTGGGTTTGGTGGGGGTAAAAGACTTTGCTGGGAGAGGGCATGGGCTGTCCCAGGGGGGCCATGGGAGGACTGGGAGGTGGAAGGACTGGGTATGGGGTGGGTAACTGGGCGCTTGTGGGGTACAGGGACTGGGTCAGTAGGAGGGAACAGGGAAAGCTCATATAGGAATCTTTTTTTAGGGACACAAGGGTGGTCATGGTAAAAACATTTTGGAGTGGAGGGAGAGGGAGTGGTTGAGATGTAGGTGCCTTGGGTGTTGGTGCATGGATGGATGGATGCCATGTGTGTGCTGGGTGTCTGTTGGGTGGGTGAGTTCAGGTGTTTAGGTGTACTGGGAGGAGGAGATGCAGGGAGATGACAGGGTGATTGTGTGAGTGTCTATTGGGGTGGTGTCTCCAGGTAAAGTGAGTGTGCTGCATGTGGGTGTGTTGGTTTGTCATGGTGAGTGTGCATGTGGTGCATGGGGTGGATGTATAGGGGTCTGCTATTGTGGCGGTGGGTATGATGGGACTTGCGGCTAGATCTGGGAGTGATGATGTGGTGATAGCAGGTTTGAGTGATGTGGTCTCTGTGAGGGGGAGGTGATGGGGGAGTCTGTGTAGGGTGGGATGTTGTTGTGTCTGCATGTGTCTGTTGACTGTGTGTATGTCGGTGGTGGGTCTTGTGGTGCCTGTGTTTGTCTTTGCGAACCGTGTCTGTTGAGGTGGATGAATGGTGGTCTGACTGCGTGCTCTGGATGAGTGTGGGGAGAGGGGTGTGGGATTGGGCACAGGTAGCTGGAGGGGGGACTGAAGATGAAGGGACACTGGCTGCTGTCAACAAGGAGGCCAGAGCCTGAAAGGATCTCTGCAGGGCAGGCAGGGCACTGTGAATGCCTTCCAGGTAGGCATTGGTCTGCTGCATCTGTGATGCCTGTCCCTGAATGGCATTCATGATGGTTGACTGTCCCATAGAGATGGACCTCAGAAGTTCAATAGCTTCCTCATTGAGGGCAGCAGGGCTGACTGGTACAGGGCAGAGGTGCCTGCAGGCACAGGCAACTGGGTGGGAAGCTACAGTGAAGGCGGTGCTGGTAAGGGGGGTTGTGGCGGACAAGGGTGGTGCTAGGCTGGTCCCAGATGGGTCCGACACCGCCAGGGAGCGTCCATCGGAGGAGGAATCTGAAGAGGATGTTGTAAATCCGGTCTCCCCATGGCACTCCCCTTGCCCTCCATCCCACTGGTCCCCTCTGGTATCAGCTTCCTGGGTCACGTGGGCTGTAGCTTCCCCACTCGCCGGTGCCCCTTCTCCTTTGCGTGATGATGCTGATGCACACAAAGAGGGAGAGGGAGGGAGGGTGGGAGAGAAAGAAAGGGTACAATGGGTCAATACCTACCCATCATTCACACAGAGTAACAACCTCATATTCTGCTGGTATACCATGGCAGGGCATGCCTTTACATTGACATGCACAACTGTGGGAAATCATAGGGGACACAAAAGCTATGCAGAAAAAAAACTACTAATGTGGGAACATTGGCACTCATTGACTTGATGAAGGGTCAAACAATCCACAGTAGCACAGTACTTGGCACAATCCCATGGTTGTTTACATAGTCATACCCTGTACTCCTTACATAACTGATTCCTGCATGGCAAGGTAGCATGCCAACAAATCCATAAACAATGTGGCCAGTAATATCTTAGCCCCCTGCAGCCATCTACACATACAATATAAGGCTGCTGATTGAGAACTCACAAATTACCTCTGTCATAGTGGCAGACTATTACTGATGGCAATGCCCTGACACCTCAGGTATACTGATGCTGATGGAAGGAGCTGGTCACTCAAAAGATGTGTAGGGTATCCAGACAAACCCAAACATGGAAGTAAGTCCCCTCATAAATCACTGTCCGCATGAGATTGGCACACATAATTGATACAAACCCTGCCAGTGTGGCTCATACCCATAGTCAATGTGCATCTAGCAATGATCCACACTACATCTTCCTACTAGTAGGTTACCCAAAGGCATACAAGCCTTACATTAGCGAGGTGTGAGTGTATACTTACCCCCTTGTGGCTGCTGTGCTGCCCTGAAGCACCCATCCATCTCAGGGTGGGCCACCACCAAAATGTGGGCCATTAGGGGGGTCAGGGTCCGGTGGGCACCCCTCCCTCATTGGGAGGACATCCCCGCTGGGCCTCAGCGGTCTTACGGGCCCAGCGTCTCAGGTCCTCCCACCGCTTTCTGCAGTGGCTGCTCTGCTGGGCATGGACCCCCAGGGTCTGTACTTGCTTGGCGATGGCATGCCAAATCCCCTTCCTCTGATGGGCTCTGACCTGCATGGGTGACTCAGACAGAAGGAGAAAGTCATGTATCATGGCTTCACAGCAAGAGCAGTGGACTTCACACATCAGACATATCTCATGACCACACCAAGATGTCTTTAAGGCACAAAAGCACCAACTCCATTGCCATCTGCATGCATCCACTCCTTATGCGTTGTCCCAATGCCTTTCAACCTCACACATCACTATCAGACAGGACAGGAGCATTTGACTCACCTGCTGCTCTGGTGTCCCGTACAACTATCCATACAGGGGTAGGACCCCGTCGACTAGCTTCTCCAGCTGCTCCTGCAGGAATTGGGATTATGGCTCCCAGAGACAGTACACAGCAGCTCATGCAGTGGAGGTCTTGCTTGCACGAGTGTCAGGAGTCAAGTGAGCTATGCAACAGAAAATGGTGGTCAAGGCCGCCGCTTACATGACCGTCGGCGGTGATCATCATTGGCCCCAGTCTCCCATAGGCAACAATGTTATCCAATGAGGGGCTGCACGGCGGTTGATCCCACCTACTGCCATGACGACTAACGCAGGCGGAATTAGGTCACTTCCAGCTGTCCTGTGCATGCAGGACAGGTGGCTGACATTTTATGTGTAGTTAGTGTACTGTAGGTTAATGATAAGTGCGTCATGGATGATTTTTAGTGATGTGCATAGATCAACACATGTGACTTCACACATGTGACATTCATGGATAGTGTAGTTAGATTTACTGGTTACTTTGACACAACATGTGCAGTCACTTGCTCCCTCATAGACGGGGTAAACCTATCTACATGTTCTAATGTCATTTACACTTTATTACCTGTGGAAGTAAGGTGTTGTTCCATGGAAGTGTCAAATGTTTTGTGTGTGGCAAGCTGTCTGTCTGGGGCTGCAACTGTCATCTAGGATGGCATACACGGTCAGTCTACATACCCAAATGGATTATGTTTACTTTAGTGTAATGTCCACAGTACTCTTGTGTGCTTCAAGTATGGTGTTTATGGCTTGTGAACTGTCAACATCAACTTGTGGCTTTTCCTCTCTCCTATTCTTAGATACCGTGCAATGGTGAGAATGAGACATGCACCGGCCCCTAGTTGCCCTTGCTGCCCTGGAAGAGAGACGCATCATCCAGACCTATCGACTGAACTGTCAGACCATGATGGAACTGTGTACCCAGTTGGAGCCGGATCTCTTGCCTGTCATGCGTAATCCCTATGCCATCCCTCCCACAGTACAGGTGTTGTCTGTGCTACACTTCCTTGTCTCAGGCTCGTTCCAGATTACAGTGGCCTTGGCAGCAGGTGTCACAACCGATGTTCAATCTTGTATTGAAGGATGTACTGTGTGCTTTACTCAAACATCTGGACAGCTACATCAGGTTTCCCCAACGTGCAGATTAGGTCACTGTAAAAGCTGACTTCTATGATATGGCACATATCCCTCATGTGATAGGGGCCATAGATCGCACCCATTTTGCTTTGGTTCCTCCTAGGACCAATAAACAAGTGTTCAGGAACAGGAGACAAACTTTTACTCAGTTAATGTCCAAGTGGTGTGTCTCGCTGACCCTTATATCTCCCATGTGACGGCCAAGTTTCCTGGTTCTCTGCTTGACTCCTACATTCTGAGGAACAGCAATGTCCCACACATGATGGTACAACTACAGAGAGAGAAGGCCTGGCTCATTGGTATGTATCCAATAGTATGTGTGCACCTGTGATCACATCTTTCTTCACATTCTGCCATGTTTCTCAACTGGTATTGTGATGGGTACAACCTTTGTGCACACAGGTGTCTCTGACTATCCTAACCATCCCTGGCTGCAGACACCAGTAGGATACCCGACCACAGATTGGCGAAACTGCTTCCATGAGGCCCACGGCAGGATGAGGCGTGTCATCGAAAGGACCTTTGGCCTGCTGAAGGCCAAATTCTGATGTCTACACGTCTCAGGAGGTGCCCTGCTCTTAGCCCACTAAATGTCTGCCAGATCATTGTTGCCTGCTGCATGCTACACAATCTGGCCCTGAGACGTCACATCGCATTACTGGATGTTGAGGAGGTGGCAGCTGCACCAGTGGTTGATGATGGTGACATGGAAAGTGATGAGGAGGCAGATGATGAGGATGCAGCTGACTCTAGAACAGAGTTGATCCACATGTACTTCCAATGAAATACATGTATCTGTTAACTGCTTTGCATGTGAACTGCACTCCTGTCTGCCTTGTGACATACCTCCTCCTGGTGTGTGCCATCAGTGGAGGTGTTAAGTGCAGCTATCCCTATGTGTGGGTTTTGGGGGTAAACACATTGGCCAACAGGGGAGGTGTTACACTTCTTATGTCAGAGCAATTTTTACTATACTGTTGTCTAGCATCACATTTGTAAAGGATTGCCCATGTTGTATGTTCTCTGTACTGCTATGTTGACTGCAATAGGACTGCCAAACATAGTAGTGTTATCAATTTTGCTGCTTATCCTCACTGTACGAATATGGTACATGACATTTACTTGCCTTTTAATGTCAGCTGTGAGGGATGGATCATTGGGAATGCATGTATGGTAAATGGGGATCTGCCATGGTAATATGTGCTAATATTCCACTTGCCAATTCGCACTAGGGAGGTCCACAATGTACAGCATATGTGTAGAGTGGCCAAAATTGACTCCTAATATGATGGTTGTCCCTGTCTTGGTCTATTTGCAGGTCTGTTGGGTGGTGCAACTCTGGTTCCTGGCTTGACTGGTGCCTCCTCTTGACACATGATTTCAGAATATGTCTTTTCTACTTTCATACTTGCTGCCCATTGCTCCTCCTTCTGTTCATCTTCCAGGCTTCTAATGGTCAGTGGGTTAACTGTGCTTACATATTGTAATACTGATGATCGTACTTGTTACAATAAAGACAGATAATCAGTAGATGTGCTCAAGTGATGTTTAGTGTGTTACAAGTGCAGTGGGTGATGGGTGGGGTTGTGGTGGATGTAGTCATCAGAGTAGTTGGCCCAGCTGTGGGTAGTCCAGGTCCAGTAGCCAAGGGGCCATGGGAAATGGAGACATGACAGTGGACAGTCAACAGGGCGTCTCAGTGGAACACAAGGGGGGATGTTCAGGAGAGGGTCACTTCCTGGCAGTGGTTTTGGTCTTGGCATCAGGTCCTGCTGGATGGATGACCTCGTTTGCGTGGGGGTTCCTCAGCTACAGAGGGAGAGGTGATTGTGGTGTGTGGGTCCTCTGACAGGGCCTCCATTCCGCTAGCTGCGGCAAAAGTGGATAGCTCAGTTGGTATGTGGCTAGTCACAGGGGCCTGCTGGTGGGTGGAGGACGCATGCAGCAAGGTAGTTAGTTCCTTCAGCACCCCTGCAATAAAGGCCATGGTGGCATTGTGAGCCTGCCACTGCTGCATGGCCTCCTGGTGGTATTCCCTCTGCAGCCTCTGCTTCTCCTGCAAGGTTGAGAGGATCTGGCCCATCTTGTCCTGGGAATGCTGGTATGCTCCCAGGACTTGGGAGATTGCCTCCTGGCCAGTCCTTTCCCTTGGGGGCCCCATCCCTTGGCCCACAGGTGCCCTCCCACTGCTCCTGGCCCCTTGTGCCTGTGCCCCTGGCACAGTGTGCCCACTCCCAGTTACACCAGGACCTTCATCATCTTAGGTGTGAGGGGTTGACTCTGGTCCCTTTACTGTGGGGCACATTGCTGATTGAACAGTCCTTGGGACACAGGTTTGGGGACGAGGGGGTGGCTGTGGTGTTGTTGCCACTGGGGTAGGGGACTCAGATGTGGGCAGGGTGGGGCTGGTGTTGGTGGACTAACCAGTTGTCCCAGATGGGCCAGGTAAGTCGTTAACATCCAGACATCCACTGCGGCCTTCATCCTGGGGAGGGCTGGCTGTCTCTGGCATCGTCTGCAGGATGGCAGTGGCACCTGTGGATGGAGAGGGAGAGAGTTACATTGTGGAGGTGTACTTGTTCTACTATAGTGTGAATCATGCAGTGGCTTGACTTGCTTCCCAGTGATGGCAATGACAGACGCTGCACTGCAGACATTGTGGGTGATGGATTGTGACATTGTTTCCATGTTTCATTGAGGGTTGAGGATAGTGAATAGCATTGCTGTCATTGCCATGTAGTAGTACGCAGTCAAAGCATCCAGTATGTATTGCATGTGCGATGGTTTTACGTGCAGGTGCTCCTCTGTGAGGTGGGAATGGCATCTTTTCATTTGTAGGGAGTGATGCATTGTGGGAGCTGTGGTGCTTGCCATTGTGAGTGTTATCCGTGCACTAAAGAGGGACTATGTCGCGATAGTGGGAATTGGGTGGTGTGGCATGCAAGGGAGGAGCATCAGGTTATTTAGGGAGGCAGTAGTGTGAGATGGGGTGAATTGGGGAGGGTGATAGGGTGTGGGGATGCATGCGGTACAGGAGTCGTTGGTGCCGGGTGAGTGTTGGTGACTTACCAGTGTCTAGTCCTCCGGTTATCCCAGTCAGGTCCTCTGGATGCATGATGTCCAAGGCCTTCTCCTCCCACGATGTGAACTCTGGGGGAGGAGGTGGGGGCCAACCGCCAATCTTGTTGATGGCTATCTGGTGTTGTGATGCCATGGAATGCGCCTTCCCCTGAGGTCGTTCCACTTCTTCCTGATGTCCTCCCTTGTGTGTGGATGGGTGCCCACTGAGTTGACCCTGTCAACGATCCTCTGCCATAACTCCATTTTCCTGGCTATGGATGTTTGCTGGAGCTGTGCTCCCAACAGTTGTGGCTCAACCCTGATGATTTCATCAACCATGATCCTCAACTATTAGTCTGTGAATCGTGTGTGCTTTTGAGGGAACATGGTGGTAGTGAAGTGGTTTGGGGGGTGTTATGTGCAAGGGTGGGATGTTTGGGGCTTGATGGGGTTTGTGGGGTGCTTAGTTTTGTGTGCTGGTGTATTGTGATGTTTGTGTGCAGTTGTGATGTGTGTATGGTGTTGATGGTGCAGTTGTGTGATGTGTGTTGAGTGTAAAGTGTAGATGTGCCTATGGTGTACCAGTGGTTAGTTATGGGTTTGTGGGTCCTCGCGTTCTATCTGTGGTTGTATTTATAAAGGATTGTGGGTTGTGTGTGGGTGAGTTTTATAGTGGTGTGTGGGTGGGTGTAGTGTGGGTATGTGTGTCAGGTGTGGGATATTCATACTATCCAATGTGGTGTTGGGTTCTAGTGGAGGTGATATTTTGACTGCGGCGGTTCGCACTGCCAGTGGCTTTCCGCCATGCAATGACCACTATGCTGATTTATGGGTTGTAATATGGTGGCCGGGATGTTGTCGGCGTGGTGGGGCTGATGGTGGGACCAACTCTCTCCCGCCCTCAGTCGGCCTGGCGGTGTTGGATTAGTGGCTGTTTTTGGGCAGTCTTCACTATGTGACTCGTAATACGGCGGTCAGGATACCGCCATCACTGGCGGTCTTTTGGCAGCCGCCACCACACCAGTCATCAGTAAAGACCACCAAACTCGTAATGAGGGTCTGTGTGTTTAGGACGGCAGCACCACTGAGCATGGGAGACTAAGTACAACCCATGTTTCTTGAAAGCTGTCGGTCTAACTCCTGACTATAATGCAGTGGCTCACCCAAACCTACCAGGGAAAAGGCTTTTTGTGGCAACCTGAACCTGACACTCTTACTCCTCAGGGAAGTCACGGAAACAGATCATATCCCTTTCAATCGGTTACTCAGTGTCTCACTCATGCCAAGGAAAGACACAAGACACAAACTGGATTTCAATGCATCTATTGAAACAATTGCATCCTAGTGTAAAAAGCAAATGCTGTGATAATAACCCAGATGAAACAGAGCACAGTAATCAGCAAAACAGTGAACGTAAAGCAGACAAACAACCCATCCATTTTGTATAATTCTAGAAAGACTAGAGATTCTTACCAAAACTAAGGTGGTCATTATGACAATGGCGGTGACAGTTAAATTGGCGGTAACACAGTCAACTGGCTGGTGGTAATTACTGCCAAATTATGAACATGGCGGTGATAACTCCCATAGACAGCCAATGTACCACACCAACCCCTAGGGTGTAAACACCACTGACGATGGCGGTAGCCATCAACAGCCAGGCGGAAGACAAGATACCGCCCACCATATTATGACATAGCAAACCGCCAGGATTTCCAGGGTGGTACCAATGCCATCAAATGCTTGGCAGAACACAGAAGACGAAAGACTCACCGTCAGAGACACAGAGAAGAACAACACCGCCATGGAACCGGAACTTCAAGTCTTCCCGTTGCTCATTTACGCCATGCTCCACCTGGAACACCAAAGCCGACGAAGGCGATGACGGTGAGTACAGCCGCACAAGGGAGGGAGGGAGGAAAAGGAGAGCGACAAACATGCTCAACACACACCATGCACACAACTAGCTGCAGAAGAAAACCAGTCTCACAGGACACACATCATAATAATGCAAGGACAACATTTAGCCAGAACTGATAGTGTAATTTGATGCCAACAGCCACCATATTGTCCATGTGACAAGAGATATTTGAGTCACTGTTTAGTAAGTGCCAATGGCCAGTCCGAAGTACAAAAGGCCCACATGACCACAGGACACAGTCCAAGGCCCAAATTGTTCCCTGCCGAAATCCGCACTACACTGTGCAGGAGCATCATGTTAGGAATGGACTGGCACCTCAGTGGGAAGAGGGGTTTAGGGACACCTCAGCTGAAGAGAGGAACTTGTCCACTGGTTCTGGGGACTTCTCCATGCCCATTTCTCTTTGCTGGGGAGTGCAATGTCACAGTCTCTGAGGTGGGGAACTTGCCCACAGGTTCTGGAGGGGGATCCATGCTCATTTCTCTTTGCTGGGGTGTGCAAGGTCACAGTCTCGAGATGGGGAACTTGCCCACAGGTTCTGGAGGGTGCTCCTTGTACAACAGTCCCTGAAGGGTGGCCTATATGCCCTCTGCTGGAGGTGAACGCTGCTGTGTCTCAGCTGGAGATGAGGGCTGCTGTGTCCCAGCTGGAGGTTGAGGGCTGCTGTGTCTCAGCTGGAGGTGAGGCTCCTTGCCCACTGCTGGTGGAGGTGTTACCCTGCCTGCCTCAGCTGGAGGTGAGAGCTCCTTGCCCACTGCTGTTGGAGGGAAAACCCTGCCAGACTCTGCTGGAGGTGGGGGCTCCTTGCCTTCTGTTGTTGGAGGGGGCCTCCTGCCTCTCTTATTTGGTGGAGTGGCAACCTTCCCTTTCTTGGATGGTGGCGTGGGATCCTTCCCTCTCTTGGGTGGTGGAGGGGGATCCTTCCCTTTCTTGGGTGGTAGAGTGGGATCCTTCCCTCTCTTGGGTGGTGGAGTGGGTTCCTTCCATCCCTTGGGTGGTGGAGTGGGATCCTTCCCTTTCTTGCCTCCACGACTAGGAGGTGCCTCCACTGTCCTTGTGGACTGTTTGGCTGAGGTGTTGGGCTGGGTCAATGTGACCCTGCTCTTATTCGCAGGACGGGAGGGTTGGAGGGTGAGGGAAGAGGTCAAGTTGGGCAAGAAAAAGCTTCTTTGGGACGGTGGGGCGGGATGAGGGAGGAGGAATGGGACTGGAGGTTGAGGAAATGGTTGTTGGAGTTGTTTGTCTGCTGGACTTGGGTGCAGGTGCATGGGCAGTGTGCTGATGTGAGGTGGATGGCTGTTGTGTATCTGAGTGCATGCTTTTGTGTCTCTTAGGGGGGCTGACAGGGTGGGAGAGGACACGGGATGCGTGGATGGATGTTGTGGAAGTGTCTGCAAGTGAGGTGTGTGTGCTTCTTGGTGTGGTGATGGTTGTGGTGGCTGTTGATGCAGTACATGCAGGTGTGAGTGCAGATGTGACATTGAGGGAGGAGGAGGAGGGGGGGAGACAGTGGAGGCAGTGGATGTTGTTGTGTGTGCAACTGTCTGTTGTTTGTGTGAGTGCTTGTGGCCTGAGGTGTGCTGCCTGTGTTTGTCTGTGATGTTTTGTGTGCATGCTTGTCTGTATGTGTGCATGGGATGGGTTGGGGTTGAGGAGATTGGGACTGGGTAGGGTAGTTGGAGGGGGGACGGTAGGAACAGGGACAATGGCTGCCATCAGAGAGAAGGCCAGAGCCTGGAACGATCTCTGTTGAGCTGCCAATCCACCATGAATGCCCTCCAGGAATGAATTGCATTGCTGCATCTGAGATGCCAGACCCTGGATGGCATTCACTTTGGCTGACTGCCCTACAGAGATGGATCTCAGGAGGTCAATAGCCTCCTCACTGAGGGCAGCAGGGTTGACTGGGGCAGGACCTAAGGTGCCTGGGGCGAAGGAGATGCCCCCTCTCCTGGGTGAGAAGGCACAGGCAACTCAGTGAGGGGCTACTGGGAGGGCGGTGCTGGTACGGGGGTGGCAGCTGTACCTGTAGCTGGGGTGGTGCCAGAGGTGTTCGCCACCACTAGGGAGCTTCTGTGGGAGGAGGAATCAGAGTCAGTGTTGTCACCTCCTGTCCCCGCCATGGTGCTCCCCTCGCCCCTCTGTCCCACTGGTCCCTTTGGCATCGGTGAACTCTGCCTCTTGGATCCTGTGGGAATGCAGCTCCCTCTGTCGCTGGTGCCCCTGCTCCTTCGCCAGATGATGCTAATGCACACATGGACAGGATGACAGAAGAAAAAAGGGGGGAGAGAGAGAAAGTGAGCACTGGGTCAGTTGCAGCACCAACACCACAGATGGCATACACATTAATGTCACGCACAGGCATCAGGATTGAGCACCATGCATCGTAATGGCATTCCATTGGCTAGGTACCACTGCAAGATGTGAGCCAACCCCCGCCAACTGCACCTCTCCTGGAAGTCACTAAGATCTGTCTGACATGGAATGCAACCTAGCTAGGTCACCAGATTTTGCAATGCTACCATTACCCTTGAGCTGGATCACGCTGCAATGTCTGACCTGGCATTAAGGGGCACCCACTAACTGACACCCACCAGAAGGATCCCATGCCACCTACCAATTATAGTTGTAACGCCCACTGTACTCAGCCCCTTGTGGCTGCTGTGATGCCCTTAAGCACCCGTCCAGCTCTGGGTAGGCCACTGTCAGTATGCAGGCCATCAGGGGGTCAGGTTCTGACGAGCAGTCCATCCTCGTTGGGAGGCCATCCCCTGCAGGGCCCCCGCGGTCTTCTGGGCCTAGCGTCTCAGGTCCTCCCAACTTTTCCTACAGTGGGTGCTCCGCCTGCTGTAGACCCCCAGGGTTCGCATGTCCTTGGTGATTGCACACCACAATCCCTTCTTCTGATGGGCGCTGACCTGCAGAGGAAACACAGACAGGAGCACACCATAACACATACAATCCAGCCTGTCACACATATGGCACACACATACAATTTCCAGCTCCATTGGCACACACATCATCCGTCGCCCACCATGTACACTGCCACCAGACATACCACCTCCCCAAATGACACGATGCTTGTACGCACATCTTCATGCAACCTTGTCACATGCATTGTGCCCAAGGTGTACTCACCTGTTGGTCTGGAGGCCCATACAGCTGTCCATACTGGGGTAGGACCCCATCCACCAAGCGCTCCAACTCCTCCAAAGTGAAGACAGGGGCCCTTTCCCCGGTAACACGGGCCATGGCAGGATCCAGACACAGGTCACAGCAGCACACGCAGTGTAAGTGGTGTCCTGTAGAAAGTCAGGAATCAAATGAGGATTTAGATAGAAAATGGTAGTCACGTCTGCAGCGGTGTACACCGTCACCGCCACTGCGGATCCCCATTGGCCACTGTACTCCATAGAGCCCCATATTAGCCAATAAGGATTTGCATGGCGGTGCAAGACCGCCTTCCGCCTTGATGCCCAATGTCGGTGGAGTTACCTCACTTCTACCTGCCCCTAGATACAGGACAGGCGGTCACCATTTCATAGTGGTGGATTATATTCAGATAATCCATAACTGCGTCATTGCTACAATTTGCATATACATCGACATTCCCATTGTCCCATTACATCAGTGCTCAATGTTCACTGAGGGGGTGGTTCCATTGTTCAAACTGTGACACCCTACTCACTCTTGTATCCCTTAGATACCTCCTACTGCAGATGAATAGAAGGAGAAGATAAGACCCAGTGTACAGACCCCTTGTGGACTTGGCTACAATGGAGGGCAGGCACATAATACTCACCTATAGACTGGATAGGGCCACAATCACAGAGCTGTGTGCCCAATTGGAGCCTGATCTAATATTAGCTGTTGTCATCCCACTGGGATCCCCTCCTCTTGTGCAGGTTCTATCAGTGCTCCATTTCCTGGCAGCTGGTTCTTTCCAAGTGATAGTGGGCTTGGCAGCAGGAATGTCACAGCCAATTTTCTCAATCGTGCTGGCAAGGGTTGTGTCTGCCTTGGAGAAACACATGTGCAGCTTCATTGCTTCCCCCCAGGTGGAAGATTTGGCCACTGTGAAGGCAGGATTCTATGCAATGGGACATATACCCAATATTATTTTAGTGACTGGCGGTATACATGTTGCGTTTGCCCCCCCGCCAGAATGAACAGGTGTTCAGGAACCATAAGAGTTTACACTCACTCAATGTGCAAATGGTGTGCCTGGCGGCCCAGTACATCTCCCACGTAACTGCCAAGTATCCTGGGTCGGTGCATGACGCCTTCGTCCTGAGTAATAGCAGCATCCCAAATGTGATTGCTCAACTACAGAGGGCCAGGCTGTGGCTAATTGGTGAGCCTGACTCCCCACCCAATGTATGTCAGTGTATGCCTTCTGGTGTTCATCCCATACCATTGTGTAAGGCTAATGTTTGCCCCTCAATACATGCAGGTGACTCTGGCTACCCAAACCTATTGTGGCTCCTGACCCCAATGAGGAATGCTAAAACAAGGGCTGAGAATCGTTATAATGATGCACATGGGTGAACCAGATGGCAGGTTCAGATACCTCCATCTAACAGGTGGATCCCTGTGCTGCTCACCAAGAAGGTCTGCCAGATAGTAGTGGCATGCTGCATGTTGCACAACCTGGCCCTCAGACAACATGTGCCTTATCTGCAGGAGGAGGAGACTGGAAATGCCCCTGTGGCAGCAGTGGACCCTGAGGACAGGGAGAGTGAGGAGGCAGAGGATGAGGATGTGGACAACAGAACATCAGTTATACGTCAATACTTCCAATGACACACAGGTGAGACAGTAGAACTGACCATTCCTCTGATTATTTATGTTTTCTGTGTGGCTGGAGCAGGATGGCATTCAGTTCCTTTGCATCTCTACTTACTGTCACCTATGGCTTCTCAGTTTGAAGATGTTGGTGATATAATAACTGTGCACTAATGTGATGACTACAGACAGCTACAGGTCATTACATGTATGCTATCACAGTGTTCAGCTCATTTGCACATGTTATGACTGTTTCCATAAATGCACATTTTCATCACATAAAACACTTTCACTCAAGTTGTGTTCAAGGGTGTTCATTGTAGTGCAAATATTTGGCAGAAAAGTGCAATGGAATGGGGTGATGATTGAGGAAAGTCCAGGGTATTGTTCCGGTCTGTTTGTAGCACAGGTCCAGTGTCCAAGGGGCCATAGGGAGGGGAGAAAAGGCAGTTCAAAGTGTACAAGGAGATAGGGTTGGACACAAGGGGGACATTCAGGATGGTGTCATTTCCTGGCGGTGGTCTTGGTCTTGGCAAGTGTCTCTGGCTTCTGTCTTGGTCGCAGGGAACATTTGCAGGGTGGTTTACCTTCTGCAGGGGAGGGGTGTGGTGGCCTGTGGGTCCTGTGGCAGGGCCTCCTGCCCACTAGCTGCAGTGGAAGTGGTGGGCTGGTCAGTAGACTGGCTAGTGGTAGGGGCCCGCTGGTGTGCTGTCCATTCCCTCATGATGTTAGCCATATCTGCCAGCACCCCTGCGATGAAGACCATGGTGGTGTTGAGGGCCTGCAAATCCTCCCTGATCTCCTAATGGTGTTCCTCCTGCAGCCGCTTGTTCTCCTGCATGTTGGTAAGGATCTGGCCCATCTTGTCCTGGGATTGTTGGTAAGCCCCCAGGAAATTAGTGAGTGCCTCCTGGAGAGTCGGTTCCCTGGGCCTGTCCTCCCCCAGTCGCACAGAGGTCCTCCGAGTGTCCCTGTTCCCCTGTGCCTCTGTCCCCTCAATGGTATTCCCGCTGACCCCAGGTCCCTGATTGTCTTGGGTGTGAGGTGTGGACTGGGGCCCCTGTACAGGTGGGCACACTTCTGATTGATATGTCCTGTAGACAGAGGTGTGGGGATGTTGGGTGGGTGCTGTGGTGTTGGATACTGATGGGGGAGGCTCTGTGGTGGACTGTGAGTGGGCTTGGGTGGCCGACTGACCAGTGGTCCCTGATGGGCCAGGTAGTTCATCCAAATCCTGAAGTCCAGAGTTACTGTCATCACTGGGGGCACCTTCTGCTGGGGGACTGGATAGTCGTGGCACCCCCTTGCCGCTGAGACTGGCTGGGGCACCTGTGGGGATGTAAGTGATGTATTATGCTTCATGTCTGTGACACATTGTCCATCCCCAGCTTCCCCTATATTGTTGCTGTTCCCCTGCCACCTTTGTTTGTGTATGGTGATGTATTGTGGGATTGTTAGTTATCCATGCTGTGCATGCTTTGGTGATGGGGAAACATGCAGGGCTGGGAGAGCTGTCCATACATTGGTATGGCATGCAGGGCTTGGCATTGGGGTTAGTCAGATGTGTAGGTTCAGTGTGTGGGATGGAGTGGAGTGATGGGAGTGAGGGTGAGAGGGGTGAGATGGCATGCAGGTAGTAAGTGATAGGTAGTAAATATCGACTCACCAGTGTCCAGTCCTCCGGCTACTCCAGTGAGTCCCTCAGGATGCAGTATTGCCAAGACTTGCTCCTTCCATGCTGTGAGCTGTGGGGGAGTAGGTGGGGGTCCACCGCCAGTCCTCTGGATGGCGAGCTGGTGCCTTGCTGCCATGGAACGTACCTTCTCCCGTAGGTCATTCCACCTCTTCCTGATGTCGTCCCTTGTTCTTGGATGCTGTCCCATGGCGTTCACTCTGTCCACGATTCTCCGCCATAGCTCCATCTTCCTGGCAATGGATATCTGCTGTACCTGTGCTCCAAACAGCTGTGGCTCCATCCTGACTATTTCCCCCACCATGACCCGCAATTCCTAATCAGTGAAACGGGGGTGCCTTAGTGGGGACATGGGTGTTGTGTGCTGTGTGTTGTGCAGAAGGTGTTAAGTGATGTGGTGCGGTGTGGGATGTGGAGTGCATGACAGATGGATGGGTGTTTGTGGTGTGTAGTTTTCTCAGTGGTCTTTGTGTTAGTCTCATGGTGATTATTGGTACTTGTAAAGGGTTGTGTGGGTGGGTGTTTTATAGTGCTATGGGTGTGTGTGTGTGGTGTGTGTATCAGTGTCAGGTGTGTGATTTTCGTCTGGGCCAATGTTGTGTTGTTTTGGATTGGGGTGGCCATTCTGAGCGCACCGGTGTGTTCCGCAATAGTTTACCTCCATTGAATGTCCGCCGTGGTAATTTGTGGGTAATAATGTGGTGGGCGTTGTTTTGTTGGAGTAACAATATGGGTGTTCGTACCAACACTTTACCACTGACCTTTGGGATCGCGGATTTGTGTATGTGGCAGTACTCTGTTGGTTTTGTGTGTGTCATAATATGGTGAACGGATATTCGCCACAGCGGCGGTATGTTGGCGCCCGTCATTGGGGGTGGTTAGCGGCATTTACCGCGAATGTCCTAATGAGGGCCTAAGTCTAGTTCTGACAGCATAGTGGTTGTAACTCTTCTGCCTGTCCAGATCTCAGGAAGTAGCTTCCGCCCCTTACCTGACTAGAATAGCAGGTATCTGCCTGTTGTCTGGATGACAATCCTCCCGGGAAGATGAAGAGTCAGCACCAGGATCAGCAAAGCTGTCAGTAGTGTGGTACGCATCCCAGGATGTTCATGACTGGAATGCCCTCTACCGTCCTTGGGCCTGTGTGATGTATATATATTATCTCTTTCAGAGTTCAGAAGATAGTCCTGATGTAATGCGGTGTCTCGAGGATAGAACTGACTCCTGGGCTTGCAATAAAAGTTAGCATATCATGCACCATACATGGCAGACTTGGACAGAGTACAGAATACCTGTTGTACAATGACTCATATAATATGCAGCGTGACCTCTCTTGCTAGAAAGAGGCAGCTGATAAAAGATATAAAATAATTTGCTAAAAGCAGGCTTACTAAAAATATGAATAAATAATGTATGAATGTGAAATGCACAAACCACGAAACTAAACTAAAATGGGGTGCCCAACTCAGGCACTAAAGGATCCTCACTACACCCTCCCCTTGCCAGATTAGGAGTGCAAATTGTAGTATCACCTAAAAAGGAATAAAACTACGTAAAATAGTCTAAAAACTATCAAAATGTCCAAGTTGACAAGAAGAACAACCTAAAGGGTCAAGGCCAAATTAAAAATTATTTTGAGAAACAATAGTGCCAAATTATGTCAGTGGCATCCCAAATTAGGCCATCAAACACATCAGTGGAGATGGAATCCAAGATAGACCCCACTTTAGCAGACAATATAACTAAGGGTGGGCAGCACTCGCAGAGTTTTACTCTGCGGAATTCCACAGAGTTACATAAAAACTCTGCACAATTCTGCAGCGTTACACCCACACGTAACGAGAATGTGCTCCTGATTGCATTATTTTCCTACTTATGCAGCAATACTCCTTGAAAACTCCATGGGCTCGGGTGCAACTGCACCTGCCTCAGCCTTGGTGATAACTACTCACTTTAAGAGGTAGCGGGGCAGGGAATTCATCCAAACTTCAGTGCGCCTTTCGATGGCTTGCTTGTGTCTGTAACCCTAAAGTGATAACTTTCTTTTAGACTAGCCACTACCAAGCACAGAAGTAAACTGTTGTTTACCAAATTGAATTAGGCAATAGTAGAGGTAAATGTTGTTAAAATAAACAGTACTGCAGCTTAAGAAGAAACATTCATTTAAATATGAATCCTTTCACTCATTGTCCAAACTAGTGAACAGTTACGGTTAGATGTTTGGCACCAGAAATTAGCATTGCAGCAACCTTCATGTCTGCCAAAGAGCACCTTTAACAGTTGTTGTTAAACTAGTGAGCACAGAGCTCAGTGACCTATTTGCATATTAATGGCCTCACTGCTCCGAAGGTGCTTTTTCGGGTGAAATTTCACTTTCTGACTTCAGGGAATCTCAACTCTGTGGTCCGCACACCCTGTCACCTACTACCTGCCACCAGCAATCAGTGGGGGTCCCGGGAGGCACATGGCTGTGGGGGTGGGGCGTTGCGCACAGACTCTGCAAACTCCAGAGTTATATGCCTATCTTTTTACACTTCCAGGGGCAAACTATAAACCAACATGCTATGTATTGCCTCATGCCCAAAGCAACCACAAATTGCTAGATGTGAAATTCATTACACAAACTAGCAGCCCCAAACTCTCTGGACTGCATCCTTTCAAGAGCACACACTTACCCCATCTCTCCCCCAGAATCCTCCAGCCCCAGACTCAGTCTTACTGGTGCAGGCATGCACCAGGCTCATCTTTAACCAAGAGCTGGTGCTCAAAAGTTCCAGTGCTCTGCACCACTCCGCCTCACATTCGGTGCAGGTCCATGCCAGACAAGCAGCCGGCAGCCAGGGCCGTAGTCTAGGGGAGGGCTAGATCTTTCAATGGAGCTCACTGTCCACCCAGCCTTCGTAAGACATACCCGCACTGCTGCGGCTCATCAGCAGGCCTAGACAGTGAGCCATGAGAAGAAGGGTGTGTGCATGGGGGAAGTGAAACAAGCATATGTACGCCAACCCAGAAATGCTTTGGTGGGCATAGGTCACAAGGACTGTTTCGTGTAAGACCCAAAAGACTAGTATGCAAGTAACAGAGAAAGAACTGTGGTAAGAAGTGTGCGGCCACATTGAAATAGGTTGGTTTCTGTTAATTAGAGGTGGGGGCAATGGTAAACGCTGCCATGCAACAGCTGGTGGAGTTTTTGTTGAACTCTGCACAAGGGGACCGCGGAGTAGCAAAACTCTATGAACTCCACCTGGGGAGTGGAGTTTATCCCCCACCCCTAGATATAACCACCAGAACCTCATCCAAAAGGTCAAAGGAGCACACATGATCTGTAGCCTCAGCCATAGCCATAGCAGAGGAGGCAACATTCCACACTGTGCCAGATTCCAGGGCACCGGGTGCCAAAGCAACTTGATCCATGAAGGCTACCCTGGCCAGATGTGTGTTGAGGTCATTGTCCTTCAGATAGATGTCATCTACATAGGACAACGCCTGAGGATCAATATTGTGTAATGTAAATGTCACACAAGATGTGTGAACAATCCTGGGCTGTTCTTATACCCCTGAGGAACTCGGCAAAATACCACAGAAAAAATGCTTAAATCTCTGCTTTCAGGTGATAGATTTTGGCAGAAATACCCACAGGAAATATCCAGGGATGTTTTGTATTTTTTAAGGACAATGTTATTCATAAGAGCTGTGCTATGTGAGTTTTGAACAGCAAATTGTGTGTGTGTGTGAGACTGTTTAAATGTCTATGATCTAAGACTATTCTGTAAGAATGGTCCAGCTTAGCTATGGGAAACATTGGGTTATTCATAGCTGATACGCAGGGTTCAGTTACTCCCTGGTACTCTTAATTGAGAGAGAATTTCCTTCACAGGGGCTTTTGCATCATGTTTGGTTGGGTATTGAGGTTCCATCTGTGGGTTGGACCGTATAATATAACGTGGTGAGGAGAATCCCTATCCCATCCCACAATATTGTGGTACAACGCTGGGCCTGTGCCAGAGCCCAATCTGAGGCCTAGACTTCTTTTACTGGATCTGGAACTAGGACTGAAAAAGATGGAAAAATGACATCTTCTGCTTGTGAGAGCGTTCTGGCAAACTCTGGTGGCCAATCTTTTTCTGTCGGAACAATGTCACAGCTGAGCTTTAATTTTTCCCAGAAAATTATTACTTTAATAATGTGCATAATGTCCCCCTCAATTTAAATGTTTCATTGGTAAACTTGGTCAGGACAGGGAAGCGTGTCTATCGGGGGTTTCAACTACAAGGTAGTCATTAGTTGCTGTCACCCCCAGAAACTCATGAAGATCCTGGCAAACCACTGTGACCTCTGCTGTGTTGTCTAGCAGAGTCACTGCCCATATCCTGTCCTCAAGTAATGTTCTCAATATGTGTGGCATGCTTAGCCAAAATCCCTGCAAACCTTCTTCTTTTTATATTGTGTTTTTTGTTGGGGAGGTTTCTCTTCCTTTTTTTATTGTGACGTGAGATGAGCATTGTGACTCCCTCTTCAGTTTCACATACTCATCTTTTCTATGTTGTTATCACCCACCTCTCTCAGTCCATTTGTAGGGTGAGTCTTGAAAGGTACAAGAAGGGCGTGTATCAGTATACTGATATCTATCAGGGGTTTTTAAATTAGCACGATTTCTTAGGTTGTAATGTTTCTCTGAGGTCTCCGACCGTGGAGATTCACCTCATCGTTTTATTTTATCATTATTAGATTTCTGTTTGTCCCAGTGTTTTTTAAAACCCTTGTGTGCTTGATTGGTATTATCCTTTTTGTAATTACCTTTAAGCTGTGGTTTATTTAGTCTGGCCCGCAGTTTATCCGACCTATACTAGCGATAATTTTTGATAGCTTATGCTCCTGATCTATTTGAAGAATGTTTTTGCCATTGGCATACTGCAAATGCTGCTTTTTCCCCTTTAATATTTCATAAAATAATTGAGGCAGCCCTGTGTTCGTTGTGAATTTGTTTTAACACCCCTGGAAGATTCGACAGAGCTTGTTTACTGTGGGTAGAAGTAAATTGTTATTAGTAAAGTGGTATATACAGCAGCAAATATTGTGCCCCTAGTGGCACAGTCATTGACCGAGGGAACCATCCCAAATGGCAAGCATATTGTGAGAATTCCATGTTTAACTTGGGGTCCCATATGGGGAAACACTGCTTCCACCTGGTTTGTTTTTTGTGCAGTCCAGAACATAATTTCTTCACATGTGGTGGGAGCCTTACCGATAATTGAGTTGATAGTTACCAGGTTTCTTCCTGGTGTAGCAAACTGCTGAACAGCTGGAGTAGCCCTTGCTGGGACAGTATTCAGAGTTTGCATAACAAATTGTGTTGAGTGTCTGTATAAGCTTTCTAAGTTGTTGTATAAGGGCCATAAATCCGCCAACTACAGATTTTGGATATCTGGATATGGTGTATATGTGGCCAATACCGGCCAAGCTGGTCCTTCATTCCTAAGGGAACCTAATCTAATGTGTTGAACTACGTGTGGTAGGACGCCTTGAAACCAATTTTGCTGTTCTTGATATGATAGAAGAATTTCTAAATAATTATTATAAGCTCTATATTGTGCAGGTGTGTTAGCTACAGTGTATGTGTGAAAAGTGTTGGAATTAGCGTTGACTGCAGGTAAGGAGACCAATGAATAGAATGTTTCTGTTTTGTATGCATTGTGGGCCTCTACCACAAATGTAACATCTCCACTCCCATTAGCAAGCCCATTAGCAAGTCACTGGAATTACTACTGGTTGTGGTTGTGCCATATCTGTAAGACAGGATTCAGAGACAGGAACACCAAATGGGGTATCCTTTTAAAGTTCAAGCCTGAACAACCTACAATGTAGTTTAGATGCTACCTATAAAGCTGAGGAGGATTATATATATATAAAACAATTTGTTAAAAGCAGACTTACTAAATATTTTGAATATGAATAAAAGATGTATGAATGTAAAATGCACAAACCATGAAACTAAAGTAAGATGGAGTGCCCAGCTTACCACACCTTAGTAAATGGGGGTTTCTGGAGATGTGGGAATAGCAAGGTACTATTTGACAGAATATGAAGGAGTACTATAAATCTGAAGGTTAAAAGATACCAATAAAAGAAAGAATCAATTGCAATGCAAAATTTGTCATCTACATCCTAGAATGTAACTGTAAAAACCTTTTTGTAGGGAGCACTATGAAAAAGTCAATATATGTATCCTACAGCATTTGACAGCAATCAAAAATCATGATTACAGTTACCCTGTGGCTAAACATATGTGGGATGAACATAAAGGTAATCTTTCACATCTCATGTATCATGGGATTAAGTACATTACCCCCTTTGCTGCCAGACCTTTTCCTCCCTCAGGTGCCAAGCCTTTTTTTGGCTATTTGGGATAGTTCACGCTTAGACCCTCATAACCTTTTGTCCACATAAGTTATCCACGCCAAATTTCCCTCCTTTTTTTTCAACATCCTAGGGATTCTAAAGGTAACTAGAGTTTGTGGGTTCCCCTGGAGGAGACCAAGGAATTAGCTAAAATACAGCTAAAATTTTGTTTTTGTTTTTTAGAAAAATGGGAAAAAGGGCTGCAGAAGAAAGCATGTATTTTTTCCCTGGAAATGGCATCAACAAAGGGTTTGTGGTGCTAAAATCACAATCTTTCCAGCTTTCAGGAACAGGCAGACTTGAATCAGAAAAACACATTTTTCAACACAATTGTGGCATTTTACTTGGACATACCCCATTTTTACTATTTTTGTGCTTTTAGCCTTCTTCCAGTTAGTGACAGAAATAGGTCTGAAACCTGTGCTGGATGCCAGACAGCAAAATATTTCAGAAAAGTAGACAAAATTCTGAATTCAGCAAGGGGTCATTTGTGTAGGTCCTTCAAGGTTTTCCTACAGAAAGTAACAACTAAAAAAAGAAATATTTAAATTGAGGTGAAAAAAGAGCCATTTCTGTCCACATTTTCTTCTATAACGTTTTCCAGCTATGGCAGAATTTTTAAAGCAATATACAGTTACGTCTGCTGGACACTTCTGGTTGTGGGGATATATAGGGCTTGTAGGTTCATCAAGAACCCTAGGTACCCAGAGCCAATAAATTAGCTGCATTGTGCAATGGGTTTTCATTGTACCTGTATATCGGGTATACAGCAATTCATTTGGTAAACTATAAATAGTGAAAAATAGGTATCAAGGAAACCTTTGTATTTCCAAAATGGGCACAAGATAAGGTGTTGAGAAGCAGTGGTTATTTGCACATCTCTGAATTCCGGGGTCCCCATACTAGCATGTGAATTACAGGGCATTTCTCAGATAGACTTCTTTCTTACACAGTGTCTAACATTTGAAAGGAAAAAATGTGGAAAAAGACAAGGGGCAATAACACTTGTTCTTCTATTCTGTGTTTCCCCAAGTCTCCAGATAAAAATGGTACCTCACTTGTGTGGGTAGGCCTAGTGCCCGGGACAGGAAAGCCCCAAAACGCAACATGGACACATCACATTTTTACCTTTAAATCTGATGTGTTTTTTAGAAAGTGCCTAGCTGTGGATTTTGGCTTCTAGCTCAGCCGGGACCTAGGGAAACCTAGCAAATCTGTGCATTTTTAAAAATGAGACACCTAGGGAAATTCAGGATTGGGTGACTTGTGGGGCTCTCACCAAGTTCTGTTACCCGGAATCCTTTGCAAATCTCATAATATGGAAAAAAAATGCACTTTTTCCTCACATTTAGGTGATGGAAAGTTCTGGAATCTGAGAGGACCCACAAATTTCCTTCCACCCAGCATTTTCCCAAGTCTCCCAATAAAAATGGTACTTCACTTGTGTAGGTAGACTCAGTGCCCACAACAGGAAATACCTCAAAACACTACGTGGACATATCACATTTTCCCCAAGAAAACGGACATACACATCACATTTTCCCCCAAAAAACTGACATGTTTTTGCAAAGTGCCTAGCTGTGGAATTTGGCCTCTAGCTCACCTGGCACCTAGGGCAGCCTAGCCAACCTATACATTTTTTAGAACTAGACACCTAGGGGAATTCAGAATGTGGTGAGTTGTGGGGCTCCCATTGAGTTCTGTTACCCAGAATTCTTTGCAAACCTCACAATTTGGCAAAAAAGCATTTTCCTCTCATTTCGATGCTGCAAAGTTCTGGAATCGGAGGGGAACCACAAACTTCCTTCCACCCACCATTCCCCCACATCCCCTGATAAAAATGGTACCTCACTTGTGTGGGTAGGCTCAATACCCGCAACAGGACAGGCCTCAAAACACAACATGGACACATCACATTTTACCAAAGAAAACAGACATGTTATATGCAAAGCGCCTAGCTGTGGATTTTGGCCTCTAGCTCAGACGGCACCTAGGGAAATTTAGCAAACCTCTACATTTTTTAAAACTAGACACCTAGGGGAATTCAGAATGGGGTGACTTGTGGTGCTCTCACTGAGTTCTGTTACCCAGAATTCTTTGCAAACCTCAAAAGGTGGCAAAAAAAAAAATTTTTCCTCACATTTCGGTGCTGCAAAGTTCTGGAATCTAAGAGGAGCCACAAATTTCCTTCCACCCAGGTTCCCCCAATTCTCCTGATAAAAATGGTACCTCACTTGTGTGGGTAGGCCTAGCACCTGCAACAGGACATGTCCCAAAACACAGCGTGGACACATCATGTTTTTCCAAAGAAAACGGACGCAGTCAGTGTATTTAAAATAATTGTGCTTATCAACTTGCTGTGCTATCCCCTCAATCTCTACATGTTTTTGTCCCTTTCCTGTTGCAGCACCTGGTCCACCCACACAAGTGCGGTATCATTTTTATCAGCCGACCGAGGGGAACATTAGGAAATTTGTACCAGCACGGTGATCCTACAAAGAAAAGTGAGGAAAATATGCTTTTTTAAGCAAATTTTGAGGTTTGCAGGGAGTTTGGTTAAGAAAATGTTGAGGGAGCCAAGCAAACCACACCTCCCTTGACTCCACTGGGTGTCTGGTTTAAAAAAATATCTGGGTTTGGTAGGTTTCCCTAGATGACTGCTGCACTGGGACCAAAAACGCAGGTGCCCCCCCCTGCAAAAACAGGAAGTTTTGTAATAGATCATTTTGATGTGTCCACAACCTTCTGTGATGTTCCAAACATTCAAATTGTGAAAAGAAATGCCCTTAGCATATGCTAAAAAGACCTCTCACCCCCCAACCTAGTTGGTAGCATGCTTCATCATCGGGGTCCCACCTGAGACACATAGCTTGTCACTGGTGTGATTCGATGCCTGATTACAGCGGAGCGGGTTTTTTTTTATTTTTAATTTTACCACACATACTGGTTGGATTTGGCACGAGGGTGAGTGATGGTTCAATAGATCAAATTTTACTATCAAGAGATTTCGCAAAAATGAAATGCACTGTTAAAAACTGAAAGGCCAAAAAAACGGAAACAGTGACTCACAGCTCATGAGCTGTAAAGCCACAAGGCACCAACAGCTTTACAGTCCATTCACACACCTTTCATACATGACATTCACAAGAACATTCACGCCGCCAGCCACGGGCCCAGCACATTACGCACTTGCATCAACAGACAGCGCCATTCAAGGGCCCATCACTTCCATATGCCCACATGCCTGACACAGCACTCACACCAGCTGACGGAGTCTGTGGACTGGTATTTGGCTAGCAGTGTCACTATTTACACTGCCAGCCAAGCGCCAATTTCTGCACACCGCCATCACTTTTTTTTTAACAAAAAAGAAAACACTAACTACTTATAAGTACAAAACTACAAACACAAAAGCTCTCATTAACTACATGGCAGTAGTGCCAACCATGAAACTGACCAAAAAATATAAAACAATATTGAACAGGCAGTTTACACTCGCTGTAGTTCCCAATAATTCTTTTGGGTGTGGTAACTTCTGAAACAACCGGCCACAAAGCCCAGGGTTAGAAGGAAAATCTGGGCAGTACATACGAGTTTCCTTCCGGATACCTCTTCTGGCACAGACTCTACATTTCTTAGCGGGAAAGTCTTTTTTGGGAGTGGGAGGAATCTGATCAGGAAGTTGGCGATCTTTCAATCTAGCCACATCCTCCACCACGGCTACTTTAGGAACTCTTGCCTGTTCCATCACAACAAGGCTCTCTATCACTGACTCCTGAAATTTAACACATTTTCAGCCTTGACTCAGGGGAACAATCCTTGAACACAATAAAAGTTGCTAAATGGAACAAATGTATAACCAACTTTTTATACCAAACGTAAGACTTATAAACAGCAGTGTAAGGTTCCAACCTCTGATCTACTCTATCAACACCACCCATGTGCTTATTGTAGTCCAAAATACATGCAGGTTTGCGCACTTCGGCAACCCTACCCCAAACAGTCACAGGGGAAGTACTCTCATTATGGATGGTAGTTAGCATGTAGACATCCCTCCTGCCTGCAAATTTCACAGCTAGCAGCTCATTATTCCGAAGGCACTGCACTATCCCAGCTCAAGTTGTTTACACACAAGCTCCCTTGGATAGCCTTTCCGGTCAGAGCAGATTGTGCTACAAGCAACAGTGTCCACTCTGAACAATTCCCTAAACAATTGCACTCCAGTGAAGAAGTTGTCTAGGTACAAATGGTAATCTTTGTTGGACAGTTGTCTGCCAAGTTCCCACACAATTTTCTCACTAACTTCAAAACTGGGTGGACAACCAGGAGGGTCAATACTGAAATCCCTACCAGTGTAGACCTGGAAATTATAAATGTATCCTGTACTACCTTCTGACAGCAGATACATCTTAATTTCATACTGTGCCATCTTGCTAGGAATGTACTGCCTGTAACCCAAATGGCCCTTGAACAGAACCAAAGACTCATCTACAGATACTTCTTTCCCTGGAACATAGACCTCTGAAAACCGATCCACAAAATGATCAAGGACAGGCCTAATCTTAAAAAGACGGTCAGAATCAGGGTGATCTCGTGGGAAGGTTAAAGCATTGTCAACAAAATGCAGCATCCGAAGAAGAAGCAAATCCTGATTACGAGTCATGGTTGCAGGAAATATAGCCATTGCCATCAAGGGGCTAGTAGAACAATAAGAAGCCAATGACAGCTTCCTTATCAACCCCATCAAAAAAGTCAAACCCAAGAACTTTTTCATTATTTCCAGATTTGTGGGAATCCACTGGGTAGCTCTAGATAGACTGTGACCTACGTCTGGCACTGTTGTCCTTCATATTCTGCTCAGCATACAAATTAGTCTGCTCAACAATCCCTTCCAAAAATACATCATCCATAAACCACTGAAAGAAATTGATTGGCAAAAAGTTTTCCGTATTGAATCTACACCCCGGGAGACCAGTAAAGGCAGGCAACTTTGGCTGCTCCATCAGGGTCCTCCTCTAAAACAGGCCTTCATCTGCACTGAGAGTGGCTTCCTCATCAGAAGATTCCTCTTGGATAGAAAATTCACTACCAAAATCTCGCACTTCCTCCTCTGCCTCAGATGCAGAGTCAGTCTCATAATCATGGTCAGAAGATGACTCAAAAAGCATACCAACAACCTGCTGAGCGGTCACCCTGCATCTAGCCAGAATCCTTTCTAAGAAATGTAACTTGACAAATGCACCAACAACAACCAGCACTGTCTAAAATAAGTAATAAAGAGTTATGTATTCAGAAACAATACTCACTTGTCTGAAAAGTTAAACTCACCAGCAACTACTCTGCACAGACACAGCAATCACCAATGATATCCCACTAAAAAGAAAAAAGAAAAGAAAATTAGACATAAGACAACACAGATATCATTGTGCACAAATCGAAGGACAATTTCACACACAATCCTGCATTTAGTAATCCACTTATCAAAAATTACATTCATGCACGGCAACAATACTCATTTGAGGTAAATTGTTTTTTCTTACCTAAAACATGCAACTACGCAAACTGCTGGTCAACCACTGTCAAAACCGCAAGGAGTCACAGCAAAGGAAGTGAAAGCTTTGAACTAGAACAAAAAGGAGAAATAAACTGTTATAATCACAAATGCAAATACTTCGCCAGTAGACAAACACCCCACCACCAAACATTTAGAAATTATCTGTGGTGGGTAGTGGATTCTGTCCTCCTCTGGGCAGATGGGCCTAAAAAAACTAGGTCGATCTGCCCCCAAGGAGGGAGAGAAATGGCCAAAAGTTGTGTACCCCCTTTGGGGGGCGACCCTTGCCCAAGGGGCCTCCCCAACAAAAAAAAAGCAAAACAAAAAAATCCCTGGCACTTTAGTGGCTTCTGCCCCCCCCTTGGGGGCAGATGGGCCTAAAAATAATAGGCCGATCTGCCCCGAAGGGGGGCAGAAATGGGCAGCAGTTGTGTGCCCTTCCTTGGGGGGGGCACCCTTGCCCAAGGGGCAAACCCCCACAAAAAAAAACATAAAACAAAATAATCCCTGCTGTCTTTGTGGCTTCTTCCCCCCTTGGGGGCAGATGGGCCTAAAAAAATAGGCCTATCTGCCCCCAAGGGTGTCAGCAATGGCTAATAGTTGTGTGCCCCCTCTGGGGAGTGACCCTTGCCAAAGGGGCCGCCCCTCCCCACACAAAACACACACGCACACACACAATATCCCTGACATCAACGTTTTTTCTGCCCCCTTGGGGGCAGATGGGCCTAAAAAAATAGGTTGATCTGCCTCAAGTGGGGGGCAGAACTGGCCTACCTCATTATGGCCCCCTAAGGGGAGCGCCGCTCCCCCCCAAATGAAATTTACAAAAATAAACTCTCTGGTGTCTAGTGGGTACTCCTGCTGCCCGATCGCAATGCTGAAAGAGACTTTGAGGGAAAGGAAAGGCCTTTCCTTTCCCCCGATGCCCCTTTTACAGAAAATCCCCCTGGCCGCAGGAGAAACTCACCTGTTTCTCCCTCGTTGTGCTGGAATGAAATGGCTTCCAGCGCGGTGGCAGCCTCTAATGATGTCAGGGCGCAATCGCACATTGACGTCATTAGATGGGGGTGGGGTGGAAGGGGAAGCGATTCCCCTTCCATACCGGCCCTGGGGTGGGGGGTGGGAGGCCCAAGGGGGTAGCGCTAGCGCTCCCCCCATGGGAAGGGTCCAGGACGTAACGGTTATGTCCTCGGCACCCAAGGAGTTAAGAAGCATCCAAGAGAAGGAGACCAGGAGCAAGAAATAAGAAGACTTAAATCTATCCTTATACCATCCTTGGGAACAGGACAATCTTGGCGACACAATCCAGATGCAGAGTTAGATGTACATCTATAATTGAAGCAAATGCAATGGCACTCAGTGAGTGCGATTGCACCTTGGGTACATTAGGAATTTGTTTAAAAAAAAAAAAAGAATGAAATTATTAATTACCAAAAAGTATGTAAAGATCATTATGGTTTATATGATGGTCCATCATCTTATAAGCTTGTCCTATATGAAAGAACATTAAAAAATTAGGATATCAATGGATAGTGAGAGGCATATTGGGATTATTGTTAAAATGATGAGAAGCATAGATTGCATGTAGAGATCTCAGGATGAGAAAGAAATGTTAATATTGTATATGTGTTGTGTCTGCACAAATTGAGTTGAATAGTTGTTCAAGTGCATTACACCTTTTTGTTTTTGTTTGGTCGAATCATTCAGTGGAGTATGCTGAATTTAACAAACTTTACAGTGACCATCTATACGTTACTCTGAAATATGTACACTGTACCTTATATTGAATTCACATAGTTTCTGTATTAGCACCCAGTGGGATACATAAATTGATTGTGAGATATTGTATATTAGACTTTAGGCTATAATATGCCAAATTATGACCTTCTCTGCGTTTGCAACTCACTAGATATATGGAATGGTCTGTATGTATTTATCCTGACTTCATAGGGCCTGATTTAGATCTTCACGGTAACGGTCCTGCCATCCATTTTTTGACTGAAAACCTGTCCATAGCCTTGGCACTCCGCCCGCCTGATTTAGATGTTAGCAGTCCCATAGGCGAAAGAGCCACCTTTACCGCTGTGCAGATTTGGATGTGCCTAACTGCCAATCCATCTGTGGTGGGCCAACCTCCACATCTGAGTTGGAAGAGTGGGGGGAAAGGGGGTGAAAAGTTACCTTTTTCAAGAATCTACTTCTGTCTTTGACTGGACAACACCTTCTGTCGCTGCTGCAACGAGACCACATAGAAAACAGGTAGGGAACATGCATTGCCTGTGTACATTGTGTGGGCACTGCATATGAGCTCAGCACCACTGCAGTCATATACATGTCCCAGTCATTTTTTAAATCACTGTGCCATGCATACGCCTGGGACACTATTGGGTCAGACATGGATGGGGACACACTGGTGCATGACACACATCACACACAGAAACAACTGTCATTTTTGTGTCAGTATTCATAGCCAAATGACTGCTGGCACCACAGTGTTGTTACAATCACACTTGTCAACTGTATCCTTGTGTGCACATTGCAAGGGGACCTGTACCTGTCATGTTGTGCTTCCAGTTGTGTATGTGAGTCAGTCCGTGTTTGTGAATGCGCAATGCGACTGGCTGGTTGACTTAGAGGGAGCTGGAGTGGGTGATGTGGTTGTATAAATATGTGTGGCACATGCATATGGGTTTGGCGTTGTGTATGTTGTGTGTTATGTTGCTGTGTGCAACATTCATGTGAGTGTTGTTGTGTGGTGGTCGTTCTCATGATATGTGTAGTTATGCCTTTGTGAAGGGTGTGTTTGTGTAGATGAGTGTGTAGTTATGTTGGTTGTTGTGTTTTTTGTGTGTGTGGGTGCAGTGTCAATAGTGTGTGTATGTTGTGTCATGGATGTAGGCCAATGTGTGTTTTCGCAATGTACGTGTGGTGTTGTGATGGAATACACATGTGTATGGGGCGTGTTGTGTGTGATGTAGGTGTACACATATGGGCTAGGTAGAGAGTGTGTGTTTGACTTACCTGTATCCGTAACCACTGCCATTGTCCGATGGCCATTTGGTCCAGTGATGGTCCTCCTCCGTCAGATATCCGCCACCAGTACACCGCTTGCAGGACTGTAACTTGTAAAAATGGTCAGCAGGAACCCTCCGGCCTGGCGGCTACGAAGAGCACTCTGTTGTGGCGGACTGTGGCTCAGTCCCAATACATCTAAATACAATGGGCAGAACACTGTCAACCTGATGGTGTTTTCGGGGCAGTTGTAGTGGTGGATTGGCAGTAAGACCACCAAGATCTAAATCAGGCCATTAGTTTGGATGTGACAACTCATGATATATTCTTCCTGAGGTAAACTTGACACTCTCATTTGCAAATGTTAACTGTGTGGTATCATCAGGAGATACTATGTGTGACGTTAAACTGTAATATTGAAGGCTATAACAGATGCATTAGACCTTTACCAAGAAAACAAAGTGAATGCAATTTTTATATCTTTTACACATGAATATTTATGCTTATTTTAATGCAGTTTATAATCAGCTTTGTGCATTAGCACTTTCATAACTATGGGCCAGATGTATCTTTATTTTAAAAGGTGATTACCTAATTGTGATTCTCTGTGAATCGCAATTAGGTAATCGCTATTTGAATGTGTGAAACTCCATGAGTTTCATTTAGCGTTTCCTAATGGATCGCAAATCGACCTACCTCATTATTATTAATGATACAGGTTTCAATTTGCGACCCATTAGGAAAAGCTAAAATCACAGGGATGGTAGACTACCTGTGATTGCTTTTAAATAAAGCAATCTTTTTTTTAAATGCATCCCGTTTTCCTTAAAGGAAAATAGGATACATTCAAAAAAGAAAAATGAAATGTTTTCTTTTCATTTTTTAAGATCAGGCAGTGGTTAATTGGACCTGCCTGCTCTTAATAAACGTTTTGCTACCATTCACAAAAGGGAAGTGTTCCCTTGGGGACCCATTACCGTTTGTGAATGAGTTACCACCTACTTGAAGTAGGTTGTAAAATGCAAATGTTTTGCAACTGCATTTCGGTCACAAAACATTGCTACATTCTGCTGCAATTCACGATTGGGAAGGGATGCCCTGAACATGCCCCTTCCTAATACCGATTATGTATGTGTGCACATTTCCACACTGTGACTCAGTAACATGTTACGGAATTGCAAATTGGAATTCATACATACCAAAATACATTTTCTCATCGCAAACGGCCCGATCGGGCCCTTTGCTACTACATATGGCCCCTATGTTGTTGTAGAGTGGATATTTAGAAAATCAAGTCACTATAAAATTAATGACATGTGAATCAGAGAGCTCTATGTTGAATTGTATTATTAGCAGAATCTCGATGAATTATTCACATGTAGCCGAGATTAGAAGGTGCTTTAAAAATATGAATATAATCAAGGCCAGACTGGACGTACCAGGCATAGGGCATTTCCCTGGGAGGCTGCAATGGTAGGGGGGCACTTTTGTTACTGGGGGACTGATTTAGTAGCAGTGCAGCTGTTTTAAAAGCACAGCAGAGTTCCTTGTATATCCAACAGTTTTTAGGCAACAATAAAAGTGCCAAGATAACACCTGGACTTCAATATTGGATTGGTGCCCCACCTTTTCTTTGTTTGATTCTACATGGCAATATGATGCTTTGCCTTGGCAGCTGCAGCCACCCTGTAGGGTCTGTGGTAACTGGAAGTAGGATTGTAATGTGAGGAGTTCTGATCCATTCACCTTCACACAGAAGTTGGCATTTATCCAAAAATTGAGTGTTATGGAGGTGTGCAAGAAATGGGAGTAGTTTACCTCTCTTCTAGGTGTCCATGGATTCCTTGCGGTTGCTATTAGTATATGTGACCAGCAGTAAAAGCACATAGATAATGTTGGTACATTACACCCAATGCACGTTGAAAAACTGTGATGCTTTTCATGCTATTTAAGCTACATAGATATTATGCATTGTATGGTAAAACAACAATACCAGACAGTGCATTGTGGGGGCTGTATTTTTGACTATTCAGTCACTTGAGATATGATTTAAAAAGACTGGTAGATAACACACCCGCTTTCATTTCCCGTGAACAAGGCATTACATGCCGAAATGCATTTGGATTTACAAGCCTGCTGCCCTGTGGTGTAAAACAAAATGCTTGGACTTCAAAATTGGATTGATGCAGCAGCTTTTCTTTGTTCGGTTGTACATCGCAGTAGGATGCTCACCTTGACAGTTGCGGCTGCCTTATAGGCTATGTGCTCCCATACGGAGCAACTGGAAGTAGAATTGCAATGTAAGAGGGTCTGACCCGTTCACCTTCATACAGAAGATGGCATTTATCCCAAAATGTAGTGTTATGGAGGTGTGCAAGGGATGGGAGGGAGACATTTTACCTCTCTTCCAGCTTCCCATGGATTCCTGGTGGTTGCCATCATTATCTGTGAGCAGCAGTATAAGCCTGTGGATAACGTTGGTACATTACACCCAAAGCACGCCGAGAAACGTGTTCAACTGTGATGCCTTTGATGCTATTTATTTAAGCTATATGGAGATTGTGCGTTGCATGGTAAAACAACAATACAGAAGAGTGCATTGTAGGAGCTGTATTTTAGACTTTTCAGTCACGTGAGATGACTTAAAAAGACTGGTAGATAAAACACCTGTTTTTATATCCAGAATGCAGCACACATAGAAAAAAAAACGAGGAACAATAAAAGTATTGTTCATCCTTGCACAATGCAAACGCCGCCTCTGGGTTGGTGTTCGTTTTTGGTGCTGCCTCCGATTTACGCTTCCTTGTAAATCTGGGGCAGCGTCAAAAGCGATGCGGGTTGTGGTGGAATGCCCATAGCAACACCCATTGCACACCCTTCTGCTGCAGAAAACTGCATTGGAGGCACAGCGCCACTGGAGCGCCTCAAAAAGTGAAGCTCCAGTGGCGCTAGGGGCTTGTAAATATGCCCCAAAGTCATTTGTCATTTATATAGCAAAGTCTTTAAGCATAGGATTAGCACAGTGCTATCCTTGCCGAGCTGTAAATGACAAATGACAAAAGCCTTTCACCACTCCAGGCACAGTATTACAGCTTTGAATTGGTAAAATACTATCAAATCCAACCTGGAATGAGCAAACTCAACCCCTGGCATGTATTTTGCTATCATTATAGCTCTTCAGAAAGGTTTAGCTTTGTCTAGACACAAGGGAGCACCCAGTATAAGTCAAAACAAAACCCTTTCCAAGTTAGAGTGATGCATAAATTATGCAAAAGAGAAGAGATAATACGGGTAGTTCCCAAGTTTAGTTGGGGAGCAGCTCAAGTACAGGGCACCCTACAACACCAGTGACAATCTAGATTTACTCACCTCAAGTGTCTGTTTTTCTATCAAAGTTTTTAAGCATAGGATTAGCACAGTACCATCCATGCCAAGCTAGAAAATAACAAAGCCTTTTGGCATTTATACAGCAAAGTCTTTAAGCATAGGGTTAGCAGAGTGCTATTCAGTCTATCCATCCACAGTTTTTTCCTCAAATATTTAACTGCAAATATTACATTGATATTATTAGTGATGTTATTAAAGATGTCACAAGTGCCGCAATTTGTGGGGTAATTAGCAGTGCATGGCGAGGGTGCGAGTTATAGTTACCTTAGGGCACAAGTTATAGTTACTTAAGATAACTATAACTATAACAGGTGAATTTCTATGGTTTGATACGTTTAAAATGTGAGCCTAACGGTTTGTTTTTTTAAGTATGTAAGTAAGTAAATATATATATATATATATATATATATGCAAAAAAGAAGAGGGAACGATGGGTAGTTCCCAAGTTTAGGTGGCAAGCAGCTCCAGTATAGAGCACCCTACAACACCAGCAACATTCTAATTTGTTCACCTCAAATGTCTGTTTTTCTAGCAACATTTTTAAGCATAGGATTAGCAGAGTGCTATTCATGGTGAGCTAAAAAATGACATAGGGCCTCATTACAAGTGTGGCGGTCTATAGACCACCACACTCGCGGTGGTGGTCAGGACCACCGCTGATGTCAGGGAACCACCAGCTCTGACACGATTCATGGTCCCGTCGGTTATTGTAATCTGCCAGAGCAGCTCTGCCCTGCGGATTACGACCTTGTTCTCTGCCAGCCTTTACATGGCGGGTACACTGCCATAAAATGGCTGGCGGAGAACAGGTGCAGAGGGTCACAGGGGGGGCCCTGCACTGCCCATGCACCTGGCATGGGCAGTGCAGGGACCCCCTGCCCAGCACCATCGCAATGTTCACAGTCTGCTTTGCTGGTGACCCTGCTGGCTATATCACTGCTGCCGACTCGATTACGAGCCAGAGACAATGCTGTATCCTGTTTCCCGCTGGGCAGGCGGGAGGAAACTGTGGTTTCCACCTGCCGACCTAGCGGGAAATTCGTAATAACTCCGGCGGGAAGGTCGTCACAAAGGTGGCGACCACCCTGTCAGGAGTTTGTCAGATGGGCTTTGCCGTTTGCCAAACTCAAAGTGAGGCCCAATATATATATATATACATAAATATATATATATATATATATATATATATATATATATATATATATATATATATATATATATATATATATATATATATATATATTTATGTATATAGCTGCCTCCCTCCTCTAACCTTTATAGTCTGGGGGACTCCATCCACAGCACCTTTCTTTTAATTAAGGGTAGGGGGGCACAGCCTCATCAAGTCAACTTTGGCCCCAGGGACTCCATCCTCTGGGTCCTATTTTTTAATTTAGGGGAGGGGACACATAGCCCCCCTCTCCGACCCGGAGACCCCATATCCTGGGGCTACTGGTGGGTGGTCAGTGCCAACTCGTGGGTGCATCAGGAGCCAGCTTTGCTCTCGCCTCGAGGGAGCAGCTGTTTTTTCTTGCCTCCTCCGAGTGGGTGCAATGTGTGTTTTCCTTGCCTCCAAGAGTGTGCCAAGGGGAAAAAAGTCTGCTCCAACTCAGCAGAAGAATTTTAAATGCTCTTGCATGTGAGCTCCGACCTGGCAGAAGCTTTAAAAATGCTCCTGCCCAGTGGAAGCAGACATATGTTTCTCTGCCTGCCGTACTGCAGGCAGGGAAACTACTATGTTCCGCGAATGGGCTTCCTGGGACACAGTGTTTGAGCTGGCCCCGGAGGATGGGGTTGATAGGGCCTTTACAGGCTCGGGGAGGGAGCTCAAGTTCCTGTGTCCTGAAATGGAGGCTGCAGCAATTCTCCTCATGTTGCTGCCGACCAATTAGAGCAAAAGCTCCTGTGTGACTCGAGGGAGCTTCTTGCTTCTGTGAGAGCAAAACTGCCAATGGGAAAAGAGGCCCCCTCTGCCAACCAAAACGCTCTATTATTTAAAGTTAAAATCATCCTGAAATACATGCATTTTGAACCTTAATTTCTCAAGCATTAACAAATGGATTTAGTCCAATTTATAACAAGAACACTTTCTGAATAAAGATCTTGGTTTCTGCCAAATTTAGAGTAGTCCTTTCCAGCCATTTAGGCTGTATTGCTCTTCAAAGTTTCCCTGTATTGCGCTTCAAATTTCCCTATGGAATTTGTGTTTTGGAACACCCTTTTTCTCTGCCCTCGCTTGATGGATCACCTTAAAACTTTCAAAGAAGGAGCTAAGTTGAATTAACTTTTTTTTGGGAAAGTGTTGTGAATATTCATCAAACCTAGGCCTGGGCGGAGTTCATGGAGTTCCACCCCACGGAATTCTGTGGAGTTAAAAAAACTCCCTGTAATTTCGGTGAAGGGGAGTTCCATGTGGAGATGAGTGGCAATGTGGAATCCTCTCCCGAATGCACCTGATCTCAGAAGCGCTAAGCAGGGTCGGACCTGGTTAGCCAGGCCTGACCTTGCTTAGCACTTCTGCGATTGGGCGCATTCAGGAGAGGGCCGTAGGCAGTGAAAGCTGCAGTTTCAGGCCTCTTGTGCACCAGCCGGTCCCGTGTGCACTGCACACAGGATAGGCTGGTGAACAAGAGGCCTGAAATAGCAGATTTCTTTTGCTGCGAACAGTCCTGTTTGGAATTGAGGCCAGAGCAGTAGGCACCGAAAGCTGCTGTTTCAGGTCTCCTGTGAACCAGTGTGCGCAACAAAGAAAAATAACTGAGGACTTCCCTGGGTTCTCCCAGGGGGTTCTTATTGCCAGCTGCTGGCTCTCTGCCTCCCTCTGACACCATCAGAGCTTTGAAGGGAGACCTGGAAGCAGCTCCGCCGACGTTATCCATGCAAGTGCAGACTGTTTGCGCTTGCGCTGTCTGGCCCATAAGTAGGCTGCAGTGCGCATGCGGCGAGCTTCACTCTGCTGGCGGTGCTAGTGTAGTTTTTAGGCGAACTTCACGCTTCAAGCCAAAAACTCCATGAGCTCCACCAGCAGAGCAGAGCTCGCCGCCCACCCCTAATCAAACTGTGCCAAAGCTATTAGCAAAAAAACACTTTTTCTATGGAAACCCTGAACAAACTATAACTGCACAGTGGTGACTGCCATATTTATTTTATTACTTGCATCTACAGCAATAGCATTTGAACCAGCTTTTGATAAACACGCATGAAAACATGCTTTGATTGATTTCGTTTAAATTTATTCATTAGTTTTTGAGATATAACCCTTTAAAATGTTGCCATGGCGACCTGAAAGTGTTAACACTTTTGTATATCACTGCCATTTTAAACAGTGACTCAAAAATCATGTCTCCTGTCAGCCACATGTTAATATGTTATCAAATGTGATTAGGTAGAGAAGAACTCAGAATTATTTTGGCCAACTTGAAACTCATATTTTTTCCCCAGTGGGTAAATGCACAGCTATAGTGGGAGGTAGAGGAGGCAAGTGTATATTGTTGGTGCATTAATAAATGTTTTTTATGTAATAGTTTTAGAAGTCAGATGTTGGGTTTTATGGGGGAATGCGGTGGGTGATTTTGTAAATTGTGTATTTTTTACTCATTTGTAGTTAAAAATTTCATATAGATTTTTTTACTCATTGGGAGTTAAAATTTTATAGAAACATATATATATAATTTTTTCAATTTACCTTACTTTTTTATGTCATTCGATTTACCTTTTTTAGGATAGTTAAAACGGCTTTCTGTAACATATTATTTTAAGTGTAATATGTATTATAATTTTGTAGGAGTAGTTAACATTAAAAGTATATTACATTGCCACACAAAGTAGGTAAGTTTGAAGTTGGAATAGTGAATATGAACCCCTAAAGTTCAACACTTACCCCAGTGTGATTATGTTTGGTGTAGGAATAGTAAATGCAAACCCCCCAAGGTTCAACACTTTCAATAATGAGGTTACCTTTGAGGTTAGAATGGGAAATATGAAGTCCCCAAAGTACCACACTTTCATCAGTGTGGTTAAGTTTGAGATAACAACAGGAAGGGCCTCATTACGCAGAGAGGACACTACCGTCATACTGGTGGCGTTCCCCCACAAGCGGATTACAATGTTCCCGCTGGGCTGACCGGCAGGAACATTGTATTACGCGTTCCTGCTGTGCTGACTGGTGGCAACAGTGCTATGATTTTGGTCTTGGCTCCCTTGAGGGAGCCGAAGCCAATACCGTAGCACACCAGCACCATCGGAATGAGCATTCCGATGGTGCTGGGCAAGGGCCTGTCGGTGGCCCACGGCACTGGTTTTCTGCCAGCCTTTTCATGGCAGGGTCACCGCCATGGAAAGGCTGGAGAAAAGCTGAGTTGTAATCAGCATGGCTGAATATAACTCAGACCGCTGCCCGCCCGTCAGAAACGATGTTCCTGGAGGTGACAGTGGTTCCCTGGTTGGTCTGCCTGCCAGGGTTGAAATGTGGTGGTCAGACCGCTTGGAGTGCAGTGGTCCAACTGTCACTGCAAGTGTGGTGCTCCTCGGACTGCCACACTCGTAAGGAGGCCCTAAATCAGAAATTTTCAAAGTCCATTACTTTCTCCAATGTTGTTAAGTTTGAAGTGTGAATATTAAATGTGAAACCCCTAAAGTTCAAGGTTAAGCTTGGAGGTGTAATACAAAATCTGAACTTTTCAAAGTTGAACACATTTCCCAGTGTAGTTAAGTTTGGAGAGGGACTAGTAAATCTTAAAACTCACAAAGTCCAACACATTTTTCAATTTTGTTAAGTTTGGAGTTGGTATAGTACCCCTCCGCCAAAGTACAACATTTTCCCCAATGTGGCTATGCTTGGAGTTGGAATAGTAAATTTCTATGAGTGGGCAGAAGTCGCAGAGTTTCACTCCATGGAAGTCCGCAGAGTTACATGAAAATTCTTCAAGATTCCAAGGAGTTCTGTGAACTGGTGGAAATCAGCAGGTTGTGCTGCTCATGCTGATTTTTAACACTGGGAGTTCGTTCCACTCTGAAAAATCAGTGCTGCTGCTCAAATTGATTTTGCTTCTCTCTAAGTAGATTTGCTACTCGAGCAGCAGCTTTCCCACCGCTTAGGGTTACAAACTCTCAAGACCGTTCGTGGTGAGAAAATCTCAACGAGTGCCCTCTTAGAATCTGAAAATTATGCCAGGGGATGCCTGTTCTTAACTGCACTCACCAACTTACCGCTGACGAGCCGCGAGCAAGAAAAAACTCTGCCACGCGGTGGTTGTCAGAATTACGATGTGGCCAAAATTCGTCGGACTCGGCTGGAGGAGCAGACTTTATCGTCCAACACTTTCCCCCAAGTAGCTAAATTTGAAATAGTAAATCTGAACTCCCCCAAAGTCTAATATAAGTCCTCATTATAAACACGGCGGTAAACACCTACCAGAAGCGGTGAACAGAAACCCGCCATATAATGATGCAAAAATCAGAAACCGACAAAAATCTCCCTGCCACCATTCACTGCCCTGACCTTGTCGGCGGAAATGCTGGACCTCCCACGCCACCACCACCGAGCACACAAACACCCTGCCCTCAAAATAATGAAGCACAAATCACTGCGGCGGTTAGTGGAAGTCGAACGACCATTGGCGGTACAGACCGCCACGGGCGGCAAGTGGACTCAACAGCAAGAAATGCATACATTGGTAAGTTTGAAACCCACACACCTGACACACATCCACAACACTGTAAAACACTCACACACACACCCCACAATCCTTTGCAATGAAATTAGGCCAACTAATACAGAAAACTCCAGAAGCAGACATCGAACGCCACAATCCACGATACATACACCCAACCACACAAGAGCACCCTCACCTAGATCCACACAAGACACCATTCATAACACTCACCATAGCACCCCCAAACACCCATGCTTCACAGAAAGGGAGCTAAGGACCATGGTGGACGACCGTACCCACACCTGTGTATCCAGGCCACAGACTGGTGGAACACAAGTACAGAGGCCACAATCACCCCCTACCAACAGGCAGGAAGACGATGGCCCCAGTACAAGTGATACCGCCAGACCTGTGTAGTGGGCACAGGCACAGGGGGCTAGGCCCAATGGGAGGGCATCAGTGGCCCAGGGGGGAAGCCACAGAAGGGATTCTGCAGCCCATGACGTGATCTCTGAGGTCCTGGGTGCATATCACCATACCCAGGACAGATTGACCCTGATAGTATCCACCCTGGAGCAGAGTCAAATGATGCAGCTAGCACACCACCAAGAGGCCATGGAGCAGTGGAAACTGCACAATGCCACAATGGCCAGCATAGCAGGTGCGCTGCTGCACCTTGTCCCAACGGCCTGTTGCCCACACAGACCAGGAAGCCCCTACTGCAGGCCAGGATACAGACCGGACAACAACAGCATCAGCAGCAACTGCACATGTACCACCCTCTCAAGACACACAGGGGACATCCATCTCAACCTGTACCGGCCAACACAGCGCTCAAATGGACCCTCAGGCCCAGATATGGCACAAGAATACCTGCCAAGAACAAAGCCCCCTCAAAGAAGTGACTCTGGCAAGAACTGTCCTCCAAGTGTCCCACTGAATCAACCACCAAACCGTGTGAAAACTACAACAAACTCTTGTAAACATTGATGGACCTACCACTACTGCCAACAGTGCTGCGACCATGTTGCCATATTGTACAACCATCAGTAGCCCACGCCCATCACTAATCTGCACAATTTAATCCTTGCACCAAATAAAACACCTTTTCACCTGTTACAATGTCCCCTGTCAGTAAGTTTAAACAAAGTGAAGTATGGATGCAACTGTATGATAACTCTTTTATTGTTATCTGAGTAGCAGGAAATGCACCACACGCCTTACATGTTGTTGTGCCTACAGATGTGTTGAACTTTTATACTATATTGTAATCTGTTCTGTGCAGACCTGGTCACAGTGGCAATGAGTATTGCCCCAACACCCCCAGATGACAAGGCACACTGACAGTATGATGCACAGACAGCAATCTCATCCAATTGTCCCACAAAGTTACTGGAAATAGAGATGTATCAGTTGGGTCCTGGTATTTACATCTTCCCCCTCCTCATCATCACCACCACTCTCCTCCCCACTCTGAGGAAGCTGGTCTGGATATACAGCACCCTCCTCCTCCAAGAGGGGAATAGAATTTCTCACAGCCACGTTGTGCAGCATGCAGCAGGCCACCACTATTCTACACAACTTTTTAGGCCTATAGGCCAGGGAACTGCCAGAGATATGTAGGTAACGAAATCTAGCCTTCAGGAGACCTATTGTGTGCTCTATCACCCTCCTAGTACGTCCATGGGCCTCTAATTCCTCTCTGCATCTGTTCCAGGATTCCTCACTGGTGTCAGGAGCCAACGCAAGTTGGGATAGCCAGAATCACTTAGAAAAAGGTGCAAAACAGGACTTTCATTGACAACCCTCAGAGGCAGACAGCCTGGCTGTCTGCTATGTGGCAATAAGTGTCAGAAACACCTACCTATGATCCACCCTCTGTCCTCTTGTAGTTGTTCCATCTTGTGTGGCACACAACTGTTCCTCAGCACAAAGGAATCATGGACTGAACCAGGGAACATGGCATTCACATGTGAGATGTACTAGTCTGCAGAACACACCAATTGAATGTTCATGGAATGAAAGTTCTTCCTGTTTCTGTACACCTGTTCACTGACTCTTGGGGGGATGATAGCTATGTGGGTGCCATCGATGGCACCTATTACATGGAGTATGTTGGCAAAGGCATAGAAGTCCAACTTGATGGCAGGGAGGTCAGCACTTTGGGGAAACCTCACATAGGACTGTAGGTGTTGTACAAATGCATTCAGGAATCTTGACAGTAGTATGCTAAACAGTGGCTGTGAAAAACCTGCACCCATGCCCACTGTCACTTGAAATGAGCCCGTGGCCAGGAGTGCAGAAAGCACCTGCACTTCAGTAGGGATGGCATGCTGATTACGATTTGCCGGTGTCAGTGCTGGATCCAGTAATGCACAAAGTTCATGATTAGTTGCACGAGTGAGTCTGTAATTGATAATGATGTGATGCTCCACCATGGTCCGCAAATCAACAAGTTGTCTGTACACCGATGGGGCCCTTCCTCGCCACAAGGGTCTGTACCTAGGAGAAGTTGAAAACCTTTGTGAGGAACACACATACATCTGCACACATTGTTTTTCATTCAGCACTGCTGGCATGATTTGTGACAACACTAATGCTTAGTGTGTGTGACATTACAGCAACATGACCACAATGATATATCAGGACTGGTCAGGTGAGGTAGTTTAGGGGGACAATAGGTCCTGCATTGTGCAGATGAGGGTTTTACAACTGCGTAGTTAAGGCCAAAATGTCTGCCCCCTGTAATCCAGAAGTGTCATGGTGGAAGTGACCTCATACCGCTAGCGGTTGAAGTAATAGTGTAAGGCGGTGTTTACCGCCGTGCACAAATTCATTGGTTAAGATGGTTGTCAATGGACAATCTTAGCGTATCATGATCGCCACCGGCGGTGACGGTGCACACCACTGCGGTGCGTATGCGAACTCGTCACCCCAACTTCACTTGACTCCCTGATCTCGTGCATGCAGGTACTCCACTGAGTGTACTGCTGTGTCCTGCCTCTGGTCATGGAAAAGGCATGTGTTGCAGGGGAAAGAGCCTCGGCCTTCTCCAACGAGAAATTGGAGAAGCTCGTGGACGGGGTCCTGCCCCTGTACGCCAAACTCTACGGTCGGCCAGAGGTACCGGTGAGTAGGTGGATTGGGGGGAAGGGATGTGTGTAGTGGTGGGTGTTGGCTGCATACATGTTTGCACTTGTGACACCGTATGGTCCAGGGTTCCTGACATGCTGCATGTGTGTGTGCTGTTAGGCTGTTTGAAATGTCCTTCCCATATTGGATGTATAGCCAGCTGTATATGATTGGCCAGTGTCTGACCTCAGTGTTACTTTTCTGTGTGTCCCTTATAGGTCAGCGCCCACCAGAACAGGGGACTTTGGCATGCCATCGCCAAGGAAGTGTGGACCCTGGGGGTCTACAACCGACGGAGCACCCACTGCAGGAAGAGGTGGGAGGTCCTGCGGTGCTGGGCGAGGAAGATCTGTGAGGCCCAGCTGGGGAAGTCCTCCCAACAAGGAAGGAGTGCCCGTCGAGCACTGACCCCCTTATGCAATGCATCATGGCAGTGGCATAGCTGGACCTGGATGTGCGCTTGAATGCCGCACAGCAGTCACAAGGGGGTGAGTACATATACCATATTTTGGCCCCTTGATGGATGAGTGTGTGTGCATTCATATTTATGCTGTCTAGAGGCAGGGACTATGACTGATGCCCATCTACATAATGGCCCACGTGGGAGGTAGGGGTGTTTGGGTCAAGTCTGCATTACGTCAGGTCCTTAAGTTAGTTGGGGAATGGCTGTAGAGCAGGGTTCTGGCCACTAGTCAGGGGCATAGCCATGTGTATAGCGGTAGGTGCTGCCTGGATGAAGGTTTTCTGGGTGGGTGTATGTGTGAACCACTAATGTACCTCCATTCAGCTATTTACAAGTGTCTCTCCTGTTTTGTCTCCCCATCCCTGTTCTCTTGTGTTGTCTGTGTACATCCGCATCATCTGGCGAGGGAGCTGAGGCACTGGTGAGTGGGGATGCAGCGCCAACGGATCCTCAGAGGCAGAGTCGTCCGACGCCAAGGGGACCAGTGGGGTGGAGGGCGAGGGGAGTACCACGGGGAGGCAACTACCACTGGAGGTATTGACTCCGATACCTCCTCCGATGGGAGCTCCCTGGCGGTGGCAGACCCTAGTGTGTCCACTCCTACTGTGTCATCTTCCGCCACCCCATACCATCACCGCCTTCCCATTTGCTCCCCACTGAGTTGCCCGTGACCACTCACCCAGAAGGGTGGGCGTCTCCTTCGCCCCAGGCACCTCATCTCCTGCCCCAGCCAGCCCTGCTGCTCTCATGGAGGAGGCTATTGACCTCCTGAGAACCATGTCTGTAGGGCAGACAACCATCGTCGATGCCATCCAGGGGCTAGCATCAGAGGTGCAGCAGACCAATGCCTATCTGGATGGCATTCACAGTGCCGTTTCTGGCCTACAGAGATCTGTTCAGGCTCTGGCCTCCTCTCGGATGGCAGCTAGTGTCCCTGGTCATTCCATCCCCCCTCCAACCACCTCTACCCCTCCAGCACCCCACTCCCTTCACCCGTCCAAAGGACACATTCTGACACGCAGGCACACACCTCAACAGACAAGAAGCACACTTCAAAACACAAGCACCACACCTCCCACCACAAGCATACAAACAGCCAACATACACATGCACACACACCAACATCCACTTCCCCCAGTGTGTCCACCTCTTCCACATCCCTGTCTGTCCCCTGTACATGCACACCCACAGGCACTGCACCCTCATTCAATGTTGCTGACCCTGTTCCTGCAGTCACCACAATAGCACAGATCCATTCATGCACCCCAGACACCACACCTGCACTCACCACAACAACTTTAGTTGACACATGCAGCACACTCACCAGATTTGCAGACACCCAGACAACATCCATGTACACTGGCAACCTGTCTTGTCCCACTGTGCCCCCCCTCCTCCCAAGACACTCAAACGCACCAAAACACATACCCATCACACATCCACCACACCTCAGCATACTGTCCAGTCACCTGCAGCCACATCACGCACACCTACACCTGTCACAACCACTCCCTCTACCTCCTCTCCCACGCCTTCCTCCAGGTCCACCCCAATTGCACCTAAGAACCTTTTCCTCTCCCGTGTTGACCTATTCCAACCCACTGGCCCACCCTGTCTCGTCCCTAAACATGTTCACCTCCTTGCCCTTTCCACTCCTCCCACGTCACAGCCGGCCCCTGTCTGCCCTTCCCAGTCCAGTGCCCCTTGCCCAGACAGGAAGAAGCTCCGTGCTGAACCAGGTCCTTCTGCCACCCCCGGTCCAAGCCTACTCCCCCACCTTCCAAGGGCAAATCCAAACCCCCTCCACCTTCCAAACATAAATCTAAGCCCCCCCTCAGTCGTAAATCCCCACCACCCTCTGCCCCTGTTCTCTGAGGTGCCTGGTTGCCCCATTGTTGCCCCTCTGAGGTGGAGTACTGTTGCACTTGTGGGAGTCAAGTTGGGGCCATTGTGGCCCATCAGACTTCTTTTAGTATGGACTGGCCATTGGCCTTCAATGCACTTCTGTTGCTCAGTGAGCATAATAAAGGTTAATGTGTGGCCTGTGTTGTTTGAGGCACACTCTGGATCTGTGGTCTCTCGTTTCATTGTTTGTGGGTGTGGGGCACATGCATGTACTTTGGGCAGGTTGGATTTGCCTTGTGTCGGGTAAGTACCTCTTGCTGTGGGGTGTATGGCTTGTGCTGCTGTGAAGGGTTGTGGGAGCATTGCAGGGTGGGTGGAGTGGGTGGGTATGTAACTGTGCCCTTTCTTCCCTTGTTTAGTAGGTTGCAGTACTTACCATTGTCGTCTCCGTCTGCGGTCTCAGTCGTGGAGGTATATGGCAAGGAGCAGGGCTGGCATGATCTGTAACTCTCTCTCCATGTCTGCTTCGGCGTGTTGTGTGGGCCTCCAGTGAGTGTTTCCTTATATTTGGTTCATTTTCGCCTGGCTTTGCGTGACAGTGGTTCCCACCCCGGAACTGACAGCGGTCTAGTGCTTCATTATTTAATGGGCGGGTAGGGCCTTTCCGTCAGCCTGTGGGCGGGCTCTGCCGTCATTGTCGGCACTCCTCTGCTGGCAGTGAGTGGTTTTCAGGATGCCTGTGTTTCTGTTGGTTCATTATTTGGTGGTTCAGACCTCACGTCTGTTGGCGGTCGTTACCGTCACCGCCGGCACTGCGGTGTTTACCGCTGTGTTCATAATGAGGGCCATAGTTAGGCATGGGGTAGGAATAGTAATTCTCATACCCCTCTCTAAAATCACATACTTTCCTCAGTAGTACATTTGATATCTATAAGCTCATGGCATTTGCTTGTATTTTCTAAGCATCTATTTTAATATATACCATTTTTACTGTTCAATATTTTTCAATAATTACAATACGGTTTTTGTCATTTCTTTCCCACAAAATCATTTTTAATTTCAGAATAATTACAATCACACATTTGATTTAGTTCTATTACTTATTAATTTTTATTGGTAGTTAATCATTTTTTTATGAATATGTTGTATAGTTATTTTCAATAAACATGTATATTTTTTAACTGCTTACATTTTTAAACATTCAATTATATTTGAAATACTAAAATGTGTTTATATTTTTGTAATTATTGTTTAATACAGATTTATAAATATAACATTTTTGTATTTCCTTGAATAGACAAAAATTTAAAAATGTTTTTGTTTCAATTTTTTCTATTAGTTTATAAACATTAATAAACATTTGAACATTGATTTCTATGTGGTGGAATTATTTTTTGTCATTTACATGTTTCCACTATTTTCAAGTTTTCTTGATTGCAGTAGACCACCAGGGTCTATGGAATCAAACCAATATGATGTTTGCCCAGGTGCATTAGGTGAATAATTACATAGATTTTGCAGAATTAAAAAAACTGGTGCAAATGCTCTTTTGCTCCATTTTGAGAGTTGTGAAATGAGGAATGACACAAACAGAATTTACTGAAGCAACTGATGAATGAAGAATAGTTTAACAGATCAAAAAAGCTGCAAACTAACAATCTATTTTGAATGCTAAAATAATAGCAAATAGAACCAGCACATTTCTCTGCTTTTAAAACAAAAAAGATGAAAGTATGTTTCAGACAGTGTTTACTGACTTATACTCCACAAGCATAAAGAATGACATAAGACTGTTTTCTGCATTTCTGCATCAGTACAAGGTTAATGCTTCAGGCTTTCTGTTGTCAAAGCTATTCCCAGGCCTGAAAATATATAGGACCTGATACATAAAAAATACATGTCTGCACCCATAGATTTACGTCTGTAATGGGTGCAAATTTACAAAATTGTCAGGCGACTTTTCCTGAGGGGTCTCCTATGCCTCTTTGTGAAGTTTTATCATAGCGGAGAAGCTTATTCAAGCGGAATGAAGGCCCATGTGAAAATGCACACTATAAAAAACCTGCCCTCTAAACCCCTCACCACATGTAGAGGTAATCCATTCCCCTTCACTTCTTGGATGGGTGCTTCTCTGGAGTAAATGTCTGACCATTGCTAGGATGGGAAACAGTTGGATTGGAGTTTGAGAATTCACACAAGCAAGCATGTTTGTGGGTATTCCCATTCTTCCACTGCAAACCACACTTTAGAAAAACCATTTCCCACAGTTGCAACGTGACCTTTTTGGTGGTTACCCCCAGTTTTTGAATTTTTTGGTACTCACCTGCAGGTAGCCTTGAACTCTTACACTGAGACACTTCTATCCAGTACCCTGAGTATGTGCTCTGACCCCTAAAACATGCCACAATTGGTTAAAAACCTCATTGGGACATTTACCTTCCCTGTAAAGCCATTCTATATGGTGCAGAAATACACCCCTGGCATGAAAAGTTAAAAGCCACTTGTGAACTGAAACACCTATTGTGAAATCCACTACATTGGCTCCAAAAACATGGCTCCAAAACTGCCTTATGTATGCTGACTGCTGCAGTGTAAAACCTGATGTGTGACTTGTCAAAATAACAATTTTAGTAGGTAAAAACCTCACTTTAAATATTATTAAATTGTGTCTATGTAGGCATTGTAGGCCAAAAGGCAAGGTGCCTGGTATTTTAAAATGTGGGAAATGTAGAAAATTAATATTAAAATTAGAAGGCCCCGGAAGGCATTTTCACTGTGGCTGGAAGGCTGCCCAATGCTGGAAATCGTGGTGCAAATTAAAATAGTAATACTGTTACCACAGGAATGGGACTACCTAGAGAAATAGTTAAACCACTGTTTTAATAGTTATTAAAATCCAATTCAATGGTGAAGTTAATTTTTTATAATTATTAAAGGAAAGTAACTTTTAGAAAGTTACATTTTCCCTGCCTGAGCCTCTAGGAGGCTAATTAGCAAAAGCTGGTCAACTTGTAATTGGCCTAAATGAGGTGTGAATGAGTGTGAAATTCTCACAGAAGCTACGCAATAGGTCAGTGTGATTAACATGTTGATCTGAATGAGCAGGGATGACACTGTGGAGTTCAGCAAAGTATTCAAGGTGGGAACTGTAGACAGCCTATTTGCACAACAGTGTCAAATCTTGTCTGAAAGGTCTGTCTGAGTCACAAGTAAAACATTTGTGCCTGGGAACCTTACTCCATTGGCTGGAGAGTGCCTAGGAGTGTCTTAGGGTATCCCTCACCCACAAGCTGGTGAATCCTGCAAAGCTGAACGCTCACCCAGCATTCCTCAGAATACTTTCTGGACCTGTGGAAGAAAATAAGATGACTGGACCTGCTGTCTGTAATCTGAAAGGTGCCCTCAAGGACTGAACCTGCTACCCCTTGTATACAGGACAAAGATGTGGACTGACCTGCTGTGTGGCTTCAGGGAAACAACAAGCTTCCAGAGGCCTTTTCTGGAAAGTGTGAGGCTGATCAGAGCCAGCTGGACAAGAACTGTATTTTGCTGTTGGTCTCTGTCTGATACTCTCAGAGTCTCTAAATGCCTACCCGTAAGGTCTTAGGGGCTAAGAAGTGTACTCCTGTGGTTGTTTGGGCACATGAAAAAAGTTTGCAAACCTCTGAAAACGTTTTTTGCTCCAGAGCTTCAGGAGGGCCTATCACAAAAATTATCTAACCAGCAGTACCATAGCATTAGACCGAATTCCAGCTTTGTCCCACTCAAGGCTTTCAGCACCTCTGAAAAATAACTAATACCTTTCTGCTTTGGTAGTTAGAAACATTTTAGCAAGAAATCTCCAATGTTCCAGAGGAACCAACCTACTTCAAGTATCTGGCCTTCGATTCAATGGTGTTGGCAACAATTTCAGCAGTGGCTTGCTCAGTGAGGATTTTCCTCATCAGAAAAGTGACAAAGTCCCTTTATGCACTGACAATTTGAAGAATACTCAATGGTTTTCTTTAAAAAAGTAGAAAAGTCTATTTCTGAAGTGGTACTTGAAAACTTTTTCCAGACTTTCACTGGAACCAATGAAGATTTCCACCACAGCTCCCTCAGCCTTAAATCATTTCTAGGTCTCAGTCTGCTGCTTCTATATACTATCACTGCTTTGTGCCTTTTGGTGCTGTTTTCAAGTAAACCTTTACAAAATCATATCTACGAGTTCCCTCATTTAATTTTGGTCTTATTTTACTCATACATTTTTTTCTCTTTATTTTAAAATTGGTTGTGGAGTTATCTTTTGTTTCTGCTATGTTTTCTATTGTTTATGCACTGCTTAAATACTTTACACATTGTCTCTGATTTAAGCCTGACTACTTTGTGTCATGTTACCAGGGATTAGGCACAGGTTTGTTTTATTTTATTGTCTGACAACTAGCAGGTGATGACTGTACGCTTTTAAGTGGAAACATGAGAAACCAATTATAAATGCCCTTGTTTTATATGGTTCTTCCTACTGAACATACACCTCTTTCTAGAATGGTTTAGTTTTGTCAGAGAAGGCAACTGAGACACATCAGTCAAATTCTGATGTATACGTCAGGTTATTTGGTGAGTTGCAAAGTTGTATTGTTCACAACTTCACACATTGCAAGCTTTCCAAAGCATGAAGCCAGTAAATTAAAAATATGTGCCTGATTCAGCTGCCCTTCACAGCAGCAGAAAATGTTCCTGTGAACTGCTGTGAGGGTCACTGCTGGCTAAGGGTGAATTTCACAGTTTGGTATCCATCTTCTATGTTCTACTATTGGCCAGTGCTCTGCTGCTGTTGCAAAAAGACACAAGTGCCACCTCTCTCTGATCCCCCTGACAGCTCCTCTCCTAGCCTGCGTTCCCCTGCAATCAGCACTATCTGACACTTCTAACCACTTCAGGTTGAGAGAATCTTCTTTCCAACAAGTCCTGCCAATGCAGCATTCCAGAGTAAGAAACCTTCATAGGAAGGAGGGCTAGATTTTCCACAGTGCCTTTCAGCATGTTAGATGATGTCAGGTAACTTTGATTGAATATGTAAACGTCGACATTTCCCACACTTACCCAACTTCCCAGGCATTACGAAAACTTTGAAAATGCTTAGCGCAAAACCAGGCCATTTTAGGCTTTCAACTCCTTTCCAGTACCAAGCCAATACCATATGTGCAATTGGTAGGTGTATAACCATGTAGTTGATGCATGTGTATATGGTGTCCCTGTAAGAGGCTGGACTGGCTTGTAGTGAGTACCAAGGGGTACTTACACCTTGCACCAGGCCCAGGTATCCCTTATTAGTGTAGAGGGGTGTCTAGCAGCTCAGGCTGATAGAAAATGGTAGCTTAGCAGAGCAGCTTAGGCTGAACTAGGAGACATGCAAAGCTCCCACTATACCACTAGTGTCATATGCACAATATCATAAGAAAACACAATACACAGATATACTAACAATAAAGGTACTTTATTTTTATGACAATATCCCAAAAGTATCTCAGTGAGTACCCTCAGTATGAGGATAGCAAATATACACAAGATATATGTACACAATACCAAAATTTGCAGGAATAGCAATAGAAAACAGTGCAAACAATGTATAGTCACAATAGAATGCAATGGGAGCACATAGGGATAGGGGCAACACAAACCATATACTCTAGAAGTGGAATGCGAACCACGAATGGACCCCAAACCTATGTGACCTCGTAGAGGGTCGCTGGGACTGTAAGAAAAGAGTGAGGGTTAGAAAAATAGCCCACCCCAAGACCCTGAAAAGTGGGTGCAAAGTGCACCTAAGTTCCCTAAAGAGCACAGAAGTCGTGATAGGGGAATTCTGCCAGAAACAACAACACCAGCAATGCAACAACGATGGATTTCCTGACGAGAGTACCTGTGGAACAAGGAGACCAAGTCCAAGAGTCACGATCAAGTCGAGAGTGGGCAGATGCCCAGGAAATGCCAGCTGTGGGTGCAAAGAAGCTGCCACCGGATGGTAGAAGCTGTGGATTCTGCACGAACGACAAGGGCTAGAAACTTCCCCTTTGGAGGATAGATGTCCCACGTCGCGAAGAGTCGTGCAGAAGTGTTTCCGTGCAGAAAGACTGCAAACAAGCCTTGCTAGCTGCAAGGGTCGCGGTTAGGGTTTTTGGATGCTGCTGTGGCCCAGGAGGGACCAGGATGTCGCCAATTACGTGAGGGGACAGAGGGGGCGCCCAGCAAGACAAGAAGCCCTCTCAGAAGCAAGCAGCACCCGCAGAAGTGCCGGAACAGGCACTACAAAGTGGAGTGAACCAGAGCTCACCCGAAGTTGCACAAGAGGGTCCCACGAAGCCGGAGGACAACTCAGGAGGTCGTGCAATGCAGGTTAGAGTGCCGGGGACCCAGGCTTGGCTGTGCACAAAGGAAATCCTGGTAGAGTGCACAGGAGCCGGAGTAGCTGCAAAACACGCGGTTCCCAGCAATGCAGTCTAGCGTGGGGATGCAAGGACTTACCGCCACCAAACTTGGACTGAAGAGTCACTGGACTGTAGGAGTCACTTGGACTGAGTTGCTGAGTTCAAGGGACCTCGCTCGTGGTGCTGAGAGGAGACCCAGAGGACCGGTGATGCAGTTCTTTGGTGCCTGCGGTTGCAGGGGGAAGATTCCGTCGACCCACGGGAGATTTCTTCGGCGCTTCTAGTGCAGAGAGGAGGCAGACAACCCCCACAGCATGCACCACCAGGAAAACAGTCGAGAAGGTGGCAGGATCAGCGTTACAAGGTCGCAGTAGTCGTCTTTGCTACTTTGTTGCAGTTTTGCAGGCTTCCAGCGCGGTCAGCAGTGGATTCCTTGGCAGAAGGTGAAGAGAGAGATGCAGAGGAACTCTGATGGGCTCTTGCATTCGTTATCTGAAGAATTCCCCAAAGCAGAGACCCTAAATAGCCAGAAAAGGAGGTTTGGCTACTTAGGAGAGAGGATAGGCTAGTAACACCTGAAGGAGCCTATCAGAAGGAGTCTCTGACATCACCTGCTGGCCCTGGCCACTCAGAGCAGTCCAGTGTGCCAGCAGAACATCTGTTTCCAAGATGGCAGAGGTGTGGCGCACACTGGAGGAGCTCTGGGCACCTCCCAGGGGAGGTGCAGGTCAGGGGAGTGGTCACTCCCCTTTCCTTTGTCCAGTTTCGCGCCAGAGCAGGGCTGAGGGATCCCTGAACCGGTGTAGGCTGGCTTATGCAGAAATGGGCACCATCTGTGCCCATGAAAGCATTTCCAGAGGCTGGGGGAGGCTACTCCTCCCCTGCCTTAACACCTTTTTCCAAAGGGAGAGGGTGTAACACCCTCTCTCTGAGGAAGTCCTTTGTTCTGCCTTCCTGGGTCAAGCCTGGCTGGACCCCAGGATGGCAGAAACCTGTCTGAGGGGTTGGCAGCAGCAGCAGCTGCAGTGAAACCCCTGAAAAGGCAGTTTGGCAGTACCCGGGTCTGTGCTAGAGACCCGGGGAATCATGGGATTGTCTCCCCAATACCAGGATGGCATTGGTGGGGCAATTCCATGATCTTAGACATGTTACATGGCCATATTCGGAGTTACAATTATGAAGCTACACATAGGTAGTGACCTATGTGTAGTGCACACGTGTAATGGTGTCCCCGCACTCACAAAGTCCGGGGAATTGGCCCTGAACAATGTGGGGGCACCTTGGCTAGTGCCAGGGTGCCCACACACTAAGGGGGTCATTCTGACCCCGGCGGTCTCAGACCGCCGGGGCCAGGGTCGGCGGGAGCACCGCCGACAGACCGGCGGTGCCCCGCAGGGCATTCTGACTGCGGCGCTTTGGCCGCGGTCAGTGCAGGAAAACCGGCGGTCTCCCGCCGGTTTTCCGCTGCCCGTCAGAATCCTCCAAGGCGGCGCAGCATGCTGCGCCGCCTTGGGGATTCTGACACCCCCTACCGCCATCCTGTTCCTGTCGGTTCGCCCGCCAGGAACAGGATGGCGGTAGGGGGTGTCGCGGGGCCCCTGGGGGCCCCTGCAGTGCCCATGCCAATGGCATGGGCACTGCAGGGGCCCCCGTAAGAGGGCCCCGCTTGTATTTCACTGTCTGCATAGCAGACAGTGAAATACGCGACGGGTGCAGTAGCACCCGTCGCACCTTCCCACTCCGCCGGCTCGATTACGAGCCGGCTTCATGGTGGGAAGGTCGTTTTCCCCTGGGCTGGCGGGCGGCCTTTTGAAGGCCGCTCGCCAGCCCAGGGGAAAACTCAAAATACCCGCCGCGGTCTTCCGACCGCGGTACGGTATTTTGGCGGCTCCCGCCGGGCGCGCGGTGACCGCGTCCGGCGGGAGTCAGAATGACCCCGTAAGTAACTTAGCACCCAACCTTTACCAGGTAAAGGTTAGACATATAGGTGACTTATAAGTTACTTAAGTGCAGTGTAAAATGGCTGTGAAATAACGTGGACGTTATTTCACTCAGGCTGCAGTGGCATGCCTGTGTAAGAATTGTCAGAGCTCCCTATGGGTGGCAAAAGAAATGCTGCAGCCCATAGGGATCTCCTGGAACCCCAATACCCTGGGTACCTCAGTACCATATACTAGGGAATTATAAGGGTATTCCAGTATGCCAATGTAAATTGGTAAAATTGGTCACTAGCCTGTTAGTGACAATTTGGAAAGAAATGAGAGAGCATAACCACTGAGGTTCTGATTACCAGAGCCTCAGTGAGACAGTTAGTCATAACACAGGTAACACATACAGGGCCCAATTATGAGCACTGGGGCCCTGGCTGGCAAGGTCCCAGTGACACATACAACTAAAACAACACATATACAGTGAAATATGGGGGTAACATGCCAGGCAAGATGGTACTTTCCTACAGTCCCATCTTGCTAAAAGCTATTCATAGGCCAGCAAGACCAGCAAGAGGAAGAAAGGAGTGAACTACATATTGTAAGTAAGCATAACAGAATTAAATCCCAAAGATCCTTGTTCCAAAGTAAAAAAAAAACTGGCCACTAGATCAAATCTCCTTAATAAATATTGGCTTTAGGAATTGGAGTTGTACACCTATTAATGATTCATGGGTGTCCCTAGGTGACCCAGACTGAAAGCAGAGTCCTTGAAGCAAGGGAACACAGAGGAAACAGACTATTGTTGTCTCTGGCACAAATCAGGGAGGACCATTGCCAAGCACTGCAGAGCTTGTCTAACAGGTACTTGCAGTTGCAGGGTGACAGCCCTTAAATACTTCCCTTTCAGAGAACCTCAGCGCAGAACAATTTTATAGAATTGTGTAAGCTCCGTTTTTATTGCTCCTCAGCCCTTCCAAATGTTTCTAATGCAACTGATTTAGAAGGTAGAAAAATATACATAAATTCTGACAACTGAGTTCGACTGACGTAAGGTTGGTTTCTGCCTTAACCACATTCTAGGGATACTAAGGTAAAGTTATAGAGGGTCTTTACAGTTTTTTCACATATACTCAGCAGCAAATATAGTGCTGAAAGGTACATTTTGAGACAACAGCAAGTGTAAGATCACTGTTGTGGGAAAGATCCCATATTTTGGATTTATTTTAAAATAATAAGATACAATAAAATTGCATGTTGGATTTACAGCCTGCTAGAGTGAAGAAATGACTAGTTATTAGTGAGAGATAAATATATCTCATTAACTTCCGATATACTGCCATATTACTTAATAAATGTGGGATTTTCAGGAAGCAAATGTCTACACATTAGATTGCAAAGATATAGAGGATGCCAGATCCAACTCTAGTGAAGTTAGAATGATGCAGTATTTGTGACTGTCTTGCTGCAAGAGTTTTGCATATCAACCAATTATCAGTTGCAATTTTATCTTTTAAATATTTTTTTATTCAGCTTGGCATTTAAAATTTACTTTAACATTATTTAGAAACAAATGTTAATCAAGTATGATGGCTTGTGTTTTAGGGAGGTTAAATGTGGTTGCTCGTTTAGAGTATTTTTAAGTAGGGTTCTTCCGATTGAATGTAGGTTATGTACGCTTGGGTTGTTATTTTCAAACTTTCAATTCTATAAGTTCATGCATTTGCTTAGTTTGTTTGGAGATTATTTGCTTGAGCTAGGCTATGGATGGTAATTCTTTGCTCCTGGTAGTTTTGTTGCTTATTTATCTGTTTCTAGAACTTGGTATGCAAAGTAGGGTGGCTTCTTCCAAGTTTTCCTTGGAGAGAATTGTGGCATCCTTTCACTGCGTTATTTGTCTTTGCTCTTGGGGCATTGGGTTGTTGCAGATATTCCACCATGGAATGTGATGCTTGGGTTGGTGTCTGCCGTATCGTTGGTGTTGACGAGCAACCCAAATTTCCTCGGAGTAATTCATCAGTGATGCTAGTTCTGTTTGATAATCAGAGGAGTAAATTAGCATATCATAATCTTTAGTGACTTCTGTTATAGGTATGTATGCTAAAGATGTTAGCTTTTTTATTTTGGGTGCAAATTGTAGGTGAGATGCATATTCCATAGTCGGGATGGATTTTTGTAGGTATGTCCATGTGCTCTGGTTAAAGTGATGAAAGTCTTTAACCTAAAATCTGCTGTCATATTGCTCAAGAAATGTTAGGTTTTGAGTTTTTAGGAAGACAATGTCTACGCGTTGGTGTGCAGAGATAAAGATGATGCCCATTCTAATTGTGGTGAAGTTACAATGCTGTCGATTTCGCAAGAGTTTTCCTATCAAACACGGTCACATAGTTTACACTTCAGGATGGTAGTGCTCTGTTCATTTTGCTCGAGCTGTGGGCATGTGGTTCGTATATTTAGCACGTGTTATGGGCCCTGGCACATGGAAGCGAACATTTTACACGCAAGCCACACATTCTGAAAGACACTATGGGCCATATTTATACTTTTTGACGCACAACTGCGCCAACGAAGTTGTGCGTCAAAAATTTTAACGCCGGCTAACGCCATTCCAAAGCGCCATGCGGGTGCCTTATTTATTGAATGACGTTAGCCAGCGCAGCTGACTGGTGTGTGTCAAAAAAAATGACCCACACCAGGCAGCGCCGGCGTAGGGGAAAATGGAGCTTGGGCGTCAAAAAATGGGGCAAGTCAGGTCTGAGGCAAAATATTGGCCTCAACCCGATTTGCGCCATTTTTTTTTACTCCCAACCCCCATTGAAATGACTCCTGTCTTAGCACAGACAGGAGTCATGCCCCCTTGCCCAATGGCCATGCCCAGGGGACTTATGTCCCCTGGGCATGGTCATTGGGCATAGTGGCATGTAGGGGGGCACAAATCAGGCCCCCCTATGCCACAAAAAAAAAGAAACAAAAATACTTACCTGAACTTACCTTAAGTTCCCTGGGATGGGTCCCTCATCCTTGGGCGTCCTCCTGGGGTGGGCAAGGGTGGCAGGGGGTGTCCCTGGGGGCATGGGAGGGCACCTCTGGGCTCCTTCCGAGCCCACAGGTCCCTTAACGCCTGCCCTGACCAGGTGTTAAAAGCGGCTGGACGTCATTTTTTCAGGCCCGCCCACTCCTGTGCGTCATTTTTGCACGGGAGTTTAAATAAGGCGCACATGCCTTAGAGTCATTTTTTAGAAGGGAACGCCTACCTTGCATATCATTAACGCAAGGTAGGTGTCCATGCTAAAAAATGACGCAAACTCCAAGATCTTTGGCGCTAGACGGGTCTAACGCCAAAGTATAAATATGGAGTTAGCTTTGCGTCGGATTTGCGTAAAAAAAAAACACGCAAATCCGGCGCAAACAGAGTATAAATATGCCCCTATAAGTTTGCGTATATTCACATGCATGCACATGTGGATGGTTACAGTTAGATAACTCTTTGTAAAGCTTTCTGGGTGGGTGTGCACTTGATTGCCATGCACCAAGGATGTAACACAGGTTGGGGGAAGTGGAACAGGCACATTGTTAACACTCAAGGTGTTCCAACAGGCACATTGTTAAACACTCAAGGAGATCGAACGGGCACATTGTTAAACACAAAAAAGCAGAATAGAACACATAAACATTTCCACCTTGTTTGCAAGGAGAGCTCAAGCAGGTTTAAGTAAACTGTGATTGCTCCTTGTGGGAGATAAGTATGGTCTGCATGGTAGGATTTGACAGGCAGAAATTACTTCAATGTATGGACAACAGAATGTTGGACGACTCGGCAGACATTCAAACCCTTGACCTGTTGATGACCTGCGGGTCACCACATACACTAGAGGTGAATGCTTAACTGGCAGTCACCTCACCAGTGCTCTGGACAAAAGATACATTTTATAATTGTTACCTTATAACTACTTATATGCAACACCTCTCCTTCCCCCATGAATATAATTATCAACTTAATGTTTGGCTGCATTTGTTGTGCAGTCAATTCAAGACTCTTATGACGATCTTAAGCTAATTTATACTTCATTGCAGGAAATGGGAAAAATCAATGAATGTAGTCACAGCTGTCTCATTTTGTTGGCAAATATGATATATTTAGCCTGCATTCCGTTTCTTTGGTATGAGAGCAAATTAATACATTCTGTCTGAGTAGGCCTGCATGTTGGGCACATGGGGATATACTTCAGCATGCTGTTAATCGATATCTGTTGCTAATGAAAGCGGCTGCGTCCGTCATGTCAGTAGAATAACATGGAGTCGAAAGACAATAATTTTGAAGAGGAAATCAATGAATGGGATGAACAAACTAAGAACCCTGCTATCAGTGCATGGACGTCAATTCACCAAAATGCCAGGGTTAGCGCGTGCCCTTTAACCTCCACTTTTACTCACAAACATATTCCTACACATAAACGCAAATTCACACATACATAGACTCTCTCTCACATAAAACACCCTCACCCGCAAGCATGTACCCAGCACACATTTAAAAGCATTTTTTACTTACCTCAACTGCCATGGAAAGGCATATTCCAGCTAATTGTATAACATTTTTGTGACACTAATAGTGAAAAATACATTATTATTCCTATTAGTGTAATACAAAATTGACAGAAAACAAAGAGAATGGAGCCGCAACTGTTGTCTATAAGGATGAGCTGTCCCTGTGTTCCTGGCACTGAATTTGCCACCTCTGAGACCAGGGGGTCACAAAAGCAGTGCCAGGTATAGCAAAGGGTAAGCCAGAGGTCGCAGCTGCGACCCATGGTGACCCCTAAATGATGTCCATGTACAGTGATACTACCATATGAAAAAAGTCATAGGTCCTCATTACGACTTTGGTGGTCAGATGGTTGTGACCGTCAAAGCCGTGGGGAGGAGGCTGCCATCATGGCGGCGGCCACCCCCCAGTCTTATTACAATGTTTCCACCGGGCTGACTGGTGGAAACAACCTATTACGATGTTTCGGCCGGTCAGACCAGCGGAAACAGCGCCACAGCATTGTCTTCGGCTCCCTTAAGGGAGCTGAGGTCAATGCCGTGGCACAACAGCACCCTCAGAATGCGCACTGTTGGCAATGCTGAGCTGAGCGCTGCCGTGGCTGACCATGACTCTGACTGCCACCACTCCGTCAGGAACCATGGGGCATATTTATACTCTGTTTGCGCCGAATGTGCGTCAAATATTTTGACGCACAATCGGCGCAAACCCTGCTCCCTATTTATACTTTGACGTCCAACCCCACGGGCGTCAAAGTTCCACCATGTGCGTCATTTTTTGGAAGGGGGAACCAGCCTTGCGTTAATTATATGCAAGGTAGGCGTTCCCTTCCAAAAAATGACTTTAAGGCCTGTGCCCCATATTTATACTGTGACGTCATTTTGACGCACAGGAGGAGGCAGGCCTTAAAAAACGGCACCCAGCCTGATGGGCGCCGTTTTTTTAACGCCTGGGTCAGGGCAGGCGTTAAGGGACCTGTGGGCTCGGAAGGAGCCCAGAGGTGCCCTACCCTGCCCCCAGGGACACCCCCTGCCACCCTTGCCCACCCCAGGAGGACACCCAAGGATGCAAGGACCCATCCCAGGGAAGTAGAGGTAAGTTGGGGTAAGTATTTTTTTTAAAAAAAAATTTGTGGCATAGGGGGGCCTGATTTGGGCCCCCCTACATGCCACTATGCCCAATGACCATGCCCAGGGGACATAAGTCCCCTGGGCATGGCCATTGGGCAAGGGGGCATGACTCCTGTCTTTGCTGAGACAGGAGTCATTTCAATGGGGGTTGGGTGTAAAAAAAAATGGCGCAAATCTGGTTGAGGCCTGAATTTTGCCTCAGACCTGACTTGCCCCATTTTTTGACGCCCAACCTCCATTTTCCCCTACGCCGGCGCTGCCTGGTGTGAGTCATTTTTTTTTACGCACATCAGTCCGCAGCGCCGGCTAACGTCATTCAATAAATAAGGCGCCTGCATGGCGCTTTGGAATGGCGTTAGCCGGCGGTAAAATTTTTGACGCACAACTGCGTTGGCGCAGTTGTGCATCAAAAAGTATAAATATGGGCCCATGTTCCTGGCAGTGGTGGCGGTCCGATCGCCAGGGTCGTAATATGGTGGTCCAACCACCAGGAGTCTGGCAGTCTGACCCCCACTGCGAGTATGGCAGTCTTAGGTCCGCCAGACTCATAAACAGTTCTGTTTAATAAGGGAGGAATCGGTGGAAATCACAATAACAGAACTGTCTTTAAATGTCCTGACTATTTACAATTAGAATTGGCTCAGCCAATAGATCAATGCTCTAAAAGACTGAGCTATTGGCTTTGCCAATTCTTTCCACTGTTTGCATATTTGCACACGCGTCAAGAAGCATGTACACATGGCTGGCAATTTTAAAATGGGTTTTGTACTAAACAAAACCCATTTCAAGATGGTTACCGATGCATCTGTGTGCTATGATGCATGTATTGTGATGCATGCATGTGTCATGGTGCAGGTGACCATTTTTAATTTTTCATTGTTACACGCTTGACAGCCATTTTAGAACAGTAAATTAAAATATAAAAAAGAAACATAAATACATAAAAAGTACATATGTTAAAAAACATTTACACTGAACACATGGAATTGGATGGGGAGAGCGATACAAGCAGGGTGGGGAACACTGGGGAGTAGAGGAAGAGAAGAGTAGTATGGAGGAAAAAGACAAAACAGAAGCAGAGAACAAGGAAAAACATGCAATCAGAATGAGTGTTGAAATTAAAAACATAAAAAAGTGTATATTGAACATGGGGAGTAGAATGAGAGTGGGGTGGGGAGCACTGAGGAGTTTGGGAGGAGGAAAGAGTGCAGGAGAAAGACAGAAAAAAATAGAAAGAGAGCAGGGAAACACACACTTTGAGAGGGTATTGAAACTAAAATAAAAGTTACATCAAGTAATCAGTGCAAGGATACAATCCTTCCAATGAGAACACCGTGCAGCCACAATGCTTCTTGTTGGGCAAACACCAGAGCAGGGAAGAAAGCTATTCAATCAAGATGTGAAAACTGTGCTAATCAACAAAGGCATCCAATCCTAAGCAACAGGAAGACCAAAGTTCACTATATGTTATATTTTGGAACAAAAAGGTTTGCGTACAGCTGTTCGTAGCTCAGACCTAAAAAGGGAGACCAGAAATAAACTTCAATTTCTTTGAAATGGTGAATAAACACCTGTTCCTCACAAAGCCTGATGAATGGCAGATGGCTCTGAAAACTCATATTGTTAAATGCAGTGTGCGACCAATGATAATTTTATTTTAAAAAATGATTGCTGGGCCAAAGTTATCCATAGGAACATGTCGCTGATGTTGCAGAATGCCCGGGTTGACAAATACCAGGCTATCTATTCGTGATTTCTCCTCCATCCTCTTTCTTCCACTACCCTACATTCCCTGTGCCTTTTTCCCACTCTTGCAGGCTCTTTTTCCACCCTGCTTTCTCCCTTTGTTGCCGGTTTCCTATTATTCTTTTCTTCCACCTTTCTTACTTTTCTAATTTTCTCCCTCTTGTTCAGAATCAAAGGCTCGTGATGAAAAAAAATTCCAGATCCCCAAAAATGAGCTCTGATGCCAAGCACCTGCAACCTCAGCCACAGGTAGGCACTGACTACAACAAACATTTGCCTCTGTCATAGCTTCTGTAATACAATTGCTCCTGCTTCACATCTCATTTAACACCAATCATTCATGAAAGGTGGCACAGACCGTGGCCCAGATTTACTAAGCATTTGTGGAATTGAAAAAGTTATGCAAAACCACACTGAGGGATGCATTTAAAAAAATCTTTTAAGTGCAGAAGATTTTTTGAGCTGGGAAGGTGCTCTTTATTCAGCACAAATGCCCCTTTGCGCTGCTTTGTGTTCCTTGTGTGAAGGGGGCATTAATGGATGCTATATGAACAGATTAACACTAACACCCATAGTTTTTTTATGAAAAGCCCAGTCTACTAAGATAGCCAGACTGTGCTTTGCATCAAAGACTAAAACCTCTTTGAAGCAGGCACTGACCAGGAGAAATGTTTTCATTTCTCAAATAAATACTACACATTACATGCGTGCATGCTGAAATTCATAGCACACATCCAATATGTCGGATCCCTCTATGTTTGTCTAGACATAGGAATGTGTACTGGAAGGGAAGGATTTTAGTATTCTAAGCAAAGCACAATGCCATATGCAAGCCTGCCCATCATGCAAAACAGCCTTTTAGGGGGTTATTTATTAAAAAATAGAGCAAGTGTGCTGTGTTGCGCTGGATGGAGAGCGGGGCAGAGACATATTTAATAAATATCAAATCAAATCAAATCATTAACATTTATAAAGCGCGCTACTCACCCGTGCGGGTCTCAAGGCGCTAGGGGAAAGGGGGGGGTTACTGCTGCTCGAAAAGCCAGGTTTTTAGGAGTCTCCGGAATGCGGAGTGGTCCTGGGTGGTCCTGAGGCTGGTGGGGAGGGAGTTCCAGGTCTTGGCTGCCAGGAAGGAGAAAGACCTCCCACCCGCCGTGGAGCGGCGGATGCGAGGGACGGCAGCGAGCGCGAGGCCAGAGGAACGGAGGAGGCGGGTGGGGACGTAGAAGCTGAGGCGTCGTTTGAGGTATTCCGGTCCCTTGTTGTGAAGGGCTTTGTGTGTGTGGGTGAGAAGTCGAAAGGTGATCCTTTTGCTGACTGGGAGCCAATGCAGGTGTCTCAGGTGTGCGGAGATGTGGCTGTTGCGGGGTACGTCGAGGATGAGGCGGGCCGAGGCGTTTTGAATGCGTTGCAGGCGATTTTGGAGTTTGGCGGTGGTCCCAGCGTAGAGGGTGTTGCCGTAGTCCAGGCGGCTCGTGACAAGGGCGTGGGTCCCGGTTTTTCTAGTGTCAGCGGGGATCCAGCGGAAGATCTTGCGGAGCATGCGGAGGGTGAGGAAGCAGGCGGAGGACACGGCGTTGACTTGCTTGGTCATGGTGAGAAGGGGGTCCAAGATGAGGCCGAGGTTGCGGGCGTGGTCTGTGGGGGTCGGTGCAGTGCCGAGGGCCGTGGGCCACCAGGAGTCGTCCCAGGCGGACGGGGTGTTGCCGAGGATGAGGACTTCCATTTTGTCAGAGTTCAGCTTTAGGCGGCTGAGCCTCATCCAATCTGCGACATCCTTCATCCCCTCTTGTAGGTTGGTCTTGGCGCTGGCGGGGTCCTTGGTGAGGGAGAGTATAAGTTGGGTGTCGTCGGCGTAGGAGGTGATGATGATGTTGTGCTTGCGTACGATGTTGGCGAGGGGGCTCATGTAGACATCGAAGAGTGTCGGGCTGAGCGATGAGCCTTGAGGTACGTCACAGATGATCTCGGTGGGGTCTGAGCGAAACGGTGGGAGGTAAACTCTTTGGGAACGGCTTGAGAGGAAGGAGGCGATCCAGTCCAGGGCCTGGCCTTGGATCCCGGTGGAGTGGAGGCGGGTGATTAGGGTGCGGTGACAGACGGTGTCGAAGGCAGCCGAGAGGTCGAGGATATTGAGGGCGACTGTTTCACCGTTGTCCATCAGGGTTCTGATGTCGTCTGTGACTGAGATGAGGGCGGTTTCCGTGCTGTGGTTGGTTCGGAATCCGGTTTGTGAAGGGTCGAGCAGGTTGTTGTTTTCCAGGAAGGTGGTCAGCTGTTTGTTGACGGTCTTCTCTATTACCTTGGCTGGGAAAGGCAGGAGAGAGATGGGGCGGAAGTTTTTCAGGTCGCTCGGGTCAGCCGTAGGTTTCTTTAGGAGGGCGTTGACTTTGGCGTGTTTCCAGCATTCGGGGAAGGTAGCAGAAGAAAAAGAACAGTTGATGACGGCCTGGAGGTGCGGGCGATGATGTCGTCGGCTTTATTAAAGATGAAGTGAGGGCAGGGGTCCGAAGGGGCGCCGGAGTGGATAGAGTTCATGATGGATTTGGTTTCTTCAGAGTTGATGTGGGTCCAGTCGTTGAGGGTGAAGGCCGGGGGTGCGGGTTCGGTGATGTTTGGTTGGGTCTGGTGTCCGAAGCTGTCGTGGAGGTCGCTGATCTTGCGATGGAAGAAGGTGGCGAGGGATTCGGACAAATCCTGTGAGGGCGTGACGGCGTTGGGGTTGGAGAACTCCTTGACGATGCTGAAAAGTTCTCTGCTGTTGTGGCTGTTTTTGTCCAGTCTGTCGGTGAAAAAGTTCCTTTTGGCAGCGCGGATCAGGTGGTGGTGTTCGCGAGTAGCGTTCTTGAGGGCGGTCATGTTGTCAGCGGTGTGGTCCTTGCGCCAGGCCTTCTCGAGGGTGCGACAAGTTTTCTTTGATTCTTTGAGGGTGTCAGAGAACCAGAGAGGTTTTTTGGTGTTGGTCTGTCGATGCGTGCGTTTGCTGGGAGCAAGGTTGTCTGCGCAGTTGGAGATCCAGTTTGTGAGGCTGAGGGCTGCGTCGTTGGGGTCAGTGGTGAGGGTGGGTAGGTTGGCGGCGAGTGCGGAGAAGAGTTGCTCTTCGGGGATCTTGTTCCACTGTCGACGAGGGGTGGGTTGAGTGCGGAGGTGGCGGGTCTCGCGTCGGAATGTGAAGTGGACACAGCTGTGGTCGGTCCAGTGTAGAGCGGAGGTGTGGCTGAAGAAGATGTGTTTGCTGGCAGAGAAGATAGGGTCGAGCGTGTGTCCGGCGATGTGGGTGGCGGTGTTCACCAGTTGCTTGAGGCCGAGGTTGGCGAGGTTGTCGAGCAGGGCGGTGGTGTTGGGGTCGTTGTTCTGTTCCAGATGGAAGTTGAGGTCGCCTAGGAGGATGTAGTCCGGCGAGGTGAGGGCGTGCGGGGAGATGAAGTCGGCGATGGCGTCGCTGAAAGGGGCGCGCGGTCCGGGGCGACGGTAGACGAGGGATCCTCTGAGGGTGGTCCTGGGGTCGGTGCGAATTTGAAAATGCAGATGTTCAGCGGAGAGAGGGGTGTCTTCGGTGGAGGTGGTGACGCTGATGGAGTCTTTGAAGACGATGGCGATACCTCCTCCTACTTGGTTGGTGCGGTCTTTTCTGGAGATCTTGTAGCCTTCGGGGATGGCAGTGGCGATGTCTGGAGCTGATGAGGCGTTCATCCAGGTTTCCGTGATGAAGGCGACGTCCGGAGCTGTGGAGTCCAGGAGGTCCCAGAGTTCAACGGCGTGCTTGTGGACAGAGCGAGCGTTGACCAGGATGCACTTGAGGTGGTTGATGGCGCGTGGGCTGGTGGTCGTGGTAGTTGCGTGGTGGAAGATGCGTTTGCAGGAGTTACAGGCGAAGGGTCCATGGGTGCGCTTGGAAGCTGGTGTTGGAGCACCCGGGGTTGAGGGCGTGGAGGGTGGTGGCGTCGTAGCGGGTCAGCGGGGTAGGGGAGGGCTGGGGACCAGGGGTTGTGGCACTGGGAGCGGGCCAGGTGCGGACGGGCGCAGACGGGCTTGCCTCTGGCGCGCCTCCGCCGCGTCAGCGGCGCGGACGCGCAGCGGCCGCCATAGGAGGGAGGGGGGGGAGGGGTCAGCTGGGGGCGAATGGGAGCTGGGGGGGCGGGGTCATGCAGGAGGTCGCGGCGGGAAAGCGCGAGGGGGGGGGACAGGTAGAGTGAGAAGAGCTGGGGGAGGGGGGTTTAGGGGTGGAGGGGTGTCAGTGTTAGAGTTTTAGGAGAATAGGGAGATAGATAGGAGTAGGGTTGAAAAGATAGGGGAGGGGGGGTGGTAGAGGTGGGTGAGGGTGAGAGGTAGAGTGAGAGGATAGGGAGATAGGTAACAGAGGGGGTGTCGGGACGGGGGGAGAGATAGGGAAATAGATAGATGAAGAGATAGGTGGAGAGATAGAAAAATAGGTAGATAGGAGGAGGGGGTGAGTGAGGGAGTTAGGTGGAGAGATAGGTAAAGGAGTGAGGGAGGCAGGTAGCGAAAGGGTAGATGTGGGTGATAGTGAGAGATAGGTGGAGAGATAGAGGGGGGTGAGGCAGGAGCAGGAGGGCAGAGACAGGGGCGGGAAGAGACAGGAGTCGGAGAGGACCGAAGAACAGAAGAAGCGAAGAATACAGAAGACCGGAAGAACACAGAAGAGCAGAGGAGAAGAACACAGAAGACCGGAAGAACACAGAAGAACAGAAGAGAAGAACACAGAAGACCGGAAGAACACAGAAGAGCAGAGGAGAAGAACACAGAAGACCGGAAGAACACAGAAGAACAGAAGAGAAGAACACAGAAGAACCGAAGAACACAGAAGAACAGAAGAGAAGAACACAGAAGAACAGAAGAACACAGAGGAAGATGCAGGGGACGAGGAAGCAGAAGAGCAGACGAACAGAAGATCACCAAAGAAGATAAAGAAGACGAAGAGCAGAAGGCAGAAGACCACAGAACGAGATGAGGAAGAAGAGAGGCGACAGGAGAGGCTGAGGAGCACACAGAAGAAGAGAGAAGACGGGGAGAAGAAGAGTACAGAAGAAGATTGCACCAAGCATACAGGATATGATAGTAAAAAGTCATTTTGTTCTTGAAAAGAAACACAATTGGTTAGAGGAGAGACAAAAGTGTTTCTTCAAATGTAATCAATGTAAGGCCTGTAAAATAGGGCAATCTTTGAAAAAGGTTACCTTTTCCAATGGACAGGAATTGACTATTAAGCATAAGATCACCTGTGAGACGAAATTTGTAGTATATGTTATTGAATGCCATTGTGGTCTCAAATACATTGGTAGCACAATTTGTGCTTTAAAGAAAAGAATTCTAGAACATATTAGAGCAATAACTCATAAAGACTACACATATGCAACAGCTAGACATTTACACACACATATGCAAAATGATTGGAGAACTTTGAGATATTATTGCATTGATCATATCCCGGAATATGAGAGAGGAGGTGACAGAGTCAAGAAATTAAGACGACTTGAATCCAGACGTATAATACAAATGAAAACAAGAGCCCCTTTTGGGATTAATAATGATGAGGAACTTTATGTTCATTTGTAGGTTGAGGACCTAAAGTTATACACAATACATACAATATTTGTGATATTTTCACTTTTCCTGACAGAGTGAATTTGATATACTTTTAATTGATTTATTATAATTTATTATGTTCTGTTTCTCCTGGAGATAAAGTTACATAAGATAATCAATGCTTTAAGGTAGATTGGTTGATTTTTTGAAGTTGAAGTGGCAACATTACAAGTAGAATCGCGTATTTATATTAGAGAAATCATGATATGGAATGAATATGAGTAAATTGTTACCGGCATTAATGATTTTGTTTGATTGATTTAGATAACTGATGTATGTAATTATTAATACTTTTTGTTTTGCCATACAGAAACTACGATTACCAGAATGCAATGTAATTAGTAATGAAGTGGCACTATAAATAGGATTCGCCATAGTAAGAACATGTGAACTCGAAGAAGACCAGACGGTCGAAACGCGTTGTTCTTTTTGTTTTCAAGTCTTTAAAAGAGTAATAAAAACGAGAAACTTTCCCTCGATGGAGTGCACTGCTAATTCTTGATATAAAATATATATATATATATATACCTTAACTTTTAATACATTAGTGAGATCATAAACAAACAAACAGGAATCCCCTGACGCGTTTCGGTCTCACCGGACCTTGTTCACAGGTGTTTCCTGTGTGCTAATTTCGGCGCTTTAAATAAAGTACTCCAAAGTAACAGAAAAAATACTCAAGTTACACCACTTATCAAGGGTTACTCCATAACATCACTAAATATATACACTTTAACAAAGAAAAATTAAACGTTTTTCTATATACATATTTACCAATTGTAACAGTGTTTTAACTACAATCCAAGGTGTTTTTCACTAAGTTCCACATTGCATTCTGGTATATGTAGTTTATAGCATTTCATTGAATCAAATTATTTTTAAATATATGTCATAAAATCTTGTTTCAGCGACTAATAGAGACTTCAAAACAATTTCTGAGGTGTGTTAACAAAATATAGGGGCCCTCAGTTTTTAATTTATATTCACATTGGATTCATATTCATTTATTGCATGTTACCTACAATAGCACAATCCCCAAAGTTTCTTTTAAACAAGGCCCTCACCAAATCCTGCACCTCTGATGTAAGAAAATTAATGTTTGGGTATTATTCCTTCAGTCAACTTATATTGATAGCGCCAAAATTGTATGTCTATCTGACAAATGACAACGGGAAAGAAAGCATCTTATCAATTGATGGAAATGACATAAAATAAATGAATGGCAACATCTTATGAGCTATGACAACCCTTATAGGTGAGACCGAAACGCGTCAGGGGATTCCTGTTTGTTTGTTTGTTTATGATCTCACTAATGTATTAAAAGTTAAGGTATTTTTGGCACAATGACAGAGTGCGGTTTTCTCTTGCTAAAACAGAAAGAGAATCTTGTTTTCTGAAAATATGGTTGCCCTGCCTCAAACCAGCACCACCGGAGAATTAAGTGCGCCGTAACACGCAGATCAGGACATCTTTTCTTTCATATATATATACATATATATATAAATCTACAATATGCGCAATTTGTGTTGAAACATTTTAAGAGTACACAGAAGATCAGAGTTTCTAGATGCAATATTGTATGATTCTAGTATGCATTCTCAAAAAAGGATTTATATGACTTGTTTAAAATTTAGTCAGAATGTTTTTCTGATTCTCATGTAAAGGAAAGTACTTGAATAAGAAAGTTTTCATTTAATCCATCTTGATTCCCTTACAGGTATCCGGCCATCTTGAAACTTAGTCATTTTAAACTTAATTCTTAGATTGTTCATGTTTTCAGAATGACTATGCCTAGAATCATAGTCTAGTATTGATTCCAGGAGATATAATTTTCATATTGTGTGTTCTAACCTTTTTCTTACTACAGGTCTCCTTCCCAGCTGTTTCCCTTTCTAATCCCCTCTTCCTCTCTTGAACTCTCTTAGCCTCTGTGATTTATCTATCAGAGTCTTGGAGCTGTTCAGTGGTGGATGTGTTGGGAACGTGCGCAGACCCCGAGGATATGGTGACTCTGACACCAGAAGCGTAAATCTTCACACTCTGCACCCGACACCCCTGGCTCGAGTCCAGGACAACCAACACCACAGAGAGGACTCCCAGGCGACTCCAATAAAGTGGACACCCTGAGTCGACCTCCCTGCACCCACACGGCAATGCCTGCATAGAGGATCCAGAGACTCCCCCTGACCGTGACTGCCTGGTAACAAAGGAACCCGATGTCTGGGCCAAGCACTGCACCCACAGCCCCCAGGACTGAGAGGAACCCCCTACCAGTGCAGGAGTGACCAGCAGGCTACCCTCATCCTAGCCCAGTCGGTGGCTGGCCTGAGAAGCCCCCCTGTGCCCTGCCTGCATCGCCAGAGTGACCCCCGGGTCCCTCCATTGCTTTCTATAGCAAACCTGACGCCTACTTTGCACACTGCACCCGGCTGCCGCTGATTGTGTGTTTTGTGTGCCTGTGTGTGTCCTCCCCAGTGCTCTACAAAACCCCCCTTGTCTGCTCCCCGAGGACGCAGGTACTTATCTGCTAGCAGACTGGAACCGGAGCACCCCTGTTCTTCATAGGCACCTATGTGTTTTGAGCCCTCCTTTGACCTCTGCACCTGACCAGCCCTGTATTGCTGGTGTGGTGGCTTTGGGGTTGCCTTGAACCCCCAACGGTGGGCTGCCTATGTCCAGGAGACTGACTGTGTAAGTGCTTTACTTACCTGAGAAAACTAACCAAACTCGCCTAGGAACTGTTGATTTTTGCAGTGTCCACTTTTAAAATAGCTTATTGCCATTTTAACCAAAACTGTGTGTACTACTGTTTTAAATCAAAGTTCTATACTTACCTGAGTGAAGTGCCTTTGATTTTAGGTACTTACCTAAAATCTTGGATCTTGTGGTTCTAAAATAAATTGAGAAAATATATTTTTCTATATAAAAACCTACTGGCCCGGAGCTAAGTCTTTGAGTGTGTGTTCCTCATTTATTGCCTGTGTGTATACAACAAATGCTTAACACTACCCTCTGATAAGCCTACTGCTCGACCACACTACCACAAAAATAGAGCATTAGTATTATCTAATTTTGCTACTATCAACCTCTAAGGGGAACCCTTGGACTCTGTGCACACTATCTCTCACTTTGAGATAGTATATACAGAGTCAACTTCCTACAAAAGGTTAGTGTTAGGGACACTCCCAAGGCATGCTAGAACACAGATTGGAGTCTACAAGTTTCATACAAATATCAATCACTCTTAAAGAACATTCTTCTTGACACTTCAGTGCATCACAAAAACACAGAATTAAGGCCCTCATTATGACAATGGCGGTAATTCCCGCTTATTGCCATGCTGACTGCCACCAACATAACGCCGCCGCGGTGGATAACCGCCAAGCATATTATGACACACGCATGCCAATCTGTCACTATACAGCCACACAAACAAGTCCAGCAGTCCAAAGGTCAGTGATAAACTGGCGGTAGCAAAACTCACACCGTTACGCCAACAGAACTACGCCCACAGCATTATGACCCACGAATCACCGCGACGGACATTCAATGGTGGTAAACCATTGGCGGTACATACCGCCGTGCTCAAGATACACACACTCAAACAAAACTACACCACATTGGACAATTCAAACTACACATGCCTGACACACATATACACACCACACCCACGCACCCACACCACTATAAAACACACACCCACATTACCCACAACCCTTTACAACTAGAAAGAATTAATACCAGAGAGAGACAGCAAGAGCACACACACAACCAGAGCCACATAACATCATCACCTATACACTACCCACACACTTTACATCACACACCCCAACACATCACCCCACACACCCTCACCAACACCACTCACACTACACCCATGACACTACAAGGACACCCCAGATTCTCTGAGGAGGAGCTAAGGGTCATGGTGGAGGAAATCATCCGGGTAGAGCCACAGCTATTTGGATCACAGGTGCAGCAGACATCCATTGCTAGGAAGATGGAGCTATGGTGGAGAATCGTGGACAGGGTCAACGCCGTGGGACAGCACCCCAGAACAAGGGATGACATCAGGAAGAGGTGGAACGACCTACGGGGGAAGGTACATTCCACAGAAGCAAGACACCAACTAGCTGTACAGAGGACTGCTGGTGGACCCCCACCTTCTCCCCCACAACTAACAACATGGGAGGAGCAAGTCTTGGCAATCATGAATCCTGAGGGCCTGGCAGGAGTAGGAGGAGGACTGGACTCTGGTAAGTCAAATCTCTATTACTATCATCCCCCCTACCTGCATGCCATCACAAACCACCACCCCTACCATCACTCCCATCACTTCACCACCTCCCACATACCCCACCATCACAACCCACTCATCCCAATACCAAGCCCTGCATGTAACACCATTGCATGGACACCTCTCACAGACATGCATGGACCCCTATCACCACTGCATGCACACTGGGGACAATCACCTAGCCCAACAAATAGCTACTCACTCAAAGGCAAATCTGCCAGACCAACAACAACCATAGAGGGCAACACACCCCTGCACATGATGTCACACGCAGAAACAATAACACTGCATTTACACCCCCACAGGTCCCCCAGCCAATGTCACCGGAGAAGAGGTGCCAGCAACATACACCCCCCCCCCCAAAGAGGCACACAGTAATGACTGCAGCTCTGCTCGCCTGGGTCTGGATGACCAACCTGTCCCATCAGGGATCTCCGGACAGTCGGTTACCCAGGCACAGTCACACACCCCCACAGAGCCCCCCCCCCCCACAGGAAACACCATCATAGCACCCACCCAGCGGGCCCATACCTCTGTCCCCAGGACACGTCAATCAGCAGTGTGTCCACCACTACAGGGACCCCACAAACACAGGATGATGAGGGACCTGGGCTCAGTGGTGGTGGGCACACGGTTCAGGGGACAGAGGCACAGGACAACAGGGAAGCTGGGAGGACTGCTGTGCGCCAGGGGGAGGACATGCCCAGGGATTCGACTCTCCAAGAGGCACTCGCCATGATCCTGGGAGCATACCACCATTCCCAGGAGATGATGGGCCAGATACTGGACAAGTTGCAGGAGAACATGCGGCTGAAGGAAGGACAGTACCTGCTGATCAGGGAGGACTTGAAGGACATCAACACCACTCTGGTCTCAATTGCAGGGGTGATGGCAGACATGGCCAATACGATGAGGGAGGGAGTGGCACCCCACCAGGCTCTGCCACTAGCCAAACCGATGAACAGCCCTCCACCTCCGCTGCCGCCAGTGAACAGGAGGCCCGCCACAGGACCATCAGGCCACCAGCACCCCTCCTCCTGCAGAAGTTGAACCACCCCGCAAATGTTCCCTGCGATCCAGGCAGAAGCCAGAGACTATTGCCAAGACCCCCACCAGGAAATAAGACTCTCCTGATTGTCACCCTTGTGTCCCACTCTGTCACCCTGTCCACCTTAAACTGCCATTGCTCCCCTTCCTATGCCCCCTTGGACAATGCACCTGTGATACAAATAGACTTGACTCCAACCTGGACTTTGAAAAAATACAAGTATGGAGTATGTCTAATGATTTAAGTATGTATTTGTTTAACAAGGTTTAAACATTGAAAATCAACTGTACAGAAATGTATACATAGGAATAACCTGTAGTTGGCTGCAGTCAACAACCAGGAGCGATAGTGGGGCACAAATATTTGCAAATGGAGATGCTAAAGGGTACAGTGAGTGGCCATAGAAGTGGGAAAATCAGCCTGCCAGTGAAAATGTCAAACACAAAACTGTCAATTAAATGTGAAGTTACACTGTCTTACCTTTCTGTCAATGGAAGTATTGACACATTATTGTACTTCTGTTGTCCTCATCCTCTGCCTCCTCATCTGCACTGTCCACTGGGTCCACTGCTGCCACACGGCCATCTCCAGCCTTCTCCTCCGACAGAAAAGGCACCTGGCGACGTAAGGCAAGGTTGTGCAACATACAGCATGCCACGATGATCTGGCAGACCTTCTTGGGTGAGTATTACAAGGATCCACCTGTTAGGAGGAGGCAACGGAACCTGGCCTTCAGGAGGGCAAAGGTCCTCTCTATAATTCTTCTTGTTTGCCCATGTGCCTCATTGTAACGTTTCTCTGCCCTTGTCCTGGGATTCCTCACAGGGATCAGTAGCCATGAGAGGTTGGGGTAACCAGAGTCACCTGCAAATATCGAGGGACATCTGTTAGCCACACACCAACCCTTAGGGCCCACACCATACCCATACACCAACATCCACTGGGTGGGAACCAGGGCTCACCTATTAGCCACCCTGTGCCTTTGGAGTTGAGCCATCACATATGGACTGCTGCTATTCCTCAGGATAAAGACATCATGCACAGACCCAGGATATTTTGCATTGACGTGAGAGATGTACTGGTCCGCCAGGCACACTATCTCCACACCAATTGAGTTAAAGCTCTTTTGATTTCTGAACACCTGTTCATTTCGCCATGGGGGGGGACAAATCCTATATGTGTACCATCAATAATGTTGAGGATATATCCCATTACATAGAAATCAGCTGTCACTGTGGACAAATCCTCCACCTGGGGGAAAACAGTGTAGCTGCGCATGTGTTTAATCAGGGCAGACAACACTCTGGCCAGCACTATTGAGAACATTAGCT